>NC_133334.1:223535087-224197587 GCF_042186555.1 Aquarana catesbeiana | reverse complement strand
AGTCCGGTCTAAGACCTTATCTAGGTCCTTCCCGAATAAAAGATCTCCCTCAAATGGAATGCCGCAGAGTCTTCTTTTTGAGGCCGGATTCCCAGACCACAGAGTGCAGCAAGAAGAGTTAACCAAGGCAGAGGCTTTAGCCGAAAGCTTGATAGACTCTGCTGAGACATCTGCCACCTTTTGTAACAGACAGCGAGTCCAGGATTTCCTTCCGTGAAGTCCCTCCTTCCAAGTGTGCCTGCAGTTGGTATAACCAGACCTCCAAATTGCGGGCCACTACCATTGTAGCCACTGCCAGCTTTAAGTTAGCCATGACTACTTCCCATGACCTCTTTAGTAACACCTCCATCCTTTTATCCATGAGTTCCTTAAGAACCCCCATGTCCTCAAACGCGACCTCAGTTGACTTTGTGCATTGCAAAAATGCTCCGTCCAACTTTGAAAGTTTGTTCCACACACAGGAGGGGGTCCTCGTTAAAGGGGAACCTCCTTTTTAAGCTTTCCACCCACTCTTTTTTGATGGATTCTGATAAGGCATTGTGTACCGAAAATACCCTGCCTTGGTCTTCCTTCAGGGTCTGGTACATTTGGTCATGTATGGAAAGAGAAACCTGTTCTTCCTTAATCTCCAGGGTTTCATAGATTACCCCCAGCAAGGCGTCAACCTCCTCCTGTATCTAGGTGATTTTATCCCGGTATACTTTTGGATGAGGCTACTTCACTCAGCTCCTCGTAAGAATCCGATTCTTCCTCTTCCATTCCACCACCCTCCTCTGGGGCTGTAACGAGAGGTTCTTCAACTCGCTGTTTTGGGGTCTCAAGGCTCGACAGCATTGACTAAATTGCCTGCATTTCCTTCTTCACACCCGAGATTAAGTCTTTACATGCCCCGTTGCCTCTTTGTAGACTAGTTTGTCTATACATGGCTGGCAGAGCGGTTTGTTTCAACCCTCTTTAAATCTGGTCATGCAAGACGGGAACCTCTTTTTCCCTCCTGACTTCTCCGATTCTTTGGCCTGAGCCTAGACCAGGAGAAAAGGGAGAAGGAGAGAAGGGGGGAAAAATGCTGTCAAACACCCTCTTTCCTGGGTGTATCACCGACACCACAGTGCTACCCCAGCAGCCATAATTGGATTCTCAAGGCCCCTAAGCCTGGATCCAATGCGAGAGAGATACCTAGGGACCCTACCTGAGCTGGGCCAGCACCACTGCCACTCTGCGTCGCTTCCATGGATGTGTCCTCCTCCTGCAACATCATGCCACTGCACTTATGACCAGTGTAAATCAATCGTCCACGAATTCGGCATCCTCGCTCGCCGCGGGACCCGGAGCCAGAAGTGGAAGCCCTGCCGCTCCTGCGCTCCAAAGGCCGGAACTCAAGGACCATGCCTGCCCCCTGCACTGCTCTAGCAAGGAAACCCACTGGCTTCTGGTCCGGCCGAGGATTCGCCCCCTGCTGGCAAGAGCCCTGCGGCGGACGTCCAGCCCTCCCTGGGCTTTTTCTGGAGGAGAAGCACTGGTACTAGCTTCCACTGCAGCCTGACCAGGGCCCTTCGTACCTACACAGGTAGCGCACACTCCCCCTTCTAGACAGCCTTCCTAGGCTCAGGAAAGACGGAGCTCCATAACCTACTCCTCCTCCGGTAGAGGAAACACAAAAGACTGAGGAAGAGGAATGGTGACTGCCCTTTAAACAATTATTTGTGTTTCCTGCCTCCGGAGGTGGAGCCGGTCTCTCCTGCAGTGTCCTGGACGGACGACTGGAGAAATGCATATTTGTTTGCAGGTAAAAATCATGCATTTATTGCTTTTTTTCTTAGGAGCCTGCAGAGCATTGCATCGTGATCAAAAGACAGTTACTATAGTCCAGGAACAATCAATGTGCTATGAGAGTTCTCACCAGTGCCTTCGCAATTCATTGAGAACTAAACAGTCTGCCACATTGGCAGACAGAACCTGTAGATCCTTCAGTCACAGAACCCTGTGAATGAATAGCGTGGTTGTGCAGAAGGAGCCCCGCACAGTGACACTATTTTTAATTCGCAACAGTGGATGCAATGCTGTCATAGGTAGGGAGGGGTGAAGAACATGTTACACCCCCAAATACAGGTGTAACATTTAACATGTTCAGAAAGGTAAAGTTATCCTTTGAGGGTTTGAGCTCAACCATCCAGAGAAACCAATGTATTCGATCAATAAATACAAATCTTCCTCTGATTGGCTCAGCCAGAGAAGCAGGCTGATGATGTCACAACCTGACTTCGGCTACATACACAGTTTTTATAGCACATCCAGCTGCCTCACATGTTAGTGAGGGACATTTGGGCCAAGCTGGCCTAAATGACCTATGTAAAATTATATCATAAGATGGAGATCAGCTTCAAAGTGTTTGTTACCCTTTAAAGTAGGGTTTTCCCAATTCTAGTATCGGTATCGGGACCAATACCGAGCATTTGTACTCGCAAATGCTCCTGATGCCTAATCGGATACCTGGGAGAGGCGGCGCAATCGAAGTCAGCGGGCGGAACAACAGAAGTGACGCTCCGTGCCATCCCAACACCCATCTTGGTACACCCTGCACTCGGTCGCAGTAAGCCAGCAGCGGACATCTTGTTACACCCAGCCCATATAGTTCGGGCTGGGTGTAACAAGATGTCCGCTGCTGCTTTTATGCGGTCGAGTGCAAGGAGTACCAAGATGGGCGTCGCAGGCAGCCTTTCCTCTCATGTAATTTTTGCTGGCTGCATTTCAGTGCCTGCCCATCATGGCCCATAAATGCCACCTATCAGTGCCCAATGCCTATAAGTGCTGCCTATAAGTGCCAGCCAGCTGTCAGTGCCACCTGTCACTGCCAGCCATCAGTCCGTGGTCATCAATGCTACCTAATCTGTACTGTGCTTTGAAAACTGTCACATGACATTAAAAAGAAAAAAAAAAGTATCTGAATCGGCGAGTACTTGAAAAAGAGTATCGGTACTTGTACTCGGTCTTAAAAGAGTGGTATCAGGACAACCCTACTTCAAAGCATATTATACAGCACAGTGCTTGTGCTGTGTAATTTGGCCCCCTGTAACACCTGAAATACCTAGCTGACATTCCTGGTTCTTCCCTCCCCCCTGTAAACTGACCAGGGTTTATCATGGCTGCTGAACCCTGACACCGTGCTCAGTTTACGTGCTTCCATCATCTGCTCCTTCTTCTGTCCCCCCGCCTGCCTGTCAGCTCAGTCCGTTCCTTGATCCCCCCCTCCTGCTGTAAAAATAACAGTGTTTTCGTTCTATAGTTCCCTCTGTTGGATAACATTAAGCTCCCCAGTGTATGTGATTTATAAAAATATGCCGCCTATTACCTGATTTCCAAGCGAGGGTGACTGATGCCCAGACCCTCCCCCTGCAGCTATCAGATCGGCAGAGGAGACCAGCGGGCAGTCAACGTGAGCGTAAAAACGGTGCTCGAAAATAAGGTATTAGGCAGCATATTTTTATAAATCACATACACTGAGGAGCTTAATGTTATCTAACAGAGGGAACTATAGAACAAAGAAAATTGGCTTAACAACCACTTTAAAACTGGCCATAGATGGATTGAAACTCGAACAATTCAGCGGGGTCCAGTTGAATTTTGATCCATATGTGGGTGTCCCTGTTAAACAGAAGGCAGTCATTAGATTGCCTTCTGTTGAATAGGAACGTTGGAGAACTTAGGTCAATCCAGCCAGCGGTCTAGATCAAAAAAAAACAAAAAAAAACAAAAAAAAAAACCATCTATGACCAGCTTAAAGGTACAAAAACTGCTCATACAGTATCTCACAAAAGTGAGTACACCCCTCACATTTTTGTAATATTTTATTATATCTTTTCATGTGACAACACTGAAGAAATTATACTTTGCTACAATGTAAAGTAGTGAGTGTACAGCTTGTATAGCAGTGTAAATTTGCTGTCCCCTCAAAATAACGCAACACAGCCATTAATGTCTAAACCGCTGGTAACAAAAGTGAGTACACCCCTAAGTGAAAACATTTTGAGTGGCTACCATTA
The DNA here is from genome assembly GCF_042186555.1 of Aquarana catesbeiana. Classification (NCBI taxonomy): domain Eukaryota; kingdom Metazoa; phylum Chordata; class Amphibia; order Anura; family Ranidae; genus Aquarana; species Aquarana catesbeiana. The sequence continues at coordinate 224,193,547 of NC_133334.1, read as the reverse complement.
TTTTCCAGCAATGCCTTAACTCTCTTGGGCATGGAGTTCACCAGAGCTTCACAGGTTGCCACTGGAGTCCTCTTCCACTCCTCCATGACGACATCATGGAGCTGGTGGATGTTAGAGACCGTGTGCTCCTCCACCTTCCATTTGAGGATGCCCCACAGATGCTCAATAGGGTTTAGGTCTGGGGACATGCTTGGCCAATCCATAACCTTTACCTTCAGCTTCTTTAGCAAGGCAGTGGTCATCTTCGAGTTGTGTTTGGGGTCGTTATGTTGGAATACTGCCCTGTGGCCCAGTCTCAGAAGGGAGGGGATCATGCTCTGCTTCAGTATGTCACAGTACATGTTGGCAATCATGGTTTCCTCAATGAACTGTAGCTCCCCAGTGCCGGCAGCACTCATGCAGCCCCAGACATTGACACTCCCACCACCTTGCTTAACTATAGGCAAGACACACTTGTCTTTGTACTCCTCACCTGGTTGCTGCCACACACGCTTGACACCATCTGAACCAAATAAGTTTATCTTGGTCTCATCAGACCACAGGACATGGTTCCAGTAATCCATGTCCAGAGTTTGCTTGTCTTCAAAAAACTGTTTGTGGGCTTTTTTGTGCTTCCTTCTGGGACAACAGCCATATACACAAATTTGATGCAGTGTGCGGCGTATGGTCTGAGCACTGACAGGCTGACCCCCCCACCCCTTCAACCTCTGCAGCAATGCTAGCAGCACTCATACGTCCTTTTCCCAAAGACAACCTTTGGATATGATGCTGAGCACATGCACTCAACTTCTTTGGTCGACCATGGCGAGGCCTGTTTTGAGTGGAACCTCTCCTGTTAAACCGCTGTATGGTCTTGGCCACCATGCTGCAGCTCAGTGTCAGGGTCTTGGCAATCTTAATATAGCCTTGGCCATCTTTATGTAGAGCAACAATTCTTTTTTTCAGATCCACAGAGAGTTCTTTGCCATGAGGTGCCATTTTGAACTTCCAGTGACCAGTATGAGAGAGATAAAACCAAATTTAACACAACTGCTCCCCAAGGTCTCCCCATGAGACCTTGTAACACTAATGAGTCACGACACGGGGGAGGGAAAATGGCTAATTGGGCCCCAATTTGGACATTTTCACTTAGGGGTGTACTCACTTTTGTTGCCAGCGGTTTAGACATTTATGGCTGTGTGTTGAGTTATTTTGAGGGGACAGCAAACTTACACTAAATATATATGAAACCCTGCGAGCCACTTACGGATAAATGCCTACAAAATAATAAGTGAACAGTGGAGACCAGCTGCAAACACTCAGTCACGTTCCATATTCGTGCAAAGTATTAAAATAAAAAAACAATGTGTCTGCGCTAGAAAAAATCGCTGCACTCAAAGTGCAGTACCCCTAGGTGCTAAAGTATAAAGTGCACAGTGCTATGTGAAACACAGCAAGTGAGTGATCAAACAAAACAACATATCCATTAAAATATCAAAATAAAATACAAGAGGATATAACAAACAGTGAATAAATGAAGTCCAAAAACGTGTATATCCAATGATATAAAAGTGCCCAAATAAATTAGTCCAAAAATTTGGTGAATTTCACATATCCTATCTTCCAAACTGTGCCACCAAAAAACATGCTGTGGTGTCTTCCAGCCGCCCCCACAGGTGTATATGCTCACCTTCCTGTGTGTGACACAGCGATTAGACTATGTCAAACAAAGCCTTGGAGCCACTCCTGTGCTCATTAGGAACCAGCTGTGCAGACTTCCAATGTTCTCAAGTGGAGATGGTTTATGCAAGAGAAAAAAACTCCATAGCGCAATATGTAGGTATAAAGGATTTTAAAATAATCAGCTCCCCTCACATATATGTGCATGCGTAAAACTACCCCTAAGTGCTAAAGTATAAAGTGCACAGTGCTATGTGAAACACAGCAAGTGAGTGATCAAACAAAACAACATATCAATTAAAATATCAAAATAAAATACAAGAGGATATAACAAACAGTGAATAAATGAAGTCCAAAAACGTGTATATCCAATGATATAAAAGTGCCCAAATAAATTAGTCCAAAAATTTGGTGAATTTCACATATCCTATCTTCCAAACTGTGCCACCAAAAAACATGCTGTGGTGTCTTCCAGCCGCCCCCACAGGTGTATATGCTCACCTTCCTGTGTGTGACACAGCGATTAGACTATGTCAAACAAAGCCTTGGAGCCACTCCTGTGCTCATTAGGAACCAGCTGTGCAGACTTCCAATGTTCTCAAGTGGAGATGGTTTATGCAAGAGAAAAAAACTCCATAGCGCAATATGTAGGTATAAAGGATTTTAATCAAATAATCAGCTCCCCTCACTGGGGTACTCACATATTGTGGGTGCGTGAGTGCACCATCCTTAACAAGCATAAAACGGTCAATCTCTCGGTGTGGTGTGCGGTGCGGCGTGTGTAACGAAAATCTCCTGCTCTCTCTCTGCTGACAGCTCCGTCCAGGCCCCTCCCCTACGCGTGTTCGGCACCGGGACCACGTGCCTTCTTCAGGGGGAATCCCCCTGAAGAAGGCACGTGGTCCCGGTGCCGAACACGCGTAGGGGAGGGGCCTGGACGGAGCTGTCAGCAGAGAGAGAGCAGGAGATTTTCGTTACACACGCCGCACCGCACACCACACCGAGAGATTGACCGTTTTATGCTTGTTAAGGATGGTGCACTCACGCACCCACAATATGTGAGTACCCCAGTGAGGGGAGCTGATTATTTGATTAAAATCCTTTATACCTACATATTGCGCTATGGAGTTTTTTTCTCTTGCATAAACCATCTCCACTTGAGAACATTGGAAGTCTGCACAGCTGGTTCCTAATGAGCACAGGAGTGGCTCCAAGGCTTTGTTTGACATAGTCTAATCGCTGTGTCACACACAGGAAGGTGAGCATATACACCTGTGGGGGCGGCTGGAAGACACCACAGCATGTTTTTTGGTGGCACAGTTTGGAAGATAGGATATGTGAAATTCACCAAATTTTTGGACTAATTTATTTGGGCACTTTTATATCATTGGATATACACGTTTTTGGACTTCATTTATTCACTGTTTGTTATATCCTCTTGTATTTTATTTTGATATTTTAATTGATATGTTGTTTTGTTTGATCACTCACTTGCTGTGTTTCACATAGCACTGTGCACTTTATACTTTAGCACTTAGGGGTAGTTTTACGCATGCACATATATGTGAGGGGAGCTGATTATTTTAAAATCCTTTATACCTACATATTGCGCTATGGAGTTTTTTTCTCTTGCATAAACCATCTCCACTTGAGAACATTGGAAGTCTGCACAGCTGGTTCCTAATGAGCACAGGAGTGGCTCCAAGGCTTTGTTTGACATAGTCTAATCGCTGTGTCACACACAGGAAGGTGAGCATATACACCTGTGGGGGCGGCTGGAAGACACCACAGCATGTTTTTTGGTGGCACAGTTTGGAAGATAGGATATGTGAAATTCACCAAATTTTTGGACTAATTTATTTGGGCACTTTTATATCATTGGATATACACGTTTTTGGACTTCATTTATTCACTGTTTGTTATATCCTCTTGTATTTTATTTTGATATTTTAATGGATATGTTGTTTTGTTTGATCACTCACTTGCTGTGTTTCACATAGCACTGTGCACTTTATACTTTAGCACCTAGGGGTACTGCACTTTGAGTGCAGCGATTTTTTCTAGCGCAGACACATTGTTTTTTTATTTTAGCAAACTTACACTGTTATACAAGTTGTACACTCACTACTTTACATTGTAGCAAAGTGTCATTTCTTCAGTGTTGTCACATGAAAAGATAGAATTAAATATTTACAAAATGTGAGGGGTGTACTCACTTTTGTGAGATACTGTATATTTGAAAATTGAATAGTCCTGTTGTACTGACTGCCTAACTCATTTATTGAGGACCTAAGGATCCTTTTACACAGGCTGTATCCAGTTTTGCTCAGCAGAGGATCTGTTCGATGATCCCCTGCTGAGCGAGGCAGCACATAACAGGTCTGTGTCCGCTCTGCCTATGCAGCACAGACACAGCCTGTTCTAAGGGCAGTTGGATGTAAATGGGCCGCGTGTCCGTGTACACCCGACTGCCTTTCGATCCAGTCCAGCCAGATGGAGGGGAACGGATCCCCTTCCGTTTGTTTTTGCTGGACCGAATCGGATGTAGCCAGGTGTAAACATATGTCATTACATCTGGCTACCCATTTCCAGGTTTTCTAGACGCATAAATTATACATCTAATTTCCAGACTACCTATCACATTTTGGAAGGCCCTGGAGCACCAGGACAGTAGACACTGTAACTGGCGTGGTGGTGCCCACCCAGATGTGTTAGAAAAGCAAAATATTTGCTTTTCTAACACTGAATCGCCTCTCCAACAATCAAGAAGCACGGGTCTGTTACCCGTTTCCCAATTGGCTGAAAGGTCAGGCGATCCTATTGGATGCCTAGGGGAGATGCATGGCGGAAGCCGCCGTGATCTCAGAAGGAAAGAGGATACAGGAGATGCTCCCAGATGCCCGCAGCAGCCTGTCCCCCTGCCCGGGTGGGGGGGCGGTATCGGTTGTTTTCTGCCCCACCCCCTCCCCCCCAAAACTAAAACCCACCAGCTGCCACTGTCCAGCACCCGCTGATTGTCGGCAATGCACAGAGAACTGAGAAATGCCTATGTAAACAAGGCATATCTCAGTTCTGGACAGGAGGGAAGGAACCGATCCTGTGTCTCTGCAAAACAGGGATTAGAATCCTTCTCTTCCCTTAGTAAAAGCAGCACACAGTGTACACAAAAACACAGGTTAGGCACACAGGTAACCCTTTGATCGCCCCTGATGTTAACCCCTTCCCTGCCAGTGTCAGTACAGGGACAGCGCATATTTTTAGCACCTATCACTGTATAAGGCCCCATTCACAATTCAGCGTTTGTAGCTTGACGCTCCAAAACACTGGAGGAGAAAAAAAATTCAATTCTTCTCTATGGAGTTGGTCCAGATCTCCCCTCCATGTCGCCTGAAGCTCAAAAAAGTTCTGGAGCTTTGTCGCTCAATTCAGGCGTTTTTCTGCTTTTTACTTTGGTGACCTTTTGACCTGTACAAAATCGTGGCAAAAACGCACGACTTCTGCCCGAAAACGATTTGCTCCAGTGTGAATGCAGCCTTAGGCCCCTTTCACACTTGGGACTGCAAAGTCGCATGACAAGTCATACCCCATGACTTCCAACGAGTACCATTCATATCTGTGCCACTTCAAAGTAGTCCCTGCACTACTTTGGTCCGACTTTGATGGGAGTTGAGGTTCATAGACCTCAAGTTTACACTGGATTCCCCAAAATCGCGGCCGCGAAATCGCAGTAGTGTGAAAGGGGCCTTAGTGTCTGATTGTCCGCCACAAAAACCACAGTCCCGCTATAAGTCGCTGATCGCCACCATTACTAAAGAATAAATAAAAATTCCATAAATACGTCCCATCGTTTGTAGACGCTTTAAAGCTTGTGAAAACCAATCAATATACGCTTATTAGGATTTTTTTACCAAAAACATGTAGCAGAATACATATTAACCTAAATTCATAAGGAATTTGTTTTCTTTTTTTTTGGATCTTTTGGCCCCTTTCACACATGTGGACCGTATGTCCGTATTTCATCCATCCGTGTTCAGATGAAATACGGACATACATGCATCCCTATGGGATAGCGGGTGTCAGCGGATGTACATCTGCTAACACCCGATGTTGTCCGGCTCCACTCTCGTCCGATTCTGCGGACGGAAGAAAATCCTATTTTTCTATCCATCTGCAGAGCGGATCGGAGGAACACGGACAGACGGTCCGTGTTCCTCCGATCCCCCATAGGGGAGAGCGGAGATCTGACAGGGCGGTCCTTGCACAGTGTGCGGGTCCCGCCCTGTCATCTGCCTGCTCAGCTGGGGAAAGCGGAGCGATCCCCGCTGAGCAGCGGATAAACACGGGGCGGATCAACACGGATCCGTCCCGTGTGAAAGGGGCCTTAATAGCAGAAAGTAAAAAAAAAAATTTTTTTCAAAAATTGTCGGTCTTTTTTGTTGATAGCGCAAAAAATAAAAACTGGAGGGGTGATCAAATACCACCTAAAGAAAGCTCTACTTGTGGGGAAAAATGACAGATTTTATTTGGGTACAGTGTCGCACGACCGCGCAATTGTCAATTAAAGTAACGCAGTGCAGCAAAACCCCCTATGACCAGCCTGTGCCCATTATGGGAACACTGAGCCATGTACCATGGTGCAGTATGAAGGATAGTGAGCCCAGACCCGCTCCCCGCCTGACGTCACAGGACGAATAAATCCCCCACACAGGTGCTATAAATACGGAGCTCCTCCCCTCCCTCTCATTACCGGTTCAGTCTCACGGGGGGCTCCCAGGTATTACACAGGACGTAGAATTCCGGCAGTCCCTCCATGTCCTCCGTATAGTTCCGCCTCTCCGTGTCCGAAAACAGCTTCCCGCCAGATTATCCTGTGCAACTCCAAAAACACCCGCCACATACAAACCCCGCCCACATCGTTCCATGCCGTTCTTGTTTCCGCCCACCTGGCCTATCAGCATCCGTAGAGCTCTCTCTTAGGCACGCCCCTTGTTTGTAGTGTGGGGAATGGAGAGCGGCGGTTGGCTGTCTGCTTTGTCAGCTGATCGCTGTGTGATTTCCTGACAGTGGAATGGTAAAGGACGGAGCGTGTGTGCTGACTGTCAGAGGGATGGGAATGGTGCAAATCGCAATCACAGCCGACATCTCCTTCACAATGATCACCAGCATGCAGCTCTGTGTGCTGTCCTGATATCATCTAACATTCCTTTTGTTTTTATTATTGCAGCTCTCACCGAAGGTACAATTAACCACTTCAGACCCGGAAGATTTGACTGCTCAATGACCAGGCCATTTTTTGCGATGCGGCACTGCGTCCCGTTAAATGACAATTGTGCAGTCATGTGACGCTGTACCCAAACAAAATTGACGTCCTTTTTTTCCCACAAATAGAGCTTTCTTTTGGTGGTATTTGATCGCCTCTGCGGTTTTTATTTTTTGTGCTATAAACAAAAAAAGCAACAATTTTGAAAAAAACTATTTTGTACTTTTTTGCTATAATAAATATCCCCATTTTTTTTTTTTTTTAAAAAAAAAGCTAATTTTTTTTCTCCGTTTAGGTCAATATGTATTCTACATATTTTTGGTAATAAAAATCGAAATAAGCATATATTGATTGGTTTGCGCAAAAGTTATAGTGTCTACAAGATAGGAGATCGATTTATAGCTTTTTTATTATATATATATATTTTTTTTTTTTATCGGGACTGCGACATTATGGCGGACACTTTTGACACATTTTCAGGACCAATGGCATTTATACAGCGATCAGTGCTATAAAAATGTCACTGTCAGGGAAGGGGTTAACACTAGGGGGCGATCAAGGGGTTAACTGTGTTCCCTAGTTAGTGTTTCTAACTGTAGGGGGAGGGGACTGACCTAGAGGAAATGACAGATCGTGGTTCCTAGCTATTAGCAACTCACGATCTCTCTCTCCTCACAGAACAGAAATTTGTGTGTTTACACACACACGTCCCTGTTCTGCCTCTCGTGCCCGCAATCGCTCGTGGCCGGCGGTCATCGTGACCGTCAGCCACGAGCATCGACACCCCCGCTGTGCAGCGCCTGCTATCCCGCTTAAAGAAGCCGACTTATAGCTACGGCAACTCGCGGGATCATGCCGCCGTATAATGACGACGGCTGGTCGGCAAGGCAAAACTTTTTTTATTCGTTTTGGAGGGGAGATGGGTTAGAACTACTGTCATGTTTTTTTTAAATCAGGTCTCCTTTTATTCATTTTATATTCAAACAATACAAAACACACATACAACCCATGTACATATTGGTAATCCCAACAATCGTATATTTCAATAATTACTTTCCGACCAGCCACCGTCATTGTACTGCGGCGGGTTGGCTTGTTCCCGCGAATCACCGTCATTGTACGTCGGCTCGGGATCTCTATTTGGCCAGCGGGGGAGCCAATCAGCAGATGGGGCGGACTCGATGTCCCCTGGCCACCTGCGATCGTTCCACGCAGTGACAGAACGGGGATCTGCCTGTGTAAGCAAGGCAAATCTCCATTCCGACAGGGGAGATCACACAGATCGATCCTGTGTTTCTGCTATGCAGGAAAGCAGATCTGTGTGTTTCCCCAGGCAGCCCATCCAGTTAGAAAACACCTGCAGGGAACACATTTAACCCTTTGATCGCCCCTGATGTTAACCCCTACCCTGCCAGTGTCATTAGTACAATGTCAGTGCATATTTTAAGCACTGATTACTGTAATAATGTCACTGGTTCCCAAAAAAGTGTTAAAAATGTCAGGTGTCTGATCTTTCCTCCGCAATGTCACAGTCCCGCTAAAAATTGCAGATTGCCGTCATTACTAGTAAAAAAAAAAAAAATGTCATAAAGCTATTCCCTATTTTGTAGATGCTATAACTTTTGCGCAAACCAATCAATATGCGCTTATTACAATTTTTTTTTAACAAAAATATGTAGAAGAATATATATCAGCCTAAACTGAGGAAGAAGTTTGTTTTTTTATAGTTAGTTAGTTTTGGGGGTATATTTTTATAGCAAAAAGTAATAAAATTGCTTTTTTTTCAAAATTGTCACTCTTTTTTTTGTTTATAGCGCAAAAAATAAAAACCGCAGACATGATCAAATACCACCAATAGAAAGCTCTATTTGTGGGAAAAAAAGACATACATTTTGTTTGGGTGCAACGTCGCACGACCGCTCAATTGTTAGTTAAAGCGACACAGTGCTGTATCGTTAAAAATGGCCTGGTCATTAAGGGGTAAATCCTTCCGGTCCTTAAGTGGTTAAATAAACTAAACAACATAAAAACTGTCAGTTTTTGAGATCAACAGGTAAATATGGATGAATGGATGCACACTCTGGAAGGACGCCAAAATCTTTATTGTAGTGATCCACAAATATAAAAGCATACACAGCACAGCGAGCACCAGGAGATAGAAATGTTAACGCGTTTCACGCAGATAACCGCTCAATCATAACACCACCACTTAATTATATGATTAGGCGCTGTTATCTGCGTGAAACGCGTTAACATTTTTGTCTCTTGGTGCTAGCTGTAAATGCTTTTATTTGTGGATCACTACTATAAAGAGTTTGGCAACAGAGTATGCAGCCATTCATCCATTTTTACCTGTTCATCTCGGAGGTGAGCCGGGCAGGCACATCTGCATTGAAGGCAACACTAGACATGCAGCACTCACACCTCGATCTGTGTTTCCTCATCATTTGACCTGTCAGTTTTTATTGCTGTCTGTGTCCCCCTGTTCACATCGGGATGATTTGACATGTCAAATCTCATGCCAAATCGAAGCCTATTGCAGGCAACGGCACCGTCCGATTCCCAAAAGTAGTTCCTGCACTACTTTTGGAGGCGATTTCAAAAGACATCTATGTGCATGAACCCACACAGATGTCTTTCAAATCACCCCTAAACTCAGCTGAACTTGCATGATTTCAAACCCGCCCTGAGCCTAGGTTCACATTGGAGCGATTTGTCATGCTATTTGAGAGATCAAATCGCATGACAAGTCACAGCCTATTGGCGACAACGGCACTGTTCCAATCGGTGTGACACCAATTGGCACCGATTTGCAAGAGTAGTTCCTGCACTACTTTTGCCGATTTCTGATGCGACTTCAATAGACATCTGTGTATGAAGCCACAGAGATGTCTATCAAGTAGCACCTGAAATCCTGCTGACCTTGCTATTTTGAAGTAGCGCGATTTCAAAGTAGCATTAATGTGAACCAGAACTTAGTGTGAACAAGGGCTAAGGGAGCCCTTGTTTGGAGCAGAGGAACGCTGTAGAGACACCCCGGCTGGGCCTTTTGATGGGGTTTCATTCCTTTGTTATCCTGAATCTACCTCTGGCTATTCTGTTTGGAGCTGTATGCCCTTTCTCTGTTTGGAAACTCCAATGCTATGAACGTAATCTTTTTCATCATGTATATCTGTAAGATGATGCTACAATCTCTTTTGAGCATTATACGGATATTGACTTAAGAATTGATTTCATCTTCTTTGGTGCCCACCCTGCGATCCCCATTGTTGGACTTGATGCTCCCCTCTCTGCTCTCCTTTTCTGAACAAACAGGACTCTGATCAATTTGTTTATCATATACATGATGGCCAATATATTGCCTTACAGTTCCTGAAGAAGCAATTAGCGAAACATGTTGAGCCAACAGGCATTTATATAGCTTTATCAAGCTCTTTATGCACTGTATTGTTTGTTATCATGTTGTGATAATTTTATATATTTTTGTTTGGTTTAGAGAGTCAACATTTGTTTACTCCTTTTTAAAATTTTCGATTAATAAAATGTCCACTCCTGAAAAATGCATTGTGTGTGTGTGTGTAGCGCACTCCTGAACCCTGCATTGTGTGCGTAGCGCACTCCTGAACCCTGCATTGTGTGCGTAGCGCACTCCTGAACCCTGCATTGTGTGTGTAGCGCACTCCTGAACCCTGCATTGTGTGTGTAGCGCACTCCTGAACCATGCATTGTGTGTGTAGTGCACACCATAACCCTGCACTTTGTATGTAGCACAAGCCTGAATCCTGCACTTTGCACATTTCTGTAAATAGCGCACCCCTCAGTTCTGCACTCTTAACATGGCACACTTCATACATTGCCCATACTCCCCTTATGCTCGCTGCACACTCCATGCATTGCCCATACACCCCCTATGCTTGCTGCACACTCCATGCATTGCCTATACACCCCCTATACTCACAGCACGCTCCAAGCATTCCCCATACACCCCCTATACTCGCAGCACACTCCATGCATTCCCCATACACCCCCTATGCTCGCAGCACACTCCATGCATTTCACATACACCCCCTATACTCACAGTACACCCCATACACCCCCTACACTCGCTGCACACTCCATGCATTTCCCACACACTCCCTATACTCACAGCACACTCCATGCATTCCCCACACACCCCCTATGCTCGCTGCATATTCCATGCATTCCCCACACACCCCCTATGCTCGCTGCACACTCCATGCATTCCCCATACACCCCCTATGCTCACTGCACACTCCATGCATTCCCCACACACCCCCTATGCTCGCTGCACACTCCATGCATTCCCCACACACCCCCTATGCTCACAGCACACTCCATGCATTCCCCACACCCCCTATGCTCGCTGCACACTCCATGCATTTCCCATACACTTATACTCGCTGCACACTTCAAAAAATGATTATCAATGCCAGAGCAAGAAGAGCTGAAATGACCCCTCAGCTCTCAAGTGCCCACATGAGTCTTTTTTTTTTTTTCTGTACTTTGCTTCAGGGAGGGGAGAACCATCTTCTGCAGCAGCCTGGACAGTCACAGCTTCTAGGTTTAGGGCAGGCAGTGAAGGAAACAGAGTAAAGCATTCCCTATATACTGTATGTTCTGTATATTTAAACATCGGGAGGCTGTTACAAAATACTCAGGGACAGTGTCACCGAGTATTCTTTTCTCCCCGAAGAAATTATGTTTACTATAGAGCCCAGGTCGACAACCCGTGGACCACGATCTACCAGTCGATCACATTGAGGTGATTGGTAGATTGGTCCTGGGCTTGCCGACCTTCTGTCACTGATTGTGGATGAAGGCAACGGCCGGTGTCTTGCCGAGAATGTTCCCTCGGCGGATAAGTTCCCCCCTGTACTGCGCAGGCGCAGCGCCTGCGCAGTACATACTACTCTCAGCCGCCGGAGATAGCCAAAGCTCAAATGCTTCAATCAGCTGTACACGGCGCCTGCGCTCTGGGTCCAGGTCCCTTCCCCACCATCCAAGTGAACCTAGAGGGGGAATCTAAAAGTGCCAAGCGCAGCGAGGCCGTGCCCGAAGCGTGGCGAGCGAAGCGAGCCCGCAAGGGGCCCTCTTACAGGCGCCGTGTACAGCTGATTTTCAGCTGTTCTGCTTCGGCTATTTCCGCCGATACCTACTGCGCAGGCGCAGTAGAGGGGGGAACTTATACGCCGAGCGGAACTTTCTCGGCAGAACACCGGCCACAAAACAAGAGAAGCAGGGCAGGAGGGAGCAGACGGCCGCGGGGGCATCAAGCCTGCCTCATGAGCCAATGCCATGTCCATAGTTCTGGCTGCAATGTCAGGTGGAGTGATACCAAAAGCACTCCGCCTCTCATTCTTGGTAGCGGGATCCACAGCAGCTGGAAGTTCTGGTCAGTGGGCATAATGGGGCACAGTAAAAGCTATGTGGGCACAATTGCAGCTATATAGGCACAATATCATAAAGATCCTATAGAGCCCATACAGATGCACAATGTCAGCCATATGGGCACAACATGGCATATGTACACCTCTCTCCAGTGCTCCTGCGATTGCTGGATGAATGTGAGGCGTGACGCGCATGCCGCCTGCCATGAGGTACTCCAATTTACATCCTATTTACGGTCATTCGCCAAATTAATTGGGAACGGCACAGTCTAACTGAAGCAATGGCATGTACGTGCCGTTGCTTCAGTTTTCTTAAGTGCGATGACGTCGGCACATGCAAATACAGGGGATATCTCCTAAACCATGCAGGTTTAGGAGATATCCAGTCTAGCTACAGGTAAGCCTAATTATAGGCGTGCCTGTAGTAAAAAGTGGTTGTAAAGGGTTTAGAACCACTTTAAGCTCCAAGGGTTTATTTAGTTTTAGCGCTACACATTTCCCCTTTCATGTGTAAACCTTTGGCTGCTGCCACTGCAGCTAAAGGGGGTAGAGATTGGGAAAGGTAAAAGTGTGACTCAACCACAGGGTTTTACCAACCCCAATCTCACGTGTAAACAAGCCCTAAGGGTACCACCGCCAAATGCAGCTAAGGGCTGTTTTACAAGTGGAACAGACACCACTGTTCCTCTAAAAAGTGATCTAAGCATGTTTGACAGGTTGTGAAAAGGCAGATTTAAAGCTATAACTGCCGTGCAATGCATGCAATTGCCTAACCGCTAGTGTGAATGAGTCCTAACATTGCTGGTGTGATGTCACAGTATATCTCACTATATGCAAAGTGAGCTTTCCCTCTGAACACTCTCCCTCATGTTACCATAAAAAAAAAAAAAATTCTAACCTGATAAATATATATGCCACCAATCAATGTAAGGGTTTATATACATTTGAGGAGAAGGTGGTAGGTTTTCTTCAACTACAGTGGAGATCAGTGAGGTCACAACCCGACTTTGCTCACTGGCAGGGGTGCCTGGATCATAAGGCTGGCTGAACAGTATTAAAAATTATTTGGCAGCTCTTTGTATTTTTATGTATATAATTGCGGGCCTGGCTGCTATGAGTTATTGTGGGAAAAATCCTTGATGCAGGTAATGCTGTAGGAAGATTAACTATCTGAGGTCCGTTTGGTGGTATGCTGATTGCCCGTGGGACATGACCATGCATTGTTGGGCCTGCTATCTAAGGCCTTAACCTCTGGTAAGCAGGCTGAGCTCTCACCCTGGGATGGTGATGGTGCCTGGAAGTAACTGCTAATAGCTGGCAGAGGATTCACTCTGCTTGCAGAAAATTCTAATGAACTTTGTTGATGTGAAATTCTAATAGAGGTCACTTGTGTTGCACATTGCACTTTCTATGTATGCACAGATTACACTTTTATTGTTTTTATCACATATTTAATTTATATATTATTTATTGATATTTTTTATTCTTTTACTTCTTTCTTTGAATTATTGTGGTGTACATTGTGGTGATAATTAGCTTTAGCACATTTTGTAGTTTTTTTGGGTATGGGACAATATGCCTGACTGCATGGCCTGTTTTCAATGTGTGACTGAATTTTTAGATGGTTCTCTGGCTTCTTTGTGGCTGTTGACCGTTTACACTTAACTACCCCACTGACTGAGGTTATTGCTGGCCCTGACATATGCTGGGGGCTATAATTGTTGGCCTCAATGGAACTTATTTTACTTCACAATCTCTTCAATGTACCTCCAGGCCCTTTTTAGCCTATACAAAGAGGAAAAGGTGGAACAATACAAGCTATTGATCAGGAAGAATCACTCACATTGGCCACACCCATTTTAGCCACACCCACCTTTTGACCACACACACATGCAAAAATTGCATGCCACATCAGCTCCCTCGCTTTTTCTTCCAGCACTGGCACGGCACCCCCAAAAAGCCGCCCCTGTCTGTAAGGTGAACTTACACTGGGCCCCCTTCCCCGATCCCACTGTATCGGAGTCCTGTCAGACAACAGGTCACCGCTTCACCAGTCCAGTGATTTGAAATCCTCCTGAATTTCTCTCCTCTCGCGCTGACAGGATGGGCTTGACAGAGTCTGACTCTGACTCTAGACCATCCATGTGAAGGTGCTGACCAATTAGAATGCCTCCTATCCATGCGGAGGTACGGATAGGAGATTAAGCATTCATTTCAAATCCCCAGACCGGTGAAGCGGCGTTCCGGTGTCTGACAGCAGGGGATAGCAGGACTCTGGTATAGCGGGATCGGAGGAGGATGGGGAGGAGGTCCAGTGTAAGTTCCCCTTACAGGTTTTCTGTAAAGCTGAAAAAAAAGAGCTGGATGCATTCCTAAATGCACAAAATACTGAATACTAATATTTAGAAGTAATAACACCAGGGGTAAGTGATCCAGGGAATATCCGATTGCCTCCTGTGGGATCAGGAAATAAATCCCCCCCCCCCACTGGAACAAAGTGGATCATGCTTTATTGTTTTTTTTTGCCTTCCTCTGGATCAACTGTGGGTATAGGATAGTGTATATGGAGGTTTTCTATTTCTTTTTTTTTTCTAATTGGTTGAGCTAAATGGACTAGTGTCTTTTTTCAACCTGATCATGTAAGACTAGTTCTGGTGTATCCTTGACTTGATGGGCAGACAGACGGTGCTCACAAGGGGCTCCTGTTAGCCATTCACCTTCATACAAAGATAATAGAGCTGCACACATCTTCAGGCTCATGTAATTATCAATCATGGTAAAAGAGCTACATGATCAGTCTCAAAGCCAGAGGCGTCGTTAGGGGGTGGCTATTGGGGCTACAGCCCCGAGCCTGGGGCCAATAGCCCCGTGTCTCTTGTCTGGTCCAGAATGCAGGGGACGAATGCAGGGAACAGGGGCGGACTGAGCCGTGGTAGCGCTGGCTCCGGCTCCAGCTCCGCCCCCGCCTGACTCTACGCTTGGTCACTGGTTGCTATAGCCGCCTAGCGGCTAGCAACCAGTGACATCACTGCCCACTGTGCCCACACTGCCCAGCATTCAAAGCTGAGGAGGATTGCACTTCCTCCTCCTCCGCGCTAGTGCTCGTGGGGCCTGGCCTGCGAGTTCTGGACTGGATTGTCCCGCCTCTGGTCCGGTGGCGGCGTGGAGTGCAGAGCAGCAGTTAGGGGGATAGGGGGATACCTCGGCAGCCGGGAAGAGCCCAGGAGGAAGAGAGAGAGAAGCCACCGCCACCCTGAGCAGCATCCCCAGCGCCTGCACTCCTCCAATCTCAGTCTTCTCCCAGCTCGCTGTGAGTGGAACAGGAAGAAGACTCCAGAAGGCGGGAATTACAAAGGGACCTGCCGTGCCACATCGATCCCCGCTCGGGTGGGCGGCTCTCCTCCTCTCCTCTGGCTGCCTCGCACACCAGCACCACGGCTGAGCTGCTGCTGCAGGATCTGGACACATGAAGTCTGTCTCCTCCTGGTCAGGTAGGTCAGTCAATGTGTGTATGTCAGGTACCAGGTCAGTGTATGTCTGTCAGGTAGGTCATGTAGGTCAGTGTGTGTCAGGTAGGTCAGTGTAGGTCAGTGTATATCAGGTAGGTCAGTGTAGATCAGTGTGTGTCAGGTAGGTCAGTGTGTGTAGGTCAGTGTGTGTAGGTCAGTGTAGATCAGTGTGTGTAGGTCAGTGTAGATCAGTGTGTGTCAGGTAGGTCAGTGTGTGTAGGTCAGTGTAGGTAGGTCAGTGTATGTCATGTAGGTCAGTCAGATAGGTCAGTGTATGTCAAATAGGTAGATCAGGTAGGTCAGTGTGTGTAGGTCAGTGTAGATCAGTGTGTGTAGGTCAGTGTAGATCAGTGTGTGTCAGGTAGGTCAGTGTGTGTAAGTCAGTGTGTGTAGATCAGTGTGTGTCAGGTAGGTCAGTGTAGGTAGGTCAGTGTATGTAGGTCAGTGTATGTCAGGTAGATCAGTGTGTGTAGGTCAGTGTATGTAGGTCAGTGTGTGTCAGGTAGGTCAGTGTATGTCAGGTAGGTCAGTGTGTGTAGGTCAGTGTATGTCAGGTAGGTCAGTGTGTGTAGGTCAGTGTGTGTCAGGTAGGTCAGTGTGTGTAGGTCAGTGTGTGTCAGGTAGGTCAGTGTGTGTCAGGTAGGTCAGTGTATGTAGGTCAGTGTATGTCAGGTAGGTCAGTGTATGTAGGTCAGTGTGTGTCAGGTAGGTAGGTCAGTTTAGTGGTCAGCATTATGGGCACTGGTAAGCCAAGCAGCAACCAGCAAGTGAGCTTACCCCCTGCCATACAACCCCACCACCCAGCCAAAAAACCCAGCACCACTAGAGACACCCCCCGTGCTGGCCTTGGACTTAGGGCTGAAGCCCCTGGTCTTTTTGCCACCTAGCAACGCCCCTGCTCAAAGCTAATGTGTTTCTCTGCCTCAAAGATGCTCCCTGGGAAGGAAACATCCCCAGTCCTTCCAATGAGATCTCAGCTTAAAAAAAGAAAAATACTTACTGTAATTTTTCCATTTCTGGCGTCAATGTATGGCAGCATACATGTGGTAGTTTGCTACCACGTTGGTGCCAGGAAAATGGAAATGTGTATCAAAAACCGTAGTTTTTCTTTCCTGGAGCCAACCCATGACAGCATACTACCATGCGTGCTGCTATGTTCTATGAGAAAAAAAATGTGCAAAAACTTACTATGAGGTGCTAATGAATTGTGAATGGCTCACACCTTTCACACTCTCATCAACATGTGAACAAAACTTATATAGACTCCAATACTGGTGCCGCACTCGCACTCCACACTGTACCTAAACAATGTAGTGCTCAGATACTACATAAATTCCTTCACTAGTGTCCACATCAAAATTATAATGTATACAAACATGATAGTAATAAAGAGACTACTCAATCACAAAAATGTTAATGACCTTTAGTGTCACCCCCAGTAACACTCTCTATATCAGTGATGGCGAACCTTGGCACTCCAGATGTTTTGGAACTACATTTCCCATGATGCTCAACTATACTGCAGAGTGCATGAGCATCATGGGAAATGTAGTTCCAAAACATCAGGGGTGCCAAGGTTCGCCATCACTGCTCTATATAGTGCAATCCACTCTGTTCTTTGTGACAATCCACTGTTATCCAAAGTGCTTCATGTAGTGCTCAAAAACCTCCACAGGCTGTGCTCACACCTGGAATCATTGATTATATGCTCTGATGTGTTCAAAGCATTTAGAATTTAAATTCTTTTTCTAATTCAGATAATTAGTTTCGCTATTTATTTTGGGATTTGAAATTCGTTACTGTTGTGATTCGGAAATTCAGATACATCCAAATCTCTGAAATAATGGAAATTTTGTCAGAATTTATATTCATAACTAATCACGAATCACACATGTCTATTTGTTACTGCTACAGTAATATACTTGAAACAGACTTGAAAGTCCTTATGACACTTACCCAATTTGGTTAACGATAGTGGGTTTGTGGTGTAAGGGGGACAGGCTTTGCTGCTAGTAGAAGTGGTAAACATGCACAAGGCAGAGACTGAGCAGACTTGTCCTGAATTTTATTCTGCAATGCAGCAAACAAACCCTTGTTCTGTCGCACTCAACTCTTTTGAGATTCGGCGCCGGGTCTCTTATCTGGCATATTACCGCGGGCACTTCTGGGTTTTATCTGGTGCTTTGCAGCAAATGAGTAGACAGCTCTCTTGATTGCAGCGGCTTTAAATTGCAAAGCGACACATGGGTTAGCATTCAAGCACTGCATTACTACACCTAAGCCAAGCACCCTATACTGCTAAAGTCTTGCCTTCGTCCTCCTGCCCCCAGTGTATACCATGGATACAGCTTCAGTCTCCTCTGTGCCTCCTGAGTCCCAGTGTTCTTCAGACTCCCAGAGCATCCTCAATGCCTGCCATCAAACCTCAGTGTGTTTCTGCCATGCATCATCAGTTGTCAGTGTCCACAGTATAGCTGCCCCTCCATTGCACCCCTGTACAACCTATGACTCTAGCGCACCCTGTGTCGCTTAGTGATTCCAGGATGCTCCTGTTACTCCAAATGTACTCCAGAGCATCCTGTGATATATATAGTGATTCCTAATGCACCTCTGAGCACCCCTGTGACTCCAACATATCCTGTGTCATCTAGTGACTCCTATGTGATCCCATGATTTCAAGTGCAACCCAAAGGCATCCTGTGTCATCAACTGACTCAAGTGGTCCCCTGTGCACCTATGTGACTCCAAGTGAACCCCGGAGCATCCTGTGCCATCTAATGACTCCAGTGCACCCCCATGACACCTAAGTCTTCATACAGCCTCCAATATGCTTATGCGTCTGAACGGTCCTTTTATTAGTGGATATAGACCTCAGTCGCTCAGGCCATGAATCCAATCAATAAACCTCAGTCACCTACCAATTTGAATTAACGTGTGTCTCAAACAGTCCATGCTCGGGATAACAGACAAGTCAAGGTGACATGACATTTCTACATTTACTCAGCTCTCAGTCACCAAACCTCTTGCCAATTATGTCCTGATAAACTTAATCTATGATGTGCTTACAATTTAACTTGCATCAAAGAAGAATACTAGGGATGGTCACTATGAGTACCTAATAGTTACATACATAGTAGGTGAGGTTGAAAAAAGACACCATCAAGTCCAACCTATGTGTGATTATGTGTAAGTATTACATTGTATATCCCTGTATGTTGTGGTCATTCAGGCGCTCATCTAATAGTTTCTTGAAGCTATCGATGCCCCCCACTGAGACCGCTGCCTGAGGAAGGGAATTCCACATCTTTGCCACTCTAGTAAAGAACCCTCTACGTAGTTTAAGGTTAAACCTCTTTTCTTCTAATTTTAATGAGTGGCTACGAGTCTTGTTAAACTCTCTTCTGCGAAAAAGTTTTATTCCTATTGTGGGGTCACCAGTACGGTATTCTCTCCAGAGAGAATAAGTTCAGTGCTCGCAACCTTTTCTCATAACTAAGATCCTCCAGACCCTTTATTAGCTTTGTTGACCTTTGTACTCGCTCCATTTCCAGTACATCCTTCCTGAGGACTGGTGCCCAGAACTGGACAGCATACATAGGTGTGGCCGGACCAGAGTCTTGTAGAGCGGGAGGATTATCGTTTTACCTCTGGAGTTGATCCCCTTTTTAATGCATGCCAATATTCTGTTTGCTTTGTTAGCAGCAGCTTGGCATTGCATGCCATTGCTGAGCCTATCATCTACTAGGACCCCCAGGTTCTTTTCCATCCTAGATTCCCCCAGAGGTTCTCCCCCCCAGTGCATAGATTGCATTCATATTTTTGCCACCCAAATGCATTATTTTACATTTTTCTACATTGAACCTCATTTGCCATGTAGTTGCCCACACCAATAATTTGTTCAGATCTTTTTGCAAGGTTTCCACATCCTGCGGAGAAGTTATTGCCCTGCTTAGCTTAGTATCATCTGCAAATACAGAGATTGAACTGTTTATCCCATCCTCCAGGTCGTTTATGAACAAATTAAATAGGATTGGTCCCAGCACAGAACCCTGGGGGACCCCACTACCCACCCCTGACCATTCTGAGTACTCCCCATTTATCACCTATGGTCCATGTCAACGGACCTTATTTTGTACAGTAAACGTTTATGGGGAACTGTGTCAAATGCTTTTGCAAAATCCAGATACACCACGTCTACGGGGCCTTCCTTTATCTAGCTGGCAACTCACCTCCTCATAGAAGGTTAGTAGATTGGTTTGGCAAGAACGAGTCTTCATGAATCCATGCTGATTACTGCTAATGATACCGTTCTCATTACTAAAAATCTTGTATATAATCCCTTATCATCCCCTCCAAGAGTTTACATACTATTGATGTTAGGCTAACTGGTCTGTAATTCCCAGGGATGTATTTTGGGCCCTTTTTAAATATTGGTGCTACATTGGCTTTTCTCCAATCAGCTGGTACCATTTCAGTCAGTAGACTGTCTGTGAAAATTAGGAACAACGGTCTGGCAATCACTTGACTGAGTTCCCTTAGTACCCTCGGATGCAAGCCATCTGGTCCCGGTGATTTATTAATGTTAAGTTTTTCAAGTCTAATTTTAATTCTGTCCTCTGTTAACCATGGAGGTGCTTCCTGTGATGTGTCATGAGGATAAACACTGCAGTTTTGGTTACTGAAGCCCCCCGATTCCCTCGTGAAGACTGAGTAGAAGAATAAATTCAATACCTTCGCCATCTCCCCATCCTTTTGTAACCAGATGTCCTTCCTCATTCTTTATGAGGCCAATATGGTCTGTCCTCCCTTTTTTACTGTTTACATACTTAAAGAATTTCTTGGGATTTTTTTTGCTCTCCTCCGCTATGTGTCTTTCATGTTCTATCTTAGCCGTCCTAATTGCACCCGTACATTTCTTGTTACATTCTTTATAAAGTCTGAATGCTGATGATAAACCCTCAACCTTGAATTTTTTTAAGGCCTTCTCCTTCGCTTTTATATGCATTTTTACATTGGAGTTAAGCCATCCAGGACTTTTGTTCGCTCTTTTAAATTTATTACCCAATGGGATGCATTGGCTAATGCCCTTATTTAATATGCTCTTAAAGCAAACCCATCTCTCCTCCGTGTTCTTTGTTCCTAATATTTTATCCCAATTTATGCCTTTTAGCAAGGTTTGTAGTTTAGGGAAGTTGGCTCTTTTGAAATTCAGTGTATTTGTATTCCCTTTATGTTTCCTAATTATAATGCCCGTTGGCATCAATAATGGCCCTGCAGTCTTCCAGCACTTTGTTAACGAAATTGTCACATATTTTGGTCGAAGTCAATTTGAAGAGAGAGATCAGCTTTACTTAATCTTACTCACTGGAGGCAGTAACAGATTGTAGCAGGATAAGGAGTGGTATAGGTGCCTGTGGTGGCGTCCAAACATAGTGGTTGGTCAGAAAACAGTTGGTCTTGAGTCTGCTGAAATGCTGAAGATGCTAGGACTAGATCAAGCGCAAAAAGCTGAAGTAGGTAAGGCTCTGGATTCTACGGATGCAGGTCATAGTCAGGACAAGCAGTGGTCAACAACAGACAAGCAGCAGAAGTACTGATTCAGTAGACAGTAGCAGGATCAAAGTCCAGGTCAAGGTCAATACCAGACTGGTAGCAGAGCTACCAATCCTCCATATCAGACTCAATCCTTTGTTCCCCTAACCATGTGTAAGTAAGAAACCTAGGTGACACATAAATACTGCCCCCAATCCTACCAGCCATTGGCTCCCACTGGTTAACGTACCAGATCTCTGACAATAAAACTTTACATTTATTATTTATATTTAAAAATGATCAGAACCCAATAGTAAAACTCCATTGCTGATAGTTTCTGCTGTTTTCACAGTTTTTTTTTCTCATAGAAAAACCTTGAAGCTTTACAACTACTTTAATTTTTTTTTAACATTTTCCAAAAACTTGGGGCAGAAAAAGGAAATCTTCAAAAGATTCTTTATGCCTCTTAGAAAATACCTTGGGGTGTCTGTTTTCTAAAACACAATCATTTTGTGGATGTTTCTACTGTCCTGGCACTCCAGGGCCTTCAAATATGTGATAGGTAGTCATAAAATTAGATGCCTAATTTATGCCCCTTGAAAGCTTGAAGGTATTCCTTGGATTTTAGGCATCTCTATGCGGTTAGGTTGCAAAAGCTCTCACAAATGTGGTATCCCCATTCACAGGAAGAGTAACAGAATGTGGTTTGAGGTGTAAATCTAAGTATGCAAACACCTATAATTATTTAGATGTCAGTGCACATCCTAATGGCCCGTACACACGATCAAAAAATCGGACGACAGATCATCCATTTTTTGAAAATGGAGAGGTTACGAAAGTTACAAAAATTCTCGTATGACAGAATAAAAAATTGGAAGTGATGTAATGTGTTGTAGTGTATTTAATGATCCGATTAACGCACGATCGCTTTGAAAGCGGTATTTTTTGTACAATTTTCGGCTCGTGTGTATGGGCCATTGGGGATCGCTACAATTGCTGATTGCTAAGACTACAATTGTTCTGTGTAAATCTTAGTATGCCCATGCTGTGTGTGAGAAATATTTTTAATATACCTTAATTGACAGCTGTGTGTAAAAGAATGTGCATTTTAATTTTCCTATCTTCCTTTTCCAAATACTTGTGTTTTAAAGTATAGAGAAAAAGCAGTACTAATAACCCATACACAAGCCTGTGTATTTTCATGGGTGCCAAAAATATGATTAATATAACTACATACTATCAATATAAAGATAGCTGACTTCTATATTTTAAAATATCATTTCTTGCATTTGTAGAAATGTTTTCTAAAATGTCTGAATGTATACAATTGAAATTATTATTTTGTAATAAGAAGATATCTGTCATTTAGATGTATTTTATACATGCGTGATTGAAAACGGCTAACTATTTTTTTTTTAAACGGTATATTCTTGTTATGCCCTGCATGGGGGGATGGTGTTTTAATCCCAAATATGTGTTTTATTGCAGTGTGTGGATTCATTCATGTGCAGAAGATGCTTCATTTATCAGAACAATCCCCTTGAGAAAGAGGAAATCTGCTGAAATCAGCAAATGGCGTGCTATCCGCTCTGCAAATTTCTATCTGCTTTGATTCATCTGAATGAGCACTTGTACATCCAGTACAATGCATTATCCACAATTAAATTTTTTTCCTATTAAACTAAAGTTAAAAAAGTAACAGGAATCAGAGTAATAATTTTAATACTTTTGTAGTTAATCATGCATGAATGCATAAAATAATTCTATATACAATTAAAAAATCTCTTTTGTAACTTCACAAATGTCTGGTTCTTTTGTCAATCTGTGTCTCAACAGTATTCATCTCCTCTTTGTCAGACATAGTATTATCTTGTAATCAGCACAATGTGTAAGGTAGTAATTAGCTTGGGCTGGTTTGTCGGTTTGGATAATGTGGGCGAATTTTGATTGGCTGATGGTGATGTCATCCTGTAAGGAAGGGAGGGTGCTTGCAGTCGTCATTCAGTGTCACCCTCTGCACACACTAGACACACATATACACACACGCCAACAGGCTCAAACACAAAGGACATGCACAAGCACTGACACTGCGGAGTCAGTCATGCACAAATGAGGCCAACTATTAAGGAATCCGTATTAACTGAGGAGGGGAACAGCTGACAAAGGTACAATTGTTTGAAATTATATGCAATTACTAATGTATAATATTTTAACAATTCTTGCATGTTTTTACATTACAAGAAATAAGTATAATACAGAAAGTGTCCATTTAAAAAAAAAAAAAAAATATATATATATATATATATATATACACACATATACACACACATTTACTATGTATGCTAGTTTTTTTTTTTTTATTCTAAGCAAACACTATTTTTAAATACTATTTATTATTGCTGAGCATGCATTACAAATTCCTCTAATCCTAAGTAGTCACTATTATCCTTATGTTCAATGATCATACATTACAGTTGATGTACTGCATCCTAGCGGTACAATTACATACTGTGATACTTGTGGGATATGCATGCCTATGCAAATTATACAAGTCATTAGAATATTAAATGCAATATGTTTGTGACATCACTTTTGGATATCAGGCTTTTTTATTGCACTGTGGCGTATTTGGTGAATATGGCCTGTGCCTTGTGTTTTGCAAGGCAGCAGTGTCGTAGAATCCCTGCAGTATGTGAAGGTGATCTCTGCGTATTCGATGGAGCTCACGTTTGAAAGAGGCAGCCACTGCAGAAGAGCAAACAGCAAACAGGCAGCACAGCAAATCAGATGTACAGCAGAGAAAATGAAGACACTATGCATTTTTTGCTCAAACACTAAGTAATGCAATGTGTGTAATAAAGATCCAGGGTATTGTTACTTACAGTATGTGAATTAGGTTTTAAATGAACATTAGATATGTTCTATATTGTTTGTCAGTTTTTTGTTAGGTAACCCAAAAGACATTGTTAAAATGAGGCATATGATCTATATTATATTTGACTCTTAACAGAAAATTATGTAGTTTAGACTCTTGCATTACATGGTATAAATTGGTAATTCATATTTTTCATTGCAGCATTATGCCCCCTGTTCCTCTAGAAGATCGTTCTGCTCCCCTGCCTCGTCCCCGCTCCCTTCCTTTGCGGGTTGCACCTCATTCACATATGGCTCCTGAAGTCAGAGGCCTGCAGCCTGGCCACCGGGCACCATCACATGCTGACCTCACTTTACCTGGACATCTTCCACAGCTCCAACCCCCCCGCTGGCCACGGGAATCCTGTTCTCGTCGGAGGGGTTCCCCTCCATCACCATCCACACGCTCCCCTTCATGCTTCCGTTGGGCACTTCACCCTCTAAAATGTGGCTGCAAAGGCTGCTGGCGCCTGCTTCGTCCTCCAAGAAAATCTGTGGGTTCGTCCTGTAGCTGTGACCCTATCGTAACTTTTGATCCACAATTTATGGGGAGCTCAAGGGTGAGCTATGATGATGATGATTACAGCGTACGTGCTATTTGGCCAGATGAGTTGGCTCGAAAAATTATGTCACGGACAAGGGGTGGAATGCTTGGGGGGTCACCCCTGCTATTGGACCCCAGAGGTTTAGAGGGGTTGGAGGTAGATGAACCAGCACGTCCCCGTTCACCTCCTCCACCATCAACACCACCACCTTTGTCGCCAATTGAAGGGACAAATAGGAGGATTCAGAGTCTATACCTTCTTCTTGAGCCATTAACGGACAAAGAGAGTTCAGGGGGAACAGGCAGAGGTGAGTGTCAGGAATTAAAATGAAAATGTGCAGATGTTTAAAAAAAAAAAGGAAAGCAAATTATTTTATAAAGAAGTGTACTGTGTGGCAAATAATATATATCCTAAAATAAAACTTTTCTTTCTATCTTGCATTTATGGTTCACTGACCAATTTTACCCATCCTTCAAAAGACCCAGATAACAAAAGCTGTAACAGTTTAATAATAGACCACAATGAAAGGATGACGTGGTCTATTGAAATTTGTAGGAAAATATAGGGCTTTGTTATACCTTTTTATATGTGTAATTAGGTAGGATAAAGTAGCAAACAGTTAACCATTTGTGTTTTTTATAAAGACTATAAGGTTTACCTAAAAGCATGGAAAACATGACCTGCTAGTGGACATTGAGGACAACATTTACAAAAAACTTGACTGTATCGTATCTAACCAAGATGCTTGTGTCATGCCAGCTTGAAATTTTAAATTGATAAAATTAAGAACAGTTATCACAGTTACTGCATTAATACAAGATGAAGATGACAAAATAAACAAGTGAAGATGCAGAGACAAAAAAGTAGAAAACTATTTCCAACCATCTAAGAATGTATCAATCAGACTAATGGCCAAATATTTGGTTATACAATTTTGTACAAATTGTTGTTCTATAAATGATAGTGACTTTCTCTACTGATAAAGTTGTACTTTTACAAAAAAACACATTAATTAGTGACAAAAATAAATCGGTGAAATTTCTAGGTACCACATATGCACATGTGTAGCTTTGTTCAACATTCTCAAAAAGTTCTTATAGCCAAGAGTGAAGGAGCATAAAAGATTCTGACAACATTTTTTTAATCACTGAAATATAAACAGATCCTTCATATGATGAAATGTTGGCTTATGACAGGGCAGGTGAAAGGCCCATGCTTGCTTAAAAAACAAAAGCCACCCGTTAAAGACGGCCTAATTGAGATATAGTGATGGCATAATGTACTCAGTGAATGTGACTATATTTGTTCTAGATGCAACATACAGTGGCAATGAACTGTACTAATCGCAACAAAACAGGTCATCAAAAACAAACATGTAAACAGGAAGGCAGCCGATATGCACGTGACTGTGATTTATTAGAGAAACATGTTTCCTCTGTGACACACAGACTCAAATATGCAGCTATTTCTGAATTGTCTGTATGACGGCACTTGCAGAGAAAATGAATGTGTCCCTGAGGAGTGAGGTCAGACAGATTCCTATTGTAATAGCATTTTTCCTGTTGCAAATGTGCCTGCATCAGAAGCACCCTTGTACACGGACTATAGATGTCATAGCTAGACATAATCATGCATCTAAAAGCATATGCAGCACAAGTCTGAAAGTTGTGCATTGGTCTAAGTTGCTTTGGATTTGGGATCATGCATTTTGAATTTTTTTTTTCAGTGCAAAGATCAAACATGAATTTTTAATGTAATCACCCATGCCCTATCCCTACACTTACCACTATGTTTCTCCCAAACAATAAAACCAAACCAATAAACGTACAAAATTAGCACTTAAATTTTTCACAATCCTCTAAATTATTATATAAAAATAAACAAACACTTCCTTAACACTTAACCCTCATCCCCCCTTCTCAACCTTAACATCCTAATCTCTCACCCTAAAGCCTAGTACACACTGCTAGTTCTTTTGTTCAACCCAGCGGGCTGAACTAAAAAAAAAACTGACAACTATCCAACGTTAGTACAGAGATCTCAAATGCTGTTCTATTGTGTTCTGACAGGGAGAAGCCCCTCCCTCCAAACACTCCGGTCGTAAGCATTCTCGGCCATTGGCAGAGGGTGCTGATTGGTTGCTGGTCGGCAGACTGTTTTCAGTCATGCTGCAACAGAAGTCGGCCGACTGTAGGACCAGCTGCAGTACACATGGACCGAATGTCGGACGGTTTCTACTGAGCCACTTGACTTTCGGCCCATGTGTACGGGGCTTTCGACATAGAAATATAGAAGAGCTATGGCAGAAAGAATACTTACATGGCCCATCCAGTTTGCCCCATTTTTTTTTTTTTTTTACTTTTTTGTCTGAATATAGATCTATGTTTGTCCCAAGCATGCTTGAATCTACTTACTGTTGACTGACTCACTACCTCTCCTGTAAGTTTATTCCAAGCATCAACTATTCTTTCAGCAAAATAATACTTTCTAAGGTTAGTTTTGAACTTTCCTCCTTCTAGTTTGAGGTCATGTCCCTGTGTTCCTGACCTTGGCCTAAGGTAAGATCAAAACTAAAGATAACTCTTTATTAAGCCATTTTATAGTGTTGAACATAGTGGTAAATAGCTATGAAGCCTGCTGTTTTTTGGGGTTTTTTTGCCGTCTGTGTCCTGTTGGGAACATTTTCCTGTACTTTCTGCCCCAGAGACAGAGCAGAGGAGATCTCTTCAAAGAGAGAGGACATCCATTCTTGGACAGTGGTCACCAGAACAGGTGTTGCCATTGGAAGATTTACCTCCCTGTTATTGGAATAACTTAAAAATGTTGGCTTTACCATCAGTTTCTGTACTGGAGACAGTGGTCTCCAGGACCAATAGTGAGGTTAAAAATCCCCAGAAGGGACACGAACACTAAAGAAAACCTTACAGAGGTTCTTATCCTTCCTCATTCTATCCAAAAATAGTTTTGGCTTTACATTAGTTTTAACCCCTTAAGGAACCTGTGCAGAGACCTGAGAGAAATATGGGAACTGTCATTTGCTAACCTCTTCTGAGAATGCCAGTTGCCTGGCTGTCATGCTGGTTTAATGGCGTCAACACTTCTCTAGTAACTGGTAAGTACCAGTATGCAAATCGGCCAAGGCACTATTCCCAACGCACACGTTCCTGTAGAAATGACTGAGCATATAAGTGGGTGCTGATACAACCATAGGCTGGAACCGTGACTAATCAGAGCAAGAGAATGTCACCAGCACACCAAGGATCTCCAGAGCGAGTCCAAAGCTTTATTCAGAGATCACATCCTTACAACAGATTGCAGCATTTTGAAACCACACCTGATGAAAGGGTCCTGCTTGGCTTTGAAACGTTGCAATCTGCTGTAATAATGTGATCGTTGAATAAAGCTTTGGCCATGCTTTGGAGATCCTTGCTGTGCTGGTGACATTCTCTTGCTCTGAGTATGCAAATCAGGCCTTCTGAATTCACTCTACCTGCACTGGATGCATGTATGTTTCAGGTAAGTGATTAAAAAAGTACTTATAAGAGAAGCATGGCAAAAGCAGACTAAAGCCCGCTGTTGGCTGATGTCACAGAGCCGCTCTAGGCTCTGGAAGGATCCTGACAATAATTTCTGGTTCCACCTAAATGCCTGCCTGGCAGCTGGCTCAGCTTCACAGTGTGCCACTGAGACCCTGAGCCCGCCACACCTGCCCCTTCCCCAGCATGGCACTCCAGTGACCGCTGGAGGACCAGTCATTTGATTACTTTGTTTTCAGGCTTAGAGCCACTGGGGGACAACTGCATCACTCCGAAGCTGCAGCAGAGAGGTGAGTATATATATTTCTTTTTTGGTTTTTACGCACCTCTCCTTTAAGTCATAGTAGCCACACAATCTTTACATCACAGGCAGCTACCATTTCACAAATTGCAGCTTCTATTCTCCTCTCGGTAAAGGTTTGTTTAGTCCCAAAAATGTAATTGTCACTGGAACTATTAAATGATACTTACAGTAACTATCACCTGAATACTTGGCCTAATGTTCACTTTGCCCCGTGCTGTTTTTTTACCACATTCTACAGCAAAACGTTTTTTTGCCTAAATTGCAGCACAGGAAACTCCTGCTCTGGTTGGTACCATGCATCCTAAAAAAGAACAATTTTGTAATGTGCAATGGTCCTTAAATGTAGATGAAATTGTTTTCCTTAAACACAAGACTAGTTATGCCGTGAAGTCGGTTAAATCAACCACTATGATTTATCATTCCCATTGTGATTTCTCATTTCTCTACATTTAAAAACTGTTTTTATACAAGAGATCCTAATGAAACTCACAAATATGTGTGTAATAAAAACTCAACAGCGTGAGAAACTCATCTGAGCATTTTACGGATTTTTCAAGGTCACTTGAAAGAAATATTGTTATGCTATTAGCTGTTTCAGGCTAGCTAAGGAAAATTGTTTATCTAGATCGCTAGAAATAAACTAAGGAAACCAAGCATGCATAAGATGCAATTATATCCTCACATTGTTTTATAATTGTCTCAATTAAATTAGTATCTTTGAATGCAAATGATAAATTGCATTGCGACTGTTGCACTCAATGTACAATATATGATTTTTTTTTTAAAGCTTTGAATGATGCCCCAGCTGATGATTGTGTTCTGCCAGTGGAGGTGTCTCCTCCTGTGCCACTATCGCCTGACCTTGAGAAAGCTGAGCTTAGCCTCATCTTGCCTTTTTTGTTCCTGGGGAATGAGAAGGATGCTCAAGACCTAGCCTGCATGATTACCCTAAATATAGGGCATGTGTTGAACATCACAACTCATCTGCCTTTGTACCATGCTGACTCTGGGGCCTTGAGGTACAAGAGACTACCAGCCACTGATAACAGCAAGCAGGATCTGCGTCAATATTTTGAGGAAGCCTTTGAATTTATTGGTAAGTGAGATGCCCTAAGAAAAAATACGTGTTGTTAGCAAATTCCTTATCTGACACTGAGGATTGAAAATTTGACATTGTGGGGTTGACTTACTAAAACTGTAGAGTACAAAATCTGGTGCAGCTGTGCATCGTAGCCAATCAGCTTCTAACTAGGGATGGGCGAATGGTTCAGCCCGAGCATAAGTTCAGGCCAAACTTTTGTTGTTCAGTTGTTCGGCGAACAGCCAAACAAACGGGTTGTTCGAACGTTTGTTTCGGGCCACCGAACCGACCACAATGCATTGCGGGGATGAACAGTGCATTGCAAGCCCTGATTGGCTGAAGCAGTGAAAGCTTCAGCCAATCAGAGTACAGGGCACTGTCAGAGTCATGATTGGACACTGTCATCACGACTTTATCCAATCATGGATCATTCCCGCCCCACAGTATAAAAGTATTCTTTCAATGGCAGCCATTTTCAGTGTGATTTCGGCGTGGAGAGAGATAGAACAGGGCTCTGTTCAGTGCTATTAGTTAGTTAGTGTGCTATACTGTGCTATTTTGCTCCAATTGTCAGTGTAGAATATTAGTTTAGTGTCAGTCAAGGGATAGAGTGAGTGTAGTGAGGAGGACCATCATTCAGCTTTGCATAGTGTGCAGCTAGAGAACGAACAGCTCAGATAGTTTCACTGTAGTGTAGTGAGACCGTGTCATTCATACATACATTAGTGTGGAGTAGGGACAGCTCAGATAGTTTCAGTGTAGTGAGACTGTGTCAGTAATCTTTGCCTTAGTGTATAGCTAGAGTAGGGACAGTTCAGATAGCGTCAGTGTAGTGATGGTTGAACACCATCTATTTGATTGCGTTACTGCCAGTTTAACGCCATTTACTTCTGTGTGCATTACTGCCAGTTTAACGCCATATAGTTTTGTGCGTTACTGCCAGTTTAACGCCATTTACTTCTGTGTGCGTTACTGCCAGTTTAATGCCATATAGTTTTGTGCATTACTGCCAGTTTAATGCCATTTACTTCTGTGTGCGTTACTGGCAGTTTAACGCCATACCGTTTTGTGTGCATTACTGGCAGTTTAACGCCACATCGTTTTGTGTGCGTTACTGCCAGTTTAACGTCATATCGTTTTGTGTGCGTTACTGCCAGTTTAACACCATATCGTTTTGCGTGCGTTACTGCCAGTTTAACGCCATATCATTTTGCGTGCGTTATTGCCAGTTTAACGCCATATAGTTCTGTACGTTACTGTATGTTTGGCGCATTATATTGCAGTATATTATAGTGTATCCATGGAGTGTGTCTGTGTAGTGTGAGTACTCAAATTAAAGTGCACCAAACACCTCTTTACATTGATTAAAGTGCATCTACGTACAGATTTCAACTTCTTTACATTTGCTTATAAGCACTGCCCCCTAGCTCCCAATAATGTCTGGGAGGACAACAAGGAGAGGCAGACGTTCCCTTGGCACTGTAAGGGGGCCAGCAACAAATGTGTCCACAGGCAAAGGTGGACGTGGTGGTCAGTCCTCAGGCAGGGCATCATTTCCTCTGATTAGTGAGTTTGCCCTTGTTATCCAGCCATAGCATGCAGACCCAAACACCCAAAGACCAATTTTTCAGCACCTGTTTGACAGGTGCATATCATTGCAATTTTTTACAGCAAGACCAATTCTTGTTTTCATCAGGAGTACCTCTATAGGGTTACGTGGGAAGGTGCCACCGACACCCAAAGACCAATTTTTACACACTCATTACTTTTATCCAGAGTCAAAGTGACACCAGAATGTATCCAAAAATCTCTAATCTTGTTCCCAGTGCACTTACATTATGGCCTCATCATACACACTGGCTCCCCAGCTGTTGCTGAGCAAAATAAAGGCAGCTTGCAGGGAAAATGTGTTTTTTTTTTTTGCTTTATAAATGCAATTATTGTTGCAGTAGATTCCAGACAAGGTACAGATCTGCCACTTTACAAGTAGACTAAGGGGACCCCCCAGGCACTATATTGGAAGGAATTTTTCATTTTTATGCTTTCACTTTAACCACTTCCCTACCCACATATAGTCGTATGACGTCCTGGGATGGGATCTCCCATCCTGGGTGGACGTCATATGACGTCCTGGGATTTCCGGCCGTCTAGGTGGCGCGCGCGCGTGCCCGCCGCGTTGCTCGGGACCCAGTGCGTGAGCCCGGCGGCCGCGATGTCCGCCGGGCACACGCGATTGCCCGTTAACCGGGCCGGACCGTGGATCTGTGTGTGTAAACACACAGATCCACAGCCTGTCAGGTGAGAGGAGAGCGGTCTGTGTTCCCAGAACGGAGGAACACTGATCGGTCTCCTCCCCTTGTACGTCCCCTCCCCCCTACAGTTAGAAGCATTCCCTAGGAAACATATTTAACCCCTTCCC
The DNA here is from genome assembly GCF_042186555.1 of Aquarana catesbeiana. NCBI lineage: Eukaryota > Metazoa > Chordata > Amphibia > Anura > Ranidae > Aquarana > Aquarana catesbeiana. The sequence goes on along the minus strand of NC_133334.1, from coordinate 224,161,381 downwards.
GCCCCCTAGTGGTTAACCCCTTCACTGCCTGTCACATTTACACAGTAATCAATGCAATTTTATAGCATTGATCGCTGTATAAATGTGAATGGTCCCAAAAATGTGTCAAAAGTGTCCGATGTGTCCGCCATAATGTCGCAGTCATGAGAAAAAATCGCGATTGCCGCTAAAAAAATAAATACATATTTTTTTTTTAAAAATGCCATAAATCTATCCCGTATTTTGTAGACGCTATAACTTTTGCGCAAACCAATCAATATACGCTTATTGCGATTTTTTTTTACCAAAAATATGTAGAAGAATACGTATCGGCCGAAACTGAGGAAAAAATTTGTTTTTTAAAAAAAAAATTGGGATATTTATTATAGCAAAAAGTAAAAAATATTGTGTTTTTTTCAAAATTGTCGCTCTTCTTTTGTTTATAGCGCAAAAAATAAAAACTGCAGAGGCGATCAAATACCACCAAAAGAAAGCTCTATTTGTGGGGAAAAAAGGACGTCAATTCTTTTCGGGTACAACATTGCACGACCACGCAATTGTCGTTTAAAGTGCGACAGCGCTGAAAACTAAAAATTGGCCAGGGAAGGAAGGGGGTGAAAATGCTCTGTATTGAACCGGTTAAAAATCAAAAAATCACTGCTCATTTAAAAATGAAGTTTTTCACAATTTTTTTTTATTGATACATGTCCCCCAGGGCAGGACCTGGAACCCTATAACAATTGTATGCCCGATTACTTGCATATAAGCCTTCAAAATGGGCACTTTTTGATTTTGGGTCCCATTGACTTTAATGCGGTTTGTTATTCGGGTTCGAACTTTCGTGGTGTTCAAAAGTTCTGATGCGAACTGAACAGGGGTCCATTCAGCCCATCCCTACTTCTAACTTCAGCTTGCTCAAATAAGCTTTGACAACAAAACAGAGCTGCACCAGATTTTGCACTCTACAGTTTTAGTAAGTCAACCCCTGTGTCTTCTTTCTCTTTATATACTATATATCACTGGCGGCCCGTCCATATGAGGCACAGGGGCACCGCCCCCCTAATCCATGCGCCCGGCCCATAATCTACATGCAAGGAGCCGGACACTCGGCTTCCAATGAGGGTTTTTTTTTTTTAGAAGCACGTGATTAGAGCCTGAGGCTCTAATTGGCTTAAAAAAAGGGTGGGCTCAGTGCACAGAGCACTGCGCCCCAAGCCCACCCAGATGTGTGATAATAGCAAACTAATATTCGCTACTGTCTTCCTGATTCTCCTCCCGGCCAATCAGGAAGCGGGTCCTGAGACCCGTCAACCGATTGGCGAGAGGGGAACTGATTCTATTGGCTGCCAAGAAGGAGGAGGGAGGAGACACAGGGGAAGCTGCCAATGCTGAGGAGGAGGAGAAGCAGGGTGAAGCCGCTGCCCACAACCTAATTGGGGTAAGTGCGAGGCCGACAGGGGTGGGGGGGTGCCTGTGACCCAACCGACCGGGGGGTGGCTTTAGGAGGATTTTTTGCCGCCCCCCAAAAAAATATACCACGGGCCGCCACTGCTATATGTACATTTCCCAAAAGTTATATGGGGGCTGCAATAGCTGACCTCATTATGAAGATGCTTGTTGACAGGCTGATATGCTTTCATGCCTGCTGTCACTTATCTAAAAAAAAGTTTGCATATTAGAAAAGTCAGAAGTCTTAATTGCATACTTATTCTGGCTTAGTAGCGTATGTTATTGAAGGCAACTAGCATTTCCAGAATAAGAAGTACTGTATCAGAAAAGGTTTCCTTTAAAACACAGCCTTTGCCCAGACACCTCTTTGAACATTCGTCTTTGTTTTGTCCACCTCTAGCAACTGCTCCCCCCTATTGTCTAGTGATATCATTTCTTGAAGCATTCAACTTATCCATAGACCAGGTGCCTCTTTATAGTCTTGACTGTTCAGTAGTGTAATGTAAATAAAGGCACTGGGGTTGATTTACTAAAGGCAAGTAGACTGTTAACTTTGCAAGGGACTTTTCCCCAGAGCTTAGTGAATAAAGTGAAGCTCTACTGACTTCCATCATCCAATTATGTGCAAGCAAAAATGCAGTTCTTCCTGTTTTCCTTGCATGTGATTGGGAATTCTTTGCCAAGTGAAATTTCTTCACATTCACTAAGCTCTGGGGAAAATTCCCTTGCAGAGTGCAACTTCCCCTATAAAGTGAACAGAGCCTCTTTGCCTTTTCTAAATGAACCCTACTACATTATTTTTCTCACCCAGCATATGTTTTTTTGCTATAGGAGAGCTGATATTTGACATCCCAGTACCTGACACTATAAAAAAACATTCTTCCTGTGCTTCCTTTTCCACAATTTAATGCGTAAGTGCTGGTTCACACAGGGGCAGCCCAACTTGCAACGCGACTTTGCAAGGCGATCTGCACACGACTTCAGCGGCAGCTTGCAAAATGACTTCTGTATAGAAGTCAATGCAAGTCGCCCTGAAGTCGTCCCAAAGTATTACAGGCATACCCCACTTTTAAGTACACAATGAGGTTTATTTACTAAAGCTGGAAAGTGCAAAATCAGGTTTCCTTCTGCATAGAAACCAATGAGCTTCTAACCCCAGATAGTTCAATTAAGCTTTGGTAATAAAACCTGGAAGCTCATTGGTTTCTATGCAGAAGTGAGCCTGATTTTGCACTTTCCATCTTTAGTAAATAAACCCCATTGTGTACTTAAAAGTGGGGTATACCTGTACAGGAACCTTTTTCTAAGTCGGAGCGACTTGAGTCATTCCTATTAGAACGGCTCCATAGTACAGAACGGAGCGCAACTTCTCAGGCGGCTAAGTTGCCCCTGTGTGAACCGCCACTTAGTGAAACAAAGTACTATATGTATCACAGGAAAGAAGACGCTTAGACCCCTTTCACACTGGGGCGGTTTGCAGGCGTTATTGCGCTAAAAATAGCGCCTGCAAACTGCCCCTAAACAGCCTCCGCTGTTTGTTCAGTGTGAAAGCCCGAGGGCTTTCACACTGAAGCGGTGCGCTGGCAGGAGAAGAAAAAATCTCCTGTCAGCCGCTTCTTTGGAGCGGTGAAGGAGCGGTGTATTCACCGCTCCTTCACCGCTCCTGCCCATTGAAATCAATGGGACAGCGCGGCTATACCGCGGTAATACCGCGCTATACGAGGGGTTTTAACCCTTTTTCGGCCGCCAGCGGGGGGTTAAAACCGCACTGCTAGCGGCCGAATACCACGGTAAAACAGCGCTAAATATAGCACTGTTTTACCGCCGACGTCCCCTACCGCCCCAGTGTGAAAGGGGCCTTAGTTTTAAACATATTTATTCTATTTAGCTATCATATGTATGAACAATGCTCAGCAGAGTTTTTTTTTTTTCTTTTATAGGTAGGAGCATACTACCATAATACTATGATACATCAGCCATAGGCGTGCGCAGGGGGTGTGCCAGGTGTGCCTGGGCACACCCTAATCACTTCGTATGGCGCAGATTTCCCCTGCTGATAGTTTACCAAAGCCCCTAAACAGGGCTCCTAAAAAGAATTGTAAAAATAAATAAATAAATAAATAAAAATAAAAACCTACTGACACCATTCACTGCCCTACTGAAACCAACCTCTGCCCTACTGACAAGTCCCCTGCTCTACTAACACTGTCCATGTTTTATTACATTTGAGGTGCACACCCTAATGCAATAGGCTGCGCACACCTATGACATCAGCAATTATTATTTTTTTTTCGTACTTGCAGTGTGCTTAGAGAAAAAACAGAGAAATGTGCATACAGTCCAGAGAAATACTAAACATGTCTTTTCTTTTTAATTTTGCCTTGGCATAAGCTGTAGAAATACTCAGACGACTGGATACATTTTAGGAGTCACACCTTCACTGACTTGCTGAAAATGTCTTCTGACATTTACATCAAATGAACATTAACTATTATCTACAGTTTTGGGTCAGGGTAAAAGCCTAGTACACGCTATTCGTTTTTTTTCTTCCATTCAAACCAAGAGGGCTGAACGTAAAAAAACAGCCGCTGTACTAACCATGCAGTGTTAGTACAGCGATCTTCCCTGCTGTGCTATTATGTTCTGACAGGGGGAACCCCCCGCGTCAGAACACTACGGTCAGCGCTCTCAGCCATTGGCCATCGGTCATGTCCCATCGACAGAAGCCGGCCAGATGGCTGCAGCACACACGGGCCAAATGTTGGCCGGTTTCTATTGGACCCGGCCGACATTTGGTCCATGTGTACTAGGCTTTAAACTGGCCATAGAGGGATCCTTTTTTTTTTTTTATTAAAAAAAAAAACAAAAAAAAAAACAACCAATTCCCCCATCCACACATTTGAGATGGATGAAGGAATCCTCCCTGCTGTGCTATTGTATTCTGACAGCAGGGACTGTCAGAATGCACCGATCAGCGCTGCAGCCATTGGCTGCATGTGCTGATCGAATGAGAATCTTCTAACAGTCCCACTGGAGAGAAGCTGATAAGCGCTGCAGCAATTGGCTGCATGCGCCGATCAAGTGAAAATGTTCCAATAGTCCCAGTCGAGACTCTGGAGCCGAACAGCTATAGATGGATCGAAATACGGACAGCCCCTGTTGAACCAGACACATTTTGATTTCTTTGGCTAGCTTTACACTAAAGCTTTTCATGCTTTTATTTTATTCTTAAAGCTTACCTCTACGCAAACAGCTAAATACAACATTGATATCAATATATGGAAGTTGTTTCACCAGTAATGTCTGTTATGTCTGTCTGTCTAGTCCTAAGATTTACATGACTGTGCACACATTACAGCCAATCTGGTGACCTGAATTTAATTGGCTGCAGGTTAAAGAACAAAGCTAGGTTACTGTCCTTTTCCTAGGCTATTACTGGACAGTATAGGAGCAGCGACAGACTAATGAGGTCATCTCTCTGCTCTCTCTTCCTGTCAGCATTTTCAGCACACAAGAATGCATTCTATAGATGTTTCTCAATCATCTCTTCTTATCTCTTGTAGAAGAGGCTCAGCAGAAAGGAAAAGGAGTGCTGATCCACTGCCAGGCTGGGGTCTCTCGTTCTGCGACCGTGGTCATCGCCTACTTAATGAAGCACACTCTGATGACTGTGGGAGATGCATACAAGTTTGTCAAGGGGAAGCGCCCAATTATATCTCCTAACCTAAATTTTATGGGGCAGCTTTTGGAGTTTGAATCTGATCTGAATGCTGGAATTACCCCAAGAATTTTGGTCCCCAGGCTACGTGGTGTTGAAAGCGATGTGTGATGAACAGAAAAGAAGAAAGGAGAGACTTTGGTGTGGAATGGGGGGGGGGGGGGGGGGGGTGGGAGAATGGCGAGGAACAAAAACGAGTCATGATTAAACAAGAAGCAAAATCTAGAAAAAAAAGCAACATATCATTGACAGCCTGCAGCCCACTTAGAAAAGCCGAGTCAGATCCCAGTGGATGCACAGCCTCTGCGTCTGCAGAAAATACAACTTCACACCCCAGCAGTCTTTCAGCCCATTCACAGTAAAATACTACAGCAGCAATCTTCAATCCCAGAGGAGCCTCACAATCTCACATCTCAGTTCCCACAGACACTGTACTATCGGAAGAAAATGTGCGCCAACGACATGATCACATAATGGGATTCGGATGCAAATTTATATGTCACAGTTCTCTAATTGCTTTTGCAAAAAAAAAAAAAAAATGACACATCCTGCAGTTTTAGGTTCCAGAGATATCAATACTTTATAATACTTTTATATTATTTTTGATCAGTAAGCAACTCGGGTGACCTATGGAAAGAGCTGAACATCATTTGTCCAACAACAAGTTAGCCACAAATGCCCCAGAGGACTGCGATATTACACATGGTAATATGTGGCATTTTGTGCTTTTGCTGTCGTGGAGATTATTTAGATGCTCTCAGATTACTTTAGGTTAACTAAGGCTTGTCTCTGTTTACTCACTGACCATAGCCATGCTTAACCCAGTTTGGATGTCTTCATTTCCACACCAGATTACTACCGGCTACTCCAAACCTAGCCAGATCATTTATGCTGGCCATACACTATACGACGAATCGGCCAAACCCATTTTCATAAAGGGAACATTTGGCCGTGAGTGCAAACGATAGTGCCATCATGTAATGACCGATAAATCGTTCAGTGGACATAAATAAATGCATTTTTTGTTTGTTTTTTACATATACCTAGTGCAGACAGTTTGGACGGGAAACACATTAACCTTTCAATTTATCGTTCGTTCGGCAGAAAATTTCCAAACTTGTCCATTGTTTTTTCGGCTCAAAAAACGTCCCAACGATTATCGATTAACCCATTAACTGGCCAAAAAACGAACGAGCAGTCTAAATCACCGAATTTCGGCCGATTTTTCGTATAGTGTATGGCCAGCATAAGTCCTTGCCAGGCCACATCTGCCCGTGTAAGCAGGTAATGGCTAATGTTTCTTTTCTCTCTTATGGTAACATGGCCTTGCTATGTGCAACACTCATAATTAAATGCTGATATGTATACACACTGCTGGATGGAAGTATTGCACTAGGTTCATGACCAGCAAAGACAATGGGGGTTATTTACTAAAGTTGGATAGTGCAAAATCTGGTGCAACTCTGCATAGAAACCAGTCAGCTTCCAGGTTTTATTGTCAAAGCCTAATTGAATAAGCTAAAGTTAGATGCTGATTGGCTATCATGCACCACTTCACCAGATTCTGAGTGCACCGGTTTTAGTAAATCTTCCCCAAAGTGATGCACTGTGAACATATACACTATATTACCAAAAGTATTGTGACGCCTGCCTTTACCCACACATGAACTTTAATGGCATTCCAGTCTTAGTCCGTAGGGTTCAATATTGAGTTGGCCCACCATTTACAGCTACAACAGCTTCAACTCTTCTGGGAAGGCTGTCCACAAGGTTTAGGAGTGTGTCTATGGGAATGTTTAACCATTCTTCCAGAAGTGCATTTGTGAGGTCAGGCACTGATGAGGACAAGAAGGCCTGGCTCGCAGTCACCGCTCTAATTTATCCCAAATGTTTTCTATCGGGTTAAGGTCAAGACTCTGTGCAGGCCAGCCAAGTTCCTCCACCCCAAACTTGCTCATCCATGCCTTTATGGACCTTGCATTGTGCATTGGTCCAAATTATTTTGTGGAGGGGGGATTATGGTGTGGGGTTGTTTTTTAGGGGTTAGGCTTGGTCCCTTAGTTCCAGTGAAGGGAACGCTTAAGACATCAGCATACCAGGACAATTTGGACAATTTCATGCTCTCAACTTTGTGGGAACAGTTTGGGGTTGGCCCCTTCCTGTTCCAACCTGACTGCACACCAGTACACTTAGCAAGGTCCATAAAGACATGGATGAGTGAGATTGGGGTGGAGGAACTTGACTGGCCTGCACAGAGTTCTGACCTCAACCCGATAGAATACATTTGGGATGAATTAAAGCAGAAACTGCAAACCAGACTTTCTCATCCAACATCAGTGCCTGACCTCACAGATGCGCTTCTGGAAGAATGGTCAAACATTCCCATAGACACACTCCTAAACCTTGTGGACAGCCTTCCCAGAGGAGTTGAAGCTGTTATAGCTGCAAAGGGTGGGCCAACTCAATATTGAACCCTATGGACTAAGACTAGGATGCCATTAAAGTTAATGTACGTGCAAAGGCAGGCGTCCCAATACTTTTGACAATATAGTGTATGTATATTTTTATACGTGTCTAGAAATGACAGCCTAAAAGCTTGTGAATTTATCTCTTGTCAGCCAGCAAGTTCTCATTATTCCAGAATGCACTTACTACCCGTGTGAGCAGTAAATGCTTATAATGGCAGTCTACATGGGCAGTATCAATTGGATGGATGGCTGGGCTGACTTAAGACCAGCCATAGATGGAATGAATCCCAGCCAGTTCAGCAGGGACTGGCCGAGATTTGATCTATCTATGGGCAGGCTGGTTGTATTGAAGTCGATCCATTAATCGACTGCAGTTCATTCAACTGGTTGGATCTTGTTTTCATCCAATCACTGCTGGCTGCTATAGCTGCTAGCTGTGATCATTCTGTTCTGCCGGCAGGGAAGGCTCCTTGTCGGCAGAACACAAGAGTGCTGCGATAGATATTGCCTCATGAACACTAACTGTATTGATAGGAAAATCAAGCAATTTTTTTTGTATCCACCTATGGTGGAAGGAAAGAAAATTGCACAATTAATGGGCTGCTTTAGGGCTGATTTGTTCTGAAAGTTTATTCCAGGCAGAAGGAAAGCACCATGCATTGTAGTTGTATATTCCTAAGGCTATATTCACACTAGAATGCGGTGTGTTCAAATTGCACAGTCCTTGTAATGTGCAGTGGGTGTCAGTGCAATGTTAACGACAACCCAAATGCAGGTCGCAAATGCAGTACAGTTGCCTGCACCGGATCACATGGTGCAAAATGCTGGTTGCAGTGCGTTTCCAAAAGTAATACTACTTTTGGTGCGATGCAGTGCAATTGGAGCCCATTATGGGCCCCAATTGCACCACACTGAATCTCATGTGAACTGCACAGGAATGTGCTACACATTCCTGTGCCATTCATAGTGTGAGCTGGGGCTGAAGCTCTATTAAACCAAATATGTAATATATTGCAGCTTAGGAATCTTTAGATGTGGTGGCTGCATTAGTTTTCTTTGTTTAGAACTTCTTCCCTCTATTTTCACCCTGTGATCTGGCCAGTAACACACTGCCTGAGTTAGAATGCTTACACTCTGGATGAAGGCGCAATAAAGACACCTTTTGGCCAGCAACATTGTTAAACTGGGGGAAGGGAGTGCTAGCAGATTTAGATACACTAAACAAATGTGTAAAAGCTGATCATTGTAAGCACCCCTGTCAGTGTTAAATGGTTTGTCTCATAGAGAGATGACTGATACATTTGCAGAACAGCTTGCTAGCTTACTAGCTGGATCACTAGGTGAAAATTAAAGAAAGAAAGAGCAAAATAGAAAAACGAATGCAGCCATCACATGTGAGAACTGGTAAACTGCAATACAATAAATGTTTGCTTTTGGGTTTAATACCATTTAGGCTAGGTTTCCACTAGTGCGACTTTTCATGCAATTTGGGACTGAAAAGTCGCATGACAAGTCGTATCCCATGATTTCCAATGAGTACCGTTCATATCTGTGCGACTTCAAGTCGCAGCGACTTCAACATAGTCCCTGCACTACTTTGGTCCCACTTTGATGCGACTTGAGGTCCATAGACCTCAAGAATACACAGGCATTGCTTCAAGTCGCGGCAAAAAATTGCGGTAAAATTGTGGCAAAAAATTACGGCACAATCGCAAGACTTTGGGGACGCAACAGTGGAAACATAGCCTTGAGGTACATTATTAAATGGATACATATAACTAGTATACCCCAAACTGCCTTGATATCAGCCTTTGTCTTCCCCTGTACAGCAGACTGGGAGAAGGAGGGGTAGCACTTAGAGCCAATCAGGCTCCGCTGCATGCACATGTGCTGAACGGGAACATGATGAAAATGAAGAGAGGGATGTAACACCAATTTATCCTTTATTGGTAACTGAGAAATTGGTGTCAGCCTCTCGACTTTGCTATTTGTTAGCGGTGTAAGAATCACAAGCATGGCTAGATCAAATGAAAAAAATTCAGTTTACATATTTGCATTTCAACTGTGTATTTAGCAGTTTGTTTGGCATCCAGCTTTAAATGGGATTGGTGGAGACTTTGCATACCAATTGAGTAAATATATATACAGACAGGGATAGAGATAGATGTACGCTATTAATATGCAAAAGCTGTATACTAAACACAATTTTTGTATGCCTTTTGCATTTTATACATTGAACTGTTACATCATATAAACCTTCATTACCAAGTACAACAGAGGTTCACATGGAACAAGAAGAGATTACACAATTACACAACATTAATCTGCAGGATGACAGAGGTAATCCCTTTTTTAACCACGCTACATGGAATGATAAATGGAAAAAAGAACAAAAAAGTATACCAGGGTTTTTTACTTGTAAAAAAAAGAAAAAAAAATTGAACATCGAACAATATTTTTTTAAAACATTTTGCAACATAATAATCATGTGCAATAAGGACGTGACAAACTTGTGTTTTTTTTTTTTTAATTATTATTTCATAATAGGAAAAATTAGGTATTTGCCAGAAACGTAGCAACCTTTGCCCATTCCTGTCCAATACCAGGGGTGTTTTCAATGCCAACTTCTGCCCAACTCCCGTTTTGTGTGTCTTAAATCTTCCGTGCTGGAGACTGAATTACCTCGGGCGTTAAATCCCCTAATTACACTGTGAAACTGGGCATCCTCCAAAGATGGAGGAGGTAGCAACAAAATGCCCTCCATCCCTATGTTTTCCTCATTGCTCCCTAAATTTTATCTGGGGAACCAATGGTCTTTATTTATTATTCTGAGCTATTTATTAAAATAAAGTCTTTTTACAAAAAAAGTGCTTTGTTATGTGTTTGTGTAATAATAATTGTAGCGTTATGTATGAGGTTATGCTCATTTCCACAATCATAATGCTCACCACACATGAACAGCTCACATTTCCTTTTACAGCAAGCTTATGTTTCTTAATAATTTACATATTTTTTGATTTACTGAGAAACCTAGATAAGTGTGATGCCCTTAACGGCGTCTTAGTAAAACTGGAACTATACGCATAGGGGGTGTGGGTTCCCTAGCAGTGTGTGCATTGACTAGGAACTCCTGCAAATAGCATATGGGCAATAACCCCTTGAAAGGGAGCCAATGATCCTGCTGTAATAACCAGGATGGCCGCAAGGCCACAGAGATACAGAAGAGGCACCTACCCATTGGCAGCTCAATGCACTTGCAAGATGGCATTTTACTTGGGCATCCCTCGGGTGAACAAGCAGTCGCATTGACTAGTATTGGCCACCATATCTAGTAACCCCTTGAAAGGAAGCCAATGATCCTGAGGTAATAACCAGGATAGCCGCAAGGCCATCCCCTGGGTGAACAAGCAGTCACATTGACTAGAATTGGCCACCATATCTACTAAGCCCCTGAAAGGGAGCCAACGATCCTGAGGTAATAACCAGGATGGCCGTAAGGCCACAGAGATACAGAAGAGGCACTTACCCTTTGTCAGCTCAATGCACTTGCAAGATGACATTTTATTTGGGCGTCCCCTGGGTGAACAAGCAGTCGCATTGACTAGAACTGGCCACCATATCTAGTAACCCCTTGAAAGGGAGCCAATGATCCTGAGGTAATAACCAGGATGACCGCAAGGCCACAGAGATACAGAAGAGGCACCTACCCATTGGCAGCTCAATGCACTTGCAAGATGACATTTTACTTGGGCATCCCCCGGGTGAAGAAGCAGTCACATTGATTAAAATTGGCCACCATATCTACCAAAAGTGCACGATAGGCCAATAAACTGTTTGACCTTAAGCTGGCTACACATTATACAAAATTTTTTGTTCAATTTTCTTTAGTTTTTCCTTTAACCACTTCAGCCCCGGAGGATTTGGCTGGCCAAAGACCAGAGCACCTTTTGCGATTCGGCACTGTGTCACTTTAACTGACAATTGCGTGGTCGTGCGACGTGGCTCCAAAACAAAATTGAGGTGCTTTTTTCCCACAAATAGAGCTTTCTTTTGGTGGTATTTGATCACCTCTGCGGTTTTTATTTCTTGCGCTATAAACAAAAAAAGAGCGACAATTTTGAAAAAAAATATTTTTTACTTTTTGCTATAAAAAATATCCCCAAAAAATATATATATATAAAAAAAAAAAATTTTTCCTCAGTTTAGGCCGATACGTATTCTTCTACATATTTTTGGTAAAAAAATCGCAATAAGCGTTTATTGATTGGTTTGCGCAAAAGTTATAGCGTCTACAATATAGGGGCTAGATTTATGGCATTTTTTATTAATAATTTTTTTTTTACTAGTAATGGCGGCGATCAGCGATTTTTATCATGACTGCGACATTATGGCGGACAGATCGGACACTTTTGGCGCTATTTTGGGACCATTCGCATTTAAACAGCGATCAGTACGATTAAAAATGCATTGATTACTGTGTAAATGTGACTGGCAGAGAAGGGGTTAACCAGGAGGGGGCGCTGCAGGGGTTAAGCGTGTCCTAGGGATGTGTTCTAACTGTGGGGGTGATGGGTTACGTGTGACACTACACTGATCACGGCTCCCGATTACAGGGAGCGGTGATCAGTGACAGTGTCACTAGGCAGAACGGGCAAATGCTTGTTTACACTAGCATTTCCTCGTTCTTCCTTAACGTGAGACGATCGCGGGTATCCCCGCGGACATCGAGTCCGTGGGACCCGCGGTCGGACTCACGGAGCTAACGGCGGGCATGCGCGCGCCTGCTATCCCAGCCCCACAAGATCACGTAATATTGTAATGATTTTGCGCCGCGGAGCCAACCTGCCACAGTAAAACTGCGGCAGCTGGTCCGCAAGCGGTTAACTATGTAGTCCAAGGGCCTACCTGATTGCATACCATTTGAAACTGTTTAGGTTTGACCTCATATTATATGATTTTGGTAAAAATGGAAAATTGTACCAGAAAATTGTATAATGTGCAGCCAACTTTACTTGTGGTCAGGATCCACCTAGATGCCTGAACGGCAGCTGGCTAAGCCTCTCAGCGCTGCGGAGAGCCTGAGCCAGTCGCTACTGTCCCCTTCACAGCCTGGCATCAGACCGATGCTGCAGAAGGGAGATGAGTATGTATTTAGTTGTTTTTTGTATTCCCACACCTCTCCTTTAAAGCAGAACTAAGCTATCTCAATCATCATGAACTATTTTAATCCTTATGCCACCAGCTTTAATAAATAGATATAAAGGTATATTATATTTACTTGTTTTAAACTTTTTTTTCTACATTTCTTTAGTTGCTTCCTGGTTTCTGGCCTTGGCCAAAATTATGTCATACATCTCAGAAGTCTTCATGGGCATTTTTTTTTTCAGGAGGAGGGGAGAAGAGATTTTCTTAGCTAAGCACACAATCCTGCCTGTATGACTGAGCTAAGGAAAGATGGATGAATCATCTGCCCTTACTCAAGATGGCCGCAGCTAGAAATGCTATGGGGGTGTTTTTCACAGTGAGCTCAACAAAGTAAAGCATGGAGACATGGAGACATGGATGACATTGAGACATGGATGGATGGGTGTTTGCTTTGATTATTAAAAATGAATTAAATAGCATTTTCAGTTTGTGGTGTTCGGATACAGTTAAAAGACAAGTATGGCCAAAGCTTTTTTGGCTATACATCTCTTCTGGGTCACAGGGGTACACTTATTCCTGCACTCCTGTGACCCAGATTCAGCCGAGAGCTGGCTTCACAGAGCCTGTCTAGACTCTGGTGGGGTCTTGACTTTAATAAGGGATCCACCCAGATGTCTGACTGGGAGCTTACTCAGCCTTTCAGCACCCCGCTGACAGCCTGAACCAGCCACTCCAGCCCAGCACTCCAATAAGCTCTAGAAGGGCAGAGCCGAGAGCTGTTGACTGTCAGTCACCATTCTCTGTTCAGAACGGACTGAAACCTGAGTGATCAGTGGCCATGTAATTGCTCAGTTCTCAGTCTTAAAGCTGACTGGGGAAAGCTGCAGCTTCGGACGAAACGCTGCAGCCACATACAGTATATCACAAAAGTGAGTACACCCCTCACATTTTTGTAAATATTTTATAACTTTTCATGTGACAACACTGAAGAAATGACACTTTGCTACAATGTAAAGTAGTGAGTGTACAGCTTGTATAACCGTGTAAATGTGCTGTCCCCTCAAAATAACTCAACACACAGCCATTAGTCTAAACGCTGGCAACAAAAGTAAGTACACCTCTAAGTGAAAATGTCCAAATTGGGCCCAAAGTTTCAATATTTTGTGTGGCTACCATTATTTACCAGCACTGCCTTAACCCTCATGGGCATGGAGTTCACCAGAGCTTCACAGGTTGCCACTGGAGTCCTCTTCCACTCCTCAATGTAACATCACAGAGCTGGTGGATGTTAGAAACCTTGCGCTCCTCCACCTTCCGGATGCCCCACAGATGCTCAATAGGGTTTAGGTCTGAAGACATGCTTGGCCAGTCCATCACCTTTACCCTCAGCTTCTTTAGCAAGGCAGTGGTCGTCTTGGAGGTGTGTTTGGGATCGTTATCATGTTGGAATACTGCCCTGCAGCCCAGTTTCTGAAGGGAGGGGATCATGCTTTGCTTCAGTATGTCACAGTACATGTTGGCATTCATGGTTCTCTCAATGAACTGTAGCTCCCCAGTGCCGGCAGCGCTCATGCAGCCCAGACCATGACACTCCCACCACCATGCTTGACTGTAGGCAAGACACGCTTGTCTTTGTACTCTTCACCTGTTTGCTGCCACACAACGCTTGACACCATCTGAACCAAAAAAGTTTATCTTGGTCTCATCAGACCATAAGACATGGTTCCAGTAATCCATGTCCTGAGTCTGCTTGTCTTCAGCAAACTGTTTCTTGTGCATCATCTTTAGAAAAAGCTTCCTTCTGGGACAACAGCCATGCAGACCAATTTGATGCAGTGTGCGGCATATGGTCTGCGCTCTGATAGGCTGACCCCCCCCCTTCAACCTCTGCAGCAATGCTGGCAGCACTCGTCTATTTCCCAAGGACAACCTCTGGATATGACTCTGAGCATGTGCACTCAACGTCTTTCGTTGACCTTGGCAAGGCCTGTTCTGAGTGGAACCTGTCCTGTTAAACCGCTGTATGGTCTTGGCCACCGTGCTGCAGCTCAGTTTCAGGGTCTTGGCAATCTTCTTATAGCCTAGTCCATCTTTATGTATAGCAACAATTTCAGATCCTCAGAGAGTTTTTTGCCATGAGGTGCCATGACCAGTATGAGAGAGTAAAAGCGATAAAACCAAATTTAACACACCTGCTCCCCATTCACACCTGAGACCTTGTAACACTAACGAGTCACATGACACGGGGGAGGGAAAATGGCTAATTGAGGGAACAGCAAATTTACACTGTTATACAAGCTGTACACTCGCTACTTTACATTGTAGCAAAGTGTCATTTCTTCAATGTTGTTACATGAAAAGATATAATAAAATAATTTAAAAAACGAATAAAAATGTGAGGGGTTTGCTCACTTTTGTGAGATACTGTAGGTAAGTATGCGTGTTTGTTTTTTTGACATCCTGGACTTCTCCTTAAAGTTCTGCTTTAATACAAAATTATGATGTAACTGTTTGCAGCTGTGAATCAATGAAATGGGTGGAGGTTTCTCTTGCACTCTCTGTCACACAAGAGTAGAGTGACCAACTTATAAATAGTTCTATACAACTGTTACAAGTCCATATGACAGTTGGAAAGTGATTATATTGTGTGTTATATTGCAAAGGACATCTTCATCTGACAGCACTGAGTGGGCAGTGCACTGACTTGCTGCTCTAGGCTGCATTTGCAATTGAGCTCAGCAGCTGCAAGGGATTCTGGGAGCACAGACAATCCGCCATTATGGCTCTATAGTTACTAGTCATTAGTGCGCTCATTCTGTCTTAATGGGTGCCATTGCGTCCATAGCAAACAACCAGCTTCTAACTTTCATATTCTCCACACAGCAAGAGAATTAGTCTCAGTCACTTTGTGGGTAATCAATAGAAATTTTATATAGGTATATTATATATATATATATATATCCAGCACTACCCCCATAGGAGCCACTAAATAGAATGGGTCCCCTTGTCCCGCCTTGACCTCCTCAAGAACCTCAGCTCCTCTGACACACTGGGTTGAGTTCAGTGATACAGAAACTCACTGGAATTAGTCCTTGGCAATCAGCAGCAACACTTCGACAAAGAAACAGGCATTAGGCAAGTCAGTAAAGCGAACTAATATATTGTCACTAAACAAAGTTGATAAAAAAAAGCAAGCACAAGGTTGAATCAACAATGATGGTAACACTATCAGCATACAGAATGTTGAGCGGTAAGGACAAGGTATAAAAGTAACATTTGGTTCTCAGATTAGCATAAACAGTAGCAATACCGTAGGCGCAGCAGTGGGCAGTAATAAGACTTAAAGTGATACTAAACACACACTGTTTAATTTAAATTGACCCTTCTGCATATGGAATTTTAATTATTTCAATAAAAAAATAAAAATAAAGTGTTACTAAACCCAGTAATATGAAAATAGTTCACCCTCCCCCCCCCCCCCCCCCCACAGTGCCCACAGCTTTTAAATCATCTTTTTACATTAAAATACCTTTTTGGATGATCTGTATACCACGGTTACATGATAAACTACAGAGTTTCTCCAGTGCTGAGAGTTCAGGAAGGCGGAGATTTCCACTGCAGCCTGTACACACGCCCACATGTGTGATGTCAATATCACGTGACCTGGCTATTTCTGATCAACAAGTATGTGCTCTACAGCATAAAAGACACAACTGAGCATGTGCAGGTCGGCTACGCTGCCTGTTAGCTGGCCTTCCCCAGATAGACAGTGCAGGAGGGGGAGGATCTGTGCATACAGGATAAAACAGCCTTTTTACACAATGCAGAGGATTAACCCCTTAAGTTCCAGTGAGTATAAAAAGCATGCTATGCTGCATATACAGACTGATTTTACTGTTGTGGGTTTAGTAACACTTTAAGTACCTTTTTCCTAATTGATATACAGCTGTCACATGACCCAGCTCTTTCCCAGCCTGTCTGAAGGGAAACATAAGCAGGAGAAGCTCCTTTTCTCTGCTGCTGGTCACATGGTTAAAAAAAAAAAACATTTTGAATACAGAGTAAAAATAAATAATTAATATCAATAAACTGTTTTAAATTGTCATGCAAATATATATTTGAAATCAAATCTTTATATTTTTTGGGAATAACATGGTGTGGGTGGATTTCTGCCAGTCACAGTCTGTGTCACGCCCCTCCAGTCTGTGTTTTAGAATAAGAGAGGTGAAGCATCCATCAATCTACATTTAATATCCAGCCCCTATTGTGTTTAGCTGGTTAGTGGGCATGAAGGAGTAGGGAGGGAGTGGGCTGTCATTTACCACTGTGTATACACCCACATGTGTGACTCTATAGTCACATGGGCTGCTAGACCGACTGGTATACACTGTACACAGAAAAGTAGTAGTAATGAAAAGGAACAGGGGGGTAATGCGTGGAGTGATTCAACAGGAGGGGCAGCCTCTAAAGTGGTTCTTCTGCCCGCTATTGTTGGGGCCCTTCAAGTAGTGTTTGTGCACTTACTGGTAGTCTTAATAAGCCAGCGTGCAGTATAGGGAAGTGAAGATGCAATGGATAAGGTGCATAAGCAGTTTCCAAAAGGGGGAAGGTATAGGTGTAGAGTGGGTAAGTCCCTGCGATTCAGCTGGTTTCTTGCAGTACAGATGGGGCGCCCCGCTCTCTCTCCCTCAGGCACCTTCAAAGACTTATGGAGGGAAGCAGTGGGTGAGAGGTCTCTCCAGTCCCTCGGAGACAATAGCATGGCTCAAACATAGCGGTCTGTAATGTGCAACAAGGGTGTCTCTTTCCCTCTGTTCCTGGGCCTCCTGACCCGGCCTAGCAGCCGCCAACCCTGGATGCAGAGCTCCTCAAGTCCCTGGTGCCAAGAGAGCAATGTTTACCCATGTGGTCCAGTAAAAGCCGTCTTGCCACTCCCCGGCTCCTCAGTGCATTTTGGGAACTGTAGTGTAAAGAGCTCACCAGCCCTTTGCCTAGCTGCTGTCTGTAACTACAACTCCCATAATTCACTGTACTCTGCATAGAAGTCTATGGGCTGGTTTGGCTTTTGTCTCCCCCTGCTGTTTGGAGGGAATAACACAGCATAAAATCAGCATTACAGTAGAGAATAGAGCAACATAGGCCATTGTCTCACTCTCCATGTTGTTGTAACCCAGCATCTGGCTACATATGTCTATGCTGATTTCTCAGGACTGCACAGCTGCTGTGAACATAATGAGGGCGCCCCACCATCCCTGCTGGATTTGTGAAAGAGAAGTATGACCAAAGCTCTTTTGTCCATACATCTCCTCTGGGTCACAGGCGTGCACTTAGTTTTGCACGCCTGTGACCCAGATTCAGCCGACAGCTGGCTAAAGCCCCCTGCCGGCTAACGTCACGGAACCGGCTCAGACTCTGCAGGAATCCTGACAATAACGTTGTGTTCCACTCAGATAACTGACCGGAAGCTGGCTCAGCCTCTCAGCGTCCCACTGAGAGTCTGAGTCAGCCACCCCCACCCCTCCATAGCCCACTCTCCAGTGAGTGCTGGAGAGGCAGAGGGCAGAGCACAGAGCCAGTGACTGAAAGTCACCGCTCTGTGCTCAGAGCAGATTCGAGGACTAAGCAATCAGCAGTCTTTGACACCACGGGGTTGATTTACTAAAGGCAAATCCACTTTGCACTACAAGTGCACTGCAAGTGCAGTCGCTTTAGATCTGAGGGGAAGATCTGAAATAAGGGGAAGCTCTGCTGATTTTATCATCCAAGCAAAAATGCTGTTTTTTATGTTCCTTGCATGTCCCCCTCAGATCTACAGCGACTGCATTTCCAAGTGCACCTGCAGTGCGCTTGTAGTGCAAAGTGGATTTGCTTTTAGTAAATAAACCCCTTTGACTCAGAGGGCAGCTGCAACATTGGATCAATGTTGCAGACATCTAGGTGAGTATTTATTTAAATTTTTTTTACATTGCCACACTTCTCTTTTGATTTATTGCGTTATGTTGGATTTCTTTTTCTTCTTTTTGCTGATTTTTTTTTTTTTTTTTTTTGCTGATGTAACAGAGATCTCCCACGCTTCCAGACACCAACAAACCAAGCAATGGGTTGCAACGGAGCAATGCACATCTCGCACGCCACTAACAGTTCTACCGTGGTGCCCAGCGCTGCCCTCCCCTAACTTTGTATAACCACCCCACTATAGCCCCTACTAGGTAAAGAATTTCTGTTTATGCAAATCAAAGGGAAAATAAATCTTAAAGCGGTTGTATACCACTTGGCTTTTTTTTTTCTTTCTTCCTGCAAGGTAAAGTCATAATGTGCTAGTATGCATCGTGTACTAGCACATTATTTGAAACTTACCTTAACCAACTCAGCCCCGGAAAATTTGACCCCCTTCCTGACCAGAGCACTTTTACAATTTGGCACTGCGTCGCTTTAACTGACAATTGCGTGATCATGCAATGCTGTTACCAAACAAAATTTGCGTCCTTTTTTTCCCCACAAATAGAGCTTTCTTTTGGTGGTATTTGATCACCTATGCGGTTTTTATTTTTTGCGCTAGAAACAAAAAAAGAGACAATTTTGAAAAAAAAAAACAATATTTTTGTACTTTTTGCTATAATAAATATCCCCAAACATGTTTTTAAAAAACAAATTTCTTCATCGGTTTAGGCTAATATATATTCTTCTACATATTTTTGATAAAAAAAAAAACACAATAAGCGTATATTGATTGGTTTGTGCAAAAGTTATAGCGTCTACAAACTATGGGAAAGATTTATGGCATTTTTATTGTTTTTTAGTTTTTTACTAGTAATGGCGGTAATCTGCGATTTTTTAGCGGCACTGCGACATTGTGGTGGACAGATCGGACACTTTTGACACATTTTTGGGACCATTGACATTTATGCAGCGATCAGTGCTATAAAAATGCACTGGTTACTGTGTAAATGCCACTGGTAGGGAAGGGGTTAACACTAGGGGGCGATCAAGGGGTTAAATGTGTTCCCTAGTTAGTGTTTCTAACTGTATGGGAATATTACTGACTGGGGGAGGAGACATATCGCTGTTCCTACTTAATAGGAACAAACAATATGTCTCCTCTCCCCTGACAGAACAGGGATTTGTGTGTTACACACAAAAATCCCCGTGCTGGCTCTCGTGCCCACGATGCGGCCATGTGCATCGGGTCCCCCACTGTGCAGTGGCACGCCTCCGGCAGCTCTTAAAGGGAACAACGTACCCATACATTGTTTTGCACAGCCGTGCCATTTTGTCTAAGTATATTGGCGTGAGCCGGTCGGCAAGTGTTTAAAACAAAGCTCTTCCAGCACCACGATGTCAGCGCTGCAGCCGCTTCCATCTTCACCCGCCTTTCATGGGCTCATGGGTTCACGGGCTCTGGCTCTGTGATTGGTGGGAGCCACAATGACGTCACTCCCGGCGTTCACGGCACAGGGCTCGGAAGGAACGGCACTGGTGGCTGATTCTTCAGAGCGCATGCGCCAATGATGTCATCAGCTTCATGTAATGTACATGTTTAGGAGATATTTTCACTACCTATAGGTAAGCCTTATTTTAGGCTTACCTATAGGTAAATGTCAGCAGAGAAAATTTACTTCCTCTTTAAGATATATTCTGTAAATGGTGAGGGAAGGTGCTTGGGATAGTTTATTAGCTGGACTAGAATATAAGTGTAGCCGGGTGCCCGCTGGCTGTGTGTGTGGAATGGTCTGTGTATCCCTGTGCTGGCTCTACGCCTTCAACCCCCCTCCAGCAACGCAGTGACATAGCGGCTGTGCTGAGATTGGGGAGAGGTGCAGCTGAGGGCTGTATGTAAAATCCAGACCACACCATAAACCCTGTGAAGGGGAGGATCGCACCCTGACAAAGAGGGGGAGGGAGCCTCACTGTCCACAGAGAAAGGGACTTTAATTGTGTCAACAATTGAGGAAACAAAATGAAAACGATCAAATGTATAAAATCATCATTTTATCATATCATATTAAAAATAAAGTGACATCAAGATAAAGACCAAAAGGTATAAAACCATTGAAGTATTGGACAGTCAACAATGTGTATAATAAGCATGTGCAATCAATGCGTAACGTGTGTAATCAAGTTGTTCTTTTTGATTTGTGTCGAGTGTTTCTTTATTTTTCCAGTGTCCATCCACTAAGCATGAATCCTAAAGAAGCTATTACAGTGAAACGCATTGATTACACATGCTTATCATACCCATTGTTGACTGTCCAATACTTCACTGGTTTTATACCTTTTGGTTTTTATCTTGATGGCACTTTATTTTTAATATGATACAATAAAATGACAATTTTATACATTTGAACTTTTTAATTTTGTTTCCTCAATTGTTGGCACAATAAGGTCCCTTCCCCTGTGGACGGTAGGGCTCCCTCCCCCTCTTTGTCAGCCTGCATTTTTCCCTTTCACTGGGTTTATGATGTGGTCTGATATATACTCAAGTGGGATGGTGCCACCATGAGGATGAATATATACAGTGGGGATAGAAAGTATTCAGACCCCCTTAAATTTTTCACTCTTTGTTATATTGCAGCCATTTGCTAAAATCATTTAAGTTCATTTTTTTCCTCATTAATGTACACACAGCACCCCATATTGACAGAAAAACACAGAATTGTTGACATTTTTGCAAATTTATTAAAAAAGAAAAACTGAAACATCACATGGTCCTAAGTATTCAGACCCTTTGCTGTGACACTCATACATTTAATTCAGGTGCTGTCCATTTCTTCTGATCATCCTTGAGATGGTTCTACACCTTCATTTGAGTTCAGCTGTGTTTGATTATACTGATTGGACTTGATTAGGAAAGCCACACACCGGTCTCACAGTGCATGTCAGAGCAAATGAGAATCATGAGGTAAAAGGAACTGCCTGAAGAGCTCAGAGACAGAATTGTGGCAAGGCACAGATCTGGCCAAGGTTACAAAAAAATTTCTGCTGCACTTAAGGTTCCTAAGAGCACAGTGGCCTCCATAATCTTTAAATGGAAGACATTTGGGACGACCAGAACCCTTCCTAAAGCTGGCTGTCTGGCCAAACTGAGCTATCGGGGGAGAAGAGCCTTGGTGAGAGAGGTAAAGAAGAACCCAAAGATCACTGTGGCTGAGCTCCAAAGATGCAGTCGGGAGATGGGAGAAAATTATAGAAAGTCAACCATCACTGCAGCCCTCCACCAGTCGGGGCTTTATGGCAGAGTGGCCCGACGGAAGCCTCTCCTCAGTGCAAGACACATGAAAGCCCGCATGGAGTTTGCTAAAAAAACACCCGAAGGACTCCAAGATGGTGAGAAATAAGATTCTCTGGTTTGAACTTTTTGGCCTTAATTCTAAGCGGTATGTGTAGAGAACACCAGGCACTGCTCATCACCTGTCCAATACAGTCCCAACAGTGAAGCATGGTGGTGGCAGCATCATGCTGTTGGGGTGTTTTTAAGCTACAGGGACAGGATGACTGGTTGCAATCGAGGGAAAGATGAATGCGGCCAAGTACAAGGATATCCTGGACAAAAACCTTCTCCAGAGTGCTCAGGACCTCAGACTGGGCCGAAGGTTTACCTTCCAACAAGACAATGACCCTAAGCACACAGCTAAAATAACAAAGGAGTGGCTTCACAACAACTCCGTGACTGTTCTTGAATGGCCCAGCCAGAGCCCTGACTTAAACCCAATTGAGCTTCTCTGGAGAGACCTAAAAATGGCTGTCCACCAACGTTTACCATCCAACCTGACAGAACTGGAGAGGATCTGCAAGGAGGAATGGCAGAGGATCCCCAAATCCAGGTGAGAAAAACCTGTTGCATCTTTCCCAAAAAAGACTCATGGCTGTATTAGATCAAAAGGGTGCTTCTACTAAATACTGAGCAAAGGGTCTAAATACTTAGAACCATGTGATATTTCAGTTTTTCTTTTTTAATAAATCTGCAAAAATGTCAACAATTCTGTGTTTTTCTGTCAATATGGGGTGCTGTGTTTACATTAATGAGGAAAAAAATGAACTTAAATGATTTTAGCAAATGGCTGCAATATAACAGAGTGAAAAATTTAAGGGGGTCTGAATACTTTCCGTCCCCACTGTATCTCTGTCGGGCTCACATCTTCATTTGTATCCCTTAGATGTAAAATCCCCCATTTGCTCCTACACCCCCCCCCCCTTCTGGCAGCAAGGCGGTCCCATCAGGAATAAAGGAAGAAGATCACGGGGCATATAGTTCCCTTAAGAGCGCTGTACAAAGCTGGTTAAAAGGGCTTGGACTTCAGTACACAAAAGGATTTGCACAACAGAGGAGGAGAGACAGAGCTTTTCCCAGATAATTCTGGAGAGGTCCGGGTCTTTGCCAAGGTCAAGCAGAGCAGTGCAGACCTGATGTTCAGGGCTGCCAGTGCCCCACCAGAGAGACAGCTACAGAGGAGACAGAGCAGTATGGGAACCAAAGTGTGCAGACCTGCTGCTGTGTTCTGAGCACCCAGAGATTTATTGTCATGTGTGCCTGCATCAGAGAGGGCAGAGCCAGTGGGGACCTGATTGTCGTATTGAGCCTTCTGGGACAACTGACTGCCAAGCGTATTAGACCAAACCTGTTTACCAGAAGTGGTGAGTGGAACAACCCAGCTTAATCCCTTACTGCCCACAGTTAATGTCAATAGAGACTGCTCTCTACCTAGCAGCCCATCAGCCATACGTTGTGTACTGTCTTAAAGGAGCAGCTACATGTGCACCACCTAACAGACAGGTCCCAATGATAGCCAGCTTAGTAATAATAAAAAGGCGTCCAGTGCTTTATAGAAACCCCCAGAGCTACCCCATATTAGGAACGCGTACACCCACCCACTATTAGGGCTGTATGCATACAATGCACTCAAGTACACTGTGAGCCTATATTTCTCACCATTTATATCAGTTAAACTTTGAGTCACCCGGCACCCAACACCATTTCTTTGGCTGTCACCTGTTGGCTTCTCTCATGGTCAGACGCTGAACCCCGGTGCTGTGAATCTTGTCACTTCCGCCTGTCTCCTACTTGCTCTTGTGAGTGCAACTTACTATTTTTTAATAGTGTAGAACAGTTTTGTGAATAACATACACCTACAGCAGCATATTAGCTGACAGAATGGCCAAGTTGGGCTCGGGAGCTGTGCCTGCACACCAGGTGGGAAGTAGAGACTCAAACGTGGGCTTTGGAGCTGTATTGTTTTAATGAATGTTGTCAAACTCATCCATGTAGGCAGGGTTCGGTTGGAGTAACACTGATGTTCTACCATATTTAAAATATAGGCTAAAGACGCTTGTCAAATTTAGGCCAAATTTTTGTATTAAGTGTGTGGATTAAGAAAATGTATTTTCCAGTCTAACATTTCTTTTTATGTGGCACGCTAAAGTCCCAATAATTTTTCTGCATTTACATATTTTTCTTCTCCTTGTCACCAACTCTGCAGTGAATATGATCTCAGAACACAGTATTGTTAACCAGTTTTTCCAGTCAGCACATTGCCGATTAGCTACAAAGAAAATTATGATTGTGCAAAAATTTAATAAAAGGCATTAGGAAAAAATGGGCAACAGTTTAAGATTATGTCATATTTAAAATGTGTCCCTGTGCTGTATTATGTAAGTAATGAAGAAACTATATCTTAATATTCTTGTTTCCAGAGAGATTAAATGTAATCCCTTGTACCGATCAAACTGGAGCAGGTTCATATAAGGACACATACAACTATGTTACTTTCCCGCTGTTGCAAGAGTGTTTGTAATTACCCTCAAATTAGTAACTCTGTTACCAAGTACATTGTGAGACTTGGACTGTGAGAATTCAAAATCTAATTTTGTGATTTCCAGCATTTTTTCTTCCAAAAAACTTTCATTAAAAGGCATTTTTAACATTACAGCCAAAATGACAAAGCATTAAAGCGAGTCGTATGTTATAGGTACAATAATTATGTGCAGCCTTTTTTATAATTTTCAGTCAATGAAAATGCAGGGAGAGAACAAGCATTATCAAGTGCATACATAAGCTTGTGGTGGTGGTGCTAGTCGTGGTGGTGGTGGGGGGGTTATCTAGCAGAGTTGGAAGCATATCTTTCCAGCTCCATTTCATGTAGCAAAGGATTTGTAATAATTTTGCAGCCCCTGTCTCTGCAATCCTAGATAGCTGACTGCAACAGTTTTGCAAACACTTATGACAGATTTACTTTGTGACTGTGACAGTTTTTCACTTAACCGCTTTAGCCCCGGAAGATTTTACCCCCTCCTGACCAGAGCACTTTTTGCGACTCGGCACTGCGTCACTTTAACTGACAATTGCGCGGTCGTGCGACGTTGCATCCAAGCAAAATTGACGTCCTTTTTTTCCCCACAAATAGAGCTTTCTTTTGGTGGTATTTGATCATCTCTGCGGTTTTTATTTTTTGCTCTATAAACAAAAAAAGAGTGACAATTTTGAAAAAAAACACAATATTTTGTACTTTTTGCTATAATAAATATCCCCTTATTAAAAGCAAATTTTTTCTCAGTTTAGGCCGATATGTATTCTTCTACATATTTTTGGTAATAAAATTCGCAATAAGCGTATAGTGATTGGTTTGTGCAAAAGTTATAGCGTCTACAAAATAGGGGATAGATTTATAGAATTTTAATTTTTTTACTAGTTATGGCGGGTGATCTGCGATTTTTAATCGGGACTGCGACATTGTGATGGACACATCGAACAATTTTGACACATTTTTGGGACCATTGGCATTAATACAGCGATCAATGCTATAAAAATGCATTGATTACTGTAAAAATGTCACTGGCAGCGAAGGGGTTAACACTAGGGGGCGATCAAGGGGTTAATTGTGTTCCCTAGTGTGTGCTCTAACTGAAGGGGGGAGGGGACTGACTAGGGGAGATGACAGACTGCTGTTCATACTTTGTATGAACAGATGATCTGTCACTTCTCCCCTCAGAGAACCGGGATCTGTGTTTACACACAGAGATCCTGGTTTTCACCGTGTTAAAAGCGATCACAGGAGCTCGGAGGTCTCACTCGCATCGGCTCTGGGGGTGAGCTGCAGGCGCGCCCCTAGTGGCCACCTTAAGGAGCGAAATAACATGACGGCGATTCGCCTGCCCGTGCCATTCTGCCGCAGTGTAACTGAGGCCGCTGGTCGACAAGCGGTTAACAAAACAAAATTCCCCAGCACTTAGCCCAGCTAGTCTGCTCAAAATCTCTAATTAAACTGTTTTAATTCAAGTAATTTTGTTGTATAACCAAGTTTTAAGCACCTGTAAATCTGGAAGCTATGACCAGTAAGTGGTCTCTGAAGATAGGTTTGGTAAACAAGTTCAAGACTTGCCACAGACACAAGATAGCCCTTTTAAGACTTGTTGCTAATTCTTCAGATTGTTCTATAAGTAGTAAGAAACTGTATTCTCAAAACTTTTAAAAAAAATTTTTGTTACCCCAACATTTCATATTCCATGTGTTTGCTGTACCATGTTACTTGTGTTAACAAGTATCCTGTTCTCTTTGTATTTTGCCAGTCCCACCAGTTTCCTGTTCAAACTGAACATACTAAACATGAGAGCACATCTATTTCCATGTGGTCAGTTTTCTGATTGTGGTGGGAGAACAGCCTGCCTGTAATCCAATGATCAGACTTGTGTTGCCACGCTCCCCTTGCACAGCCATTCACTGGAAAGATCAGTGTCCTGCTGTTTTTCCACCCCCACCTGTCCAAGCTCCTTTTGCAGCTGAGAACAAAGCTGATAACAGAAGTGCTGTCAGGTTTTGCTGTTTTCCATGGATCCATCAAAGAGATTTACCTTCACTTCCTGTCCTGCTGGTGTTTTTCCCAGACAGGAAGTAAGGAAAAAAAAAACAAGGGTAAATCTCTTTAGGGCTCCTTTCACATTTTTACTGCCCTCCTACAAACGGTCATAGTGCTGATCAGGTGTGTACACATTGCCGGTCCAATTTTAATGCTACAGCAGAGTTTGTCAGGTGGGCACCTCCTGTCAAACTCTCCCATGTAAGTAACAACCACAAACAGAACTCTTCCATCGATTGCTAACCATTATTGTAGATGAGAGAGGATGACACTATGCTCCATACCTGGCAACCTGCCAACTTATCAGACCCTTTTGGAGATCTATCTTTAACCACTTGCCGCCCGCCATATAGCAAAATGATGGTGGCAAAGTGGTTTCAATAACCTGACCGGACGTCATATGACGTGATCAGGATATTAAGCCGCTGCGCGCCCCCGGGGGCTCGCATCGCGGCGATCGTTGTTGCGGTGTTTCAGTCTGACACACCGCAACTCAGATCTAGGTAAAGAGTCTCTGACGGAGACTCTTTACCACGTGATCAGCCGTGTCCAATTACGGCTGATCACGATGTAAATAGGAAGAGCCGGTGATTGGCTTTTCCTCACTCGCGTCTGACAGACGCGAGTAGAGGAGAGCAGATTGGCTGCTCTCCTGACAGGGGGGGTCTGTGCTGATTGTTTATCAGCACAGCCCTCCCTCGGATCCCACCCAGGACCACCAGGGAAGCCGCCCAGGACCACCAGGATGGCCAGCCACACTGGACCACCAGGTATGCCCCCTAGACCCCCAGGGAAATACCAATCTGTGCCCAGGCAGCTGCCAATCTGTGCCCAGGCAGCTGCCAATCAGTGCCCACTCCAATGCCTACCACTGCCAGTGCCACCAGGGATGCCTATCAGTGCCTCATATCAGTGCCGTGTATCAGTGCCCATCAGTGCCACGTATCAGTGCCCAGCAGTGCCGCCTATCAGTGCCACCCATAAGAACCCATCTTTGCAGCCTTGCAGTGCCCATCAGTGTCACCTATCAATGCCCATCAGTGCCCACCAGTGCCACCCATGAGTGCCCATAAGTGCCGCCTATCAATGCCCATCAGTGCTGCATATCAGTGCCCCCCATCAGTGCCGCCTACCAGTGCCGCCTACCAGTGCCGCATATCAGTGCCCATCCTCAGTGCCCGCTCATTGGTGCCACCTTATCAGTGCCACCTTATCAGTGCCCATCAGTGAAAGAGAAAACTTACTTATTTACAAAATTTTTTAGCAGAAACAAAAGCAAAACTTTTATTTTTTTCAAAGTTTTCAGTCTTTTTTTATTTGTTTAGCCAAAAATAAAAACCGCAGAGGTGATCAAATATCACCAAAAGAAAGCTCTATTTGTGGGAACAAAATGATAAAAATTTAGTTTGGGTACAGTGTAGCATGACTGCGCAATTGTCATTCAAACTGCAACAGTGCTGAAAGCTGAAAATTGGTCTGGGCAGGAAGGTGTATAAGTGCCCTGTATTGAAGTGGTTAAATTATGCCACCAAATCACGGGAGTTGCTTGGCCGGAGACCCAATCAGTTACTTTACTATCCATCATGCCTGGATCAGTTATAACAGTGAAAAAGCCTGCTCTGATTCCTCCTATCTGCAGGTTGAGCCTTGATTCCTAAGCATTGGAAGATGACCACAATTTCTAGCATTAGGGAAGCCAAACTTAATATGAGGATGGAGGAACTAACAGCGAGTCTATAAAAGCATTAATCAAAGCTTTCGGATGTATGGTATACTTGGAATAACTTAATTCGTTCAGTCAAACTTCAGTCCTTTCAATGAACTTTAGACAGTGATTTTATTTCCAACTAAGGAAATCACTGGATAGGCTGCAAACTGGACCCTCTACTCTCATTATCTTCTTTTATTTTCTCTTCCCCACTCTACCTGTAATTGTTGTTCCTTAAGATGGCCATAGATCGAAATTCAGTTGGTTCAGCATGGACCTACTGAATTTCAATCCATCGATGGGCAGGGTCGAAGGACCTGGGTGGAAACTGTCAGCCGTACAGTGATTGCATCCAAACAGATGCAGCTATTATTCAGGTAATCTGACAGCCGCAGGTGTCAGCTGTCAGAATACAATATCCAGCAGAGGAAAACAAAAGAAACCTACGTGTGTATGGCCAGCTTACTAAAAGAAATCAATCAACCAATCAACTGAGCAAGATATTACATTTCTGGGGAGTTCTGTACATAACTGTTATACAGGAGGTCTCCATATAAGGATGCCAGGTTGCCAATCTTAGAAAATCATAACTGCCTGCAGATTGAACTGGAAAGGGTATTTTTTTCTTTTTAGCAAAAGCAGAGTTATCCTTTAAACTGCAGAAAAAAAGACCAGTGTTTTGAGAGTTCAAATCCTATGCACATGGACAAAAGCTTTTCACAAATGGTTCTTTCAGGTAATTTTTTATTAACAAGAAACATTGAACAGTGTAATCATTACTAATAGAAAGCAAAGAATTTCTGGTGCTACGTGTGCCTATATAGCTCAAGTAACACAAAATAGAGTCACATTGCATAGCCTATCTTTCTTGTTGTATATCAGCTTTTTATCAGCTATACACCTCATGCTGTGAATTTGTGCTCTTCAAAACACTTTCAATTTGCTCTTGTTGAATAGCCATATAGTCCTCTGCGTTCATACTTGGTTCATGATTTTCCTGCCAATTTGGCTGACTTTTCATCTCTTCCTGGCACATGTTTGTGTCACTTATAGTGCTTCCAGCATGACATAGAGGGTAGATGTGCTCTTCTTTGTTCCAAGTCTTCAACAGGGCATTTCGGGTTTTCTCAGGGTAATGGACAGACTCTGGATGGCGACGCTGGGCATGACGTTCCAAAGTGCAGCTTCTTAGTGACCGCATGCGCAACCCACACAGTATACAGACAGCTTGCTCTGTCTTCCAATCATAGTCTACCAAGTACTTCTGGCGCCAGTGTTCCTGGAAATTACGCATCTGTTTTTGTTTTTTTAATACCAACTGCGGCATATCTTTTTTTCTGTGGGTATTCCAAATGTGTTGGCTATCTGGCTGCTTTAAGTGGGTTGAACACTGTATAGTAGAATACTCCGTCTGATTATTTACCCTACTTTCATTAATTGTGCTTTGTTGTTGCTGGGCATACAGACATTTCTGTGCCTTCTGCTGTACTGGGAGTCTATCATTATGCTGCACAATGGGAATCAATTTATCCTGCATAGCTTGCAATCTTTTTATTTCAAGTTCTTCCTTACAATCTTCCTGCCATTCCTGCAGTCCTGAAAAAAAAAAAAAAATTAGATACTCGATTTACAAGTAGTGGCATACTTAAACTGTCATTGTCAAATAACAGTGATATTGTTGAGTTGTGGAGGCGGTGGTGCCGGGCGTGATTGACGTAGTGATCTACACGTGGTTGGACGACGACAATGTTTTATTTTTTTTTATAATAAAGGAATTGTCGAAAACTGTCTCTGTTTTTTTTTTCTTTTTTACATTTTTTTTGGTAAATGAGTTGGGGTACAATGTACCCCATACTCATTTACATGGGGGGGGGGCGGGATCTACGGGCCCCCTTGTTCCAGATTCCAATAAGCCCCCTGCCCGCAGACCCCCACCACTACCGGCCAGGGTTGTGGGGAAGAGGCCATTGTCCCCATCAATATGGGGACAAGGTACCTTGGGGGTATGTGGCCTGGTATTGACAAGGGTCTGGTACTGATTTTGAGGGGCCCCATGCTGTTTTTAAAATAAATTTTGGCGTGTCTGGTATGGGTTTGGGGGGACCCCCGCCATATATATTTTTTTTAGTTTCGGTGTGGGGTTCCCCTTAAAATCCATACCAGACTCAAAAGGGCCTGGCAAGCATTGAGGGGGGCCCCACGCTGTTTTTTTTTTTTTTTTTTTTTTTTACAATTCTTTATTGCCGTCAATATTTTTTTTTACATTCAGCTGTCAGTGGGGAACCCGACCTGCTCTTTAACCACCTCAATACTGGGCACTTTCACCCCCTTCCTGCCCAAGCCATTTTCAGCTTTCAGCGCTGTCGCACTTTGAATGACAATTGCGCGGTCATGCAACACTGCACCCTAATGAAATTTTTATCATTTTTTCCCCACAACTAGAGCTTTCTTTTGGTGGTAGTTGATCACCTCTGCATTTTTTATTTATTGCGCTATAAACAAAAGAAGAGGGACAAGTTTAAAAAAACACAATATTTTTTACTTTTTGCAATAAATATCCAATTTTTTTTTTTAAACAAATTTTTTCCTCAGTTTAGGCCAATATGTATATTTCTACATATTTTTGGTAAAAAAAAAAATCGCAACACGCGTATATTGATTGGTTTGCGTAAAAGTTATAGCGTCTACAAAATAGGGGATAGATTTATAGCATTTTTATTATTTTTTTTTTTTTTTACTAGTAATGGCGGCGAGCTGCGATTTTTTCGTCACTGTGATATTGCGGCGGACATATCGGACACTTTTGACACATTTTTGGGACCATTTCACATTTATACAGCGATCCGTCCAATAAAAATGCATTGATTGTAAATGTGACTGGCAGGGAAGGGGTTAACACTAGGGGGTGATAGAGGAGTTAAATGTGTGTCCTAGGGAGGTGATTCTAACTGTGGGAGAGGGGACTGACTGGGGGAGGTGACCGATCGGTGTCCCTATGTACAAGGGACACACCATCGGTCTCCTCTCCTCTGACAGGACATGGATCTGTGTTTACACACACAGATCCACGGTCCTGCTCTGTTACCCGGCAATCGCGGGTGCCTGGCAGACATCACGGCCGCCGGGCATGTGCATCGGGTCCCGAGCGATGTGGCGGGCGCGCGCGCCCCCTAGTGGCCCGGGAGGGCGATCACGTCATATGACGTCCGCCCAGAACAACAGCTGCCTCATCCCGCCGCCATATGACAGTGGGCGGGCAGCTAGTGGTTAACAACCAGCTAATGTTAAAGTATAACTAAAGGCAAAATGTTTTTTTTTTTGTTTTGGATAGACTGGAGAGGGATTAAAACACCCGTCAGTTTTTATTGCTGTTTGTTCCCACGTTAGGAAGATTCACCCTCTCCATTTGTCCTGTTTACCATTAACATTCAAAGTGAAAGTAAAAGAAAATCCCAAATTTTGGGCTGTCCCCAGAAAAGTAAAAGAGGGGAAATCTTCCAATGGGGACACTAGTTCTGGTGAGCTGGGAGTCCCCCAAGGAATTCCCCTAATTTGCAGGGATTTCTTCTCACTTCCTGTTTGGCTATGGGATGGGAAGTGAAATCTCTACAAAGGCACACAGATAGGGAAAAATAATCTGACAGGGTTATAAACCCCCTCACTCTATCCAAAATGAAAATAAAGGTTTTTCCTATATCTCTATTTTAAAGATGCTGGTGGCCTCTGGCTCCAAAAATCTGCATCTGAACCGCATCTAAATTACAGCTGAAAACTGAGAGGAAATTCGCACCGGACATGTGGGACTGTGAACCTAGCCTTAAAGTTAACCTGTAAAGACAGATATATGAAAAATACAATGGCCTACTTGTTAGGTGCAGGCATCTTTAACTTGGCTTTGCTACCTAGTGAGTTATTGACCCTGGGCAAGCAAGCAGTCAACGAAGTTTGAAAATTCTGTCTTGCTTGTTGCAGGTCAGTGACTTACTAGTTAGTCAAGCCAAGTTAAAGATGACAGCCTTGTAGCCTACACCTTTAAAAACAAATCAGCAAATACAGCATTTTGCAGTATGCCCATATTTCTGTACTCACAGGTTAGACATATAGATTGCATGACCTCACCTTTGCCCAGACTTCTCATCACAGTTCTTCGGAAATGAAGTCTGCGTCAGTGTTTATTCTTTATCTTGATGAGATTTACATTTGTCATTCATTGTCTGTTAATGGATGTAAATGTGGTGATCTCACTAATTATACATACAGGTGAGGTGAGATCACTGGACAGAACAAAGTGTTTCCTCGCAGAGATGAGCTTAATGCTGGGATGCCAGATTATGTATCTCAGACTTCAATAAATACAGACGAAAGAAAATATTCAATAATAAGTAAGCTATAAGAATAGCTTATCTGGGACAGCATTTTGCTTTCAGGTGTGCTGTATGGCAGACAAGCTAACGATCTACATCCAATTTCTGACTTCTCTGCTTCCAACACAAAAACATCTATTTATGTTCAGGACTATTTTAGTCATTACAGACCGATGAACATAGTCCTGAGTCAAAAGTAGACCCACACAAATTCAACAATGGCAATCAATAACCCAGAGGGGGAACTGAGGGTGCTGGAGTTTGAAATCTAAGTACATGTACTTTTGGCATTCACATTTAGGGCTCATAAAAATGGGAAGAAGAAATGTTATGTTTACATGAGCACGGTTTTGTGCGCATCTAAACGTAGCTCTATGGTAATTAATGAGCCCATACACACAGCTGCGTCTATCTGCGAAAATGTGCGCTGCATTTAATTGCACTGAAGAAAAGTAGGACTCCTGTGTCCAAGGCCACACAGATCTGCAGATTTTATGTGCTTAAATGCATATGCAAGGAAATGTGTAGCCATTAATTTAAATGAAAGAAGAATTGTACATGTCTAAATGCTGTATGCATCTAAACGTGTCTAAACGCAAGTATTTTAGATGCATATTTTTTGCAGGATCTGCTGCCAGCAAGCACCTACATTCATGCAGAAAATGCACACTCGTGTGAACAGACCCTTATAACAGAGAATCAGTAAGTCAACATCATCTGTTGTGCAAATATACTGATATTTTCACCACATTTTCCTAAAGTGGAGCTGCACCCAAAAGGGGAAGTTTTGCTGTAAGGCCTCCTACCCCACTCCTGTTTGTGAAATTTAGGAGGAGGAGGGGGAGCAGGTACCTGATTTTGACAGGTACTCACTTTCACTTCTGACTGCCTGGGTGATCGGAAGTTCTGCACCCCCCCCCCCTCCCGCAGTCTTCTGGGACATGACAGGTCCCAGAAGACTACGGGCCCATTCACAGTGCGCACCGCTGCTCACGCATGTGCAAGCGGGCACCTGGCTGTGAAGCCACAAGCTGTCATAGCTGGGTGCCCATATTAAGGATGCCGGGGAGAGAGGACACAGGTTGAATACAGCTGGGCGGAACACAGCGCTGGATCTTGGGACAGGTGAGTGGTTGTTTATTAAAAGTCAGCAGCTACAGTTTTTGTAGCTGCTGACTTTTAATTTTTACATAGGAGACTGGAGCTTCTCTAACTACTTTTACACCAGGACATTTTTTGCACACATGGAAAAATCTGTAGTTTTTTCTAGAAAATTACTTTGAATCCCCAAATAATCATATTTTCTGAAGGCAGAGGCCTAGTCAAGTCAAATGGTGGTAGTTGTAATTTTTTATGTTGCACAATATTTGCACAACTGTTTATCAAATGCATATTTTCAGGAAAAAATACACACATTAATCAGGGATTTGTTTTTGTTACATGGCTATTACCAATAACAGTGACGATCACAGTTATAAGCAATAGTTTTAACTGTCAAGAATGGCTTTCATTCATGACAGCTTGCTTACTATTGTGATGCTGTGATTGGCTACAGCTAATCACATGGTACAGGGTGCTGTGATTGGCCCAGGTTCCAAGTGATGGCTGAGGGCCAATCACAGCATCACAATAGTAAGCAAGTTGTCATGAATTGAAGCCAGTCAGTCATTCTCCTCTGACTGTCCTATGAGGCTGTATGACTCCCGACCCTCTGTCTGGATAGTGATGATTGGCCCTGTGCTAATCACATGCACATGGATTGGGGACTGTGGAAGAAGGGGAGGATTAACCCCTTAGGTTCCACTGTAAGTATAATATGTATGCTTTGCTGCATATACAGACTAATTTTATTGTTGTGGGTTTAGTAACACTTTAAAGCAGAGGATGCATTAAGGTAAAAAACCATTAGACTTTAAAACCATATTAAGCCCCTTGAATACCAGGATGTTTTTAAACAAACCATGGTAGATAATGGGTCAATTCTCTCCATAAACACACATGCAACAGATTTTTTTTTTTTGTAGAATAGAGAAAAGTTTGTTCTCTTGTCAGGTTTTAACTACTCCCTGTGCACCTACTGAACAGATTCTTTTCACTTTCTGTGTGGTAATTGGGGCAGGAAATGACAGAAGACCTCCCTAAGGGCCCTTTCACACAGGCTGTCCGATCAGGTCTGCCTGTCAGTTTTTCAGGTGGACCTGATCGGACCCTCCATTCTCCCCTAAGGAGCAGCGGACGTCAGCAGCGACATGTACGCTAACACCCGCTGCTATCCGATCCGGTCTGCAAAATCCAGACGGATGGTGGTCCTATCTTCTATCTGTCTGGCGGATCAGATATGATTGGATGAAAACAGACAGGCAGTCTGTTTTCACCCGATTTCCCCATAGAGGAGAGTGGGACAGTTTCCATCTCCACT
The DNA here is from genome assembly GCF_042186555.1 of Aquarana catesbeiana. Lineage (NCBI taxonomy): Eukaryota > Metazoa > Chordata > Amphibia > Anura > Ranidae > Aquarana > Aquarana catesbeiana. The sequence continues at coordinate 224,126,284 of NC_133334.1, read as the reverse complement.
CTGCACAGTGAGCAGAGACGGACTTGTCATCTATTTGCTCAGCGGGGATCAGCAGAGCGATCCCCCGCTGAGCAAGCGGACTCCATCCCACGGAGGTGCTCGTGTGTAAGGGGTCTAATGGAAAAACAGCCGGTAAAAAAAACCTAACAGGGATACTTACCTGTTCTTGCTCTCGCAAAACCTTAAAGTTCGATTCTGGACTACTTTTTTGTTTGGTATAAATGTCCCCCAAGTGTTAAAAAATCAGCTGAGGCAACAATACTTACCTTTTCCCCCATAGTACCTTTTTTCAGTCACAAGATCTTTCAGTGTCATTTTTTTACCAGTGACAAGAAAATTCAAAAGGAGCAGATTTTTTTCTTGAACTAATTTCTAACATCTGTCACGTCATCAAATGTATAGGTGAGAATATTTATATGAACGTTTGTACAAAATGTCTGTTCAAAAATCTACTAATTCTAGTACTAGGTCAGCTTAGTATCTATTAAAATCTGCAGTTGCCATGGTGCTCCACATGTAACCAGCTAGGACATCAGCCATTATAGGGCTAGCAAGTGCAGTTGACTGCTGACATAAGCAAAAAAGCAGATAAACAGAAATACAAATCTTTGGACAGGTAAAATAGCTCTCTTATACAGTATATACTATATATATTTCATTTGTTCATTTAGCTGTTTGCTTGGAGTTCAGCTTCAATGAATAAAATCTGTGCTCATGTCAGATAACTGTGCTTTTAAATAAAAGTAGTTATGTCTGACTTTACTGATTTTTACTTTCCAATCTTCAGTTTAATTTTCCTGACAGAGAAAATTGTATAGTGTGTGCATATTAGGCCGACATATACCCCCTGTGGTTCATACCTGGGTCACAATGCTTGATGAAACCTGTTTGGCTCTCCATCCTATTACTGCACACTTTAAAGTCACTCATTCCACTTGCAGCATTAAGGAGAGGGAAGCTGTGTTGCCCTTTGTTCCAAGATTCCCATAAAGCATTGCGAGTTTCCTTTGAATAAAGAATGGACTCTGGGTGGCGACGTTGTGCATGCCTTTCAAAAGTGCAGCTTCTGAGACAGCGCATGCGCAATCCACACACTAGACACACAACTTCTTCGGCCTTCCAATCGTAGTCTACCAAGTATTTCTGTCGCCACTGGTCTTGGAAATAACGAGTTTGTCTTTGTTTTTTGCTTGGCGTTTTCTGTATGTTATTTACATTACTCTGAATGTTACAGGTTTGATGGGTATTCGATTCCCTCTTCTCGTCATTATCTGCTACATGATGTATAGTGTAATCCTTCGTCTGGTTGCATAACCTACTGTCATTAATTGTGTTCTTTTTTTCCTGGACATGTGAATAGTGCTCCAGTTTCTGCAGTGCACTTTGCTGCATACTCAGAGAAAGGGATGTCATTTTATCCTGTTCATTTGGTAAACTTGTCATTTCACGCTTCTCTGTACATTTTGCCTGCAGCTCCTGTAATGTGTGCAGCCCTGTAAAAAAAAATATACAGACTTAATAACTAAGCAGCCCTATCACCATGCAGTATAACCAACAATTTACACAGCTAAAACATTTCAGAATTGCCTTTAACCACTTTGAGACCGGGCCTCTTTTTTAGATGTGGTGTTTACAAGTTAAAAACATTTTTTTTTGCTAGAAAATTACTTAGAACCCCCAAACATTATACATTTTTTTCTTCTAACACCCTAGAGAATAAAATGGCGATCATTGCAACAGTAAAGTTAGCCCAATTTTTTTTTATATTGTGAAAGATAATGTTATGCCAAGTAAATTGATACCCAACTTGTCACGCTTCAAAATTGCGCTGCTCGTGGAATGGCGACAAACTTTAACCCTTAAAAATCTCCATAGGCGACGTTTAAAAAAATTCTACAGGTTGCATGTTTTAAGTTACAGAGAAGGTCTAGGGCTAGAATTATTGCTCTCGCTCTACCGATCGCGGCGATACCTCACATGTGTGGTTTGAACACTGTTTTCATATGCGGGTACTACTCACATATGCGTTCGCTTCTGCACGCGAGCTCGTCGGGACGAGGCGCGTTTAAAAAATGTTTTGTTTTTTTTTTTATTACTTATTTTACCTTTTATTTTAACACTGTTTTTAATATAAAAAAAATGTCACTTTTATTCCTATTACAAGGAATGTAAACATCCCTTGTAATAGAAAAAAAGCATGACAGGACCTCTTAAATATGAGATCTGAATCAAAAAGACCTCAGATCTCATATTTGGACTTAAATACAATAAAAAAAACAAAAAAATAAAAAATTTGTCATTTTGAAAAAATGACAACAAAAAAATGTGCCTTTAAGACGTAAGGGCGGACGTGACGTTTTGAGCTCGCTTCCGGCCAGCAATTGTATGGAGATGGGTGGGGGCCATCTTACCCTCACTCGTCTCCATGCACAGCAAGTGAGAGGACGCGATCGCGTCCGCCGCTGCAGACGGCTCCGGTAAGTGGCGGAGAGCACCAGACTGCGGCGGGAGTGGGGGCCCCTCTCCCGCCACCGATAAAAGTGATCTTGCGGCGAATCCGCCACAGAGACCACTTTTATCTTGTAGCGGACCGCCCGCTGAAAACGAGGATACCGGGGTTATATCCTCGTTCAAACAGCCGCCTTATAACGAAGGCGGGTGGTCTGTAAGTGGTTAAAGTGTTACTAAATCCGCAACAATAAAATCAGTCTGTACATGCAGTAAAGTATGCTTGTTATACTCACTGTGGAACCTAAGGGGTTAATCATCCGCATTGTGTAAAAAGGCTGTTTGATCCTGTCTTCTCTGATCCTCTCCTTCTTCCACTGTCCCCAATCTATTTGTTGATAGCACAGAGCCCTAGGAATCACTCTGCACATGCTTAGTTTGGTGTGTATTTCTAGAGAGGTATTTTTTTTTTCTGGGAGGGTGCATGTGATCAGCACAGGGCCAATGAGCACTGCCCAGACAGGGGGTCAGGGGTCATGCAGCCTCATAAGACAGCCAGAGGAGAATTAAAACTCCTCCTACAAGCTTTAACCAGTGCTTGGCCGGACACTGATATAAATCACAAGACTGCTATATACTGCTGATGAGAAAAGGTATTTAGCAGTTTATATTTACTAAAATAATTGCATTTCCATGTTCTCTGTAGTGTGGGTGACCAGATATAATGAATGCAGGGTCCTGGGTTTAGTAACACTTTAACCGCCATTTGGGTCTAACACATTACTATAGTCTCACATGGTGGACAGGATGATAAAATCTGAAAGACAGTGAGGGAGATTTACTAAAACTGGAGCACTCAGAATCTGGTGCAGCTGTTCATAGTAGCCAATCAGCTTCTAACTTCAGCTTGTTCAATTAAGCTTTGACAAAAACCCGGAAAACTGATTGGTTTTAATGCAGAGCTGCAGCAGATTTTGCACTCTCCAGTTATAGTAAATTCCCCCCAATGATTTATGAATCACAGCAGCATGTCGAGGAAACTAATAGCCCGATTTACAAAGAGTTGCCCAAACCATCAAATCAAAGCCAAGTGGAGAATAACTACAAATCACAGGGCCCCACAGTAAAATGTTGGTGGATTCCCCCACCATCCCTCTGGCCTTTTAGGGACCTCTCTCTAGGGCATCTAGCCTATTTTACACACCTGATAATAATCCCCTTGAACATTGGTAGCCAGCAGACCTAAGGCCCCTTTCACGCGGTAGGACTGTTCAGGTCCGCCTGTCTGTTTTGACGGCGGACCTGAACGGGCGCTCCATGCTAGTCTATGGAGCAACGGATATCAGCGGTGACATGTCCGCTGACATCCGACCTGATCCGATCCGCTAAAAGCAGACGGATGCCTCTACGTTCGCATCCATCCCTGGCGGATCGCAAAGGGTGAGATCTGATGAAAACGGACATGCTCTGATGAAGAGGACGCTCAGTGAGCAGAGAGGGACCTGTCATCCGCCGGCTCAGCGGAGATCAACGGAGAGATCTCTCGCTGAGCCGGCAGACAGAGGCGGGCTCCGTGGAAGCGGATCCGCCTCGTGAGAATGAGGGCTAAGAGAGCCATAACATAATACCCCCAATATGAGTTTCCTTTAAAACAGTCGGCAGCTGGCCTACAATGTATCCCTAATGATAGACATTAGCATTGATGGCCAGTCTCCAACTAAAACTGTCAAACAATAGAGTAATATTTTACAGCTGTAAGAGCATAGGAGAGGACATTGAATAGGGCCGAGTAGGGGTTGTTATGGTTGTGTGTACTGGGCACATGAATAGCTGTGTTTGTAACAGCCATTTTGTTCACGTCACAAGTCTCCTATGCCATTTTGTCATAAGAAGACAAAGCCACAGTGACCTTTCCCCCCCTCCTTTCTTCGGTTTATACAATACACATACTGTTAACTAATGGCAGAACCTTCTTATCAGATCAGGGCAGATACAAGCCCTCTCATGCCTATTAGCCGAATCCACACTTTAGTTTGGAAAACCCTAGTATATTTCATAACTTATGAAATAATAATAGCACACCCAGAACAAGGATATATTTACCTCCCTCAGGTAATATGTAGAATTTTGAAACCAAACACCTCTGTGCTAGGAGGTACCAGAGTGGATTAGCCCTCCATAACCAACCTATGAGATATCCAAGACCTGTCATATCTATATCCATTTCAAAGCTAATTTCATATTGGACAATAATATTCAGGGTGGCCGACTGAGAGATTTGAATACTTATAGAAAACTGTATCTGGGACATGGTCATAAACATGGTGACATCCCAGCAACCACCCCTTAGACTGGAAGATTGGTCAGATGGTCTGTCAGCACCCCCCTTGATGTGAAGAAAAGTGGAATGTGTCCACATTTTGGGAGCTCTCATGTACCATCAAGCAAAAGAAGACCTGTCAAGATTTGAGAGCTAATGGATCACTTTGCTCTTGGACTAAAATCTGCTGAAATGGGACTTGCAAGTATTCTTCATTTTCCACCCCTTTATTTTCTGTGCTTGTTGTCTCTTTGTTACTTTGTAATATCTTTGTTTTTTGTTTTGTAAATATTTTATTTGCACCATTTAACCCTTTTTATTATTAAACTATATTTTGAAGAGTGTTAAAACTGTCTCTAAATGCGCTAAGGCAAACTAAAAGAATCCTTGTCTCTTGAAGAGCGCTACTATAGTATAACCAGCCCTCTGAACATACCTGTCTGTGGTGACAGCGTGTGTTACAGACATTTATTCTAAAATCATAGTTGTCATTGCTGTTGTTGTGAAAGGGTTATAGGCCCAAGCTATCTGGTGGCAGTAAGGGTTAATAGCTTAGTTATCTTAAGAAAAAATGAGGCCCTAAGGCCAACGTAGCGCTAGAAAATGTATGAAAAGCAATATAGCATGGGAAATTAATCATAAACAGCTGCTAGCACTAAAAGTCTAAATACAAAAAACGTCAAATAGGTAGGTATACAAGGTAAATGCAGTGCTGATACACTCTGTGTTCAATAAAACAAGTGATATAAAAATTTGGTGAAAAAGGAAAGCTAAAACAAAGTCCCAAAATTTCAGTGAAGAAAAACATGGTGAAAAAAGAAAACTAAGGCAAAGTCCCAATGTGATTAAAGTCCATACAATGAACAATGAACGCCCATCCAGTTAAGAGTGATGATTTGCAGTGAGGAAATCTTTCATATGAGTGCTTTTAGCTCCACACCCAGGTGAGAAAATAATCTGATTACCAGAACGCCATGATCACTAATCAGTGATCTCACCAAACACAGGGAATAATTAGGTCTCCCCAAGACCATTAAAGGTTGCCTGGAACTGTAGCTGGTGCAGATGGTTCTCAAAAAACATAAGAAAGAAAAGCTCCTATAGCATAATACTGTATAAAAGTATTAATATTATTTCGTATTAAACTCTAACCGCTAATGGCACCTAAAGTCAAATACAAAAAACTTCAAAATAGATAGGTAAGCAAGGTGAATGCACTCAATAAAACAAGTAATAAAAAATTTAGTGAAAAAAGAAAACTAAAGCAAAATCCCAAAATTTCATTGAAGAAAAACAAGGTGAAAAAAGAAAACTAAAGCGAAGTCCCAATAGGATTTAAAGTCCATATAGTGAACAATGGATGCCCATCCAGATAAAAGTGATAATTTGCAGTGAGGAAATCCTTCATATAAGTGCTTCCAGCTCCACAACCAGGTGAGAAAATAATCTGCTTACCAGAACGCTATGATCACTAATCAGTGATCTCACCAAACACAGGGAATAATTAGGTCTCCCCAAGACCATTAAAGGTTGCCTGGAACTGTAGCTGGTGCAGATGGTTTATCTCTCCGATAATAGATGTGCGATGAAAAAGTCGTGGGTGTAGTCTCCGATCAATCCACTGTACGGCGATGAAAAAGTCGTGGGTGTAGTCTCCGATCAATCCACTGTACGGCGATGAAAAAGTCGTGGGTGTAGTCTCCGATCAATCCACTGTAGGGCGCTGTGCCTGTTCTGTGAAAAGAGCCGAAAGACACTCTCTCTCCCTGGCAGCATACAGTAAAAAATGGTTAAATAGTTATCTTAATCCAGTGACAATCACTCTCAGTCTGATGGCACTTAGATTGCGTTCCCGCAAGCTTGAAAATCTATGTGCAGGGTCAGGCTGAGAGTGTCATTGTTGCGTAGGAGACAGTGCGGTGTGAGGTTGATCAGTCTTTTGTCATGAGTTGGTGAGAAGGGCAGTGGTCTGGCACCACGTTTCGTCACAGGGGTGTCCAACCTGCGGCCCCCCGGGTCACAAAGCCCAAAACAGCTATGAATGCGGCCCAACACAAAATCATAAGCTTATTAAAAAATTATGATTTTGATTATGATTTTTTTTCAAAAATGCGTTTACACTTAGACCCCTTTCACACTGGGTCATTTTGCAGGCGCTATTGCGCTAAAAATAGCGCCTGCAAACCGACCTGAAACAGCCGCTGCTGTGTCTCCAGTGTGTGTGCGCTGGCAGGACGGTAAAAAAAGTCCTGCTAGCAGCATCTTTGGATCGGTGAAGAAGCAGTGTATACAGCGCTCCTTCATTGCTCCTGCCCATTGAAATGAAAGTGGCAGCGCGGCCATACCGCCGGCATAGCGCTGCTGCAGCAGCACTTTGCGGTGGTTTTGACCCTTTCTCGGCCGCTGGCAGGGGGGTGAAACCGCCCCACTAGTGGCCAAATACCGCCGCTAAAGCACACACGATTTCCCCCCTATTTTAAGGGGGAAAAAGTGCGTGTTATACGCCGATAAGTACGGCTTTCAATGTGTCCCAAGAAGGTCAAAAGGTTGGACACCCCTGGAGTAAAGTGATTTTCTTTTTAAACCAATTGTTTGCAGGCCTCAATTGCACATCTTCTGCCCAGAAGGATCAAAAGTAGCCACATGGTTATAGTTACACCCTTGTTTCTTGTATCTTTGTTTTAATTCAAGTTAGGCCATAACAGTAAGTGTCCAAATGGTTATGATTAAAAACAGAAAGATTTATCACTTCACACATAAATAAAACACATACAGAAAATATATATGTTTACCTTGTCTTCGCTTCCAGGCCTGATGTATTTCCCTTCTCACATGGTGAGGTAATTCAGCCGAGTATGGGTGCCAGTTCCTGATGTGACAGGCAATATTGTCCATTTTGGCAGAGTTTAGTCTTTTGTCACATACCATGCACTGCAGGGTAGAGTTTTTGCCAACTGCCACCAAAAACCTCCACTTCCATAAGGTTGGTACTTGTCCTTTCCTTGATCTTACCTTACCCTTCATTTTACTATGGCATGGTTTGTGGCATGCTAGCCGTTTCTCTGTACGCCATACATGCAGAATGTGACGAACACTATCTGGATTCAGGTTCATATTGTGGACTATTTTAGAGAAAGGCTGCCCCATATACCACAGTGTAATCACTTTTAGGCACTGATCACGGAGCACAGACAAGGCAAATATCCTTCTATTTGACAAAGACATTTCACTAGTTCCAGTCCCCTTCTTTTTCTGCAGATGTTCTGCATTGTCGTGTCCAAGAACCTTGGATGTCACAGCACTGGCTTCAAAAGAAAATTGTGAACCTGTCAACATATAGACAACACACTAAGACATTGTAACTAAAAAAGCAAAGTCATAGACTATTTGGGTCAGGAAGTCTGTTGTGTAAGGGAAAATCATTCCCCCATAAAATGTAAAATCTTAGTTGTGATATGTGCTTGCAGAGATACTGCCAAAAGTATGTAAACACCCTTTAAAACAGATGAGGTCGGGTGCATAAAGCCAGGTCCATAAAGTCATGGGGGGAAATTTACTTAAAAGTCTCATTTTTTTCATGAAAAATAACAAACATGTTCTACTTACCTGCTCTGTGCAGTGGTTTTGCACAGAGCAGCCTGGATCCTCCTCTTCTCTGGTCTCTCTTCGGTGCTGCTGGCCCCTCCCTCCTGTCGAGTGCCCCAACAGCAAGCAGCTTACTTTTGGGGCACCCGAGCCCAGCCACTGCCCAGTGTGTCCATTCAGACATGGAGCTGCGGCTTGGTCTCCTGATTTTGATTGACAGCAGAGGGGTCAATGGCGCCACTGCTGTATCTCAGCCAATCAGGAGGGAGAGTCCCGGATGGCCGAGGCACTCGTGCACATCGCTGGACAGAGCTGGGCTCAGGTAAGTATTAGGGGGGCTGGAGGGGTCTGCTGCACACAGAAGGTTTTTTTAAAATGCATTAAGATAAAAAAAACTACCTTTTACAACCAATTAAAAAAAAACAAAAACAAACTTTTACAAATAACAAACATGTTATACTTACCTGCTCTGTGCAGGGGTTTTGCACATAGCGGTCCTGATCCTCTTTTTCTGGGTGCCCCTGGCACCTCCTCCTCAGTGAGTGCCCCCCATGGAGAGCCGCTTTCCATGGGGGCACTCATGCGGGCGCGCTCTGGAATCCTGTTGCTGTGTCCATTGACACAGACAGGACTCGGCCCCACCCCCGTGTCACTTGATTTGATTGACAGCAGTGGGAGCCAATGGCTCCTGCTGCTATCAATCTATCCAATGAGAACCCAAGACAGAGGCTGGAGCTGCTGTGCTCATCCCTGTCGCTGGAACGATCAGGCTCAGGTAAGAAAAAAGGGGGCTCTGGGGGGCAGCTGCAGAGCAGAGGGTTTTTCACCTTAATGAATAGAATGCATTAAGGTGAAAAACCATGAGGGTTTACTCCTTTAAATTGGAGCAGACAGAATCTAGAGCAGCTGTATATGGTAACCAATCAGCTTCTAGCTTTGGCTTGTCAAGTTAAGTTTTCTAAATGAAAGGGAGTATCTGATTGCTTGCCATTGCACAGCTGCTCCAGATTCTGCCTGCTCCAGTCTTAGGCCTGATTCACACCTTTGCATTTTTAGAGCTTTTTGCATTTTGCAGATTTGCACTACAGTCCATTTAACATGGTTTCCTATGGAACGCGTTCTGTAGTGCAAATCTGCAAAATGCAAAAAGCACTAAAAAAGCATGGGTATGAATCAGGCCTTAGGGCCAATGCACACTATATGTGGATAGATGATTTACCGCATGGTAAAGCGTTTGTCACTGCAGGGACACACAGGAGACAATTGTTTCCTATGTGTCCTATTCACACTGCAATGCAGCCTAGTGCTGCAATAAAATGTAGTGCATTGCGCCACCCAACATTGCAGTGAATGAAGTGTACATTTTGTACACTTCAAATAAAGCTTATACAACAACAAAAAAAAAGGAGCAGTGCAATGTGCTGAATTGTGCACCACACTGCCCCTTAGCGCAACCAACAACAAAGAGCTGTTGTGGCGGTAAAGTGCTACGACAGCTCTCCTTACAGCGTGAATTCGCCCTTAGTGCTCTTTCACACTGGCAGCAATACTTTCCGGTTGTATGGCAGCGGCTGACAGGCGTTCAGGAGGCTACCGCTGCCTGTTTTCTTTTTTCTTTTGCCAAATAACATGCTCCAGCACCTAACCACCCCCTCCCTCTGACAGCAGGTGGGGGATCCTTTGCCCCGCAGCCACTGTCACATTTTAACCACTTCACCCCCGGAAGATTTGGCTGCTCAACGACCGGGCCATTTTTTGCGATTCTGCACTGCGTCACTTTAACTGACAATTGCACGGTCGTGCGACACTGTACCCAAACAATATTGACGTCTTTTTTTCCCACAAATAGAGCTTTCTTTTAGTGGTATTTGATCGCGTCTGCGGTTTTTATTTTTTGCGCTATTAACAAAATTAAAAAAAAAAAAAAAAACAATATCTTTTACTTTTTGCTATAATAAATATAAAAAAAAAAAACTAATTTTTTCCTCAGTTTAGGCCGATATGTATTCTTCTACATATTTTTGGTAAAAAAAGAAAAGAATGGCAATAAGCGTATATTGATAAGTTTGCGCAAAAGTTATAGTGTTTACAAAATAGGGGATAGATTTATGGCATTTTTATCATTTTTTTTTTACTAGTAATGGTGGCGATCTGTGATTTTTATCAGGACTGCGACATTATGGCGGATACATCGGACACTTTTGACACATTTTTCAAACCATTGACAATTATACAGCGATCAGTGCTATAAAAATGCACTGATTACTGTGTAAATGCAACTGGCAGGGAAGGGGTTAACACTAGGGGGCGATCAAGGGGTTAACTCTGTTCCCTATATGTGTTTCCAACTGTGGGGAGATGGGACTTTCTAGGAGGAGAGAGAGAGATCGGTGTTCATACATAGTATGAACACACAATCTATCTCCTCTCCGCTGAAAGAACAGGGAGAGAAGCGAGGCTTCGGGCGGCCGCATCGCTGGACCGTGGGACAGGTGAGTGTCTTTTATTAAAAGGCAGCAGCTACACTATTTATAGCTGCTGACTTTTAATGAACTGAAAAACGAGTAGAACTCCGCTTTGATGGTTTTTTTTTATCAACGAACAAAATGGAAAGTAAATGAACATACAATCCAAATCAAATGGAAGTCTAATGGTTTGGCCCCCACAAAGCCCTGATCTCAACGCCATTAAGTCTGTCTGGGATTACATGAAGAGACAGGAGGATCCGAGGCAGCCTACATCCACAGAAGATCTGTGCTTAGTTAGATATTTGGAAGAATCTACCTGTTCCTTCAAAAACTGTGTGCACAAGCACTGTGTGTACCTAGAAAACATAGGCGTGCGCACAGGGTGTGCCAGGTGTGCCCAGGCACACCCAAATCACCCTGTGCAGAACAGATTCCCCCTACTGATCTGTCTCCTCCTCCTTTCCCCCGCAGCACTGCCAGCTTCCCACCTCTGCCGCCGGCTGTTGCTGCGGGATGTTTTAGGATGAGTAGAGGAAGGGGCCAGTAAAAATATAATTTACTAGCCCTTTCCCTTTCTGAATGAACATCATAAGTAATCGGTAGTGTGTGCTTGCGCTTTAGGGTGCACACTCTAATGCCATAGGCTGCGCACACCTATGCTAGAAAAATTTATGCTGGTTTGAAGCCAAAGGATAGTTATACCAAATATTTATTTGATTGGGATTTTTATTTTGTTTGCTCACTTTGCATTTTGTAAATTGATAAAAACTATTAAAATATATATTTTTGAAATAATTTTTACTTTACAGCATTTCTTCACTTTTTTTTTGTACACACACATCACACACACATATATATATATATATATATATATATATATATATATATATATATATATATATATATATATACACACACACACACACACACAGTATCTCACAGAAGTAAGTACACCCCTCACATTTTTGTAAATATTTTATTATATCTTTTCATGTGACAACACTGAAGAAATGACACTTTGCTACAATGTAAAGTAGTGAGTGTACAGCTTGTATAACAGTGTAAATTTGCTCTCCCCTTAATAACTCAACACACAGCCATTAATGTCGAAACCGCTGACAACAAAAAATGAGTACACCCCTAAGTGAAAATGTCCAAACTGGGCCCAATTAGCCATTTTTCCTCCCCGGTGTCATGTGACCCGTTAGTGTTACAAGGTCTCAGGTGTGAATGGGGAGCAGGTGTGTTAAATTTGGTGTTATCGTTCTCACTCTCTCATACTGGTCACTGAAGTTCAACATGGCACCTTATGGCAAAGAACTCTCTGAGGATCTGAAAAAAAGAATTGTTGCTCTACATAAAGATGGCCCCAAGATCCTGAAACTGAGCTGCAGCACTGTGGCTAAGACCATATAGCGATTTAACAGGACAGGTTCCACTCATAAAAGGCCTCACCATGGTCGACCAAAGAAGTTGAGTGCACGTGCTCTGCGTCATATCCAGAGATTGTCTTTGGGATATAGACGTATGAGTGCTGCCAGCATTGCTGCAGAGGTTGAAGGGGTGGAGGGTCAGCCTGTCAGTGCTCAGACCATACGCCGCACGCTACATCAAATTGGTCTGCATGCCTGTCGTCCCAGAAAAAGCCTCTTCTAAAAATGATACACAAGCAAGCCCACAAACAGTTTGCTGAAGACAAGCAGCCTAGGGACATGGATTACTGGAACCATATCCTGTGGTCTGATGAGACCAAGATAAAAATGTTGGGTTCAGATGGTATCAAGCATGTGTGGCAACACTCAAGGGAGGAGTACAAAGACAAGTGTGTCTTGCCTACAGTCAAGCATGGTGGTGGGAGTGTCATGGTCTGGGGCTGCATAAGTGCTGCCGGTACTGGGGAGCTACAGTTCATTGAGGGAACCATGAATGCCAACATGTACTGTGACATACTGAAGCAGAGCATGATCCCCTCCCTTCGGAGACTGGGCCGCAGGGCAGTATTCCAACATAATGACCCCAAACACACCTCCAAGATGACCACTGCCTTGCTAAAGAAGCTGAGGGTAAAGGTGATGGACTGGCCAAGCATGTCTCCAGACCTAAACCCTACTGAGAATCTGTGGGGCATCCTCAAACGGAAGGTGGAGGAACGCAAGGTCTCTAACATCCACCAGCTCTGTGATGTCGTCATGGAGGAGTGGAAGAGGACTCCAGTGGCAACCTGTGAAGCTCTGGTGAACTCCATGCCCAAGAGGGTTAAGGCAGTGCTGGAAAATATTATTAATATAATATTTTCACTTAGAGGTGTACTCACTTGAGTTATTTCAAGGGGACAGCAAATTTACACTGTTATACAAGCTGTAGACTCACTACTTTACACTGTGGCAAAGTGTAATTTATTCAATGTTGTCACATGAAAAGATATAATAAAATATTGACAAAAATGTGAGGGGTGTACTCACTTTGTGAGATACTGTACATACACGCATACTGTTTTTTTTTTTTTTTATTACAGAGCAGCTCCACTACAACAAATACATTTTGGCAGGCTATGAACTGGGAGTTCTTCACAAATTCCCACCACATCCCATAGAAAGGGTAGACACATATTTTTTGCACATTGGCAGCAAGGTAAACTTTCCAAATAAACAGCGAAAGCAATTTGATTAAAAATTTTAACTGCAAATGTATGTGTTTTTTTTTAGTAGTAAATTCCCAATGAACTAGTAGAGATGATGTACAGCAGTGGTCATCAACCCTGTTCTCAGGGCCCACTAACAGGCCAGGTTTGCAAGAGAACTGAAATACATCACAGGAGATAGAATTTGCTGCTCAGTGATTGCAGTATTCTAGTCTGCATCTCCCCAAGGTAATACATAAAACCTGGCCTGTTAGTGGGCCCTGAGGACAGGGTTGATGACCACTGATGTACAGTACACTTCATCAGTTGGTAGCACCTACTAATTCAAACTTTCGTTACTGTTCAGATCTATAGTGATTACCTACATGGTTTCAGAGACCTATTGTAAACTAAATGCTTCTCACTCACTAACCGTGATGTGCAGCAGCAAAGTCTCATGTCTGTTGCGCTAACCAACCAAAGTGACCAGTAAAATCCCGCTGTGGTCAAGTGACACCGCTGGAGCATCTGAAAAACTCAAACAGAGCATTGTAGCAAGCACCAATTAATGGAGAACTTCAGTTCAATAAAAAAAGTTGTTAAGATCCCTAAATTGGGAAGAGTTAATAATGTGAACCCTAGCAGCTCCCTGACCACTTCTATCCTTTTGCTGCACTACCCATTTGTCCGGTGACTGATAGCAGCTCAAACAGAGCTAGGAAGCATGATATCTGTACAATTGGTACCACAGTATCATGACTGTACACATGCACACATTTACACAAACATGGGGTACTTTCATATTTCAAAAAAACATGGGTATGCCGACTTACTCAGCATGTCTTGCTTAGAGCTGGATAAATCCTCGAAGTCTAAACACACCTCAATTTCGGCTGGATTCCGGCCTTGAGTTTCCACAGATCTTTCCCTTGCCATGCAAAGTTCAGATATATCTGATGGCTTTGATTTCAGAGTCAGGGAAATTGAATCATCCTCTTTCATTTTAGTCAAGGGTGCTTTCACACTTTCCTGTACTGCAGAACTGACTGTCTGAATATCGTCCATTTCCGATGAATCAGATTTGTCTTCCATTTTTATATTAATAAAGATACCTGAAGACTCTACTTTCACGGGGGGAGGGGGATTTTCATGCAAAGCACTCCACGCTGTAACTGGAAAATCCTGTTGTTCTTCTTTAATATTGACCTCTTGCTCTTCTTGTTTGATAGTGATTGCTTCTGATATATCAGAATCTGCTTCTTCTTTTACCTTACTATTGATATGATTCACTAGGGGAGGGGCAGTTTCATGGAGAGGGGTTGTTTCATGTAAGGAGTTCCACACTGTAACTGGCAACTCATGTTGTCCATCTTTATTAGTGACCTCCTGCTCTTCCTGTTTGATAGTGATTGCTTCTGATATATCAGAATCTGCTTCTTCTTCTACCTTACTAATGATACCTAGAGATTCTACTTTCACTGGGGGAGGGGCAGTTTCGTGGAGAGGGGGAGTTTCATGTAAGGAGTTCCACACTGTAACTGGCAATTCATGTTTATTAGTGGCCTCTTGCTTTTCCTTTTTGATAGTGATAGCTTGCTTTACTTCTTCCATAGTGACCCCCTGTGGCTGTAATAGTTTCTTGTTACTTCACTATGATAATTACTTCTTGCACTTTCAAAATAGTGGCATCTTGCTCTCCCTTACTAATAGTGTCTTGTTCATTGATGCAATTGATGCACAGAAAAGTTGAATTCTGTAGAATAGAAATAGTGTTTATGGTGAATGTTTATAATGTTCAGCTGACAACTGCATCCCAGACAAAATAAGAACCTGACAGGAATGTAGCACTTCCCTACTCTATTCAATGTGGAGAGTACAGCTTTAAAGTGGACAGCAAAGAACATTTTGTGGGCAAGTGGAAGTCAATAAATTGGTACACATAAACATAAACATAACTAGTAACTTTATAAATTTACATTGTCCGTATGACTGCATGAAAACCCCTAAACCCCTGGTGCCCCTTTCACGTCCACTGACCATCAATGTGAAGGGGCAGGAAGGGTTAAATTTTACCGCCAGTTAATAGCACTGACACCAGTGCAGGGGGCTATTATTGCACTCATTGAATAGACACCAATGTTGCTGGCTATTATTGGGTCCACTGACATCAATGTTGGGGGGTTATTATTGCATGCACTGACACCAGTGAGGGGGGGTTATTATTAGGTCCATTAACACCAATGATAAGGGGTTATTATTGCATCCACTGACACCAATGTTGGGGGTTATTATTGCTATGTTGAGGGTTACAGTATTATTGCTTCCACTGACAGCAATGTTGGGGGTTATTATTGTCTCCACTGATACCAATGTTGGGGGTTATTTTTGCTTCCAATGACACCAATATTGGGGGTTATTATTGCATCCAATGACACCGATTTTGAGGCTTTATTATTGCATCTACTGACACTAATTCTGGGGGTTATTACTGCCCTCACTGACACCAATGTTGTGGGTTATTATTGCCTCCACCGACACCAATGTTGACGGTTATTGTTGTATCTACTGACACCAACGATTGGGGGGGGGGGGGGGGGTTGTACATCCCTAAACCATACAGTAGAATCATGCAGCAGATTGGGTACCACAGACCACTGTGATTTATTTATTTTTTTATCAAAGCTGAACTCTAGGGTGGTGACTAAATCTCTACATTAATTATAGTAAAGAAAACCACTTATGTTGCTGTGTTTGAATTGTTACACTTTTGTAAAAACTCAACTCTTTAAAATTCTGTGATGGCATTGCTTAAAACCAAATATTCATTAATCCTCGTCTCTGGGAGGAGGTATCTCAGAAGAGGCGACGTCACTTCCTTTTAGTAATAGTCCACTGTTGTCCCCATCTGGAGTGACTGCATGTAAACAGCAAGTTGCTGGAGGAGATCAGCAACCCTAAAATGGAAAAAAGAAAAAGGTAAAAACAATATAATATAATAAAAAAATGGCAGGTTCTAGGATATACAGTTCTTTAGCAAACCAATTTCATCCAGTTATGGTTTACAACTATTTTAACACATTATTGCACTCATTGAATTGACACCAATGTTAGAGATTATTATTGGGTCCACTGACACCAATACTGAGGGGTTATTATTGCATCCACGCACACCAATGTTGGGGGGTTATTATTGCTTCCACTGACATCAATGTTGTTTTTTTTTATAGCACCCACTGACAACAATGATAGGGGTTACTATTATGTCCACTGACAGCAATAATGGGGTGGGGGGTTATTATTGCTTCCACTGACACAAATGTTGGGGGTTAATATTGCTTCCACTGACACCAATGTTAGGAATTATTATTGCACTCACTGACTGCACTTGGGGCCCTTTATAATTTTCAAGTTGACCACCATTGCCCTAAACCGTACAGTAGAATCCTGCAGCAGATTGGGTACCACAGACCACCATGATTTATTTTATTTTTTTTGATCAAAGCTGAACTCTAGGATGGTAACTAAATCTCTACATTAATTATAGTAAAACAAAACCGCTTATGTTGCTGTGTTTAAAATGTTACACTTTTGAAAAAACTCACTCTTTAAAATTCTGTGATGTCATTGCTTCAAACCAAATATTTACTAATCCCCGTCTCTAGGAGGTGGTATCTTAGAAGACGCAACGTCACTTTCTCTTAGTATTAGTCCACTGTTGTCACCATCTGGAGTGACTGCATGTAAACAGCAAGTTGCTGGAGGAGATCAGCAACCATGAGATGGAAAAAAAGGTAAAAACAATATATTATAATAAAAATATTGCAGTTTTTAGGATACACAGTTCTTTAGCAAACGTATGTCATCCAGTTGTGATTTACATCTATTTTAACACGGTTTATTATGACATGGATAAAAAACTATCTACTGTATATTTAGAAGTTAATAATGCAGAATTCCTGAAAATAAGGGCTCACAAAGGTGTTCTAAGAATTGCATTCTTATGCCCCGTACACACGGTCGGATTTTCCGCCGGAAAATGTTCGATCGGAGCTTGTTGTCGGAAATTCCGACCGTGTGTATGCTCCATCGGACATTTTCCATCTGAATTTCCGTCACACAAAATTTGGGATCTGGATCTCAAATTTTCCGACAACAAAATTCGTTGTCGTAAATTCTGATCGTGTGTACACAATTCCGACGCACAAAGTTCCACGCAAGCTCGGAATCAAGCAGAAGAGCCGCACTGGCTATTGAACTTCATTTTTCTTGGCTCGTCGTATGTGTTGTACGTCACCGCGTTCTTGACGTTCGGAATTTCCGACAAGATTTGTATGACCGTGTGTATGCAAGACAAGTTTGAGCCAACATCCATCGGAAAAAATCCATGGATTTTGTTGTCGGAATGTCCGATTGTGTGTACAAGGCATTACAGATCTCCCCAACTCATTCATCTCCACCAAGCCATTTTTACTGGTTTCTCCACCAAGTGCTCCATCCTAGCACAAGTTATTTCTGTTTTTATTGTTCTCCCTCCTTGTCCTGGAAATCTTCATCTGACTGTTTAGATAAGGAACTCAGCACAACTGCCATTTACTTCTCAGGGAATAAGCTTGAAATAAAGGTGTCTTTTTATGAAGCAGCGGTAATCAATCGCTAGCATTCTCAGAGGAAAAACTTCTTCTCTAAGTGCCAGTTTAGGAAAGCGTGCAGAAAAAATTCTACAAATGCTTTCAGTGAGACATCACAAGATTACAGTAAAACCAGGTTAAAAAGTTAAAGTGGAGTTCCACCCAAAAGTGGAAGTTCCGCTTTAAGCACTTCTCACCCCCTTCTATGCCACATTTAGCATGTGATGTTTTTTTGGGAGGCGGGGAGCAGGTACCTAGTTTTGATAGGTACCTGCTCCCACTTCCGCTCGGCCACCTAGATGACTGGAGCGGAAGTTCTCCTCTCCCCCTCCCTCCCTGCAATCTTCTGGGACACATCACAGGTAACAAGATTGTCCGGCCATTGAGGAGGCACAGCGCGGCTCGCGCACTGCGCACCTGGATGTAAAGCTGCAAGCTGTCACAGCCAGGTGCCCACACTTGTAATGCTTGTGCCGGGGAGAGGCGAGGGAGAGAACCAAGGGTTTGGCGGCTGCATCGCTGGATCGTGGCACAGGTGAGTGTGTGTTTATTAAAAGTCAGCAGCTACAATTTTTTGGAACTCTGCTTTAATTTAAAGACACTGAATAACTCAAAAATAATAAAGAAAACGTTCCCCAAACTCAATATTATAACACCCCACAAATGTTAAACATTAGTTTCAGTAGCCTCCCTGACTGTATTTCCGAGTGTGGCTCAGGGTTAAATTTCAGCACCATTAGCGGTAACCCCGAGCCACAATCGGGATTGCATTGCAGGATCCTGGTGCAGGTTACTAACCTTGTCCCCAGGATCCTGCGATGTCCCCCCGCTGTGTCTGCGGGCTGTGTCCTCCGCCCGATGCCTCTGTGTGCCGGGCTCCGTTCCCTGCAAGCATTGGGTGGAGCCTGGCGGCAAATTAAAAGAAATGTAAAAATCATAACACATACAGTACTGTAATATTACAGTACTGTATGAAATCATTTTACATCCTATGTCCCTAGTTCTTTGTCTAGTGCCCTGCATGCAGTTATATTATATATACTGTTCTTTCTGCCTGGATACTGGAGATTGTCCATAGCAACCAAAAAGTGTCCCTTTACGTCAAAAGTGGCTTTAGACCAGCTAGAAAACAGCGATAGTAAATTAGAACACTTGCAGAATTGAGCGATAGTGAATCGTGGGGAAATTTATATTATTATTATATTATTATTTTTTTAAATATTTATATTTATTTATTATATTATAATTTATGATTTCGTGTTTCAAACTTCATCATACCCGGGATATCTACTAGACTCAAGTTTGGACAGATTTAAGTGTGTTATTGCTAAGAATTACAGGCCTACAATAAAAAATGCCAAATTTCCATGCAAAATAATTGTACCGCTTTCAGCACCTAAAATCCGACATAATCATACCGCCAGGGAGGTTAACCACCTGCTGTCCATGGTACTTTTGACATTTTCACATACAGTACTGTGCAAAAGTTTTAGGCAAGTGTGAAGAAATGCTGTAAAGTAAAAATATATATTTTCATTGTGTGTTTTTATCAATTTACAAAATGCAAAGTGAGCGAACAGAAGGAAAATTTAAATCAAATCAATATTTGGTGCGACTACCTTTTGGTTTCAAACCAGCATCAATTGTTACACTTCCACATTTTGTACACTTGCACAAGGTCAGGGATTTTGTAGGATTAGAGTCAGGTGTATGATTAACCAATTATACCAAGCAAGTACTAATGATCACATTTCAGATGTAGGTTGAAACACAGTCATTAAATGAAATGGAAACAGCTGTGCAGGAGGCTTAAAATTGGGTGAGGAACAGCCAAACTCACAGGTCATACACCATGACTAGACTGAGCACAGCAACAATACACAAGGTGGTTATACTGCATCAGCATGTTCTCTCCCAGACAAAGATTTCAATGCAGACTGAGGTTTTAAGCCATACCTCTGATGTGGAAACAAGGCTAGATGACTCAGCTCTGCATAAAAACATAGAAACTGGGGTGCAGAAATATGGCAGCAGGTGCTCTGGAATTAGGAGTCAAAATTTTAAATATTTGGCAGTACCAAAAATAGTGAAAAAAATATATAATCAGCGCAATAATCAATATAATAATGTGAAATCAATATATCATGTAATTAGCCTACTAATAGGCTTACCGTGATTGCTACCCACACCACTAATGCCGCGTACACACGAGTGGACTTTACGGCAGACTTTGTCCTGCAGACTTTTCGACAGACCTTCCGAATGAACGGACCTGCCTACACACGATCAATCAAAGTCCGACGGATTCGTACGTGATGACGTACACCGGACTAAAACAAGGAAGTTCATAGCCAGTAGCCAATAGCTGCCCTAGCGTTGGTTTTTGTCCGTCGGACTAGCATACAGACAAGCGGACTTGAAACATGTTTCATTTCTAGGTCCGTCGAACTTTTGGGGAAAAAAAGTCGACTGGAGCCCACACACGATCAAATTGTCCGACGGACTCCGGTCCGCCGAACCAAGTATGCCGTAAAGTCCAGTCGTGTGTACACGGCCCTAGAATGTATCCACATGTGACTCTCAATATATTAAACAAAACAAAATTGTGTGTGACTCTGTAGTGGGGTCAACTTTTGGAGGTGAGCAGGCATTCCAGCTAGAGGTGGTGGTCAATGAAAATGTATGAACTGTCACTGAAATTTGCACATCGGTGGAATTTTGTTATATTTGGACTTGTTTTATTCGTATATGGTTGCGCCACACATATTTTTTTTATTTGGCTGTACCAGTTTGCCCGCCTAAGGGCTAAAGAGAGGTACAATAATGAGTGTCTGCAGCAACAGTGAAGCATGGTGGAGTTCCTTGCATGTTTGGGCCTGCATTTCTGCAAATGAAGTTGGAGATTTTGTCAGGAACAATGGTGTCCTCAATGCTGAGAAAAACAGTCAAATACTTCTCCATCATGTCATACCATCAGGGAGGCATGTGATTGGCCCCAAATGTATTTTGCAGCAGGACCACGACCTGAACATACAGCCAATGTCATTAGGAACTATCTTCACCGTAAAGAAGAACAAGGAGTCCTCAAAATTATGGTCTGGACCCCACGGAGCCCTTATATTGACATTGAGTCTGTCTGGGATTACATGAAGAGACAGAAGTATTTGAAGTAGCCTACATCCACAGAAGATCTGTGATTGGTTCTCCAAGATGTTTGGAAAAACCTACCTCCTTCGAAAACTGTGTACAAGTATACCTAGAGGAATTGATGCTGTTTTGAAGGCAAACGGTAGTCACACAAAATACTGATTTGAATTTCTCTTCTGTTCATTCACTTTCCATTTTGTTAATTGATAAAAATAAACTTACACTTCTAATTCTGAAAGCATTCTTCATTTACAGCATTTTTTCACACCTGCCTATAACTTTCAGTAGTGTGTATATATATATATATATATATATATATATATATATATATATATATATATATATATATATATATATACACATACACAGTGGGTAAAATAAGTATTGAACACGTCACCATTTTTCTAGGTAAATATATTTGACATGAAATTTTCACCACATGTCGGTAAAAACCCATGCAATCCATACATACAAAGAAACCAAAACAAACACGTTTAGCGTTTAGAAATGAAGTTATGTGTAATAAAATGGAATGACACAGGGAAAAGGTACCTAGAAAAATAGTGATGTGTTCATTACTTATTTTACCCGCTGTATATTTATTTTTTTCGCCTGCCAGTGTTGATGGGAGGAAGAAGGAAGTCTTCCTCCTCACATTGCACCAGCTTCTCTCCCTGCTAATTCAACCTCGGGGCGGGAGAAGCAGGGAGTGAGATATTTTACACAGATGGCCAGTGAAGTGCTCAGATCTCTCCTTCATAAACCATCCGCTCTGAATGACAGAAGCGTTGTATACATAAATTCAAACAGTGTTATGCTTTACACAATATTTTGATCAAACCCAAACTTAAAAACATGAATTAACCACTTGCTTACTGGGTACTTAAACCCCCCTCCTGCCCAGACCAATTTTCAGCGCTGTCGCACTTTGAATGACAATTGCGCAGTCATGCAATGCTGTACCCAAATGACATTTTTATCATTTTTTTCACACAAATAGAGCTTTCTTTTGGTGGTATTTAATCACAGCTGAGATTTTTATTTTTTGCTAAACAAACAAAAAAAAGATGGAAAATTTTGAAAAAAAAAATTATGTTTCATAGTTGGTTGTAAAACTTTGCAAACAGATAATTTAACTCCTTCATTGATATGCGCTGATGAGGTAGCACTGGTGGGCACTGATAGGCACAGATAAGGTGGCACTGAGGGGACAGATAAGGCAATACCGATGGGCACAGATAAGGCGGCACTGATGGCCACTGATAAGATGGCACTGATGGGCCCTGGTAGGTTACAACGATGGGCATTTATGTGCAGCACTGTTGATGAGGCACTGATTGTGGGCACTGATAGGTGGCACTGGTGGACACTGTTGTCTACTGCTAGGTGGTACTGGCAGGTGGCACAGGTGGGCACTGAGGAGCTGGCGGCAGCTCTCTGTGATCGGGACTGATGTCAGTGCGAGGAGAAAAAATAGCTGATTACCGGCTCTGTTTACATCAGATGATCAGCTGTCATTGGCTGGCAGCTGATCACATGGTAAGGGGTCGGGATGCCCCCTTACTCCGATCTGTGATCCAGAGAGTCTCATAGACTCGCTGATCACAGAGTGCGCCACGCACGCCCTACAGGAGGCGCGCAGGCCGTTTGGGCAAGGAAGGACAATAGACGTACTCCCGGCAAAGCAGGTCCGCGCTGTAGCTGTCATTTGGCTATAGCGCGGATCTGAACCAGTTAAAAGTCCAAAGTATTAACAGTCCTTATAATCCACTTTGCTTCTTATGTGCCACTTCTTATAGTACATTACCCTTCCATGCCTGTGACTTTAAAATACCCGGAAGAAACGCAGAGGGAACATGTCAGCCCCCTCAGCGGTGACCGGGCACGCTGCAGGGGCTTCGTTCTAAGGTATTTCATAATGTGCTAGTATGCAATGCATACTAGCACATTATGCGATTGTCTTGCAGGTTTTCTTTTTTTTTTTTGCAGTTTAGTAGCTTCAAACCCTAAATACAGGTGTAACATATTACTAAAGGTGAACTTATCCTTTAATTTCCACTTGCTCACTGAGACAGGAGATGAGGGAAATCTGTCCAAGGGCTCTTTCACACGGGCGCTGTGTCCGACGGACTCCGCTTTGCTCAGTGGGGGATCAGGTGACACAGTGAGCAGAGACGGACCTGTCAGAGCCCCGCTCTCCTCTATGGGAGATCAAATGAAAATAGACCGCCTGTCTGTTTTCATACGATCCTCCAGACAGATGAAAATAGGGTTACCATCTGTCTGGATTCCACAGACAGGATCGGATATCGGCGGATGTCAGCAGACATGTGACCACTGACATCCGCCGCTCCATAGAGGCGAATGGATTGTCCGATCAGGTCCGCTTGAAAAACTGACAGGCAGGGCCTGATCAGCAAGCCCATGTGAAAGGGCCCTAATTGGGGGCAAATACAGCAATAAAAACACTTATTTTAGTTGTGTGGGAAAACAGTAGAACCAATTTGTTTTGTTGTCTCTATTTCCTGTCAAGCAGATACTCCTTACTTCTTTTCCCAAAAACAAAGGTCATAGGTAACAGAAGCGAGCGGAAATAACCACAGCTGGTAAGCAGACAGCATTATTAACATGACATGGGTTATAAATCTTTCCTACTTTAACCAAAACTACAGTGAATGGAAAGTAAGTACACAGCTTGGCCTTGTTCAGCTACAGTTTTACTTGTACTTACAGATCCCCTCCCCACCCTGACTGGACAGTGAAAGAAGAAACAGCACACCCTGCTCTCTCCTCCAATCAGCATGGCTCCTTGAATTGTAACACACCTGACTGAAAACCTATACTGCTTTTCCTTACTGTTCTCTGAACTCTGCTGTACAGACAGTAAAGTAGACCACAAGAACTTGGGTGCTTACACTGCTTGCTTAAAAATTAAATTTAAAGATTTATGCAGGGTACACACTATAAGATTTTTCTTGTTTAACCCAGTGGGCTGAACAAACAAAAACCTACAGATCGCGGTACTAACCAACACAAGTAATGTTAGTGTGGCCCCGCTGAGCTATCGTGTTCTGACGCCTCCCCCCAGCGGGACATTCCCCCCCCCCACCACCACCACAACACAAAGGCTGCGAGTGCAGAACAACTTCTGCCGGACAGGAAGCGGTAAAAACAGACTGAACATCGCCCGGTTCCTACCAAGCGTTTTCGGCCCGTGTGTACCCAGCCTTAGTTCACACTTTCATAAATATAAAAAGGTGAACTAACGCGCAACCCTCTCCCTACCTCTGGTCCTCACTTCACACATCTTAAATGCCACCTTCCACCACCCTCTCCAGCCTGTAAAACACCACTACCCAGCACCAGAGACTTTGTAATGAGAGCAATGGTGAGAATCCTTCTGAGGCTTCTTTCTTCTGGGACGGGGTTCCAGAACAGATCAGAGATTCTCACTGGTCACCGTGGTAATGTGTTCAATGCTGGTCAAAAATCAATTACTTGCTTTATTTATTTAACCACTTGCCTACTGGGCATTAAACCCCCCTCTGCCCAGACCAATTTTCAGCTTTCGGTGGTCTTACACTTTGAATGACAATTACTCAGTAATACTGTACCCAAATGAATTTTTTGTCCTTTTTTTCATACAAATAGAGCTTTCTTTTGGTGGTATTTGATCACCTCTGGGTTTTTTATTTTTTGCGCTATAAATGAAAAAAGACCGAAAATGTAGAAAAAAACAACGCATTTTTCTTTGTTTCTGTGATAAAATTTTGCAAATTATTAATTTTTGTTCATAAATTTTGGCCACAATTTATACTGCTACATATCTTTGGTAAAAATAATCCAAATTAGTGGATATTATTTAGTCTTTGTGTCAATTGAGACAGGCAATGTCTCTTCTGCAATAAAAATACACCTACCTGCCTGTTCACAGCGGTCCCTGGAATGTAAACTGAGCTGTGCATGTGAAGCTGAGCTTACAGCGGCCAGCCTGATCCCCGTACGTATGCCAGACTCATGGCCTCCCACGCATGCACAGGAGTGATGTCATCTCGTGCGGACCAAAAAAGATGGGGAAAGAAAAGGGCACACAGACGAGTATGCCATCGAAAGACGGGGACCATTGGAGGAAAGGGGAGTATAAGCTGTCTTTAGTTCTGATTTAAAATAGATGTAATTATTACATTTTTTCAAAAGGTGGACTATGCCTTTAAATACAAACAATATTCTATACACTTTTATTACAGAGACGTAAACATTGCACACAGATTTATAAACATGATACAACCTCTGTTTGATATACTGTATTTTTCGGCAACACCACACAGCCTTGTTTAAATAAAATACACACAACCGACAACTTTTTTTTTTTTTAATGATAAGGCATAGGTCTACATGAATTGAAGAAGGAGGAGTGTGTGCCACTCCATGTTTTAGTGTGCCCTGAGGTCTGAGAGGGAGGGGGAGGTCTGGGAGGGGTAGGTGAGGAGGAGGGAGCTCTGAGGAAGAGGGGGAGAAGGGGGGGAGGGGGAGAGGGGGAGAGGGGGAGAGGGGGAGAGGGGGAGAGGGGGAGAGGGGGGAGAGGGGGGAGAAGGGGGAGAAGGGGGAGAAGGGGGGAGAAGGGGGGAGAAGGGGGGAGAAGGGGGGGGGAGAAGGGGGGAGGAGAAGGGGGGGTAGGTTAGGAGACGGGGGGGGGCAAGGTGAGGCGAGGGGGTCAGAGGAAGAGCGAGGCGAGGGGGTCAGAGGAAGAGCGAGGCGAGGGGGTCAGAGGAAGAGAGAGGCGAGGGGGTCAGAGGAAGAGAGAGGGGGTCAGAGGAAGAGCGAGGCGAGGGGGTCAGAGGAAGAGCGAGGCGAGGGGGTCAGAGGGGCGAGGGGCGAGGGGGTCAGAGGAAGAGCGAGGCGAGGGGGTCAGAGGGGCGAGGGGGTCAGAGGAAGAGCGAGGCGAGGGGGTCAGAGGAAGAGCGAGGCGAGGGGGTCAGAGGAAGAGCGAGGGGGTCAGAGGAAGAGCGAGGCGAGGGGGTCAGAGGAAGAGCGAGGCGAGGGGGTCAGAGGGGCGAGGGGGTCAGAGGAAGAGCGAGGCGGGGGGGGTCAGAGGAAGAGCGAGGCGGGGGGGGTCAGAGGAAGAGCGAGGCGGGGGGGGTCAGAGGAAGAGCGAGGCGGGGGGGGTCAGAGGAAGAGCGAGGCGGGGGGGGTCAGAGGAAGAGCGAGGCGGGGGGGGTCAGAGGAAGAGCGAGGCGGGGGGGTCAGAGGAAGAGCGAGGCGGGGGGTCAGAGGAAGAGCGAGGCGGGGGGGTCAGAGGAAGAGCGAGGCGGGGGGGTCAGAGGAAGAGCGAGGCGGGGGGGTCAGAGGAAGAGCGAGGCGGGGGGGTCAGAGGAAGAGCGAGGCGGGGGGGTCAGAGGAAGAGCGAGAGGGGGGGTCAGAGGAAGAGCGAGAGGGGGGTCAGAGGAAGAGCGAGAGGGGGGGTCAGAGGAAGAGCGAGAGGGGGGGTCAGAGGAAGAGCGAGAGGGGGGGGTCAGAGGAAAAGCCAGAGGGGGGGGTCAGAGGAAAAGCGAGAGGGGGGGGGTCAGAGGAAGAGCGAGAGGGGGGGGTCTGAGGAAGAGCGAGGCGAGGGGGTCTGAGGAAGAGCGAGGCGAGGGGGTCAGAGGAAGAGCGAGGCGAGGGGGTCTGAGGAAGAGCGAGGCGAGGGGGTCAGAGGAAGAGCGAGGCGAGGGGGTCAGAGGAAGAGCGAGAGGGGGGGTCAGAGGAAGAGCGAGGCGGGGGGGGTCAGAGGAAGAGCGAGAGGGGGGGGGTCAGAGGAAGAGCGAGGCGAGAGGGTCAGAGGAAGAGCGAGGCGAGAGGGTCAGAGGAAGAGCGAGGGGGGGGGTCAGAGGAAGAGCGAGGGGGGGGGTCAGAGGAAGAGCGAGAGGGGGGGGTCAGAGGAAGAGCGAGGAGGGGGGGTCAGAGGAAGAGCGAGAGGGGGGGGTCAGAGGAAGAGCGAGAGGGGGGGGTCAGAGGAAGAGCGAGAGGGGGGGGTCAGAGGAAGAGCGAGAGGGGGGGGTCAGAGGAAGAGCGAGAGGGGGGGGTCAGAGGAAGAGCGAGAGGGGGGGGTCAGAGGAAGAGCGAGAGGGGGGGGTCAGAGGAAGAGCGAGAGGGGGGGGTCAGAGGAAGAGCGAGAGGGGGGGTCAGAGGAAGAGCGAGAGGGGGAGGTCAGAGGAAGAGCGAGAGGGGGAGGTCAGAGGAAGAGCGAGAGGGGGAGGTCAGAGGAAGAGCGAGAGGGGGAGGTCAGAGGAAGAGCGAGAGGGGGAGGTCAGAGGAAGAGCGAGAGGGGGAGGTCAGAGGGAGAGCGAGGGGGAGGTCAGAGGGAGAGCGAGGGGGGGGTCAGAGGGAGAGCGAGGGGGGGGTTAGAGGAAGAGCGAGGGGGGGGTCAGAGGAAGAGCGAGGGGGGGGGTCTGAGGAAGAGCGAGGGGGGGAGGTCTGAGGAAGAGCGAGGGGGGGAGGTCTGAGGAAGAGCGAGGGGGGGAGGTCTGAG
Organism: Aquarana catesbeiana; assembly: GCF_042186555.1. NCBI lineage: Eukaryota > Metazoa > Chordata > Amphibia > Anura > Ranidae > Aquarana > Aquarana catesbeiana. The sequence continues at coordinate 224,098,560 of NC_133334.1, read as the reverse complement.
GAAGAGCGAGGGGGGGAGGTCTGAGGAAGAGCGAGGGGGGGAGGTCTGAGGAAGAGCGAGGGGGGGAGGTCTGAGGAAGAGCGAGGGGGGGAGGTCTGAGGAAGAGCGAGGGGGGGAGGTCTGAGGAAGAGCGAGGGGGGAGGTCTGAGGAAGAGCGAGGGGGGGAAGTCTGAGGAAGAGCGAGGGGGGGGTCCGAGCAAAAAAGCGGGGGGGGGGGGTCCGAGGAAAAGCAAGGGGGGGTCTGAGTATAAGAGGGGGGGGTCTGAGGATAAGAGGGGGGGGCTCTGAGGATAAGAGGGGGGGGCTCTGAGGATAAGAGGGGGGGGCTCTGAGGATAAGAGGGGGGGGGCTCTGAGGATAAGAGGGGGGGGGGCTCTGAGGATAAGAGGGGGGGTTGGGAAAAAGAGGGGGGGGTTGGGAAAAAGAGGGGGGACTGAGGAAGAGAGGGGGGTCTGAGGATAAGAGGGGGGGGCTGAGGAAGAGAGGGGGGAGTCTGAGGATGAGAGGGGGGGCTGAGGAAGAGAGGGGGGGTCTGAGAATAAGAGGGGGTTCTGCGGATAAGGGGGGGGCTGAGGAAGAGAGGGGGGGTCTGAGAATAAGAGGGGGGGCTGAGGAAGAGGGGGGGGGCTGAGGAAGAGAGGGGGGGCTGAGGAAGAGAGGGGGGGCTGAGGAAGAGAGGGGGGGCTGAGGAAGAGAGGGGGGGGGTCTGAGAATAAGAGGGGGGTCTGAGAATAAGAGGGGAGTCTGAGAATAAGAGGGGAGTCTGAGGATAAGGGGGGCTGAGGATAAGGGGGGGGTCTGAGGATAAGGGGGGGGGGGCTGAGGATAAGAGGGGGGGGCTGAGGAAGAGAGGGGGGGGTCTGAGAATAAGAGGGGGGTCTGAGAATAAGAGGGGAGTCTGAGAATAAGAGGGGAGTCTGAGGATAAGAGGGGAGTCTGAGGATAAGGGGGGCTGAGGATAAGGGGGGGGGTCTGAGGATAAGGGGGGGGGGCTGAGGATAAGAGGGGGGGGCTGAGGAAGAGAGGTGGGTAGGTGAGAAGAGGGGGGGGGGGATCTGTGGAAGAGAGGAGGAGCTAGGTGAGGGAGAGTGTCTGGAGAGGCGCTCTGAGGAAGAGAGGGGGGTGTCTGGGCTTTTTGTGGAATACAGATGGAAGGTCTGGGGCTATGTTGTCCCCCCTCTCTCCCCCGGTACTTACAGACACTGAATCATGTTCTTCCTCCCTCCAGCCATGTGACAAGGGAATAGACGATAAACTGCAGTCTGCTTCACTGCACAGCGGTGCTCTCTATTGCCACCTGCAGGCTGGAGGGAGGAAAAAGCCCAATCCTCTCTACAGCTATCTGTCGCTACTCCTGTCAGTGAACATTAGGGATGAGCGGCCTCGCAGCCAACAGCTGTGGGCTCGCACTTCCTCTGATTGGCGGAGGGGGCTGACGAATGACGTCAGATCAAATACGCGAATGCTGAATTTTCACCGTAGGCTGCCAGGGAGAGGGCGCGTCTTCTTTCGCTCCGGCACAGCGCCCTATAGTGGATTAGTGTGAGATTACACCCACAGCTTCTCCATCGCAAATCTACCGTCTGGAATCAACGAGAGACAGTAATGCCCCCTATTTACGATCCGAAAATCGGACGACAGATAGTCCGACTTTTTTCGCTTACTAGTTGCAAGTAGAAATTGAATAGGGTACTAAAGTCACGAAAATTATCGTACGACAGAAGAAAAAATCTGAAGTGATGTCATGTGTTGTAATGTATTTGTATTGTATTTTCGGACGACAACTGTACTAAACGAAAATCGTACGATCTGGTATAATCGGATAATATTAGAAGAACTGTCGTGATCGGCTCTTGAAAGCTGTGTACTAACGATCAGATTATCATACGATCGCTTCGAAATCGGTATTTTTCATCCGATTTTTGGATTGTGTGGCATAAGTGTCATAAATTGTCAGACTGACCATTCGGGCGCTGCCAGTAGGGGGCCCCACAGGGATGCAATAGCGGGATCAGCACACTGATCTATTTAACCCTTCATACACCAACCAGTTTTAGGCTAGGTTTCCACTAGTGCGACTTTTCATGCGATTTGGGACTGAAAAGTCACATGACAAGTCGTACCCCATGATTCACAGATATGAATGACAATGAGTGTCATTCATATCTGTGCGACTTCAAGTCGCAGCGACTTGAGGTCCATATACCTCAAGACTACACAGGCATTGCTTCAAGTCACGGAAAAAAATTGCGGTACAATTGCAGCAAAAAACGTAGCAAAATTGAGCGACTTTGGGGACGCAATAGTGGAAACATAGCCTTACAGTTTATGAGCTTGATGCTCCACGGATTGAAATGGCTCCGAAGCTCATACAATGTCTGACATTATATGTATAGTATATCCATTCTCATGAAGGGAGATAAGCTGCTCAAACTGTATTTTCTGTTTACTTACCTGCTAATCCCTTCAAACCCAGCAATATAGTTCAGCCTTTACTTAACGGCTTCAGCCCGGGACCATTTGGCTGGCCAAAGACCAGAGCACTTTTTGCGATTCGGCACTGCCTCACTTTAACTGACAATTGCGCGGTTGTGCGACGTGGCTCCTAAACAAAATCGACGTCCTTTCTTCCCCACACATAGAGCTTTCTTTTGGTGGTATTTGATCACCTCTGCGGTTTTTATTTTTTGCGCTATAAACAAAAAAAGAGCGCCAATTTTGAAAAAAAAACGCATTATTTTTTACTTTTTGCTATAATAAATATCCCCAAAAATATATAAAAAAATTTTTTTCCCTCAGTTTAGGCCAATACTTATTCTTCTACATATTTTTAGTAAAAAAAATCGCAAGTGTATATTGATTTGTTTGCGCAAAAGTTATAGCGTCTAAAAAATAGGAGATTTTGTTTTGTGGCATTTTTATCAATTTTTTTTTTTTTTTACTAGTAATGGCAGCGTTCAGCGATTTTTATCATGACTGCGACATTATGGCGGACACGTCGGACAATTTTGACACATTTTTGGGACCATTGTGTTCTAAATGAAGGGGGATGTGGACTGTGCAGGGAAACTAACAGATCGCCTGTTCATACTCTGTATAGACAGAGGATCTGTCTCTTCTCCTCTCAGAGAACCGGAAACTGTGTGTTTACACACACAGATACCGGTTTTCCGTGTGCCCCAAGCGAACGCGGGAGCCCGGCGGTGATCGAGACCGTCGGGCACTTGCATCGGCTCCGTGGGCGAGCAACGGGCGCGCGTGCGCCCCCTAATGGCCGTCTATGGTACAGACGTATCACAAAGGCGATTCGCCTGCCTGTGCCATTCTGCCGCAGTATAACTGCGGCGGACGGTCGGCAAGCGGTTAATGTTAGTACTTCTGTACACTGCCACAATCGGCTTCAATACTTTCCTGTTAACTCCTGCAAATGCTATTATATACAACAGATCATGTATGTACTTATTGCTTTCACCTTTGCATATTGCTGCAATTTCCTTATCTCTGATCTATATATGACACAATGCACTAATATACCATGTGACATCTATTTTCATCATTCCTGGTTGTAACTCTAAAGCCTCGTACACACAAAGGGTGTTGGCCCAAACTTGTCTTGCATACACACGGCACACAATTGTTGGCCAACAATCACGAACGTAGTGACGTACTTCGTGGTTTTTCAGCTCTTTAGCGTCACCCTTTGGGCTCCTTCTGCTAATTTTGTGTTAGTTTGGTGAGTGTTGATTCGCGCTTTTCATTTCGCACTTTTCAGTTTGTTTCTGAACGGCCGTTCGTTGACCAGACATGTTGCGGAATCGGAGGAGATAACGTGTTATTTATTATTGGCCTTGGAGTTATTGCTTTGACATTATTTTTGATGGTTGAATAATGATTTGATTTGGTATATTTTCTATATTTTTGGATGCATAGAATGCACTTTTTGGCTAAGTTCTATTGGCAGATAGCATGTGTAAGTTTATTTGTTTTCTTTTTTTAATGCACAATAAAAAAAATTGTATAGAATAATACTTGGCTATGGGGTTGATTTACGAAAGGCAAATCCACTTTGTACTACAAGTGCACTGCAAGTGCACTTGGAATTACAGTCGCTATAAATCCGAGGGGCACATGCAAGGAGTTTAAAAAAACAGCATTTTAGCTTGCACGTGATTGGATGTTAAAATCAGCAGAGCTTCCCCTCATTTCAGATCTACCCCTCAGATTTACAGCGACTGCACTTCCAAGTGGGGTTGATTTACGAAAGGTACATCCACTTTGCACTGCAAGTGCACTTGAAAGTGCAGTCGCTGTAGATCGCTGTAGATCTGAGGGGAAGCTCTGCTGATTTTATCATCCAATCATGTGCAAGCAAAATTCCTGTTTTATATTTTCCTTGCATGTCCCCCTCAAATCTACAGCGACTGCACTTCCAAGTAGTAGTGCAAAGTGGATTTGCCTTTAGTAAATAACCCCCTATGTGTTTTACTTCAAATGACAGTTTGGGAGTAGGCAGTTACATTTAAAAAAACACAATGTAAAATTGACAAGAGACACCAACATAGTTGTATCTTTGATCTTAAAAACTACGGGATAATGGTGTTGTGGTAACTTGCCCCCCCCAAAAAAAAAAAAAAAATAATATTATTCTTGATATCACTATAAAAAAAAAGCCTTTGAAAATTTGTTTGCAATAACTCCATCACTATCACCAGCAAAGCAGCTTCATTATTATCCCATTAAAGAAGAAGAGAATTGTGCGCTGCATTTAGAGATTTCATAATTTGCCACGTCACGAATGTTAATTCTCCATTACGATCGTTAGTTTACAAGACCGACCGCTTCTGGCTCGTCCTTGCTTCCGAGCATGTGTGTTTGTACTTTGGACTTTTGTCCGGGGACTTGTGTACACACGATCGGAAAATCCGACAACAGACATTTGTCCGATGGAGCATACACACGGTCAGATTTTCCGCCAACAGCCTGTCATCACACATTTCCCGTCGGAAAATCCGATCGTGTGTCCTGTGCATCTTTGGCTCTGTTTAAGGTGTGAATTCAGGCAGAAATTCAGACCTGATTTGCTTCTAAATCGGTGTACAGGGATGCACTGGACCCCCTGCTGGGACCCATGGCCACACCAGTATGAACCCAGCCTTCGTCACAGCAAAGGTGTTAACATAGCAATTTCCTCATATAACTGGACACTAAAGTGGAGTTCGACTCGTTTGTAAGTTTATTAAAAGTCTGCAGCTACAAAAAGTGTAGCTGATGGCTTTTAGTAAACAGACACTCACCTGTCCCACGGTCCAGAGATGCGGCCGCCCAAAGCCTTGCTAGGTACCCACTCCACCCTCAAAAAAAAATTACATGCCAAATGTGGAGTGCTTAAAGCGGAAGTTCCACTTTTGGGTGGAACTCTGCTTTAATACTCTGTATAACATATGTGCCGCATCCGTCTTCAGTGAATGAACTTCATGACATCTTTAGTTTGAGTAGTTATAAAGCCCCGTACACACGATGGGATTTTCCGACAACAAAACCGTGAATTTTTTTCTGAAGGATGTTGGCTCAAACTTGTCTTGCATACACACGGTCACACAAATGTTGTCGGAAATTCTGAACGTGAGAACGCGGTGACATACAAGATGTACGAGTTGAATAGCCAGTGTGGCTCCTTCTGCTTGATTCCAAGCATGCGTGAACTTTTGTGTGATGGACTTGTGTACACACGGTCGGAAATTCCGACAACAAGTTTTGTTGGCAGAAAATTTGAGAACCTGCTCTCAAACATTTGTGGGCGGAAATTACGACAGCAAATGTTCGTTGGAGCATACACACGGTTGGACTTTCCGACAACTTAGGTCTTAGGACAGTTTAGCTCTGGACATTGACTTTCCCTTTCTATATGCTTTGATCTAAACTATTCCATTGTAGCTCTTGCTGTATGTTTAGGGTCGTTGTTCTGCTGGAAGGTGAACCTCCACCCTAGTCTCAAGTCTTTTGCAGACTCCAACATGTTTTCTTCTAAGATTGCCCTGTATTTGGCTCCATCCATCTTCCCATCAACTCTGACCAGCTTCCCTATCCCTGTTCAAGAGAAGCATCCGCACAATAAGATGCTGCCACCACCGTGTTTCACAGTGGGGTTGGTGAGTTCAGGGGGATGTGCAGTGTTAGTTTTCCGCCACACACGCATTTTGCTTTTAGGCTAAAAAGTTAAATTTTGGTCTCATCTGACCAGAGCACCTTCTTCCACATGTTTGCTGTGTCCCCCACATGGCTTCTGGCAAACTGCAAACGGGACTTCTTATGGCTTTCTTTCAACAATGGCTTTCTTCTTGTCACTCTTCCATAAAGGCCAGATTTGTGGAGTGCACAACTAATAGTTGTCCTGTGGACAGATTCTCCCACCTGAGCTTTGGATCTCTGCAGCTCCTCCAGAGTTACCTCTTGGCTGCTTCTGTGATTAATGCTCTCCTTGCCCGGCCTGTCAGTTTAGGTGGACATCCATGTCTTGGTAGATTTGCAGTTGTGCCATACTCTTTGCATTTTTAGATGATGGATTGAACAGTGCTCTGTGAGATGTTCAAAGGGTTCACATCTCTGTGCGGAGTGGCTCACAGCAGGGGTCTGGTGTGTCCCTGCTCACCGTTTCAGGTCCGATTTCGGTCTGAATTTTTGGCTGAATTTGAACCTGAAATGGACCAGAAGACGCACAGGACTCCTGTGCAATTCGCTCCGCATCCATCCCGGAGCTGTGTGAACCTACTCCATTGAGAGTCAGTCACATGTTCCTGACATGCAAATTGGATGCTGGGAAACCCAACCTTAAACTTCTCCACAACTTTATTCCTAACCTGTCTGGTGTGTTCCTTGGCCTTCATGATGCTGTTTGTTCACAAAGGTTCTCTAACAAACCTCTGAGGACTTCACAGAGCAGCTGTATTTATACTGAGATTAAATTACACACAGGTGGACTCTATTTACTAATTAGGTGACTTCTGAAGGCAATTGGTTCCACTAGATTTTAGTTAGTGGTATCGGAGTAAAGGGGCTGAATACAAATGCACGCCACACTTTTCAGATATTTATTTGTAAAAAATAAAATAAAAAAACATTTATCATTTTCCTTCCATTTCACAATTATGTGCCACCCCAATAAAATACATTTACGTTTTTGGTTGTAATATGACAAGATGTGAAAAATTTTTAATACTTTTTCAAGGCACTGTATAAGCAGGAAGAGGGAGCCAGATTTTATTTGGATCATTAGTGTCTCACACTGGCCACTGACAGATCTTTATAGTTCTTGTCAGTGGATTAATTCGTCCTATTACGAAAATAAAATTATTTAAAGTCTCAGTTTTTTTTCATTTAAAATGAACAAACATATTATACTTACCTGCTCTGTGCAGTGGTTTTGCACAGAGCAGCCCAGATCCCCCTCTTCTCTGGCCCCTTGCTATGGGGGCACCCAAGCCAAGGCGCTGCTCTGTATGTTCATTCAGACACGGAGCCGTGGTTTGCCCCGGCCCACTCTCTCTCCTCACTCACTGGCTTTGATTGACAGCCAATGGCGCCATGCTGCTGTCTCAGCCAAGACTCTTCTGAAACATCACTGGATCGAGATAGGCTCAGGTAAGTATTAGGGTAGGGTGATCAGACGTTCCCAGAAACCCCCGAAACCGTCTGTCCCCGGTTTTGTCCCTGGCTTGGATTTGAACAGGGACCCACTGGCCCGCCTCCTGGACACACAGGTCCAGGCGTCCCCAAAATTCTTCTTGTTGGGCTTATTACCACTTAAACTTCCCACCCCATATAAGAAGCTAGTACGTCACATTCTAACAGCGGCAAGATGCCTCATAGCACTGCACTGGAAACGCTCTACCCCTCCTTCTGCTGAGGATCTTTATGCCAGAATTAAGGATGTGGAAGTGATGGAGAGGATGACGGCCAGAATACAAGACAGATTGGAACATAACAGGGTCTGGGAGCTGTGGTGCCTCCGGGAGGACCCACCATGATCAGGTAACACCACCACTGATATAACTACTATATCCCCCTCTACCCTTTTCTCTTTCTATTAACCCCCTCTACTCTCCTATACTATATATTCCTGTGACTCCTACAGTTACAGATAATAAAGTTACAGTCTTGCAACAGCACTAAAGTTATAAACTTGCCACCAGATATACTAAAAGATAGACAATGGATCACTGTTGGCATTTAACAATGTTTTAATATTAGTGTATAGATGTTTAATACCAGCATTATATACAACAACTTGCATTTATGTACCACCTTTACATTTACCATTTATTATTACATAATGTATTGCAATTACGAATGATAATAAAACGTTATTTGGAAAATGATGGCAGGCAAAAAAACAATTATTTATATAAATATTAATACGTATATTCTTTAGTTCATTTTGTACATTGAAATTTATTTGAAAATGAACAGGGACCCAGGCAATATCAAAGACAGTCAGTGCAGAATAAAAAAAAAATAAATCCTACTAGCTTAGTGGGGTGTATTTTTTCCATCATCTGTGCCCCTCTCTGATGATGTGCTGGTCGGAGCAGAGGGACTATTTCTTCAATTTCTGTCATATGCCCATTCTGCGCCCTCTCGCATGTTCTTCTGCCTTGGCTCCTGTCCCGGCCAGCCTCCTGCTTGCCTATATCCTTGCCTTCCCCGAAGGAGTGATCTTCCTCCGCTCAGCTCCGTTCCCCACACATTAGTAACCCGGGGCCCAGAGAGCGAGACTTGAGAGGCTGTGAGGTGGCGGTGACAGGCAGAGAGAGGAAGCTGAGCTCAGCTGGCAGTGTCCAGCAGCAGGAACAGAGAGGGGAAGTGGATCCGATCGTGGGGCTGCCAGTGCCTTCAAGGCTTCAACACACGTGTGCTTTGGGGGTGCCTGTGAATAGACTACATTGCACTGTGTCTGTCTCTCTGGCATAATGGATGGTATCAGGACTCACAGACAGCAGGCACTCTATCATGGCTCTGGCTGGCTCTGTCACAGTGTGTCACATAACATGGCTGCTGGGTGCTGTTTTTGTTAACTTATTGGTCATAATTAGGGTTGCAACCATACTAGTATCGGTATTGGTGCTGATACAGAATATTTGCACAAGTATCAGTACTGTTTATTAACAACATTGCTCAGCTGCTAAAACACTATAATAAAAAGAAACATTGTTTCTTTTTGTATCTTTCTGTTTCTTCATCTGCAGATCAAAAGGGGTGAACCAATGTTCCTTTGTTTAACCCCTTATTAACCCCTAATTTACTCTAATCAGCGTTAATTAACGCTCTATTCTCCTCCATTTAATTATTATTTTCCTGCTTTTTTTTTTGTCCACATCTATTTTATAAACGATAAAGAATTGAAAAAAAATTTTGTTTGCGTTGTTAGTTAATACTTTTACACATATACAGTATTTACAAATTTCAGATTGAAAAAATGCAACATTTAAAAAAAAATCTATTTATTTCATTTGTAAACAACTTTTCAATGCTTTGTACCATTGCTGACAGCTGAAATGAAAACAAAAACAGTTGCGGTAGGTATCGGTAATTGGTATTGGCGAGTACTTAAAGCGGGGGTCCACCTATCTATCGTTTTTTTTTTTTTAGTTCATTCACAAACTTTTCTTCTCAGCATTACATACTCACATATTGTGTGTAATATGTCTGCCTGTGTCAGATTTCGTCGGAAAGAATAACTTATATTATTCACTGCAGGCGGTTTCCATCTTCATTGTGGGCATTTGAAGCCCACAAGCATTTATTTCCTGGATGTGGTGAATGCTGTGCTCCCAGCATTCACCGCTCATTCCCGCACATGCTCAGTGGCATCCTGGGAAGCCTGAGACTAGCTCCCAGGAGTCTGGGAGAGGCTAGAAACACGCCTACTCTCACGGGAGGAGAACCAGGAAGTGCAAAGAAGAATAGAAAAATAAAAGGTAATTACGGCGATTTAAATTTTTTTAAACGGCATGTCAGCATCTAGGCAAGGAAGAGAATACATACAGATATTGTTCAAAATTTGGGTGGAACCCCGCTTTAAAAAAAAAGTATCGGTACTCGTGCTCATAACAAAAATGGTATTGGTGCATCCCTAGTCACAAATATCAGCAGCCATGTTATGTGACACACTGTGACAGAGCCACCCAGAGCCATAATAGAGTGCCTGCTGCCTGTGAGTTATCATAATGCTGATGATCTTAACCAGTTGTCGACTGCCCCATAGCAGATTTACTGCTACAGGGTGGTTGTGCTGCGCAGGATCATGTACATATACAGTACATAATTCTGTATTTCTGGGTATCGGAGCTGATCAGCGGGTCCGCCGGACACGATGTCCGTTGGTACACGACTATCATTCTGTACACAGGCAGAACGACGGTCTGTCTATGTAAGCAAAGCAGATCACCGTTCTGTCAGTATGGAAGACATTGATCCTGTGTTCCTGCAAAGCAGGGACAGGGATCTATGCCTTCCCTTAGTAAAAGCACCTACCCACAGTGAGAAAACACTGGTTAGGAACACATTTGACCCTTTTATTGCCCCTGATGTTAATACCTTCCCTGCCAGTGTCATGAGTACAGTGACAGTATATATTTTTAGCACTGATCACTGGTTCCCACAAAGTGTCACTTAGTGTCCAATTTATCCACCGCAATATCGCAGTCCTGCTATAAGTCACTGATTACCGCCATTACTAGTAAAAATATATATATATATATATATATATGTCCCCGGATTTCATTTTAAAAATCTGTTCACCTTATATTAGGGAGGCTGCCACACACAGAAGTTTTTTTTTGTCTTCGTGCATAAAATGCATTAAGGTAAAAAAGCCTTCTGACTTGCTTTTATTGAGTTTTAGGTCACAACATGTAACAACACAAAACAGTTAAAAGGTACAAGGATGTGGACCTCGCAGGAGACGCAATATACAGTGAAAATAAGTAAATCAGGCATACTCATAACATGACATTTGATTAAGCAGTGGTTATGAAATAGTAACAATTTAGCCTGAGGGCACTTCAGAAGCTGATGAGGGATCTGCTAGCCACTTGGACCAGATCTTATCATATTTTTTAGGGCAACCTCTGTTGGTATAGGTGTCTTTGTAGAGGGGTAAACTATTGTTGACCAGTTGTTTCCAGTAAGCAAGAGGTGGGGGGATCGATTTTTGACAGTGAAGTGCTATAGCTTTTCTGGCATAAAAGAGAAGTAGGCCGACTAAGGTGTGCCCCACCACAGTGGGTATTAGTTGCTCAATTAGGCCCTCAATACAGATGGACATGGAGGGTTGTAAAGATAGGGCAGTAACCAAATTTATGAGAGCTAATATCTCTTCCCAGAACCGAACAATAACCGGACAGGTCCAAAAAATGTGAGCAAAATCTCCAGGGGTCCCCCCACAGCGCCAGCAGTCAGGGGGAGAGCTTGAATTCATTTTATGCAATCTATAGGGGGTAAAATATGCAGGATGGACTATTTTAAACTGGATCGAAAGGGGAAATCCCATAAATAATCCCAATCATCATTGTCAAGGTCTGGGATGTCCTGCAACCACCTAGCTCTGAGGCCCTCTAGAACAGGTAGGGATATCATAACAAGATGAGCGTATAATTGGGAGGTGGGTTTTTCCGCACAGTCTGATCTGAGGACATCTTCCAGTGCTGACTGTGAAACCTGAGGGGCAGAACGGAAGAACTGGCTGCTGAAGGCATGGGAGAATTGAACATAATGAAAAATGTAGGACAGTGGGACATTAAAATCAGAAACCAATAGGGATATTGGACCCAGGGATTGATTGACAATCACCTGGGAGACCGTCTTGATGTTGAATTTAGTCCAAACATGGGGCTCAGCCATAAGGGGGCATTAGGAGAAATTGCCAGTTTGTAATAGTGCTCTCATTTCAGTCCCGCACCCAAGGCATGGAGTGTAGTGAGCATGAAAGGTGTCAGTGGATATGGGGCATGAGGACCTCAAAATAATAGAAATTTTAATGCTTCAAGAGAATTTACTATCGCAGCTTCCACTAGAGTGGAGGGATTACTAAGGTCTGGGTTCAGTCACCAGGCAGCCATGACCAGTTGGGTGGCTAGTAAATATTTATAAAAATCAGGAAGTGCCAGGCCCCCTTGAGAAGCAGGGCGCATTAATGTGGATCTCCTATACCTGGGGTGTTGGGGTCCCCATAAAAAGGAGGAGAAAAGCTGATTGTGCCAAAACTGGTAGTGCCAAAATCCATGTTGCTTTCGGGTTATTACAAGCTAGAAGAGATCAATAAACAGATATTCACTGGTCTCCCTCCCATCCACCCAGTTTCACCCACCGTAGAGGTACAGGGGCTGCAGATGCAGGTGTATCAGGGGTCCATGGAAGTAATATGGTGGCTGTAATGCTGACAGATTGCTTCCACTTGAAAGTTGACAGTCAGCTTGTCAGATTTACATGCACTCCTGGTTGCTGTAGCAGCTAATCCTCCATTGCTGCCGGCATATGGCATACAACAGTGGCAGGAAAAACAATTTAAGGCCAAATGTTTAGATTTTTTTTTTTGTAATTCTTTTATTTTGTTAATGTACCCAGAATTGCACAATACAAGCCAAGCAGGAAAGAGCATAAAGGGGTACAAAGACAACCAACATGCAATGTAAATTGTTTACAATATCGACTGCTCAGCTATAGTAAGCATATAATGGTAAAACAAACAGCAAGTCAGGTCTTAGAGATCGAACAAACTTTAAATCAGTTATCAGCCAACAAAACTACTAGCTTAGCTAGAGGCAACAGATAGCACCTCCAACAGATGTAATAGAAAAAGTCTTGGGGCCACTCAGGGGGCCCCAGGGGCCAAAAAAAGTATCTTTGGGGCACTTAGCTACAAAAGAGAAAAAAGAGGGGGTAAAAAAGAAAAATGGCAAAGAAAGGGTGGAGGGGAAAAAAAAGAGAAAGTGAAGAGACATAGAACCAGAAAAGTAGGATAGCAGGGTCACTCGCCCAGGGCCAAAATCAGGCAAATCTCAGGAATTCACCCGGGTTGCGAAGTCTCCCGCAGATAGGCATCCATGTATGCAAAGTGTTGCCATGGCCTCTAAGTGTCCCAAAAGGTCTCCTCCCGATTGTATAAGGTCGCCGCAAGATCCCCCATGTCCTTAAGCTCATTAATATTGGAGTACCAAAGAGACCTTGAGGGCGGAATCACAGATCTCCAGCGCAGAGGAATACGGGCCTTTGCAGCATTCAACAACTGGATTGTGAGAGAGGCCTTATATTTTTTGATGGGCCGTGTTGTGAGGTGCAGCAGACACGCCGCCGGGTTTCCTGCTAGATCAAAATTGGTCAGATCTTTAATGGTAGACATCACCCCCTGCCAGAACGGTTTCTGTTTAGATATTTTAAATAAGCTAATACATTCCTGGTACACCAAAACAAAAGGAAGAAATGTCAGTCCCCTGCCAACATGCAGAAGAGAAGGATCCTTGCTTTTTGTGTGGAAACAGTGATCTCTCTGTAGAGGTCTAGCACAACCCTTGCTAAATCAGATCTACAGCTCTACAATCAACATTGCAGAGGTATAGGTTTGACTCTGGAAAGGGCTCACATAGACAGACTTCAGTAATATCACTGCACAGCTGTGTGGTGACATGCGGTGCCATCCACTTTACAGATGAAAAATGCAAGCTTGCACACAATACCGCATTACACATCACACCAGCATTATAGTGTAAATGGGGTGCATACAAAACAAATGTTTTCTATGTGCCCTAGTTGTGACCTGCGTTTATTTTAAGTTATAAACCCTTACATATATCCAGTGAAGTGACTACCCTCAGGTGATACACAAAATGAAACAAATCCTCCTACATAAGTTGTACGAGTTTGTTTGGATTTCTTCTGTCTCATTTTTGACAGTTGATTTCTAGGTTATTCCATCGGTTTGACTCCATGTTGTTCATCATACCATGTGTTTGTTTTTATTGATCAACTCTTTTTATATCATATATTGTATATTTGTCTCAATAAATTTTGTACTTTTATGACATTACTGTTTATGGTCTGTTAAAATTCCACTTTTTGAGGAATTTCTTTACACTGTATGTATCAGGGATGTGGACCTAAAACAGCTATCCAGACAGTTGGCAAAATCTTTTTCAGATCTCATTAGGGTAGTTAATACCCACTCCTCATTTTTCTTTGCCTATAACTGTCTGGTTTAAGTAACTATTTACACAATAAATTAAAATAGTAATAAACTTTTACTTTACTGACCATGGCCAATTATGCTGGTCAAAACTGGGAAACCCTTATGACTGGGTTTTTTAAGGACTTCTCTCTCAAAAAACAGAAGGTCACTGAGCTGTCATCCATCTTCTTCAGTCTTAGGAAACTATTAGAGAATAAATCTTCCCTCCATTGGCACATTAATTCCTTTGAACAATATACCGACAATAACACTGCAACTTTTTGGGCTACGACCTCAGATTTTTCCTACCATGGAGAATATAAGTCCTTCCTTCAAGAAAGCATGGGAGGAAAACTTGCTATCATGCTCTAAGGCAGGGGTCTCAAACTGGAGGCCCTCCAGCTGTTGCAGAACTACAATTCCCATGAGGCATTGCAAGGCTGACAGTTAAAATCATGATTCCCATGGGCAGAGGCATGATGGGACTTGTAGTTACTCAACAGCTGGAGGGCCGGCAGTTTGAGACCCCTGCTCTAAGGGCATGATGTCACTCCTGAGGGAGGAGTATGCAAAAAGGACCAAGGAGATTGCCAAGGACCTGGACTCCATTTATACTTTGCTTTCCCAACATAAAGACTACTCATTATACACACAACAAGATAAAGATATGAGCGAACATTTGGAAAATTTTAATTGCCAAATTTTGATTAAAAAAGAGAAAAAACTACAAAGAGACAAAATGGCCTTTCAGGAAGGCAAAGCTTTTAATTGGAGTCCAATTTATCCTTAAAAAGCATTTCAACCTAGTCATTTCACAAGTTCAAAGAATGCAGACTCTCATATGTCAGATGCCTCATCTATTTCATCCCTATCTGCTTTTTCCCAAAACTCTTACAGGTTCAAGAAATCAACCAAAAAAAAAAAAAAGAAACTCACAAGGTGGTGGTTCTCATGAAAAGTCATTCATCCAACTTACAGATCCAGGATGCACTGGTGATCCCAATAATCACGTGGTGTTAGGTAACCCTTTGGGTGATGGTTATTTTTCTTCCACTTCCAACACTATGGTGGCATCTCGCTCTACTGCTTCAGTTGGAACCCCCAAGATTTTACGTAAGTTATCCCTACCATCCAATTCCACACAAGGGAGTTTTTTAGTGCCAGGTCAGGAGCAACCCTCCATCTCCATGAGCACAAATGTCCCAATCTAAATGTATAATTGGCACTACCTGAACAGGAGGATTCAATGTTGTTAATTTGTCCCAATACGAACTAAATGATAATGAAAAACAATTATTAGCGAGAGGTCTTAGTTTCTGTCCTAATGAAGATATCGATAAATTTGAGGCCATTAAAGACATCCAAATGTTTGCCAGGAAACTGATCCTCAAACAACTGTATTCTAAGAACAAAAACAAGTAAGCGCAACCTAAACCTCAGTAGGTGCAGGCCATAGATCATCTCATTGCGCTACTGGATGAAAATGATCCTCCTCCAGACCTCATCACATTGATTTAGAGCATTCGCTCCAGAAGCTAGATCAATCCACATCCTCTATTCCGCCAGTGGACTCAGTACCTAAAAACAAAAAGAAGTCGGACAGATTCCCGAAACTGGGATTGAATCCCAATGTTCTGGCATTTGTCAAACTCACTACAAATGAAATCAAAAATATAAAAATCAAACACGATACTCATTCCAATCTTTCAGTTGAGAAACAAAATACACTTCACAATCTTTAAAACCCTCCGACAAAGGGGGGAATATAGTAATCATGGATAAAGATAAATACATACAAATGTGTAACAAAATCCTCAACAATAAACTTTGGTAATTATGCATCACTACAACCAAAATTGATAGATTCCAACAGGAATTCTATCAGCTTACTGATTTAGCCTTTTACCATAATCTAATTTCCAAAGATGAGTGGGAATTCATCCGTACTACTTTTCCCCATACACCCACTTTCTATTCATTTCCTAAGCTGCATAAGCGTCTGTCACACCCATTGGGTAGGCCCATCATATCTGGAATCTTAGCAAACTTATCGATGGCTACTTACGCCCTCATGTGCTTAGTATTCCTGGTTATATAAGAGATACAATCCACTTACTTCAAAACAAGTAATAGTCATTTCCCAAGAATGGAAAATGTATTGATACTTATCAGCTTATGATCCACAGGTCCAGGATTCCGGGGGAAAGTTCCTCCCTTGTCTTTGAAAACACCAGCCTTGCAAAGTATGTAGAACCATATATGGATCAAAAGCATGTAGTCCAGAGATGGACCATGCTAGCCCATCTCTGGACTACATGCTTTTGACATGTATATGGTTCTACATACTTTGCAAGACTGCAAGACTGCTGTTTTCAAAGACAAGGGAGGAACTTACCCCGGAATCCTGGACCTGTGGACTTGATCATAAGCTGATATGTATCAAAAGATTTACCATTCTTGGGAAAGGACTATTACTTGTTACCTGCAACCTGGGTGGAATTGCACCACCTGTCCAGAGATGGTCCTTTTGTTTTTATAGCTTAAATTCTAATGTATATATGATGTTTTTTAAATGTCTTTTTCTTATTTTTGACACCAATAAATCTTTTTTGCTAATCATGTTTGTATGGTGAAAACACAAAAAACAAAAAAATACTGCGCTATCTATAGAAACTAACCCCCCAAAAAGCAGCAGTTAAACAGTGAGATGTGCACCAAAATAACTAGTAAAAAAGAAATAACTAAAGCTAAATATAAGTGAACCACGTGAAGCAATCTCGCAGGCTTCCGTTAGGAAGTACATATATAAATGCAAAAACGTTAAAGAATATTGAAAATTAAATAGTGAAAAATACATGGGTTTACACATGTGCGCATGAATCTAACATGAGTGTCCATATATGATATCTGCGAATCAAAATAAATGTCTATATATAGTAACAGAAAATGAAAATATGAGGTAATGATCTGAAATCAGTCCAAAAGAGACCCCTTAGGTGAATCCAACCAGAGTCAGTGGTGTAAAAATTATGAGTGACACCCCATACAGTATTCGCAAATACCCAATAATTGCGCTTACCGCAAGGCAAGCGAACACCAGCCTGTATCACGTTTTGGTATAGAGAATCCAGATGGTACTCCTAAACTGTATACATCATAGCTGAAGGGATGCAATGAGGACACCAGACTTCCATCTCATAGACATGTAAATAAAAAGAAACTGGCCATAGTGTAATACTGCCAAACTAATTAAAGTTGAAAAAGGTAGAAAAATTACACCAGTGCATAAAAGTACAGCAGGAAAAAACCCTAGAGTGAACGCTAGCAAACTCTGTGGTGAAGATGAGACCCCACACTCCGTGCAAATAATGCGCTTACCCCAAGGCAAGCCAACAGCAGCTTGTGTTCAGTATCAGTTAACCACACCACACTGCGTGATCCACCACCAGGCAAATAATGCGCTTACCGCAAGGCAAGCCAACAACAACTTGTATTCAATGGCAGTATGAGAAATCCACTGGCGTTCTGGACTGCTTGCGGCAGGAACCGGAGGATACAGCAGAGACTCCAAAATGACATCTCACAAGCCGTTAATTGTCTGGATTGATTGCATCTGAGATCATCATCTATCACAGATCTGCAGAATATTGCACCCTGCTGGGTGCAATGTGAGCTGGCTTGTGAGATGTCATGTTTGTATGGTGAATGAAGTTCCATAGATATGTGCTACCACAGCTTTTCATTTCAAGTTTGTCATTACAATTATATGCAATAGACCTGCATTCAATTAAGACTTTTCTGTGCCTTCCCTCTTCCATTTGGGCGTTGCATTTACATGGCTTGAAATCTGTGATCACCTTAAATTGTTGCTGTCATTTGGACAAGTGTTATTCCATCATTTTTTCACTTATTGACTCCCTGCACCTTTTACGATATAGGTACAGGGCTTTTTTTCAGCTGGAACTTGGTGGAACTCAGTTCCACCACCTCTGGCTCTGGCCCTCTGCTCCCTGCTCACCATTATCACTTGTAAATACAGAAGTCCAGCTTCTGTGTTTACAAGTGACAGCTTGTCTCCCAACGGTACCCACAGATCTGATTTCCTGAGTGGCTCCCACTAAGTGCAGGATGGGGACAAGGGAGATGCAGGTGCTTGGGGTGCAGTGCAGATGCAGACATCCCCACTGGGTGATCTCCTCACAAGTGAGAGAGGCAGAGATACAGTGTTCAGGGAGGTACTAGAGCCAACTGGGTGCTTAACGTGACAACAAATGTAAGACATGTGGAAGATGGTGGAGCTTTTAAGGAGGTGGGAGATTATGGGGGCAGTGGAGAGGAGGGTTGCATGCAGAGGTCAGAGCTGAAGAGGGGTGAATGTGAGATGTTGATGCATGAGGATGCAGAGGTAAGCAGCTATGGAAGAGGGCTGAACTCTGCACTCTGTATGCAGCGCACCCCCGAACTCTGCACTCTGTATGCAGCGCACCCCCGAACTCTGCACTCTGTATGCAGCACACCCCCGAACTCTGCACTCTGTATGCAGCGCACCCCCGAACTCTGCACTTTGTATGCAGCGCACCCCCGAACTCTGCACTCTGTATGCAGTGTACCCTGAACTGCGCACTATGTACATAATGAACCTCCGAACTCTGAACTCTGGTATCTGACTGCTTTGAGCAGCCGGGATGTCACATGATTGTTATGCAATCACATGATCTCAGTGTCAACACACCTGATATTATTATTATTTATTATTATACAGGATTTATATAGCGCCGACAGTTTACGCAGCGCTTTACAACATTAGGGCAGACAGTACTGTGACGAACGCGGGTGTCAGATCCCTGCCCTCCTCGCTAACTCGCGACAAAGGACCGGCCAACCTCACACCACGCTGTCACTTACGTAACAATGCCACTCTCAGCTGCGCCCAGCACAAAGATTTTCCAGCTTGCGGGACCACAATCTAGGTGCGAGCAGCCTGAGAGTGATTGTCACTGGGCTAATTACACAATTAACCCTTTAACTGCCACCACCCCCGTTTACAAGACCGAGCCGGGGGAGACTCGTAATTTTGCAATACCAATTATAATTTTAGAATAAGCGTCTGACACACACACTGCCACTACAGACAGATCTGCTCAGAGTCTTACTCTACAACAGTAGCGCCCTTCAAGAGGCAGGTTCGTTTATAGCTTGCATTAAGAGCTTTAGAGACAAGGTTAACACTTTTCAACATAAGGGTTTATTATGAAAAGGTCAAAGTTGATGCAAATAAAATATTTACAGAAAAAAGATGTTTCAAAATATAAAGACAATATACAGCCACAAAGCAATAAGGTAGAATTGGGAAGAGAGAATACTTGCAATTAATGTCCGAGGGTTGATCAGAGTTCAATCGATGAGCTAGGTAATCGGTTCTCGACTTGGCAGATGTTTCTTCTTGGATGGTAAAAGGAGAACTCCCCATTGTCTTGGCATCTCCTCTTTTCTGTCAAATCAAAGGGGGTGTTGACAGCGACCAGTAACCAATCATCTGGCCAGCTGGTTTTAGGGGTTGGTTGCTGGGAGGTGTCTACACTCATTACCACGTCCCAGGTGACTTTGTAATACATACTCATATATCTGCATCTGTAGTGTTTACAGACTCCAAATATCCATATTCTTATTCAACTTGAGATTTCCTTCAAAACAAGTCTAAACATGCTATGTCTATAACGTATAGCCTGCTTTGGAGGAATAAGTGGTCCCAGGGGTTTCCCATATGACCTGACATAGGGGTGTCTGGACTTGAAACGTTCCCTATTATCTGAGGAAGCTAAATATGTCCAGATTATGGCTGTGCGATTACTAAGTCAGGAGTTATGAAACATGATGAAATTTCATACTTATTCCACTGAGGTGTATTCAGACATTTTTACGACCGAGGCCTGTTAGGTCTCTGAATGGGGAGGGTGACAGTTTTACGACAGGCCTGAACTGTTTTCTCTGTTGAGATAACCTTTTCTGTTGAACTTAAAAAGCTTTGAATTCCTAAGGTGGGAAAGACGGAGTTCAGAGTTCTCTGTGAGGTTACATGGTTAGCAAAAACTGTCATGGCTACTTCCACACAAGATGGCAGCTAGCTACAGCTTGTCATGTCCCGTACTTGATATCGTTACACCTCCCCCCTTAGGTGGTTGCATGGGAGGGAACTACAATTTCCCTCCTGACGCAACCGACTCCTGCGGGCTCGGCTTGTCGTGACAGCCCATCAGCATTGCCATGGGCGCTGCCTTTCTTATGCTGGATGGTGAAATCGTATTGCTGAAGAATTAGGCTCCACCGAAGTAGTTTGCCATTCTCCCCAGCAACACGATTTAGCCAGCTCAAGGGATTGTGATCTGTGATCACAGTGAAGTGCCGTCCATAAAGGTACGTTTGTAACTTCTGGAGAGCCCACACGATCGCAAGACACTCCTTTTCGATCGTGGCATATGCTACTTCCCTGGGAAGCAGCTTCCTGCTCAGGTAGAGGATGGGATGCTCCTCTCCGGCCTCGTCCACCTGGCTCAGGACTGCACCCAATCCAAAGGCAGAGGCATCCGTCTGCACAAGGAAACGGCGGGTGAAGTCTGGAGCCTGCAGCACAGGTGCGCTGGCCAGCGCCCCCTTCAAGGCCTGAAATGCCTGCTCACATTCTGGTGTCCAAGACACCACCTTGGGCAGTTTCTTTTTGGTTAGGTCAGTCAGAGGTTTGGCCAGGCTACTATAGTTACATACAAATTTCCTATAGTAGCCAGCGGTCCCCAAGAAAGACATAACCTGCTTTTTGGTTTGAGGGGTAGGCCAGGCCAGGATGGCCTCAACCTTCCCTGTCTCGGGTTTCAGGGTACCTCCTCCTACCTGGTGTCCCAAGTACTGCACATCAGTCATGCCAATCTGACACTTACTGGGTTTTACAGTCAGATTGGCAGCTGTCAGTTGGTCTAGGACCTGTGACAGGTGCACCAGGTGTTCTTCCCAGGTAGGGCTGAACACGGCGATGTCATCCAAGTAGGCTACGGCAAAGGTTTCCAGCCCCTCCAGTAAGTCATTCATGACTCTCTGGAAGGTAGCTGGGGCATTCTTCATCCCAAACGGCATGACGGTAAACTCGAACAATCCGAATGGGGTGATGAAGGCCGACTTTTCCCGAGCCTCAGGGGCCAGAGGAATTTGCCAGTACCCCCTGCTCAGATCCATGATTGTTATATAACGGGCGGCCGCCAGCCTATCTAACAACTCATCAATCCGGGGCATGGGGTAGGCATCTGCAGTAGTGATGGCATTCAGCTTCCGGTAGTCCACACAGAACCTGGTCGTCTGGTCCTTTTTGGGGACCAAGACTACTGGGGACGCCCAGGCACTGTGGGACTTCTGAATCACCCCCAGCTGCAGCATTTCCTCCACCTCCCTTTTCATGTCGGCCAGCACCTCCAGGGAGACGCGATAGGCCGACTGTTTAATGGGGGGATGTGCCCCGGTGTCCACCTGGTGGACAGCGAGGTGTGTCCTCCCAGGTTTTCCCGTAAACCTGCTACCATGTACTGCCAGCACTCGCTTCAGTCCAGGTACCTGGGTGGGGGTAAGATTGGAGTTTATCAGGAGTTCTGAGTCTACCTCCCTGGTTTCTGCTAGCAGGTCCAGAAGTGGATCAGCCTCCTCGGGCTCTGGCCTGCTGCAGACCGGCATGACATAGGCCGTGCGCTCATGATGGGCTTTGATCATGTTAACATGAATGGCCTTCTGCCGTCTACGCCCTTCTCCCAACCTGACCAAGTAGGTGACATCATTCAGACGCTGGGTGATGGTGTACGGGCCTTCCCATGCTGCTTGGAGTTTGTTCTGCCGCAGGGGAAGCAGAACATACACCTTCTGACCAATGTCATAGGTCCGCTCCCTAGCATTACGGTCATACCACTCTTTCTGCCTAGTCTGGGCCTGGGTCATGTTCTCCTGCACAATTTCCACCAGCGTCTCCATTTTATCTCTGAATTTTAGGACATAATCCACAACAGAGACCTTTGAGTCGGCAATCTTGCCCTCCCAGTTCTCACGGATTAGGTCCAGGGGTCCTCTTACCCTCCGTCCGTACAAAAGTTCAAATGGCGAAAAGCCTGTGGACTCCTGAGGCACCTCTCTGTAAGCAAACAGCAGATGAGGCAGATACCGTTCCCAGTCCTTACCCTGGGAGTGCACAAAGGTGCACAACATTTGTTTCAAAGTTCCATTGAAACGCTCGCACAAACCGTTCGTTTGTGGGTGATAAGGACTGGCCATGATATGCGTCATCTGTATTTTCCGACAGAGAGCTTGCATCAAGTCGGACACAAACTGAGGGCCTTGATCGCTAATGAGCTCAGCCGGGAATCCCACTCTTGTGAAGATTCCCAGCAGAGCATCAGCGACCTTGTCTGCCCGGACGCAGGAGAGAGCCACCGCCTCTGGATAACGCGTGGCATAGTCGACAACTGTAAGGATAAAACGTTTGCCTGAACTGCTAGGGATGGCCAAAGGCCCAATGATATCCACTGCCACCCTCTTAAAAGGTTCGTCAATCACAGGCAAAGGTTTTAGCGGAGCCCTGTGTACATCCCCTGCCTTGCCAACTCGCTGGCAGGTAACACAGGACCGACAGTAGTCAGCTATGTCAGCGAGCATTGTAGGCCAATAAAAGTTATGTATCAACCGCCCTCGGGTCTTAGTGATCCCCAAGTGCCCTGCGAGGGGAATCTCATGAGCCACTTTTAGCAGCGGTCCCCTAAATTGACTGGGTACAACCAGCTGCCTGTTACCTAGGTCAGCCTCATTCCCCTCTGCAGGCATATTTTCTCTGTACGGTTTACCTTTGTCCCAATAGACCTTTTGTTTGTCATTCTCTGCAGGGGGGCGATCAGCTAGACTCCTGAGCTGTGCTAGTGTTTGGTCTGTCTGCAGTGCTGTTCCAAAGGCGGAACCACAGGTCCCAGCCAGCAGTCCTGTGGCAAACATGGACAGCTGCTGAGGCTCAACAGAGGTGGAGTCCACTGGGTCAGAACAGGGAGAGGGCCCAGAGACCTCCTCCTGCTGTTCTGCGACCAGGGCCTGCACCTCGGCTGCCTTTGCAGCACTGCGAGTGACCACCAGTACTGGCAATGCATTATCATCATCATTATCATCATCATCATTATCATCATCATCATTATCATCATCATCATTATCCTCATCATCATTATCATCACATTTAACCTTTATCAGTTCAGCATCATTGGAACATACATCAGTTACCTTCACTGGCAAGGGGGCCTCCTCTCCTGTCTCTGAAGAAGGAGGACCTTGCACTTCCACTCCACCCTCCCCCTCCCTCTGTCCATCTACAGGTTGCCCAGATATTACCCCAACATCTGTAAACAGTACCTTGGGAGGTCCAGAGAGATCCGTGGGAGCATCTGGGGTGCTTTTAGCAGGGGCATAGTATGAAACAAGGGTACCTAAATCAGAACCCAACAACACTGCAGTGGGGATCTCCTCCGAGACACCCACCTCTCTCATCCCACTTCCGGCACCCCAATCAATAAAAACATAGGCACGGGGTACACAGGAACGGGTCCCCCCAACTCCGGTGAGGGTAAGGAACTTCTCTGGGATGATGTCTGTTTCTTCTATAATCTCTGGTCTGACCAATGTGACTTCGGCTCCGGTGTCACGAAAGCCTGTTACAGTCCGGTGGCCTACGATGACTGGCTGCAAGTTGGCATTGGTTCCGGGAGGTTTCCCACTGACGAGCAGCACAGCGGAAGGGTTGCTAGCCGGATGGCCAGGTGATGTCGTCTTCTTCTGCTCAGGGCACTGCGCCCTGAGATGTCCGGCTCCCCCACAGTTGTAGCATTTGCGTTTGTCAGTTAGGAAGGCCTTGGCTCCAGGAGTTGCAGGTTCCGGCTGCTGAGGAACTTGTTTGGTAAGCAAAGGAGGGGTTGCCGTGTGCGATTTCCCTCCTTTCCAGCCATTCAGAGGAGCCTTGCGATGGTCAGATACCCGAGAGTGGATATAGGTATCTGCCAGTTCTGCTGCTGCTTTGACAGAGGCTGGCTTTCGCTCCAGCACAAACTGTCTGACGTCTGTAGGACAGATGTGCAAAAGTTGATCTGCAATCATAAGATCTTCCAGGGATTCAAAAGAATCGGCTTCCAAGCCTTTAGTCCACTGCCGGAATGTGGTACGTAAGCGACCTACCACATCCATGTATGAGTCCCCAGGCCCCTTTTGCAAGGACCTAAAACGCTTCCGGTACACTTCCGGGGTTAGCTGAAACTTTTGGATGATTGCAGCTTTTAGGGCCGCATAATCGTCGCACTGTTCTTCTGACAGTTCGACATAAGCATCCAGGGCCTTGCCTCGTAGCCCTGGCGTCAGGTACCGGGCCCATTGTGCTGGGGGCAGATGGTACTGACGGCAAGTTTTTTCAAACGACAGTAGATACACGTCAATGTCACTGTCCTTTTCCATAACTGGAAATTTGGCTGCCGGGATCACTGGCAGAGAGGCATCCCTGTGCTCTAGGGATCCGAGGTTCTGAGCCTGTCGCTGCTGCTGGAGCCTAGCCATCTCCAATTCGTGCCGACGATCAGCCTCCCTCTCAGCCTGGCGTTCCTCTCGCTCAGCCCTGCGTTCCTCTCTCTCAGCCTGGCGTTCCAGAAACTGCAGGTACACCACAGGATCCGTCTCCCTGAGGTTTTGTAGAGTTTCTTGCATTTGAAGAGAGTCTATGATGTTTTCAGGCAATCTGATGCTGGCCTGCTCTTGTGGTGGCTTGGAGGTAACCATCCGCGGTATTCCAGTGTCAGTCTCTGCTTGCCCATCTGGTGAGGCTGCCTCTGAACCACTGGGCTCTGGAGTAGCGGAAACCCTTTCTGGTCCAGTTTCCCCCAGGTTCTGGTCTGCACGGATATCAAACTCCTGTAAGGCATGTATCAAGCCTTCACGATTTTTGCCACCGACATCAATTCCTCTTTCTGCGCACTCAGCAGTCAGTTCATTCTTGCTCATCTTTTTATATGCTGATAACCCAGACATGTTGCAAGCAGAAAGGATAGAACAGAAAGAAGAAATAGGAAGAAGGTGTAGGAAGGAGCTGTTGCTGTATGTCTCTCTTGAAAAAATAAAAATAAAAAAAAATATGCACCAGCTTGTCTCTAAGGACTGTTTCCACAAAGGTTACAATCCTTCAGTGCAGAGCTAATTCCTAACAATGCACTGAATGCTCTTAATGCGAAACTATCCCGCTACGCTGCCAGCCAATATGTGACGAACGCGGGTGTCAGATCCCTGCCCTCCTCGCTAACTCGCGACAAAGGACCGGCCAACCTCACACCACGCTGTCACTTACGTAACAATGCCACTCTCAGCTGCGCCCAGCACAAAGATTTTCCAGCTTGCGGGACCACAATCTAGGTGCGAGCAGCCTGAGAGTGATTGTCACTGGGCTAATTACACAATTAACCCTTTAACTGCCACCACCCCCGTTTACAAGACCGAGCCGGGGGAGACTCGTAATTTTGCAATACCAATTATAATTTTAGAATAAGCGTCTGACACACACACTGCCACTACAGACAGATCTGCTCAGAGTCTTACTCTACAACAGTAGCGCCCTTCAAGAGGCAGGTTCGTTTATAGCTTGCATTAAGAGCTTTAGAGACAAGGTTAACACTTTTCAACATAAGGGTTTATTATGAAAAGGTCAAAGTTGATGCAAATAAAATATTTACAGAAAAAAGATGTTTCAAAATATAAAGACAATATACAGCCACAAAGCAATAAGGTAGAATTGGGAAGAGAGAATACTTGCAATTAATGTCCGAGGGTTGATCAGAGTTCAATCGATGAGCTAGGTAATCGGTTCTCGACTTGGCAGATGTTTCTTCTTGGATGGTAAAAGGAGAACTCCCCATTGTCTTGGCATCTCCTCTTTTCTGTCAAATCAAAGGGGGTGTTGACAGCGACCAGTAACCAATCATCTGGCCAGCTGGTTTTAGGGGTTGGTTGCTGGGAGGTGTCTACACTCATTACCACGTCCCAGGTGACTTTGTAATACATACTCATATATCTGCATCTGTAGTGTTTACAGACTCCAAATATCCATATTCTTATTCAACTTGAGATTTCCTTCAAAACAAGTCTAAACATGCTATGTCTATAACGTATAGCCTGCTTTGGAGGAATAAGTGGTCCCAGGGGTTTCCCATATGACCTGACATAGGGGTGTCTGGACTTGAAACGTTCCCTATTATCTGAGGAAGCTAAATATGTCCAGATTATGGCTGTGCGATTACTAAGTCAGGAGTTATGAAACATGATGAAATTTCATACTTATTCCACTGAGGTGTATTCAGACATTTTTACGACCGAGGCCTGTTAGGTCTCTGAATGGGGAGGGTGACAGTTTTACGACAGGCCTGAACTGTTTTCTCTGTTGAGATAACCTTTTCTGTTGAACTTAAAAAGCTTTGAATTCCTAAGGTGGGAAAGACGGAGTTCAGAGTTCTCTGTGAGGTTACATGGTTAGCAAAAACTGTCATGGCTACTTCCACACAAGATGGCAGCTAGCTACAGCTTGTCATGTCCCGTACTTGATATCGTTACAAGTACAAGTACAATACAATTCAATACAGGAGGAATCAGAGGGCCCTGCTCATTAGAGCTTACATATGAATGGGTTTCATTCATAACAGTTGTGCGTTTAGTATTGTGATGCTATGATTAGCCCACAGCGGTACCTGGGTCAATCATAGCATCCTGTACCATGTGATTAGCTTTAATCAATCAAAGATCACTAGTAGTCATAGCTGTTATGAATGAAACCCATTCATGATAGTTCAAAACATTTCTGTTAAAGTGAACACTGAATACTTTGATGAAAGTACTGTATGTAAAAATAAACATAGTAAAACAAATGTTAAAAAAAGTTTAAAATGTATTTAATTTTTTTTAAATACTATTACCATTCAGTATCCCTGATCACTGCCACACCAGTCATATGATAATGCTTTACTGCACTGGTGACATTATGTAAAAAAAAATAAATAAAAAGAAATTGAAAAAAAAAACACATTTTATTTAATTACTTAATTTTCCAAACAACTGTGGCAAAAATGACAACTTCAAAAAAACCTTACATGTCTCTTACTAAATACCTCAGACTATCTTCTTTCCAAAAATGGGTCATTTGAGGGGTATTTTTACTGTCTTGGCATTTTAAGGGCCTCAAGAAATGAGGCTGTCAGTACATCAGGATTGATTAATTTTCAAATATACAGACACCATAGTTTGTAGACTCTACAACTTTAACAAAAACCAAATAATATACACTTATTGGGATTTTATTTTTACCAAAAACATGTAGCAGAATACATTTGGCCTAAATGTATGAAGAAATTTGATTTACTTGGATATGTTTTATAACAGGAAGTAAAAAATATTTTTTTTTTTCCAAAATGTTCATTCTTTTTGTGTTTATATAGCAATAAATGAAAAACCCAGTGGTGATCAAATACCCCTACAAAAAAACTTTATTTGTGTGAAAAATGTATATAAATTTAATTTGCATAAAGTGTTGCATGACCATGCAATTGCCAGTTAATGCAGCATAGTGCTGAATAGCACTGAAGGGGGCAAAACCATTCAGAGGTCAAGTGGTTAACTAGTTGCAGACTTTGGGCGAGCTGCACACGCCCCAATTTTTTTGTCATAGTACACAGGGCGTGTTTAGCACATCCAATGTCTCTGCCCTGCTTCTGTAACCACCCCTTTCCAGTATAATGTCATTTTCGACTGTGATTGATGAAAGCCTGCATTACAATGCCTTTTTTCAGACAAGGCACCCTTTAAAACACTGCACAATCTTGAGGCACTCCGTTACAAAATGTAAAAAAAGCAACTACTAGTTTTACAGAACACAGCAGCATCCACACGTGTAGGACACCCCACGATAGGCGTGATTTATTCTTCCAAATACACCTTTGTACACTGGTACTGACTAGTATTCCAATGTTTCTCTTCTCCTTCAGTTTCTCTTCCTCACTCAGCTAATCTTACCCCAGTACTGATGGAGAGGTGCAGGGGAGGGCCAAACAAGGATGTTGTGTAGGTGCCTAACGTCCTCTTTATCAGCCGATGACATCATTGGTTGTTAGAACGCCAGCGGCTAGAAGGTTGTAATAGTGCAATGAAAATCTGAGGCTTGCTGTAACTATAAAAGGCAGGCTTAGTCCACCTGCTGGCTTGTATACAATTTTTGGCCAATTTTTAGGCATTTTGCCAAGGCACCTCTGAAAACACCTGAAAGGAACCCAGGGTGCCTGGGCACCCTGGTTGAAAAAGGCTGTTCTAGATGGAGATTATACAAAGATGCAATGTAACAAATTGTTATATTTGTATCTTTTTGTTCATCTGCAGATCAAAAATATTAGTCCTGCAAATGATGTCAGTTAAAGCAACCTAACAAGTTTTAAAAAAAAGTTAGTTTATTTTTTTATAAAATGTTCCCCTGTTAATTCCTTATTAACCCTTAGTTTACTCTAATCAGTCCTAATTACATAGTTAGTATTGATAAAAAAAGACACAAGTCCATCTAGTTCGGCCATGCCCATTGATTTCACCGCTCCTAAAGCGCTACAAAGAAGCTGCTTGCAGGGCTTTTTTTGACGTCCCGCCAGCACAGCACCCCAGTGTGAAAGCACTCGGTCTTTCACACTGGGATTGCAGATGAGGCTTTTTTCAGGCGCTTTACAGGCGCTATCTTTAGCGCTAAAGCGCCTGAAAAACGCCTCCAGTGTGAAAGGGGTCCAATTCATCCCAAAAGTGTTCTATCGGGTTGAGGTCAGGACTCTGTGCAGACCAGTCAAGTTCCTCCAACCCAAACTAGCCCATCCATGTCTTTATGGACCTTGCTATGTGCACTGGTGCGCAGTCATGTTGGAACAGAAAGGGGCCATCCCCAAACTGTTCCCACAAAGTTAGGATCATGAATTTGTTCAAAATGTCCTTGTATGCTGATGCCTTAAGAGTTTCCCTCACTGGAACTAAGGGGCCAAGCCCAACCCCTGAAAAACAACCTCACACCATAACCCCTCCACCAAATGATTTGGACCAGTACATGACCCATGTACTCTGCGGTACTTATTCCTGACCACTGCACTCTGTATTACATACTACTGACCCCTGAACTCTGTGTTATTTACTCCTTACCCATACTCTCTGCGTAACATACTACAGACCTATGAACTCTTTATTGCTTCGTTTAGAACTTTGCTATACTTACTTTTGACCCCTATGCTCTGCGGTACTTACTTCTGACCCCTGCACTCTGCGGTACTTACTCCTGACCTTGCACTTTGCATTACATACTGTTGATCTCTAAACTCTGCATTACTCCTGACCCCTGTACTTTGCATTACATAGTTCTGACCTATGCACTTAGCATTATTTACTACTGATCTTGGAACTTTGCATTACTTACAGTACTTGTGACCCCTGCACCTAATACTGATTCCTGAACTCTGCATTACTAACTCCTAAACACTGCACTGTGTGATACATACTGCAGATGTGTAAACTCTACTTTACATCCTGTACTTCTGAGCTCTGCGTTACTTACTCCTGCACTCTGTATTACACAGTACTGACTCCTGAACTCTGTGTTACTCCTGACACCTGTGATACATACTGCACATCTCTGAACTCTTCATTCCTAACTCTTGACCCCTGAACTCTGCAAACCTTAATTTTATTGGAGCCTTTGATAGGTTATCTCCTTTAAAAAAAAAAAAAAAAGGGTGCTATGCCCTGGTGATCTTTTATCTTTTCCATGTTGTTCAGTTAGATCTTTACCTCTCCAGGGTTTTCCACCGTTGCTGTAAATCAGTGGTTCTCAACCTGGGGGTCGAATGATGATTTGCCAGGGGTCACCGAATCCCGGGCTGTTTCTGAAGCCCACACCGCTCTCCCAGCCTTTTTGCGGCTGCCCAGCAGGGCTATCCCTGGAGCCCGCGGTCGCCCACTCAGCCTCTTCGCAGGCGCCCATTCAGTTCACGGCATGACTGGGGGGCAGAGACTAGAGGTAAGCTGACTGGTGAGGAATGTGAAGTGGGAAGGGCTGGAGGAGATCCTATCTTCTGATTTCGGCATAAGTGTCACTGCTACGAGACACCACAAAGTCGGTGACACAGTGAGTAACACTACCTGTGATTATAGTTGCCATTAAAGGGACTCAGGGAGCGCTAAATGTCCGCGGGTGAGGGGCGCAAATTACTTGTCTTGCCTTGGGTGCTGACAACCCACGCTACAAAGATAATTTTACTGTTAGGGGTCCTCTAACAGTAATTTTGGGAAATTTTAATCAAGGGGTCACGACACTAGAAGGTTGAGAACCACTGCTGTAAATGATGGTGACAGATTTATTCCGCTCACTCTGGCATGCACTGAGGTACCTAATGCATGTTTTTGCAGTCAGCATTTACATACATGCATGTGTCCTGGGTTCACATATTTTTACATTTTTACAGGGTCCTTCAAATTACGGTAGTTTTTTTTTAATCTATTTTGTTAGATTTTGTTATGTTTATAAACTTTTTTTTTCTTTTTTGTGGTTTACCTGAAGTGTATAGCTATCACAAGGGAACAAATTGTCACCTCACTGCCTGCTAAATGTTCTATGAAATGCGATTCACTGTTTCAGAGGGGCAGCAACGATAGCCATATGTCTGAACAAGCCCTAACGTCTGCCATACACAGCTCCGCATTCAGCCAATTCATGCTGAATCTGGCAAAATTTGTGCCATAGGTGGCCCTGTTTTGCACCACCTGGCTTGACAAACTTTGACTGGTAAATCAAAGGAACCAAGTGAAAAATTTCCGGCCGAACCATAAGATATAACTTTTCACACAGTTTTATTATTATTAATATTATTATTATTGATTATTCAGGATTTATATAGTCAGTACATAACTGACTGTATAGTACACAGTTTTCGCAGTGCTGTACAATGTAAAATGGAGACAGTACAATTACAATACAAGAGGGTTAAGAGGGGCTTTCTCGTAGCTTACAATCTAATAGGGTGAGGCAAGTGGTACAAAAGGTTATAACTGTGGGGGATGAGCTGATGGAAGAGTTAAAGGTTTCCATTGCTGTTCATGACTTGTCCCAGGTACAACCATGCCGCTATTTTGTAGTGATGTCAGAGCGACCAGCAGGGAGGGAAAATCTTCCCAATGAGTTCACAGACAGATATAAAAGCCTGACAAAAAATTGAAACCCTCATTTACATACAAAACTAAACAAAATGCTGGCTGGACTTACGCTTTATCCTAACCTAAACCTTTTTTTGGTTTTGGATTTGGATAGGGAATGGTTACGATTTATGTCAGCATTTTTTTTTTTTTTTTTGCTGTCTGTGTTCGATTGGGGAAATTTATCTTTACTTTCTGACCATGAGACATAACTGGAATTGGGAGAAATATATCTAAAATGAGTGGAAATCTCCTCTTAAGCTGGCCATACACTAGTACGCCGGTCTCCAAACTGTGGCCCAGGGGCTGGATGCGGCCCTTTGCTTGCCTTTATCCAGCCTTTGACGCACTATTCCTGCTACCAATACAAGGTACTATCCCCCCCACCTGACACCAACAATGGGGCACCATTCCTTCCACTGACACCAGCAATGAGGCACTATTCCTCCCACCAATGCTATTGATAGGGCACTATTCCTTACCCTAATACCAATGTTGGGGCATTTTATACTTACAGCCTGCCCCCCCAAAGTCTGAAGGACAGTAACCTGGCACTTTGTTTGGAAAACTTGGAGACCCCTGCACTAGTAGACATTCAAACAAACATTCGTTGTGCGAAAACTCTCAGTACATTCAATGACTTGATGAATGTTGTTTGAATGTACTTCAAAATGTAGTTTGCTTCTAACATTCATTTTAGGAGTAAATTGATTTCCCCCCCCAAAAAAACACGTTCACTGTTAGAAATGTATTTGTTTGGGAATCAGCTTTTAAAACTGTCTCAAGGTGGTTCATGGTCCCGTCTTGCTTGGTCCATATCCACCTGCCCTCTCCCGATACCTGTTTCCTGGGTTGTTCTGTTCCAGGAGATGTACTCCACACATGGTGGACATGCCCTATGCTCTCTAGGTTTTAGAAAAAAAGTCCTTAAAGTGTTTGTTAACCCCAAAAAAATAAAGATCCTGTTCCTTTAAAGCATTATGTACAGCACAGTGCTTGTGCTGTGTAATTTGGCCCTCCGTATCACCTGATTTTTTGTTAAAGGCTTGTGATAATGTCACGTCTACCCCAATGCAGGTGGTCAGACACTATAGCTAGCTACAGTGTGCTTCACCTAAA
The DNA here is from genome assembly GCF_042186555.1 of Aquarana catesbeiana. Classification (NCBI taxonomy): domain Eukaryota; kingdom Metazoa; phylum Chordata; class Amphibia; order Anura; family Ranidae; genus Aquarana; species Aquarana catesbeiana. The sequence continues at coordinate 224,065,934 of NC_133334.1, read as the reverse complement.
GCAGCCCCCTTTCCCTTAGGGAAGCAGGCTTACCTGTACTTGGTTGCCCCCAGGACTTATACACAATGCTATAGTGACTGGCCACCACACCAGGGCAGATGCAAACTGAGCAAAGCCAAGAGATACTTGCAGTTAGCAGACTGGTAGCGTGGTTCAATGACAGTCCAGGTAAAAGGCAGGCTGAGTTCAAGGAATATGTAAAATAGGGGAAAATACTGCGCTAAACCAATAATATGTGAAGAAAAGCTGCCAACACTCAAAGTCCAGATAAATGTGTAAATAATTAGTGTAGCACTAGAAAGTGAGATATCTCTATAGATAAACAGTGATAACAATAATCTACAAGCGATAATAAAAAGACCCACTGTGAGTATACAGCATACTCACAATGAGTTCAAGGAATAGTCCAATAATCCGGTCTGAAGTCATACAAAGGGAAATCCAAACTAGTAAAGCAGGGCAGTCAGACAGGGAGCTCGATCAGGAACAACACAGGTATCATCCGCTATCACAAGCAAAGGACAAAGCACCTGGCCTGCCTATAACAGGTGACTGACCACATCAATCACCCAGAAGGTGGACACAGACAGGGAGAATGGAACAGCCAAAACCCGGATGCTGGAATGAGGATCAGGCGCACTTAAGTGATCTTGACACTTTCTTAAAACAAAAAAGTTAAATCAAATTGTACTAGGGTGGGCGGGGGGGGCGTGTCCGGATGTGAACCAAGGAGGACGTGCTGAACAAGAGCTCCACTGATCCTGAAGGAATCCACTGCCATCCTGTACACTAGACACACTGGTGAGCTTCCAAAACAGCCCTACCTGTCCCTGGACATCCCCTGCCTCTATCCCAGCAAAAATTGCGGAGCTTGGCCGGCCGACTGTACCAGCATCCACCCCCTTCCTCACCCATCCATGGCATCATCTCCTGAGGGAATTGTTTAGGAGCACAGATCTGGGGGGCTGCCAGAAGGTCCCAAATGCTGGCTCCACACTCCCGCGGCTGCCACCATTTTGAGGCCTATGAAACCTGCAACATCCTTCCTGCTCAAGTGCCTTGTACTGCGGGGACAGAGGCCGCTCCACACCCCTGGCCCTGGGTCATTATATCTGGAGGGGGCAGACAGGGCACACAATAGCCAGAGACATTCAGCTGGGCCTCAGTGTGGATGATCAGCATTACACCAGCCTCAGGTACCTGCCATCACCATTTAGAAGTCTCCCACACTGCACACCACAGGCTCTTAAAGGGACATACATGCCTCCCTGCAATTTTATCCGAAAAATTCCCCAGAGCACTTACTCAAAGAGCAAAACAGCAACCAAGAAGGCGCCAGCACAACCTGCCCAGTGTCCCAGCACTATTTTGGACCAGCTTAGAGTGTTACTAGCAAACATGGAACAGACAGCAAACCCAACGTCCTCTCCACCCCCTCAGATGTCACAGAAAGCAAATGATTATTAGCAATGTTATCCTCGCAGTCATAGAACAAAGTAGAACCTCCTTACTGGTCCGCATTGACCATCTGGCTGAGGAATGTAACCTCATCAGGGCAGACTTGGATAAATTCCGGGGCAGACTTTCAGAGACTGAGTCGCGGATCTCTACCACAGAAGATCTTACTGCCCGACGTGATGATGCCCTCCATACATTGCAGCACACCATCCAATCCTTAGTGGCCAAATCTGATGAGGCCGAAAACTGCCTTCGGAGGAATAATGTCAGGGTCCTGGGTCTCCTGGAGGGGGCGGAGGGGGATTGCTCAGCCGAGTTTGCGGAGGCCTTTTTTAAGTCACTCCTGAATCTGACTGAGATCCCCCCGACCTATGTGGTGGAAAGGGCCCACAGAGTCCCAACTGGCCGGAGTAGCCCCGGGGCCCCACCAAGACCCTTCCTGCTGAGGTTTATTAATTAAAGAGACCGTGATCACATCCTCAGCGAGGCCAGCAAACATCCCATCTCTCCCCTATGAGTATACAGCGGTGCATCCCTACCCTGACTTCTCCGCGGATTTACAGAGACGTCGCAAAACCTTCACTAATGTCAGAAGACGACTCCGGGAACGAGACACCAAATACTCCATGCTCTACCCAAGTCGCCTGAGAGTTCAACATGGTGGATCAGTGAAATTTTTTGAATCCCCTGAAGAGGCAGATACCTGGCTACTGTCTTTGCACTGATCTTTATGCCTCCTCTCCAACTTACTATCCTGGCTGTTGTTTTTTGTTCCAGGGATCATTTGTTCATGTTTCATAGTGGTCTGCCCAATTCTGCATATTTCAATTGTGTGGAGCGATGCAGCTCTCCTGCGGATGGGACATGCAGGAGAATTCTTTAACCAGTCATCTGACACTCCTCTCCCTTTTTGAGACCACCTAATGGAGCTGCCTGAATGTCATCTATAGTGCCCCCGATTTGGGGGGTAGACTGGTCTCCCATTAACTGGCTCATGTTGTTCCCAGAGTCTCACTGCGGGCCCCTTCCATGGCGGGCGACGGGTGTGGCACAACCCCCCCCCCTACTTGGGGCAATGCTCTCTCCTGATCTTACTTGAATCTTGTCGATCGGAGCTATAGCAAGACAAATTCAACACACTATCTCGAAGACACGATGCCCGTGTAGGATATTGGTGGATTATCCGGTCCCCCTCCGGATGTGATAGGATCCACGTAAAGGCCAGAAAAAGACAGGGACCCTCCCTGGAACTTTGAGCCTCACGTAGGCAATTTTTGTTGCTATAAAAGTTTAGGGATTAAACTACAAGCCCGGTTATGTTGGGGTATTGGCGAAGTAGTAGGGTGTTATTTACAAAGGTTGGAACTGCTATCACAGGCATTGTTTTTGGGTATAGACTACTTCCCGGGCCCCCCCCCATGATGTTCTGGGGGGCATTGGGAAATGGTCGGATAGGCACCAGATGCTTGGGGAATTTTAGTTTGGTTGAATTGTTTTTATATATGTTTATTTTGTGTCTCACATGCAATGGCTCTTGATCCACTGCTGCTCACTGGGTGTCATCTGCTTGACTACTACCAATCTCCTTTAACTACTATGGCCGATGTGAACATGGCATCACGTGATCGGGATACCTTTTCTGTGGTGTCCTGGAATGTGCGTGGCCTCAACTATAAATTTAAAAGGGCGCTTCTTTTTCAATATATCAAACAATATAATCCAGTTATTCTGGTTCTGCAGGAGACACACCTGGTGGGCAGTAAGCTAAGGGCTCTGAACAGGCCTTGGGTACAAAAGGCTTTACATGCCTCTTACTCGACATATGCGAGGGGGGTTTCCATATTATTGCATAGATCTCTCCCATGTGTCATAGAAGCAGTTCACACAGATCCGCTGGGTATGTCTTTGCTGGCATATATGTGCCACCGCCCTTTAAAGCTGAAATTCTATATACTATATTGGAGAGGATCGCCCCCTATTGTCCTGCAAAAATTTTACTACTGGGCCATCCTCTCCCCAGACCTAGATAGACCCGTACCCGTACCACCTAAGTCTTTCACCGGGGAGGTGTCAAACTGGGCGTTATCTGCAGGGGTCATGGAAGTCTGGAGGTGAAAATTCCCATCCACCAAGACCTTTTCATGTTTTTCTAACTCCTACAAAACCGCCTCCAGAATTGACTATGCGTTTGCCAACCCCTCTATGCTGACAGACGTTCTAAAAGCTGCCTATTTGCCCAGCGGCCTGTCTGACCACACCCCCTTGAGATCACCCTGTGCACTTCTGCCTCTCGTAGTGGCTCTATGTGGCGTATAGGTGCTCAATGGATTTTCCAACCCAATATAGCCGATCAAACCTCACTGGCCCTACGCAATTACTTGGATTCTAATGAAGGGTCATCCTCTGCTGAAATAGTATGGGACGCCTTCAAGGCATTTACAAGAGGCCATTACATCTCGGCCATCAAGGCGGTCAGGTTGCAACAAACTGCTACCACAACAGTCTTGGAGACCAAGGTGGGGTTGGCTTCTGACCAATATGGATTGGATTCCTCCGCCTCAAACTTTGATGCGTTGCAGGCATCTAAACGCAGTCTTCATCTTCACTTAACAGATGTTACTAGACTTGAAATGTATAATACGAAGCAAAAGCTCTTCAAACAGGGGGACAGGAATGGCAGGCTGTTGCCAATGATATCTCACCATGACACCCCTAATACCGTGATCCCTGAACTTACCTCTCCCACAGGTGAGACCATCTGCTCCCCAGAGGCTATCTTACAAACCTTCCATGGTTTTTATCAATCTTTATATACCACCACACTACCCTCGTGTTTTGACCCAGAGAGGTTGGCATCTTTCCTGGATCCGATAGCCCTTGGCTGACTCTCCGATTCCGAAAGATCTCAACTAGTTGCTCCAATTACCACGGAAGAGGTCCATGATGTAATTAACTCCCTATGCACTGGCAAAGCTCCTGGCCCAGATGGTCTCCCGACCGATTTCTATGTAGCACATGGTAACACGTTGGCCGCCCTATTTACACATTGCCTAGAACGGGGCTTTCTCCCACCCTCCATGGCACACGCACATGTTATCCTCATCCCCAAGACGGATAAAGACCCCAAACTATGGGCCTCTTATAGACCTATAGCACTCCTTAATACTGACCTCAAAATCCTAACTAAACTTCTCACCACTAGACTTAGTTCATTACTCTCTCATTGACTCGGATCAGACCGGGTTCATGTCCCACAAGTCTACAGACATCAATCTTCATAGATTGTTTACTAACCTCCATGCAAGACATGACAATCAGGGTTCTAGAGTGGTTGCCTCTCTCGATATTGAGAAGGCTTTCGACTCGATTGAGTGGCCTTTCCTGTGGGAGATTCTGCAGAGAATTGGATTTCCCCTGGTATTCATTCACTGGTTACAGACTATATATCGTTCGCCTACAGCTGTCGTTTAGGGGGTCATCTGTCTCCTGTTTTTGAACTCTCTAGGGGTACACGACAGGGCTGCCCTCTCTCTCCGGCACTTTTTGCCATTGCCAAGGAACCAGTGGCGGAGGCACTACGTGTCTCGCCACACATTAAAGGTCTACGGCTGGGCTGTCTGGAGGAAAGGGTGGCCTTGTATGCAGACAACCTCCTCCTCTTCCTGAATGATGCTGGCTCCTCCCTGCAGGGGGCATTGTAAATCCTGGAAGAATTCTCTGTAGTGACGGGGCTCAGGGTTAATTGGGCAAAGTCGCAGCTGCTGGCTATTGATGCCGATGCTAAAAAAGAGGCCTCGGCTTCTCTTCAGCTACAATGGGTGGACGAGTTTACCTACGTGGGGGTGTGTATTTCAGGCAACGTGACTGATTTCATTCCAATAAACTTGTCCCCAGTAATCAACTCAGTCAAAGCCAAGCTAAAAGCATCGGAGAACCTCCCTCTGTCCCTCCTGGGTCGCATTAACCTTGTCAAGATGAAAATCCTCCCCAAGTTTACATACTTGTTTTGTAATTCCCCTCAATGGATCCCCAAATCATTCTTTTCCCAACTAAACAAAATTTTCTCCTCCTTTCTTTGGGGTTCACGTCCCCCCCGCTTTAAATTAACCACCCTAATGCGCCCTGGTTCGCAGGGGGGCTTAGCATTCCCGGACTGTCACAAATACTTCATTGCGGCTCAATTGGTTACTGCATTCTGGTGGCTTGTTCCAGATAGATCCAACTCGGCTTGGGCCATTGAGGCTGCGGTGTTGCGATCCACAGAGGCGTTGTGGAATCTCCTTTTGCAGGGTCCAAAGGCTCCATACGACCTAACTCCTTCCATGTGTACCACCCTTAGGGCTTGGAAGGAAGGCCTGGCCTGTGAAAAGTATCCTCTGACTGCTTCATCCCCGAACTCCCCCTCTGGAACAATCCCAATCTACAGCACTTTCCGAAATTCCAGACCCTGTGATATGGGCCAGGTTCCATATCAAGGCTCTCTCAGACATCACCTCAGACCTAACGATATTCTCCTTTGATCACTTAATGTCTCATCACAACGCCCTGCTCTCGCACAAATTCAGATATCTACAGTTGCCCCATGCTTTCAGGGCTCGGTTCCCCCCAGGTGAAAGGCAGATGGTGCAATCCGATCTAGAGCGGATTTTGCGATTTGATTGTACCAAAAAACCCACCTCAGTGCTATATGCACATCTCCTCCGGGTCTCGTCTCCTGAACTGTCCAGGCTCCATCAGCAATGGGGCCGGGATGTTCCGGAGATGGATTCCGAGGATTGGGAGGATTGGGAGGATGTGTGGGACTTCCCATTTAAAATACTGGTTTCCTTGAGAGAACGCCTCACTTAATACAAGATTGTCCATAGAGCATATCTTACTCCCGCTCGGGTGCACAGGATGAGGTCTTCTCTCACCCCAGAATGCTGGCGTTGTGACCATGCCCCCGGGGACTTTATCCACATCTTTTGGTCCTGCCCGGTAATTACAGGTTTCTGGTCACAAATTCTTTCAGAGGTGAATGATCTGCTAAGTATCTCTATTGATCCATCCTTAAGAATATGCCTGCTACGGCTGGTGGAAGACTTTTGTGCCCAGAGTGGCTGAGAGAACCTTGTTGAGTCTCCTGCTGTTCTATGCCAGGAAATCCATTGTCCTATTCTGGAAGCGAAAGACTCCTCCCTCTATAGGCTTATGGAAAACACTTGTTAACAATGTGATACCCCTTTACAGGGACACCTATACACACAGAGGCTGTCTGAAAAAAACATGACAGAGTCTGGAGTAAGTGGTTAGCGGAACCCTTCACTGCTGCAACAAACTAGCTGACCTCTCTGATATATGATGGCTCTCCTCAACATCCTAACAGACCAACCCGGGTTAACGGGGTATTCTAGGTGAGCTAGCTCATTGTCAGTCCACCCATGGAGCTGGAGCCATGACAGCGTATTGTTGTTGCCCATCTACGGTAGTCGTAAATATTCTAAAAAAAAGTAAAAAAATAATAAAAAAGAAAGAAAAAATACCTAGATCAAAGTTTGATCTTGGTTAGTGCCAGGGTTAGTGTTTGGGTCAGTATATTTTGGGCAGGATTTTTTTTTTTTTTTTAGTAGGACAAAAAAAAAAAGCACTGTTCTTTCTGGGCTGTTCTACAGGTACAAACATCAAAAACATACACATACAGTATGTGGCATCACTGTGATCGTCGGGAGCAGGAAAATTTATTTCGAGTTGTTGTTCGGTGGTAGGTTATGGTAGTAACAAGAAATATACAGCAAAATGTAATGTTTTTTTTTTTTTGCTATTTTGGGCCAGTTTTCACTTGATAATAAAAATAAATCAGGAGATATCCATAACCATTTACTACCAAACAGGCATGTACTGGCCATCAGGACAACAGGGAGTTTCCCGGTGGGCCGATGGCTCAGTGGGCCGGTTTCAGTGACAGCCTGTCAAAGTAATGGCTGCACGGTTCGCCCTCAACCTCACACATTGATGTGAGAAAGATGAGAAAAATACAGAGGAGAATAAGTGAAATAATAAAAGAGGTTAGTGAGGACTCCTTATGTTATGCTACTTATGTTTTTTTGCACAATTGCGTATAGTTTATATACTGTTTTTGTGCTTGTTTGCACAATTAAAGTGGGCCGGTCTGGATGAAGTCCAGGGCCAAATTTTTGTCCCAGTCCAGCCCTGCTACCAAATGAAATCCCAATTTGTCCTGAAAAAAAACAAGGCATAATCCACTTTGATGAACAAAGTAGTGATAAGTACAGTTTTACTAACATATGTCAAAGTTGCAAAATTGTGCTTAGGCATTGATTTTTTTACCCTTAGCCGTAAAGGGGTTTAACAACAGACACCAGATGGGGCAGTCACATTGGAAGATTTCTCAAAACCTTTTTTTCATAGGACAACTGTAAAATTTTTGATTTCCCATCATTTTCTGTCCAGTGACAATAGTCCCGAAGACAAAGAGAGTGAACCTCCCCAGAAGGAATACAGCAAAGTTCTGACCAATTCTAGAAAAATAAAGTTTTAGCTTTAGCCATACTTGAACTCCATGACCTGAATCTTAAGGACCACAACACATGGTTGTAAATCATAAAATATGTCTGTATTTGCTGTACATGGGAACCCCAGCTGTTGTGTAATTCTGTTAGGAATGAATTACAAAGCACACTGTATGCAGGAATCTGTGCATAAATGCAGGTATAAGGCTCCATTCACACCTGAGCATTTTGTAGCTTGAAGCCTGAAGCTACAAAACGCTGGAGGGGAAAAAATCAATTATTCTCTATGGAGATGGTTCACATCTCCACTCCAAAATGCCTGAAGCCCTACACCTGAAGCTCAAACAAGTTCTGGACCCTTTTTTGTCACGTGAATCGGGCAGATTTGGGCGTTTTTCTGCTTTTTACATTGGTGGCCTTTTGCCCTGCACAAAATTGCGGCAAATCATGGTAAAAAAACGCCGCAAAATCGCGGTACAAACCGCCGCAAAAAACGCAGCAAAATCGCTGTAAAATTGCGTGATTTTCTGCCTGAAAACGCCAAGCTCAGGTGTTTACAGGCGTACACCCATTTACAGTGTATTTTGTAATTCATTCCTATAAACAGAATTTGGCAGCAGCTGGGGCTCCAGGGCAAAGAAAATACAGGCATATTTTATGCTGTACACCCATACGCCTGCAAATAAATACAGTGCCTTGGAAAAGTATTCATACCCATTGAAAATTTTTCACATTTTGTCATGTTACAACCAAAAATGTATTTTATTGGGATTTTATGTGATAGACCAACACAAAGTGGCACATAATTGTGAAGTGGAAGGAAACTGATAAATGTTTTTCAGCGTTTTTTACAAATAAATATGTGAAAAGCGTGGTGTACATTTGTATTCAGCCCCTCTGAGTCAATACTTTGTAGAACCACCTTTCGCTGCAATTACAGCTCCAAGTCTTTTTGGGGATGTCTCTACCAGCTTTGCACATCTAGAGAGAGACATTTTTGCCCATTCTTCTTTGTAAAATAGCTCAAGCTCTGTCAGATGGGATGGAGAACATCTGTGAACAGCAATTTTCAAGTCTTGCCACAGATTCTCAATTGGATTTAGGTCTGGACTTTTACTGGGCCATTCTAACACATGAATATGCTTTGATCTAAACCATTCCATTGTAACTCTGGCTGTATATTTAGGCCTCATGTACACTACTGCTGCTAAACAGACGTTTTGGAGCAAATGGGCATTTTTTTCAACTGCTCCTGAACTCTCCTTTATATTATTTTATCTGTCCATGTACACAGGGTCATTTACAGTCGTTTCTAGGCAGTTGAGTTCAGAGGCATTTTTTGGAACGCAAAAACATGCGTTCAGAAGCTGAGTTTACAGGCATTTTAAGTGTCAAACGTGTCTAAACGCATCTAAATGCAGTAGCTCGCATTTAGCCACGTTTCGTTTACAGGCGTTTTTCACTTTTGGCTATTTTGAAAAAAAAAAAAATGTTTTAAACGCTTCTAAGCGCAAACGCGGCAAAACGAATGTTTTAAACGTCGGTTACTATTTGTCAAGTTAGATCTTTCAGGAGAGGTTGTAAAAACGTCCCGTGTACATGAAGCCTTAAAGGGGCGCCTATGATAATATTGGCTGCCATGTACACAGTCCATGACCCTGCCTTATGCCTGGATGGCTAGAGACAATGCCATCCAGTACTGTCCTGATGACCTCTAGCTCTGTTCCCCAACAAGCTATATTGGGTTAAAGGAGCATCAGAAATGGAAAACATCTCAGCAGAAGACATAGGGTCGTTATCCTGCTGGAAGGTGAACCTCCGCCCCAGTATCAAGTCTTTTGCAGACTCTAACAGGTTTTCTTCTAAGATTGCCCTGTATTTGGCTCCATCAATCTTCCCATCAACTCTGACCAGCTTCCCTTTTCCTGCTGAAGAGAAGCATCCCTTCAACATGATGCTGCCATCACCATGTTTCACGGTGGGGGTGGTGTGTTTAGGGTGATGTGCATTATTAGTTTTCTACCACTCATAGCATTTTGCTTTTAGGCTACAAAGTTTAATTTTGGTCTCATCTGACCAGAGCACCTTCTTCCACATGTTTGCTGTGCCCCCACATGACTTCTCGCAATCTGCAAATGGGAATTCTTATTGTTTTTCAACAATGGCTTTCTTCTTGTCACTCTTCCATAGGCCAGATTTGTGTAGTGTACGACTGATAGTTGTCCTGTGGACAGATTCTCCCACCTGAGCTGTGGATCTCTGCAGCTCCTCCAGAGTTACCATGGGCCTCTTGGATGCTTCTCTGATTAATGTTCTCCTTGCCCGGCCTGTCTGTTTAGGTGGACGGCCATGTCTTGGTAGGTTTGCAGTTGTGCCATACTTTTTCCATTTTCGGTTGATGGATTGAACAGTGCTCCCTGAGACGTTCAAAGCTTGGGATATTTTTTTATAACCTAACCATGCTTTAAACTTCTTCACAACTTTATCCCTGACCTGTCTGGTGTGTACCTTGGCCTTCATGATGCTGTTTGTTCACTAAGGTTCCCTAACAAACCTCTGAGGGCTTCACAGAACAGCTGTATTTATACAGAGATTAAATTACACACAGGTGGACTCTATTTACTAATTAGGTGACTTATGAAGGCAATTGGTGCCTTTAGTTAGGGGTATCAGAGTAAAGGGGGCTGAATACAAATGCACGCCACACTTTTCACATATTTATTTGTAAAAAAAAATTGAAAACAATTTATCATTTTCCTTCTACTTCACAGTTATGTAACACTTTGTGTTGGTCTGTCACATAAAATCCCAATAAAATACATTTATGTTTTTGGTTGTAACATGACAAAATGTGGAACATTTCAAGGGGTATGAACACTTTTTCAAGGCACTGTATGTCTAAGTGCATGAGCTCCTAAATGCTAAAGATAATTTAGCATTACCCCTTGCCGCCGAGCATATGCACATATGCGGCCCCACTGAAGGAAGTTTTCTTCTGTGGGACTGCATATGTAAATAGCTGTGTTTGTGCTGCGAGTGCTCCCAGCACAGAGACTGATCTGCCACCGTCAGCTCTGGTTCTTGTACTAAATGTCAGGACAAGGGAGGACCAGCTCTCAATTACAACTGCTATGCTATCACTGTGTTTAATAACTGTACAGCCCACCCCCATACTCTTTGGTCCCTTTCAGATGGGTGAACTCCGACAGCGGATCTGCCTGCTCTGCAGGAAATCTGTCTGCTAATCCCCGCTGAGCAGGCGTATGACAGGTTTGTGTCCGCTCCGCCTGTCTGTTTCCATCCGATCTACCAGATGGATGAGGAATGGGTCTCCCATCCGTCTGTTTGAACTTGACAGGATCGGATGTTGGCGGGTATCAGTGGACACATGTCTGTTGACATTCACAGAGGGCAATGGTTGGTCCAATCAGGTCCGCCTAAAAAATTGACAAGCGGACCTGTGTGAAAGAGTTCTTTATCCTCTTGAATAGAGTAAAAGATACATTGTATTTTTCTCTTATTGCTAGTGCAGAAAAATGTAAACATAAAAGTCTGTGAAAAAAAAAAAACTAGGTAAGTATCAGGGTCAAATATCAGGGTCAGTGTATTTTAAAGTGGAGGTCAAACCCCACCCCCCCCCCCCCCCCCGAAAAATTTAAAGTCAAATACTACTACAAATACTGCAGCTGCTAACTTTAATTATATGGACACTTACCTGTCCAGGGAGCCGGCGATGTCGGCACCCCAGCCGATCTTCGGATCGGCTGATGGTGCAGCCGCCGCTATTCCTGGTAGGGGAATCCGGCAGTGAAGCCTTTCAGCTTCACAGCCGGTTCCCTACTGCACATGCGCAAAGTGTGCTGCGCTCTCTAATTGGTCCAGTAGCGAGGAGGGGGCCCAACTTCCGAGAGACCAGGCCGCGGCCTGGTCTCCCGGAAGTGGGAAACAGTACCTGTCAAAAACAGGTACCCGTTACCCCTCTCCCCCCTGAAAGTTGCCAAATGTGGCACTGGAGGGGGGGAGGAGACAGATAAGTAATATTAAAAAAAAACGGTTTCTTTATTTAGTGCCCGCGCACTTTAGGTAGAAAAGAAAACACAAAAGGTGCACTATTGTTTTTGGGCCCTAGTACGGGTATAAAGAACAAATAATATATTTATGTGGTATCCCCGCAATTTTCAAGAGTAGGAGAATTTATTTGGGGTAAGTTATCATAATGGCAAGAAATGTACAGCTAAAGTTAAAAAAAAAAAAAATTTATATATATATATATATATATATATATATATATATATATATATACATACAGGTATATATATATTTAATTATTTGTGTCGTTTTTCTTTTGATAATAATAAAAAACACTCATGAGATATCCATTAACATTTACCACCATTACCACCAAAGGAAAGCCCAATTGGTCCTGGAAAAAAAAAACAAAGTATAATTTACCTGGATACGCTAAGTAGTAGAAAAGATATGTACAGTTTTATTAGGGCCAGGTTTACAATTATGCAATGCAGGAATGCGTGCAAATCCCACGTTTCCGCAACAGCAGGCACCCGCAGGCAAAACGCGTTGCTCTTTAGCAGGCACAGGGGTGCCATTAATTCCTAATGGCACCTCACAAATCTAAAACGCCTTGTGTTTTCAGATGCATGAAACATGCAGGTGCAGCAATCCATTTAAATGAATGAGCTGCTGTGCCCCCACAAACGCGGCATGCAGGGAGTGTATGATGTGAACGTGCCCTTACACGAGTGAAAATGTTAAATTTTTGGAAGTAGTAGGGAGCGGCTAAAACTTCTGTCAGGTTTTTTCTTCTTTTCCGTCGATGTCCTATTGTGGACGTTACCTTATTTTCTTGTCCTTAAAGTGGAACTACACTTTATCTGAGCACCACAAACCAAAAATGCTATTAAATACATTTTTAATATTCGAAGCAAACTCCCCCATCTATCCATGTCTCCATGCTTTATTTTGTTGAGAAATCACTTTGAAAAACACCCCTAGCATATCTGCTTGTGGCCATCTTGAGTAAGGGCAAATATTTCATTACTTTTTTACTAGTATTGGCAACAATCAGCGACTTATGGCAGGACTGCGATATTGCGGCGGACAAATCGGACACCTAACTGACACTTTTTGGGGACCAGTGACACTAATACAGGGATCAGTGCTAAAAAATATGCACTGACACTGGCTGGGAAGGTGTTAACATCAGGGGCGATCAAAGGGTTAACTGTGTGCCTAGGTTGTGCTTACTTACTGTGAGGGAGGTGCTTTGACTAGGGGAAAGCAAAGATCTGTGTTCCTACTTTGCAGAAACACAGGATCAATGCCTTCCCTTCTGACAGAACGACAATCTGCCTTGTTTACATAGGCAGATTGACGTTCTGCCTGTGTGCTGTGTAATCGGCGGGTGCCAGTGGACATCGAGTCCACAATACGGTACTGGGGACCACTGTCATTGAGAAAAAAAAAAAAAAAGAGGGGAGATCCAAAATGGTAGAGTTCTCCCTAGAACTAGAGGTAAGTGGAAATCTTCTAATGGGAACACGTTTCGAGGAAAACTGTTAAAGAGGGGCATTCCCCTCATTTTCCTCTAACTTCCTGTTAGGTCTCTGGGACAAGAACTGAAGGGAAATTTTTCCCAATGATACACAATAAACAAAAATATAATAATAACCTGCCAGGGGTTTTAACCCTTCCCTACTCAACCCGAAATTAAAAAAGGATTTTGTCTAGAGATACACTTTAACCCTTTCACTGCCAGAGTCGTTTTTGGGGGGTTTTTTTTGCACACATGCTTATGAAATCATTTTAGGCCTCAAGATTACATAAAACTCCCAGAATATTATATATTTTCTGAAAGCAGGCTCCCTAGAGAATAAAATAGTGGTAGTTCCAATTTTTTATGTCACACGATATTACCACAGGTAAGGTCTAGGAAACGTAAAATTTCAGTAAAAAATACACTAAAAGTTAATTTTAGGGCACACAAACCTAATAAATTACCCAATTTTTTGGTAACATCTAAAAGATGAGCTTGCATCGAGTAAATACTGCAGCAGTGGGGGCCTGTAATGCAGGGCGCATGGGCACCGCCCCCCATCCATGCGTCTGGCCCACTAATCTACATGTGGACGCATGGATTCCAATCGGGGGTCTTTTTTTTTTTTTTTTGAAGCACGTGATTAGAGCCAGAGGCTCTAATGGGCTACAAAAAAGGGTGGGCCCAGGCTCTAATAGGCTACAAAACACCCCCACCCAGTTGTGTGACAATAGCGAATGAATATTCGCTATTGTCACACTGATTCTCATCCTGATCAATCAGGTGGGTCTGAGACCAGTTTCCTGATTGGCCGAAAGGAGAAGCGTTCCAATTGGCCTAGGAGGAGGAGGGAGGAGACTCATGGCGGAAGCCGCTGCCCATCGCCCTGGAGGGAATGAATGAGTGACTTGTATAGCGCTACCTATGCAAACTGAATCACCTCAGGGCGCTTTTTAACCTACCAGCATGTCTTTGGAGTGTGGGAGGAAACCGGAGTACCCGGAGGAAACCCACGCAGACACAGGGAGAACATGCAAACTCCAGGCAGGTAGTGTCGTGGTCGGGATTTGAACCAGCAACCCTATTGCTGCTAGGTGAGAGTGCTAACCACTACACCACTGTGCTGCCCGCGCCACTGTGCAGCCCGCACCACAGATGCGGTAAGTGCCGGGCTCGTAACTGACATAAAGGGGGGGGGGGTGCTGCTGATGACCCGACCTACCACAACAGGCCAGACCGGGGGGGGGGGGGGGCTGCTGATGACCCGACCTACCGACAGGCCAGATTGGGGGGGTTTGCTGCCCCCCCACCTATCAGTGCCGCCTCATCAGCACACATCAGTGAAGGAGAAAAATTAGCCGTTTGCAAAATGTTATTAAAAAAAAATATGAAAAATGCTTTTTTTTTTGTTTTTTTCAAAATTGTTGGTGTTTTGTTGTTTCTTAAGCAAAAAATAAAACCCCAGTGGTGATTAAATACCACCAAAGGAAAGCTCTATTTGTGTGAAAAAATTGATAAAAATATCATATGTGTACAGTGTTGCATGACCGCGCAATTGTCATTCAAAGTGCGACAGTGCTGAAAGATGATCATTGTCCTGGGCAGAGAAGGGGGTACATGTGCCCTGTAGGCAAAAAGGTTAATGCAGAAGAGACATAACATCTCTTCTGAAATAAAAATCCTACCTGTGTGCAGGGGCAGATCCAGGGGGGGGGGCAACGGGGCAATTGCTCCCTCCGAGAAATGCGGGTGAGTGACTGTGAGAGAGCCCACTGGCGGGCGGCTCCGTAAGTGAGAAAGCTGCCGGGTGGCTCCATAGGTGAGAGAGCCGCCGGGCGGCTCCGTGAGTGAGAGAGCCGCCGGGCGGCTCCGTGAGTAAGAGAGCCGCCGGGCGGCTCAGTGAGTGAGAGAGCCGCCAGGCGGCTCCGTGAGTGAGAGAGAGAGAGACGCTGGGCGGCTCCATAGGTGAGAGAGAGAGAGCCGACGGGCGGCTCTGCAGGAGAGAGACAGCAGGCTGGCCCGGCGGCTCAGTTGGTGACATGTGCCGCTCAATGTGTTTGTGGGCGGGCTGCTGGCCAATCAGGGAGCCGGCGGGCGGGGGAGCAGAGAGATGACATCATCTCTCAAAGCCCGGCGCCCGCCCTGCATCCCTGCAGTTCCCCCCTCACCATGCAGGCAGCTGCGGCAGCAGAGAGATTACATCACCTCTCTGCTGCCTGTCTCTGGGACACAAGAGACCACGTTAGCAGGTGGCAAGTGACAATCTTCATCTGGTGACAGGCGACGTGGCAAGTGACAATCCGCAACATGTGGCAGACGACGTGGCAAGTGACAATCTGCATCTGGTGACAGGCGACGTGGCAAGTGACAATCCGCAACATGTGGCAGGCGACGTGGCAAGTGACAATCCGCAATATGTGGCAGGCGACGTGGCAAGTGACAATCTGCATCTGGTGACAGGTGACGTGGCAAGTGACAATCCGCAACATGTGGCAGGTGACGTGGCAAGTGACAATCCGCAACGTGGCAGGCGACGTGGCAAGTGACAATCTGCATCTGGTGACAAGCGACGTGGCAAGTGACAATCTGCATCTGGTGACAGGCGACGTGGCAAGTGACAATCCGCAACATGTGGCAGGCGACTTGGCAAGTGACAATCTGCATCTGGTGACAGGTGACGTGGCAAGTGACACACTCGGGGCTCCCACTGATTCTGCATTATGGTGAGTTAAACTATTTAATTTTTTATAACAATGTAATAATAGTAATAATGCGCTTCAATCATTCTGACACCATAACAACCATGGTGCCGTGATGATTGAAGCGCCACCCGCCATTTCCCCGATAGATGTACCCCAAAAAAAATATATATATATATTTTCTGGCAGTGCCCCTCCCGAGACTAGACTCTGGATCCGCCCCTGCCTGTGTGCCCACATTAGCCATAAAGTGCCACTTTATTTTCTCTCACACATAATTGGGTATTTAAAGTGAACTCCGGTTTCCCTTATTTACTAACATTCATTTTGCAAATTCCTCTCAAACTCATACAGATGTACCTTTGGGCATACTGTGCAAGTTGTTGGCATATTTCTGTGCCCGGGATATACAGCTATGGCACACGTCTCTTGCGTAACCTTAAAGGCACCGAACTACATCCGCAATTTACCAAACAAGCCACAAACCCTTGATAAATCAGTCACATTTTATTAAAATATTGTTGTGCTGTTGTTTTGTATATTAGAATGACTTTATTAGAAAACCTATATATATATATGTAGTGCTTCTTGCAGTTACATTGAAAGGACGTGAGGCAGAGATCCTGACTGTGCGCATTGGCTGATAAGCAGTTAAATCGGGGGCCTCTTCCCCTCCCATGGGCCCCGTTGCCATAGTGACAGGCCAGGGGCACTATGATCCCGCTACATTCTCTGCGTGAGTGACGTCAGTAAACGCGCCCAGTGGGCGGGCAGAGCGGTTCTTCGCAGCTCATTGGACGCCTCAGTAGTTGTATTATAAAGCCATAGCGGTGTATGATGTGATGCGGGAGCCCTCACCGCTCAGCACGGGGCTCTGTAGTAGGCGGGGAAGCTCCGTGTACAGCCTGGGTTGGACAAGGTGCCGCGTACATGAACTCAGCACACAGAACATGTCGCAGCCACGCTGTCCCCGCCCGAGCTGCCACACGTCTCCTCCCCCTGTCCCGTGCGGCGCCCTGAGGAAAGGAAGAAGGGGACACGCCCCACAATGAGGAGCTTCCCCCCCCCCCATTCACGTGCGGCGCCGAAATCCTCCGCAAACCCCTTTCACGTGACGTCACCCACCCCAATCCTTCCCAGTCCTGTGCGGCGCAGGGCTCCAAGCTCCGCCCACCCCCCCACAACGTCGTTTTCCCCGCCCCCCAGTCCTGTGCGGCGCTCGGCGGTAGGTGACACCGTCCTTTCCTTCGCGTCAAGTGAAGGCCCCGCCCTCCCGTGCGGTGCTATTGACGGCGCTTATCTCGGGGGGGCCCCCGCCGCCGTCTGTACCGTTCACGTTCCTGCAGTAAGAGCGCGGACAGACGTAAATGAAGCCGGCGAAGGAGGAACGCACGTCAGGAGATATGGAGAGCTCTGCGCTGAGCGAGGAAGATGCGGAGCTGACGCTAGGGACCAACACCACCTCGGGCACAGAGTCTCCATCGAGGAGCGGGAGCATAGACCATGATAGTCCGATGATGATAGGGAAGGAGGAGGCCGCAGGGGGTGAGTGGCGGAGCTTCTTGGGGGGAAAAGAGTGCCTCGTGGCGGTGTACAGACGTAATTACAGGATGCGCGCTCTAGCGGCGCTCGCTGGCTGTGTCCGGTATTGCAGGCTGTGTGGTGGATCGTAGAATGCAGAATGTTTCAAGCTGTGGGAGGAAGCGCGGCGTTTCCGTCACTGCAGCGTCTCACCACATGGGGCGCTGTAGTGCGGTGGGACTACAAGTCATATGCTGACTGGCAGTCCAGGACATGTGTTTCCTCAGCGGAACCAAAGCCGCGCTCTGCTTCCGTTCTGTACTCCCAGCATGGATTGTCCGGTTATAGGGCCAACCCTCTGATCTGAACGTCCTGCCCATTGCATCTTATTGTCATTATTTACACACTCAACTTCATGAATGACAGCAGTATATCTGAGGATGGGATGTGGCTCTAACAATGCAACCTGTAAAACATTACAGTGCCTATGGCCAGGCTTTTACCCAGTTTAACAAACATCCAACCATTGCCATAAATCATCTGAGCTTTTCCAGGGAAAAAAGAGTTTCTAAAGTATCCGGCATTGATTGATCTTTGAGAATAATGGTTGTATCCTCATGTAAAATAATTCATAGGATATTAAGGCTTTAAGGAGACCCTGTCAGATCTTTAAATATGTTAAAGCAGAACTGAAGTCCTGGATTTAAAGTGATGATATTAAAAAGGAGTTTGCCCCCCCCATCAAATTAAAATATATCAATATTTAATATTAGGACACTTACCTGTCCAGGGATCCCGTGATGTCGGCTCTGATTGGCTCTCGGGTGCTGCCGCCGCCATTTGTGGTCAGAGAAACAAGAAGTGAAGCCTTCCCTAGCCAGTCCCCTACTGCGCATGCTCGAAGGGGCAGAGGTTGCCGCGGCGAGGTCTCCCAGAAGTGGGGAAGGGTACCTGTCAAACCGGTAACTGTCCCCCTCCCCCGAAAGGGGCCAAATGTGGCTCCGGAGGAGGAGGTAGGTAAGCGGAGTGTCCACTTTTGGGTGGAACTCCGCTTTAAAGTGACACTAAAGGGTTCCTTTTTTTTTTTTTTTTTTTTATGACAAACATATAGTTGCCTCCACTGTGCAGCTCGTTTTGCACAGAGTGGCCCTGAACATCCTGTTCTGGGGTCCCCCGGCGGCTCCTCCCCGCATCAGATAACTCCCTGGGAGAAGTGCTCTCCCGGAGGGTTTCCTTGCGGGCGCGCTCCTGAGTCCAGCATTCGGCATCTTTAATGGCCGAATGCAGGACTTGGCCTCGCCCCCCAGCGCTCGCGTCATTGGATTTGATTGAGAGCAGTGGGAGCCAATAGCTGTGCTGCTATAAATCTATCCAATCAACAGCCGAGGACCCCGGACAGAGAGACAGCGCGTCTCCGTGGGTCAAGTTCCAGGGGTCAGGTAAGTAAAACGGGGGGGGGGGGGGGGGCGGTCACTGACAGGTGTTTTCTCAATTTAATGCATAGGATGCATTAAGGTGAAAAAACAGGTGCCTTTACAACCTCTTTAAAGTCTTGTTTTCTTTTTTTGTTTTGTTTAAAAATAACAAACTTGTTATGCTTGCTTGCTCTGTGCAGTGGTTTTGCACAGAGAAGCCCAGATCCTCCTCTTCTCGGGGGCACTCCTGGCCCCTCCCTCCCTTCTCACGATTTCCCCCACAGCAAGCAGCTTGCTATGGGGGCAACCGAGTCGCTGCTCTGTGTGTCCATTCAGACACAGAGCCGTGGCTCTGCCCCGCCCCCCTCTCTCCTCACGACTTTGACAGCAGTGGGAACCAATGGCACCCGCTGTGTGTATCAGGAAGTAGAGTCCTGGACAGATGAGTCTCTTGTACAACATCGCTGGATTTAGATGGGGCTCGGGTAAGTACAGTGCCTTGAAAAAGTATTTATACCCCTTGAAATTTTCCACATTTTGTTATGTTACAACCAAAAACGAAAATGTATTTTATTGGGCTTTTATGTGATAGACCAGCACAAAGTGGCGCATTATTGTGAAGTGGATGGAAAATGATAAATGGTTTTCTAAATTTTTTCTAAATATGTGAAAAGTGTGGCGTGCATTTGTATTCAGCCCCCCTGAGTCAATACTTTGTAGAACCACTTTTCGCTGCAATTACAGCTGCAAGTCTTTTTTAGGATGTCTCTACCAGCTTTGCACATCTAAAGAGTGAAATCTTTGCCCATTCTTCTTTGCAAAATAGCTCAAGCTCTATCAGATTGGATAGAGAGCCTCTGTGAAGAGCAATTTTCAAGTCTTGCCACAGATTCTCAATTGGATTTAGGTCTGGACGTTGACTTGGCAATTCTAACACAAGAATATGCTTTGATCTAAACCATTCCATTGTAGTTCTGGCTGTATGTTTTGGGTCGTTGTCCTGCTGGAAGGTGAACCTCCACCCCAGTCTCAAGTCTTTTGCAGACTCTTAACAGGTTTTCTTCTAAGATTGCCCTGTATTTGGCTCCATCCATCTTCTCATCAACTCTGACAAGCTTCCCTGTCCCTGCTGAAGAAGAGCATCCGCACAACGTGTGCCATACTCTTTCCATTTTCGGATGATAGATTGAACAGTGCTCCGTGAGATGTTCAAAGCTTGTGATATTTTTTTATAACCTAACCCTTCTTTAAACTTCTCCACAACGTTAACATTGACCTGTCTGATGTGTTTCTCGGCCTTCATGATTCTGTTTGTTCACAAAGGTTCTCTAACAAACCTCCGAGGGCTTCACTGAACATCTGTATTTATACTGAGATTAAATTACACACAGGTGGACTCTATTTACTAGTCAGGGAACTTCTGAAGGCAATTGGTTCCACTAGATTTTAGTTAGGGATATCAGAGTAAAGGGGCCTGAATACAAATGCACGCCACATTTTTAAGATATTTATTTGGAAAACCATTTATCATTTTCCTGCCACTTGACAATTTTATGTGCCCCTTTGTGTTGGTCTAACTTATAAAATCCCAATAAAATACATTTGCATTTTTGGTTGTAAAATGACAAAATGTGGAAAATTTCAAGGACGTATGAATACTTTTTCAAGGCACTGTATTAGGGGGGCTGATGGGGGAGCTGCACACAGAAGGTGTTTTATCTTAATGCATGGAATGCATTAAGATAAAAAACCTTCTGCCTTTGGAACCTCTTTAACCATTTGCTGTCAGCTGTATGTATATATGAGCAAGTGGTTATACCGATCATGGCTGCAACCATGATCTTGGTGTCATTCTTTACAGCCAGCGATCTGCATTTTTGCAGAAGAGCCACCTCTGACTGCAGTGGTTTTTGGCTCTCCTGTTTATTTTGGGAAGCTCCGGTCCGCAGTAAACAGCCGGCATCCGGTGTCACATTTGGCACTTTTCGGGGGGAGCAGATATCTGTCTAATACAGGTATTTGCTCCCACTTCTGGCGATAGATCGCCGCAGATTCCGTGGCGAACTACGCCATGTCCCCCCCCCCCCCCCCCCAGCTTTCTTCTTGGTGACACACAGGTCCCAGAAGACAGCAGGGACCAGTGAGGATGTGCAGCGCGACTTGCGCAGTAGGGAACCAGGCTGTGAAGCCGCAAGGTTTCACTTCCTAATTCCCTTACTGAAGATGCCGGCGCCTGCACCCGGGAGCCGAGGGACAGGTCGGCTTTGGGTGAGGACATCGCGGGTGCCCTGGCAAACGTGCCACTTTTATTGAGTACACAGTATCTGATACATTTGTAGTCATAAACAATCACATTAAATAGAGCTGCACGATTAATAGTTAAGAATCAAAATTGCGATCTTTTTCCCTTCCCGGTCTTCAAAACGGCATGTCGCCATCTTTCTAACAAGTGCAGAGAGTTCTCACAGCTGGAAAAAAAAATCCAGGCAGCCTGCCAAGTTTTACTACCATAAGCGAATAAGTAGAAACAAAGTATCTTTTCGTTCTTTTATCAAATGAAAGAACTCCATGTAGATAAGGGAATTTTAACCATTTAAAGCCCAAACCTTTTCTGACATTTGTTGCTTACAAGGGAAAATCATTATTTTCTGCTATAAATTTACTTGGAGCACCCAAAAATTATATTTTTTTTAGCAGAGACCCTAGAGAATTAAATAGTGATTGTTGCAATATTTTATGTCACACCGTATTTGCACAGCAGTTTTTCAAACAGTTTTTTTGAGAAAATGCACTTTAATTGATTAAAAAAAAAAAACAAACAAACAGTAAAGTTAGCCCAATTTTTTTTTTTTTTTTGTATAATGTGAAAGAAGATGTTACACCGCGAGAATCGTGATCTTTATTCTAAACAAAAAAAATCGTGATTCTCATTTTAGCTAGAATCGTGCAGCTCCTACATTAAAATATACAAAAAGTACACCAATGAACCAATTAATACATAGACATATATATCAATCCCAAAGCTAATAATCCAAGCACTGCAAGAGTCAAGCTGAGGTCAGCCCATGAAGATTTGTAGCATACATCCTGACGTGTTTGGGAAATTTTATTGGTACATATTTGCTTCATCAGGGGAGATTAATACAGAGCAGCCCAGGGAGCACACCATACGCCACCCAGCGTATGGTGTGCTCCCTGGGCTGCGCTGTTTCTTCACAAACACCTGGCGGATAGGCTCCACCCATGCATGGCTAAATGGATGACGGGGTTCTCCTTGTCTCCATGCGGGCCATATGTGCAGGGAGAAGCTCCTACCTGTCCCTACTGTATTTCTCTAAGATCCCTTTCACACTGGGGCGGTTTGCAGGCGGTATTGCGCTAAAAATACCGCCTGCAAACCGCCCCTAAACAGCCTCCGCTGTTTGTTCAGTGTGAAAGCCCGAGGGCTTTCACACTGAAGCGGTGCGCAGGCAGGACGGTGAAAAAAGTCCTGCAAACCGCTTTTTTGGAGCGGTGTATTCACCGCTCCTTCACCGCTCCTGCCCATTGAAATCAATGCGACAGCGCGGCAATACCGCGGCTATAGCCGCGCTGTACGAGGGATTTTAACCCTTTTTCGGCCGCCAGCGGGGGTTAAAACCGCCCCGCTAGCGGCCGAATACCGCTGCAAGAACGACGGTACAGCAGCGCTAAAAATAGCGCTGTTGTACCGCCGACGCCCCCACCGCCCCAGTGTGAAAGGGGCCTAACACAGGTGGGGATTTCCATTCGCCGGTGAATGACGTCATCACTCCCCGAGGGGCGGGGCTATGCCACGCACCTCCACATCAGAGAAATGCTCTGAATTCTGGGCTCAGCTGTTTTTCATACAGCTAATGGGGCCTAGATTATTAGCTTCGGGTTTGATATATATGTCTATATATTGGTTCATTGGTGTACTTTTTGTATATTTTAATGTGATTGTTTATGACTACAAAATGTGTCAGATACTGTGTACGTACTCAATAAAAGTGGCACATGGTTGAATTTTATTTACTCCATTACCTTTTATTTCTGCCTTAAAAGTCCAAGGGGATGTCCCCTGTTGCACTTGTTGCATGCTCCTTTTTTCTCATGTTTTAAGGATGTTGGCAGTCCTACACATTTAACTCCCATAAATAACCTTCTTCAACATTTTGAATTAAGTTTTGTGTGTTAGGCCTCAGGTTGGACACCCCTGCTGTAAAAGGCTTATAAAGCATTGCCAATGAAAAATTTTAGGCACAGTAGTTTGTCGCCATTTCTGGGGTGCGCGCAATCTTGACATGTTTGGTATCTATTTGCTCGACCCAACCCATCTTTTATATTATGTTCGTGTGCTCTAAAATGCATTTTCGTGTACTTACAAAAAAAAAAATTATTTTGTCGGACTGTACAGACGAGACAATGCAAATTATTAATTAATAAAGCTGTTATGGATTGCCACTGGTCCTAAAAGCATCCACATCTTATACTGGACTCCTTCATTCAAGAAAAATATTTACTAGCTAATCACCAATTAACTGGCCTATTATATATATTATAATATATTTTTTTAATCAGAAAAAGTTTATCAAAGAACAAAACAAAAATACACATCCATACAGATCTTATGTGCAGCAATAAATCCAAGTACAGAGGGTAATATATTGTATATAAATCACAAATGGTCAAAAGATACCAGCATATTGAGTGGAGTTACTGAAACATCCATTAAACTGATGCCGCATAGCATTACATCGTCAGTGTGCAACTATGCAGAACTGTATGTCCATATCCTTAGTGCGTACAGGAGACAAGATAGAACAGAGAAACTGTAAAAACAAAAATCCTACACCCAAGTATATTAGAAACGTCTACTCATACTCAAAATTGGCTACCATGGCCCAGTAGACAATTCTTAAAATGAGAACCGCTTGTCTCTCCTTGAGTTACAGTTTTACCCCAACATCTACCAATTCACATTTGTAGTAGTCTGTCCTTCACCAACTGCATTGGACCAAGTCCAGGTGTGTCCCTCCATGGTTGCCACAGGGAGTAGATTTTTTTTTTTTTTTTAAGAACATTCTTTTGTTGTTAAAGTGGTTGTATACCTATTTTTAAAACTTTTACCTGCAGGTAAACCTATAATAAGGCTTACTTGTAGGTAAAAAAAAAAATCTCCTAAACCTGTACGGTTTAGGAGATATTCCCCTCGCAATGAGCCGCTGACTGCAGTGGCGCATGTGCACAGGGGATTCTCGGCTGAAAGCCCGGCAAACTCCGGACTTTGCCGGAAAGAAGTCTCTCACTCACAGCGCCGGAGCCGCGATACCCGGAAGACACGCCGAGGGGTAATGTCAGCTCCCTCGGCGTGGACCGGGTGAGATGCCGGTGCCTCGTTCTAAGGTAAGTATCTCATAATGAGCTAGTATGCGGTGCATACTAGCTCATTATGCCTTTTCCCTTACAGGTGTAGGGAAAGAAAAAAAATTCAGCGGGTTTACTACCGCCTTAAGTGAGTTTTTCGCGCATCAATGTACTGTTTACCCCATCAACCCATTGCTTCCTCGTTGATACCTGTGGAGTTATCCAGTGCCTCGTGATCATTTTGCGTGCTATGTACAATAGACGCAATACTGCAGTATGACCGTTTGGCGAAAGTGAGGGTATCTCCAAGGCACCGAGCAAGCAAATAACTGGATCATGTGGCAGTGGAAATTGAAATACGGGTGAGATAGTAGAAAGGATAAGTGCCAGTAACAAAACAGTTTTGGGCATTTCCACAACATATGCAACAAATCACAGTTATTTCTGCTGCATTTTGGGCATAGTAGTGGCGTGTCTCTGAATCCCCACTTATGAAGTAGAACTGGCGCCCTATATACTCTGTGTAGTAATAATAGGTGATATAATTTATGTGATGCTGAAACCGACACCGAGGGGGCGGAGGTCAGGCATAGGTCCCATGTTTCCCCATCTATAGATCCCAAATCCTTTAACCACCCTCCCACCCTGTGTGGATTGTAACAGTCTAGAAAAGACTCTCAAGATCATTCCCTTCCTGTCCTCCATCAACAGCACATCGGTCATCAAGGGATGTGTTGTTGATGCGAACAAAGAGGTTCTAGTCTCACTCTGAATGGCGTGCCTTAGCTGCAGATAATTGTAAAATTGGGTTCTAGGGAGGGCAAGCTCCTCTTGTAGCTCCATAAACGATTTAAATGCGGTGCCGTTGAATAGCTGGGAGATATATCGAACGCCCGCCCTCTCCCCGAATTGAAAATCCTTAAGTTTAATCAGTTCTTTGTAATATTTATTCTGCCATATGGGGGTAAATGAGCAGAATCCCTGGATATGCAAAATGGCTCTAATATATTTCCATAAGGTATTTAGGAGGAGTATTGTGGGGAGTGTTTGTGATAAATGTGAGAATCCTGCCTCTAAGTGGGATAGTGCCGGGATTAAAGAGCCGCCTGGTACTAATAAAGACCTGATGGGGTCTGTTACATCTTCACGCCCCCAGTTACCTATTTGTTGGACTTGGGAGGCCACAAAGTAGAATCTAGAGTGCGGGACTGTCAATCCACCTTGATCTTTGGCGAATTGCAGTGTGTGTATAAGCTGATACGTGCTATTTTATTACCCCATATTAAAGTTCTAAACTGAGAGTCTATTTGGGAAAACCATTTATGTGGTATCCATATGGGAGCGTTATGGAATATATATAAAAGTTGTGGAGTCCATACCATTTTAATTAAATTGGCTCTCCCAGTGACTGACAGTGGAAGTTTAGTCCATGCCATGCATTTGGTCGGAATTTGCAAAGCAACGTAACCAGGTTTAACGTGATGTATTGGTTTGGGTCCTGAGTCACTTGTATTCTAAGGTACCGGAACTCAGTTACTTTTGAACATCCACTGCACTGTCGGGTATGGGTTGTGACAGTGGGTCTAGGGGCATGAGCACTGATTTATTCCAATTAATGGTGAACCCTGACAAATGCCCAAAGTCAGCAATCAGTTGCATCACATTCCTCAAAGAACTGTCAGTGTCTCCCAGATAAATCAGAGTGTCATGCGCATATAAGAAGATGACATCTTTTTGATTACCCCGAAGGAAATCTACGATATTTTGCAAGGCTCTGACATGGATGGCCATGGGCATGGCAAACAGCAGAGGTAAAAGTGGGCACCCCTGCTGTGTGCCCCTAAAAAGCCTAAAGGGTTCTGATATGTCCCCATTAACTCGCATTCTTGCAGAAGGAGTGGTATACAGCAGCTTTATCCATCTGAGGAAGTAGGGGCCTACCCCAAATCTTGTCAATACTTCCCATAAATAGGGCCATTCAGAGCTGTTGAACGCTTTAGCCGCGTCTAAAGAAAAGATGGCCCTATTACCGGGGGTTGGTAGTTGTAAATTTAAAATAGTCTGCGTATGTTTTTGGACGTGGACCTCGTTGGTATAAAACCAGACTGGTCTTTGTGAATCACTTTTTGGATGCATTTTGCTAACCTATTAGCCAGTACCCTAGCCAGAAGTTTGACATCAAATGTAAGTAACGAGATAGGTCTGTATGAGTCTGGTGAGAGGACCTCCTTTCCTGGTTTTAAGAGGACAACTATAAGTGCCTCACTCATAGAGGGGGGAAGTTTCCCTGTTTCAAATGCATTATTGTAGACTTGAAGGAGAGTCAGGATTACTTGTGTGTTTTATCGTTTGGCTTTGGACTGCAAACCGTGAGCTTCAGGCCATTTTGCGTGTGAGCTCTTCCTCAGACAATGGGGCATTAGGCAGGTTTGCGTCCGCAGTGGACAGACGTGGTATAGGATATCTATCTAGGAAGCTGTGGGGGTCATCAGATGAGGGTTGTACTTTGGATGTATAGACATCCTTAAAAAAAATCCTTAAATATGTTCATAATAGCTGGAGTGGAATAGCACGGTGTGCCCTGTTCATCTGTGACAGCCACTATATGGGGGGGGGGGGGGTTGTTGTGTTTTAGTTAGTAGAGCTAAAGAAACTTTTATTTTCTGCTAAGTGTAATAATTGCCTGAGCATCGAATGTGAAGCCAGCCATGCTCTCTTGGAATCATCAGTGGGGTCAGCAACATATAATGCTTCAGTTCTTTGTGCCTCTGATCAAACCAACATTTCCCACTCCTTGGTGTTTGCCTTTTATGGGAGATATTAATCTAATGAACTGTCCACGTAAGTAGGCCTTAGCTGTATCCCATACATTGGTTTTATTCGTTGTAAATCTGGGTTCGAATCAGGGTCCGGTAAGAGTGACAACCAGAACTGGTTTAGCTTCCATGTCTATCGGAAGTGGGGAGTGGTCAGAGACCTATCTAGTTTAGTAATGTGAGGAGATTACCATAGGCAGCAGGAGTTCATTCCCCAGGCCCAAGTCAGTCCGGGACAGTCCCCCAATCGAGGCAGATTGACATAAGTACACCTGGGCGTCTGGGTTGTGAATCCTCCAAACGTCTGTAAAGCCCATCTCCAAGAGAAGGCGGGCAAAGGGTGTAAGCCCCTGTTTTATTAAGCCGCCTCTGGCATAAGCAGAGAGTTTCTTTCTCATAGTCTATGTAGTTATTAAAGTCCCCTAGGACCAACACTGGTATGCCTGGAAAGCGGGTTACAAAGTCAGCTAGTATTTTAAGCTAAAAACGGTGGAAGAATTTACATCCCTGCTATTATATACTTTGTCCCATAAAGAGAACACAATAAAAACACATAGCGACCATCTGGGTCGATTTTAACTACCATGCAGGAAAATTGTGTACCCCTTCGGATCAGGACACTCACTCCCCTCGAATACACCGAATATGTAGCATGAAATTGGTGACAAAACTGTCTTTGGGCAAATAAAGGAGTAGAAGTTGGGGGGGAGATGAGTCTCCTGTAGACAAATCACATCTGCATCTAAACGCTTGACCGTGCTGAGCACAGCCAATTGCTTAACCGGGTTGTTTAAGCCCCAGACATTCCAGGACATAACTCTGGTTAGTTTAGACATTGCATTAGTATTACAGTAAAAGCAGAAGTGGATCCTGTAATTGATATACGACCCAATTCCAGGGCAATGGAATAGTATACTGTCAAGTGACTATACCAGCGAGAAGCAGCGAACCCCAAGTTCAATAGACGATCCGTTAGAGCTGGGAGTAAGGCATCAAGGTGGAATAAAAGAACAACAAAAAGGGCCATAGTAGAAAACAAAAAAATAAAACATTAAGTACCTGGCCAACATGGCCGTATAACCTTGCCATAAGTTGGCTAGGGGTCTATGCCAGACTATCCGGGGGACAACAGTGGAGCCTATAATATTTACAATATAATATACGGATAAATGGCCTTGGAGGCACTCCCTGGGGACTAGTAGGCATCTTTCAGTACTCCAATATTTTGTTTGCAGCTTATATGGTAATGGTTGCACCCAACATCTTGCCTCCATTGTAGCTGGAGAATACATTGCTAAACACGATTAGGCTCTTGTATTTTAACTATTATGGAGATTTGGGTCCTTCCCTATATAAATAATATATAAAAGAGGTTTGCTGGTGGCTTTCTAGCACCTAATATACCTGCTGCATTTTATATCAGTCACAAGGAGCGTCTCTAGACTCTGCCTGCCCCTCATCTCATATTGTGGTCTTAATGTCCACCCCAGAAGTATTTTGGCTCAGTCACTGCAGCCATGGGTCAAATTTACATTTTAATTACTATTGCTATTTCCTCATATGTTCCTCATTCTGTCCTGAAGAAGATGCTTGTGAAATGCACTTGCAAAGTAGGATACCTCCAAGGGCATTTGTTACTATCTGTATATCACACTGTAAATATTATAGGCAAGTTACTTGGTGATTAGCTAGTAGCTATTTTTCTTGAACAAGGGAGTCCTGTATAAGATGTGGCTGCTTTTAGGATTATTGAATTTTAATCAGTATATGTAAATGTTAAAGGGCTCCATTCACGAAGTGGTATCTATTGCTTTAAGATCAGTGGTAACATGCCTCATAGCTTTTTTTCAAACATTTTTTTGCAACTCAATAGAAAATGTAACTGCGCTATTTCTTGAAGTGATGCAGTATTTTAGTAGTGAAATCTTACTATATTTTAATGTCAAAAGCCACCAGCATCCTTAACCAGTAAATAGCTGGTTATTAAGGAGCCGGCACCCAACGCATCCTTAACAACTATAACTCACCTGCTGTCAACAGGATTCCACTCTGACAACAGAATGTAAGCAAAAAAAAGGCGGTATTCTGTCAATTACTGCAGATCATCGGATAATGCCTCCAATGATCTGTGCATGCGCAGTAGTGATGTCAGTCCAGGGAGAGGGTATAAATCAAGTGATTTATGTTGTCGAAAGAGAGCAAGGCACAATCTGATTGTCAGATTCTGCCTCCACGCTTTGCTGATCGTCGGATAATGCCTCCGACAATCTGCGTATGCACAGTATTGACATCACGCCAGCAGATCAGCTGGAGTGACGTCACTACTGCGCATGTGCAGATCGTCAAACGCATTATCCGACGATCTGCAGTAATCGACAGAACACCGGCATTAAAAAAAAAAATAACCACTTTGGGTCTGGTATAGATTTTGAGGGTGACCCCAGGCCAAAATTAAAAAAGAAAATGGTGTGGGGCCCCCAAGATCTATACCAGCCCTTAAACCGAGCCTGCAGCCTGGCAAGCCAGGAAAGGGGGGAATGATCAAATGGGGCCCCCCCCAAACCATACCAGGCCACCCCCCCCCCCCCCCGCCACCCAAGTTGATGAGAACAAGGGCCTCTTCCCTCAAAACCCTGGCCCGGCAGTTGTGGGAGTGCGGGGTTTGACTTATCGAAATCTGGAAGCCCCCTTTAACAAGGGGTTCCCAGATTGCGGCCTCTAGCCCGCATAGTACCCCTACTTATTCACCAAAAAAATGGGCAAAATAAATAAAAACAAAGCGACTGTTTGACAAGTCCTTTTATTTAAAAAAATCCCCCCCCCCCAAGTAAATTCCGATCTGTCCGCCGACCTGCACAAAAAAAAAAAAAAAAAAAAAAAGAGATCCGCACCCGATGCTCAGCTCTTGCCGAATGACAGCTGCACCACCTACCTGCTGCTGAATAAAGTAAGGGGCGGGGTCAACTGGTGACATCACTTAGTTTAGCTAGTGGAAGGTAAGTAGCAGAGCTGCTATTTGGCAAGACCCAAGCGTCGTGTGTGGATGGGTTTTTTTTTCTTCATGTGGGTCAGTGGCCAGTGTTCAGTGTTATTGACGCTGGATTTACTTCAGGGGACATTTTTTTATCAAAGGACTTGTCAAAAATGGTTTCTTTGTTTAAGACTCACAAGATTTCTGACAGAGGAGTGAAAAGTATTATCAGAAGAATTGTCCAAGAGCCAAGGACCACTTGTGGCAAGCTTCAGAAAGACCCAAAATTAGCAGGTACAATTGTTTCAAAGAAAATAAGTAATGCGCTCAACCGCCATGGCCTGTATGTACGCTCACCACGCAAGACTCCATTTGCTGAAGAAAAAGCATGGTAAATCTTGTGTAAAGTTTGCTGCACAACATTTAAACAAACCTGTGAAATACTGGGAGAATATAGTCTGGTCAGGAGAGACCAAAATTTAACTCTTTGGATGCCATAATTCACACCATGTTTGGAGGTCTAATGGCACGTCACATCACCCCAAATACACAATACCAACAGTGAAGTTTTGGAGGTGGGAACATCATGGTGTTGGGCTGTTTTTCAGCATACGGTACTGGCAAACTTCATGTCATTGAAAGAAGGATGAATGGAAACATGTACCAAGACATTTTTGATAAATCTGCTGCCACCTACCAGGATGATGAAGATAAAATGGGGGTGGACATTTCAGCAAGACAATAATCCCAAACACAAAGCCAAGGAAACTCTCAGTTGGTTTCAAAGAAAGCAAATAAAGTTGGTAGAATGGCCCAGCCAATTACCTGACTTGAATCCAATAGAAAATCTATGGAAAAAAGTTATGGATCAGAGTTAATAGAAGAAGCCCACGGAACCTTCAAGATTGGAAGACTGTGTGAAAGAATGGGCCGACGAAATCGCACCTGAGCAATGCATGAGACTAGTTTCTCTATACAGGAGCCATCTTAAAGCGGGGTTCCACCCAAATTTTGAACATTATCTCTATGCATTCTCTTCCTTGCCTAGATGCTGACATGCTGTGTAAAAAAAATTTAAATCGCCGTAATTACCTTTTTTTTTTTCTAATCTTCTTTGCACTTCCTGGTTTTCCTCCCATGGGAGTAGGCGTGTTTCTAGCCTCTCCCAGACCTCCCACAGTCCCCTGGGAGCTAGTCTCAGGCTTCCCAGCATGCATTGTGCAACAGTGTCATCACAACATCTCGGTGAATGCTGGGAGCACAGCATTCACCGCATCCAGGAAATACATGCTTGTGGGCTTCAAATGCCCACAATGAAGATGGAAACCGCCTGCAGTGAATTTTATAAGTTATTCTTTACAACGAAATCGGACACAGGCGGACTTATTACACAGAACATGTGAGTAGATAATCATGAGAAGAAAAGTTTGTGAATGAACTCAAAAAAAAAAAAAAAAACGATAGATAGGTGGACCCCCGCTTTAAATCTGTCATTACCAACAAAGGATTTTGTACGAAGTATTAAATACATTTCAGTTAGCATGTTCAATACTTTTTCCCGAAGTCATTCCATTTTATTACACAACTTAATATCTGAACGTATTTGTTTTGGTGTCTTTGTATGAATGGATTACATGGGTTGTTACCGACATGTGGTGAAAATTTTTAATCTCGGTAGCAGCTTTAGAAATATATTTACCTAGAAAAATGGTGACGTGTTCAATATTTTTTTCACCCGGTGTATTTGTGAAAAAAGTGTCACGTTACCCAAATACCGAATGCGATATGCTTTTGTAAATGGAGCCCAATGTCTTGTTGAAAACTTTAATCAGTTGTGTGTACTCCTCTGTAGCGGTAAAGTCTGACTATAGAATGAATATATATAAAAAAAAAATACAGTATTTTCCGGCGTATAAGACGACCTTTTACACCTAAATTACACAGCCAAAAAGCGGGGGTCGTCTTATACGCCGGGTATGAAGCGGCCGTGATGGATTTCAGCCCACTGCACTCTGTTGATGAATACAGAGCCTACTAAGCCTGCTCGGATTGGAGTAACAACCTCTGCCAATCCGAGCAGGATACATTACAATGAGTCAGAGCGGCGCGGGCTGATGATGTCACAGCCTCTGCCAATCTGAGCAGGCTTTGTGTCCAACAACAGATTAGTAAAATACATTGCCTGCCATGATTGGCTCAGCAGTGCACACTGTATGCACACTGTATTCTGCAGTGTACCTGGGGCTACTGTACTAACACAGCATCATATACTGTGTATACCTGGCGCTCCGCATATTAACAAAGCATCCTGTACTACACATCAAGCTCCAGATCTCCCCTAAAATACAGGTATGATTTATGGTGCTTTGGAGGAGAGGATTCATTGTTGCTGCCTACCAATTGTGGGATTTCCGGGACCTGTAGTTCATCAGTTTCCTTTTTCTGATGTTAAGACTGATGGTTTTTTAAGTTTCTGATGGATTTTTTCTAAATGGCGTTGCCTCGGAAGGGGGGTAGTCTTTTATACGGCGAGTATAGCCCAAAACCTACGTTTTCACTGGAAAAATAGCCGGCAAATACGTTATATTATATTTAAAAAAAACTACAAGTTATAAAGATCACTCTAGCACCCCATTCGTAACTGCATAATTGAGGGGAAAAAAATAATTATTAATTTTTAAAATAAATATATATCACATATCACAAAAGTGATTACACCCCTTGCATTTTTGCAAATATTTTATTACATCTTTTCATGTGACAACACAGAAGAAATGACACTTTGCTACAATGTAAAGTAGTGAATGTACAGCTTGTATAACAGTGTAAATTTGCTGTCCCCTCGAAATAACTCAACACACAGCCATTAATGTCTAAACGGCTGGCAACAAAAGTGAGTACACCCCTAAGTGTAAATGTCCAAATTGGGCCACATTAGCCATTTTCCCTTCCCTGGTGTCATGTGATTCGTTAGTGTTACAAGGTCTCAGGTGTGAACAGGGAGCAAGCGTGTTAAATTTGGTGTTATCGCTCTGTCTCTCTCATACTGGTCACTGGAAGTTCAACATGGCACCTCATGGCAAAGAACTCTCTGAGGATCTGAAAAAAAGGAATTGTTGCTCTACATAAAGATGGCTTAGGCTATAAGAAGATTGTCAAGACTCTGAAACTGAGCTGCAGCACGGTGGCCAAGACCATACAGCTGTTTACCAGGACAGGTTCCACTCAGAACAGGCCTCGCCATGGTTGACCAAAGAAGTTGAGCGCACTTGCTCAGCGTCATATCCAGAGGTTGATTTTGGGAAATAGACATATGAGTGCTGCCAACATTGCTACAGAGATTGAAGGGGTGGGGGGGGGGGGGGGGTCAGCCTGTCAGTGCTCAGACCATACGCCACACACTGCATCAAATTGGTCTGCATGGCTGTCGTCCCAGAAGGAAGCCTCTTCTAAAGATGGTGCACAAGAAAGCCTGCAAACAGTTTGCTGAAGACAAGCAGACAAAGGACATAGATTACTGGAACCATGTCCTGTAGTCTGATGAGACAAAGATAAACTTATTTGGTTCAGAATCAGATGGTGCCAAGCGTGTGTGGCGGCAACCAGGTGAGGAGTACAAAGACAGGTGTGTCTTGCCTACAGTCAAGCATGGTGGTGGAAATGTCATTGTCTGGGACTGCATGCATGCTGCTGGCACTGGGGAGCTACAGTTCATTCAGGGAACCATGAATGCTAACATATACTGTGACATACTAAAGCAGAGCATGATCCTCTCCCTTCGGAGACTGGGCCGCAGGGCAGTATTCCAACATAACAACCCCAAACACACCTCCAAGACGACCACTGCCTTGCTAAAGAAGCTGAGGGTAAAGGCGATGGACTGGCCAAGCATGTCTCCAGACCTAAACCCTATTGAGAATCTGTGGGGCATCCTCAAATGGAAGGTGGAGGAGCGCAGGGTCTCTAACATCCACCAGCTCCGTGCTGTCGTCATGGAGGAGTGGAAGAGGACTCCAGTGGCAACCTGTGAAGTTCTGGTGAACTCAATGCCCAAGAGGGTTAAGGAAGTGCTGGAAAATAATGGTGGCCACACAAAATATTGACACTTTGGGTCCAATTTTGGATATTTTCACTTAGGGGTGTACTCACTTTTGTTGCCAGCGGTTTAAACATTAATGGCTGTGTGTTGAGTTATTTTGAGGGAACAGCAAATTTACAGTTATACAAGCTGTACACTCATTACTTTACATTGTAGCAAAGTGTCATTTCTTCAGTGTTGTCACATGAAAAGATATAATAAAATATTTACAAAAATGTGAAGGGTGTACTCACTTTTGTGAGATACTTTTTATATATATATATATATAATATAGGTTTTTTTTTTTCTGAAAATTTGCTAAATGGCTGCTCAAATATGGCATGCCAAAATGAATTGAGACAGCCATCATTTTATTCTCCAGGTACTTTGCTTTCAAGAAATATATAATCTTTGGGCGTTCTAAGTAATTTTCTAGCAGAAAATGCTGATTTTTTTTTAACATGCCTATGAAAAATAGAAATTGCCCTGGACAGCAAGTGTTTAAAGACTGCATGTGGCAGGCTCTTTATTGCACTGCAAATGCATCTTACTTTACATTCCAGCACAGTGCCTGTGTGCCAGGATGACTGAACTCACATGCTCAGGAGTGATGTCATCCTGCGCTGGCCAATGAAAATGGCCACAGCCCGGCACTCAGAGCCAAGTAGAAGATGCCAGTGAGCTACGTTTGGACCGGTAATGGAAGAGTAAGTATTGGGACTTTAGTTCTGCTTTAACCTGGCAATCTCCTGCAAAAAATAATCAATTTCTAATCCTCTGCCCAGCAGCCAGTGTCTGCTGCCTCCACCAGTGATTTTCCCATTCAGTACTTCAGGAGTGTCTGTTACCTGTGTCCCCTTCCTCTGACCCCTACGTCACTTTTGAGTCTGGTGGCCAAGTAGGGGTTGGAGGAAGGAACTATGGTAAATTTCACTGAAGACACTAAAGGAAGCAGTAGTGCTGAAACAGAGGCCCTGTATATACAGTGCCTTGAAAAAGTATTTATAGCCTTTGAAATGTTACACATCAATACTTTGTAGAACCAGCTTTCACTGCAATTACAGCTGCAAGTCTTTTTGAGTATGTCTCTACCAGCTTTGCACATAATTGTGAAGTGGAAGGAAAATTGAAAAGTGTGGGGTGCATTTGTATTCAGCCCCCCTTAGTCAATACTTTGTAGAACCACCTTTTGCTGCAATTACAGCTGCAAGTCTTTTTGGGGATGTCACTACCAACTTTGCACATCTAGACGGTGACATTTGCCCATTCTTCTTTGCAAAATAGCTCAAGCTCTGTCAGATTGGATGGAGAGCATTTGTGAACAGCAATTTTCAAGTCTTGCCACAGATTCTCAATTGGATTTAGGTCTGGACTTTGACTGGGCCATTCTAACACATGAATATGCTTTGATACAAACCTTTCAATTGTAGCTCTGGCTGTATGTTTAGGGTCATTGTCCTGCTGCAAGGTGAACCTCCGCCCCAGTCTCAAGTCTTTTGCAGACTCCAACAGGTTTTCTTCTAAGATTGCCCTGTATTTGGCTCCATCCATCTTCTCATCAACTCTGACCTGCTTCCCTGTCCCTGCTGAAGAAAAGCATCCCCACAACATGATGCTGGCACCACCATGTTTCACGGTGGGGATGGTGTGTTCAGGATGATGTGCAGTGTTAGTTTTCTGCCACACAATGGGGATTATTTATGAAAGGCAAATCCACTTTGCACTTCAAGTGCACTTGGAAGTGCAGTCGCTCCCAATCTAAGGGGTAGATCTGAAATGAGTGGAAGCTCTGCTGATTTTATCATCCATTCATGTGCAAGCTAAAATGCTGTTTTTTTATTTTCCTTGCATGTCCCCCTCGGATCTACAGCGACTTTACTTCCAAGTGCACTTTCAGTGCAAAGTGGATTTTCCTTTAGTAAATAACCCCCATTGTGTTTTGCTTTTAGGCCAAAAAGTTCAATTTTGATCTCCTTTGACCAGAGCACCATCTTCCACATGTTTGCTGTGTCCCCCACATGGCTTCTCGCAAACTGCAAACTGGACTTCTTATGGCTTTCTTTCAACAATGGCTTTCTTCTTGCCACTCTTCCATAAAGGCCAGATTTGTGTAATACATGACTAATAGTTGTCCTGTGGACAGATTCTTCCACCTGAGCTGTGGATCTCTGCAGCTCCTCCAGAGTTACCATGGGCCTCTTGGCTGCTTCTTTGATTAATGCTCTCCTTGCCCGGCATGTCAGTTTAGGTGGACGGCCATGTCTTGGTAGGTTTGCAGTTGTGCCATACTCTTTCCATTTTCGGATGATGGATTGAACAGTGCTCCGTGAGATGCTCAAAGCTTGGGATATTTTTTTTATAACCTAATCCTGCTTTAAACTTAACAACTTTATCCCTGACCTGTCTGGTGTGTTCCTTGGCCTTCACGATGCTGTTTGTTCACTAGAGTTCTCTAACAAACCTCTGTGGGCTTCACAGAACAGCTGTATTTATACTGAGATTAAATTACACACAGGTGGACTCTATTTACTAATTAGGTGACTTCTGAAGGCAATTGGTTCCACTAGATTTTAGTTAGGGAGATCAGAGTAAAGGGGGCTGAATACAAATGCAAGCCACACTTTTCAGATATTTATTTGAAAAAATGTTGAAAACCATTTACCATTTTCCTTCCACTTCCATCACAATTATGTGCCACTTTGTGTTGGTCTATCACATAAAATCCCAATAAAATACATTTACGTTTTTGGTTGTAACATGACAAAATGTGGAACATTTTCAAGGGGTATGAATGCTTTCAAGGCACTGTAAGCTCTAACAGCTCTAACAATTGTCCTAATTAGATGGATACAATATTTTAGAAGGACTGACATATCCACATTTACTAGAAAAAAAATGCTGCTCCAGTCTCTTTGGTAGAAGTCACATGTCATAAGTGATATTTAACCCTCGGATTTTTAAGCACTTTCAGCAGCTAATTTAATCACTTATTGAGCATGCAGCTTCTTCATGTTTTAATCTGTGCCTACGTTCCTGTTTAAGCTGCCGTCCTGACCGCTGCCCCAGGTTTCCCGTTTCAGGGTGGTTCCTTTCCTTTCTAGCATCCTATGGGGCCACTCTTGGATGCTGGAACTAGACTTGTGTCTCTCTCTACAGTGTGTGCATCAGTAGAAATGCACAACGCTATAGCCTAATATGGTAAGACATTCCCCTGCTCCCCCCCTCCTCTCCAAGTTGACAGACTGATTTTAGGCAGCGCTGTCCACTGTTACCCATTTCCTTTGAAGACCGGAAGTACAGGGAAGCAGCAATGAGGGAGCAGGAGCCGGCAGCATTGAAAGTTGTAAACTGCAATTGCTTGGGTAAGAATTTTAACAAATTGTTTACTAGGTGATGTTTATTTTTTTGTGCTCAATTAATAAACAAAAAAAGTGGAGGGTTTAAGCATTTTACTGCCACTGACGTATGCCATATGCCAACAGCAGCTGGGGTTTTTACACACACTCCCAGCTTCTGTAGTCCCGTAAATGTGTGCAAATCTGAGAAATTGACTCTCAGATGTACAAACGCCTGATTGCTTGCACACACCCCAACAACAGTCGGTCAGTGAATGTCCATTCACTGATGTCCTCTTTCTACTAAGACCTCCAAAGCAAGGTGTAAAATGTAATTTCCAGGTCAACCTATTACTTCTCCCAGACTGTCTGGCTGGGGAAGGAGATAATAGAGCAGATCTGTACTGTTAGATTCAACAGGGCAGGTGAGACATCAAGGGCTCAACAGACCCCTGATGTCTCATTAAAGAGAACATGGGAGACTTCATGTCTCCTATGTGATGAAAAAAATTTCACTGTGAAAAGTAAAGTTGCGCCAAAGTATATAAAATCCCCCCCCCCCAAAAAAAAAAATTTATAGCCACACCCCACATACATGTACATGCAATCATAAACGCAAGTGTCGGGGTGCCAGTGCATTAAAACATTGATTACTCTACACATGTTGCATATCACTGCACACACCAGAGTGAGAACATTAATTCTAGGCCCATTATTCATGGATATCAATAAAATGATTAGGTCTGTGAAAGCACATCTTATTGAAATATTAGGGTAGCAAAGTTTCACGGGCACGCAATTTTCAAGGCTTGATATGTTGGATATCTCTTTACTCTGCGCAACCTCGTCTTTTATATTTTACCAACAAATTGGTAATGTATTGTATTGTGTTTTGTGTGATTTAAAATTAACCTTGGTGTGTTGTTTTTTTTTTTTTTTGTTTGTTTTTTTTCTGACATTTTGTGCTTGATAAACTGTTGCAGTAATATCGTGTGACATAAAAAAAATTTGAACTACCGCTATTTTATTCTCCAGGGTATCTGCTTTCAGAATATAGTATATCTATTTTTTTTATATAGTTTTAAGTAATCAACAGGCCTAAAGTATTGTGTGCAAAATAGTGCAAATGCTAAAGTAATACTATTTTAAAGACCAACTCCTCCTTTCGGAGAGTGTTACACAATACACCTATATTTAGGGTTTAACGGGAAGTATGGTCAGAATCTGCAGCCCCCACTCTCAAACCACCACCCCCTCTTACAGAAGCCAGTGATGCTTCTCCCTGACAGCTTCTGTAAAATTGACGCAGCTGCATCATTCGTTTACATGAACTTGTGAATAAAAGTCCCCTCTGCCACCGCGACATAGACTCATGGATCTCAATGGAGCACAAGTGCGGTGACATCGCAGTTGTAATCCATTGACACTTAGCAGATGCAGAAAGAGTCTGCAAGAGCCAGAACATTGCACATGTAATCCACTGATCAAGGTTGCAAAGCTTTCCCGACTCCTTAACAAAAAAATAATAAATCCAATTAATATTTTTTTTACTTAACCACTTCCCTACCCAGCCATAGTCATATGACGTCCACAGATGGGATCTCCCATCCGGGGTGGACGTCATATGACGTCCTGGGATTCCCGGCCGTCTAGGGGGCGCGCGCCCGCCGCGTTGCTCGGGACCCGGTGCGTGTGCCCGGCGGCCGCGATGTCCGCCGGGCACCCGCGATTGCCCGTTAACCGGGCCGGACCGTGGATCTGTGTGTGTAAACACACAGATCCACAGCCTGTCAGCTCTGAGGAGAGCGATCTGTGTTCCCAGAACGGAGGAACACTGATCAGTCTCCTCCCCTTGAGCGTCCCTCCCCCTTCAGTTAGAATCATTCCCTAGGAAACATATTAACCCCTCCCCGCCCCCTAGTGGTTAACCCCTTCA
The DNA here is from genome assembly GCF_042186555.1 of Aquarana catesbeiana. Lineage (NCBI taxonomy): Eukaryota > Metazoa > Chordata > Amphibia > Anura > Ranidae > Aquarana > Aquarana catesbeiana. The sequence continues at coordinate 224,026,275 of NC_133334.1, read as the reverse complement.
CTGCCTGTCACATTTACACAGTAATCAATGCAATTTTATAGCATTGATCGCTGTATAAATGTGAATGGTCCCAAAAATGTGTCAAAAGTGTCCGATGTGTCCGTCATAATGTCGCAGTCATGAAAAAAAATCGCGATCGCCGCTAAAAAAATAAAATATTTTTTTGTAGCCCCCCTGGCGGTTTTCCCGAGTGTGGCTCGGGGTTAAAATTCAGTCCCATTAGCGGTAACCCCGAGCCACACTCGGGATCGCATTGCAGGATCCTGGGGCGGCGTTACTTACCTTGTCCCCGGGATCCTGCGATGTCCCCCGCAGTGTCCGAGGGCTCCGTCCTCTGCCCGAAGCCTCTCTGTGCCAGGCTCCGTTCCCTGCGAGCGGCGCGACGCACGGGGGCGGAGCCTGGCGGCAAATTCAAAAAACTGTAAAAAGCATAACACATACAGTACTGTAATCTTACAGACAGTACTGTATGAAATTATTTCACATCCCTTTTGTCCCCAGTGCTTTGTCCTATGCCCTGCATGCAGTTCTATATTTATATATACTGTTCTTTTTGGCTGGAAACTGGAGATTGTCCATAGCAACCAAAAAGTGTCCCTTTACGTCAAAAATGGTTTTAGACCAGCTAGAAAACGGCGATAGTAAATTAGAACACTTGCAGAATTGAGCGATGGTGAATCGTGGGGAAATTTATTTTATTATTATTTTATTTTTATTTTTTTAATTATTTATTTTTATTTATTATATTATAATTTATGTTTTTGTGTTTCAAACTTTATCATACCCGGGATATCTACTAGACTCTTGTTTGGACAGATTTAAGTGTGTTATTCCTAAGAATTACAGACCTACAATATAAAACGCCAAATTTCCATGCAAAATAATTGTACCGCTTTCAGCACCTAAAATCCGAAATAATCATACCGCCAGGGAGGTTAAAAAATGCCATAAATCTATCCCATATTTTGTAGACACTATAACTTTTGCGCAAACCAATCAATATACGCTTATTGCGATTTTTTTTTTTTTTTTTTTTTTACCAAAAATATGTAGAAGAAAACGTATCGGCCGAAACTGAGGAAAAAATTTGTTTTTTAAAAAAAAAATTGGGATATTTATTATAGCAAAAAGTAAAAAATATTGTGTTTTTTTCAAAATTGTCGCTCTTCTTTTGTTTATAGCGCAAAAAATAAAAACCGCAGAGGCGATCAAATACCACCAAAAGAAAGCTCTATTTGTGGGGAAAAAAGGACGTCAATTTTTTTGGGGTACAACGTCGCACGACCACGCAATTGACGTTCAAAGTGCGACAGCGCTGAAAACTAAAAATTGGCCTGGGAAGGAATGGGGTGAAATTGCCCTGTATTATACCGGTTAAACCGGGTTGATTTATTGAATTTATGCTAAAGTTGGACTTGGCCTTTAAACGCTTTAGTCACATGATCAAGAGTACTATGTTAGTAATTTTTATCCAGGGCTCGAAAACCCCTTTGGACAAACCCATTCTGCCTTTTGGGTTCACATATGAGCAGGTGTGGGAATGCATCTATATTGCATGCATTCCCGCACGTACATTCAGTCGCACACATATCGTGGAGCTTTAACCACTTCAGCCCCGGAAGGATTTACCCCCTTCCTGACCAGAGCGTTTTTTGCGATTCGGCACTGCGTCGCTTTAACTGACAATTGCGCGGTCGTGCGACGTGGCTCCCAAACAAAATTGATGTCCTTTTTTTCCCACAAATAGAGCTTTCTTTTGGTGGTATTTGATCGCCTCTGCAATTTTTATTTTTTGCGCTATAAATAAAATAAGAGCGACAATTTTGAAAAAAAACGCATTATTTTTTACATTTTGCTATAATAAATATCCCCCAAAAATATATAAAAAAAACATTTTTTTCTTCAGTTTAGGCCGATCGTATTCTTCTACATATTTTTGGTAAAAAAATCGCAATAAGCGTTTATTAATTGGTTTGCGCAAACGTTATAGTGTTTACTAAATAGGGGATAGTTTTATGACATTTTTATTAATAATTTTTTTTTTTACTAGTAATGGCGGCGATCAGCGATTTTTATTGTGACTGCGACGTTATGGCGGACATGTCGGACATTTTTGACACATTTTTGGGACCATTGTCATTTATACAGCGATCAGTGCGATTAAAAATGCACTGATTACTGTGTAAATGACACTGGCAGTGAAGGGGTTAACCACTAGGGGGCGGGGAGGGGTTAAGTGTGACCTAGGGAGTGATTACTAACTGTAGGGGGATGGGCTGTGTGGGTGACGTCACTGATCTCTGCTCCGATGACAGGGAGCAGAGATCGAGTGACACTTGTCACTAGGCAGAACGGGGAGATGCTGTTTACAACGGCATCTCCCCGTTCATCCGCTCCGTGAGGCGATCGCGGGTATCCCCGCGGCGATCGAGTCCGCGGGACCCGCGACCCGACTCACGGAGCTCCCGGCTGGCGCGCGTGCGCGCCGCCGGAGGCGCGCACGCACGGGCACGGCGGGAAATTCAAATGGACGTACAGGTACGCCCATTTGCCCAGCCGTGCCGCTCTGCCGACGTACATCGGCGTGCGCCGGTCGGCAAGCGGTTAAAGAAAACACATGGGTTGCATTAACTCTTAATGACACCCCCACGCACTGAAAAACATAGAGCATGCTGTTTTCATGCAGCCACGTTTTAAAAAAGTTGCAATGACCTTTTCCCTGCAGGAAATGCAGGGGCTGCTATGCCAAAACATGGCATGCAGAGCTGCCTAGCTGTGAACCTACACTTAATGTAGATAAAAACACATTATTTTTTTATTTTAATAATTTTTATTGATGTAGCAGGAACAGTCAAAGCAATAGGATAAGCCCCTGCGGAGTGGGTATATTGGTATCAATATAATGCTTTTACCGCTTCCGGACCAGTCGCCGCAGTTTTACTGTGGTAGGCTGGCTCCCCTGCGCAAAAACCCGTTGCTGTAAGTGATCTTGCAAGGTCCGTATAGTGAGCGCCCGCTGCACAGCAGGGGTGCTGATGGTCGTGGCCGACGGTCGTGATGACCGCTGGCCACGAGCGATCGTGACCAGGAGAGACAGAACAGGGACGAGGGTGTGTAAACACACACTTACCTGTTCTGACAGGAGTGACAGATCGTGTGTTCCTATTAGCTAGGAACCACGATCTGTCACTCCCTGTAGTTAGTCCCTCCCCCTTCAGTTAGAATCACCTCCCAGTGAACATAGTTAACCCCTTCACCGCCCCCTAGTGTTAACCCCTTCACTGCCAGTGACATTTTTACAGTAATCAATGCATTTTTAATCGCACTGATCGCTGTATTAATGCCAATGGTTCCAAAAATGTGTCAAAATTGTCCAATGTGTCCGCCATAATGTCAGTCACCATAAAAATCGCAGATCGCCGCCATTACTAATAAAAATGCTATAAATCTATCCCCTATTTTGTAGACGCTATTTTTCGCAAACCAATCAATATCAATATACGCTTACTGTGATTTTTTTTTTTTTTTTACCAAAAATATGTAGAAGAATACACATCGGCCTAAACTGAGGAAAAAAATAGTTTTTTTTATATATATTTTTGAGGGATATTTATTATAGCAAAAAGTAAAAAAATGTGTTTTGTTTTTTGCAAAATTGTCGCTTTTTTTTTTTTTTTGTTTATAGAGCAAAAAATAAAAACCGCAGAGGCGATCAAATACCATCAAAAGAAAGCTCTATTTGTGGGGAAAAAAGGACGCCAATTTTGTTTGGGTACCACGTCACACGACCGCGCAATTGTCAGTTAAAGCGACGCAGTGCTGAATCGCAAAAAGTGCTCTGGTCAGGAAGGGGGTAAATTCTTGAAGTGGTTAAAGAATATATTCCTCTGGGACATGTGAGAAAAGATAAGTTCTAGAAGAAAGAGAAGATGGGACAAAGAGGGGTCTGTGACTGGGGAAGACCAGACTCCTCTGGAAATTACTTATTTTAATTCTTCAGTGGAGAGAGGTTAAACCCTTTGTAAAGTGTGTTTGTTTTTTTTTTGTTTTTTTGTTTTTTTTTTTATGGTTGCTTGTGTCTCCACAGAGGAGATTGGTGCTTCTATTTGTCCTGGTGATTACTGTGCATAAAACTGGAAAGTGAAGGGAAATCCCAAGATTTTATAGTTGTCACCAAAACAAGAGTTAAAGTTGAAGTGATTGTAAAGTGTTATGTTTGTTATTTTTATAGGAAAAAAAAAAAACGTTATACTTACCTGCTCTGTTGCAGTGGATTTGCACAGAGCAGTCCGGATCCTCCTTCTCGGGTGCCTCTTCGCTGCTCCTGGCCCCTCCCTCCTGTTCAGTGCCCCCACAGCAAGCAGCTTGCTATGGGGGCACCGGAGCTGAGTCACAGCTCCATGTATCTATTCAGACACGGAGCCCCAACCTGGTCCCATCCCCTCTCTCCCCTGATTGGCTAGCTGACTTTGACAGCAGCGGGAGCCAGTGGCGCTGCTGCTGTGTCTCAGCCAGGAAGGAGAATCTTGAATGGCTGAGACATTCGTGGACAGAGAGGGACCTCAGGTAAGTGTGAGGGGGCTGCTGCACACAGAAGGCTTTTTATCCGAATGCATAGAATGCATTAAGATAAAAAAAAAAACCTGACTTTGCAACCTCTTTAAAATATTCAGTGCGGATTCCAGTGACTGTTTAAGATGAGAATTGTTTTGTTTTTCTCAAAAAGGATTTTATTGAGATGAAAAAGAACAAACACAGGAACAATATAGGTTCCAGTTAAAACTTTGTCATGTACATACATACATACAAGATCTTAATTTCCACGGATTATAACAGCAGGTCCCCCACCATGCCAACCCTTCATGCCTCAAAATATAAGCATCATTGCGTCGCTGTGCAATCAATTATACCTTTTAAGTTATTCCCACATCCACATTAAAGAAGCAATCTGTCTAGAACTAAATCTACTGGAGATTGGCCAGAGGTGTCCAACTATGAGGACCATAATACGTTAAATTTATCAGGGCGGCCACGGTGTTGGAAAATATATTTTTTCAATCGTAGGGTGACTCCCATCTGGGCAATCCATTCCTTCAGGGTAGGCGGCTTGGTCGCCTTCCAACATCTAAGAATAAGCTTACAGGCCAGAAAAAAACCTGGCAATTGCCCGTTTAGGGTTGTCTTCAATTTGAAGATCATCAAGGATTCCCAATATACATGGTCTGGGGTCCACGGGAACGTGGACCTGGAATACCTTATTAATGGTTGCAATGACAACCGACCAGTAAAGATGTAACTTTGGGCAGCGCCATAAAAGATGAATAAGGTCCTTATGGTCTCTAGAGCACCTAGTGCAATTGGAATTTTCTCTTATGCCCATCCTATATAGCTTTGCGGGCATAAGATGTACCCGCAACACAATATACAGCTGGGAAAAACGTGCTGTATTGAGAGAGCACAACTGTATAGTCTGTAACACTTCCTCCCGTTGGTCTTCCTCAAATGTGCCCACATCTCTCTCCCATCTGGTCACCACCCTAGCTGGAAAGCTGTTTAGGAATGTAGACAATAGCATAGACTAAGACCTGGCAGTGGATATAAATCCCTTGAAATAGGATACCTCTGTCATGTAATAAAAAACAGGAGCTGGGGATTGTATCCATAAAGCTCCGCCTGATTGTGCCTTAATTGCATGGTGCAGCTGCAAATAAGGGAAGTACATTGATTTTGGCAACCCAAATTTAGCCTGTAATTCCATAAAGGAGCACAGTTTACCTTTAAAAGATATGTACCAAGTATGTGACTCCATGTGATTTGCATTGTGCTCTACATGTCAGGGATGTTCTTTAAAGTGCCTATTGTCCCAAATAGGGTTATACCCAGTAAAGCCAGTGATATCCTGTAGCTGTCCAAGTTTGTTCCACACCTTTTGCAATAAAATATATGTAGGGAAAAGTTTATTTGATTTAGTAAAAGCTAAAGCTTCCAGACCCGTGGCTACATTATGCATTTCCGTGACATATCTCAAAAGGGCCGTGGTTGGATCCTCTTTTCCCCCCTCAGCAACAGACTCTATAGGCATAGCTCGGGCAATATGCTGCAGCTGAGCTGCCAAATAGTAGAGCCAAGGATTGGGTAAGGCTAGCCCACCTACCTCTTTTTAGGTTTCTGCAGTTCTAACCCAATCCTTGGAGGTCTGATAAGCCATATGAAGGAACAAAACATGGAATTAATAGTGCAGAATATTTTAAGCGGGAGCACCATGGGTGTGTTGTGTAAGATGTACAGAAGTTGTGGCATAAAAATCATTTTAGTGAGGTTTACTTCCTCTAAGTCTCTGGATAGCTCCACCTAGTGCTGCTTATCCCCAACATACTCTTAAGCATGAAAAAGAAGGCTATTCCTTGGAAGCCCTTCTCTTATGTGGATCAAGTTTAATGAGCCTTATGTAATGATTGGCGCAACTCAGAGAAGCTATTTGTGATACTTTTTGATGCCTTGTACCCGATGGAAGGGAAGTTTTTTTTTTTATTAAAATAACAAACATGTTATACTTACCTGCTGTGTGCAATGGTTTTGCACAGAGCAGCCCTAATGCTCCCCCTTGCTATGGGGGAATTTGTGTACTCTCTGCCAAGGGGTGCGGGGGGGGAGCTGCATGCAGAAAGTTTATCTTCCTGCATAAAATGCAGTAATGTAATAACCCTTCTGCCTTTACAACCACTTTAAAGAGAAGACTGTTCCCACTGTGGATTCAGCCATTCTTGCACTAAATATTTGCATCCTTTATGGATTCAGTTGGTGTCCTCCTTTGCCTTGGCAGGACCAGCCTTGCAACTGGCTATTGCCACCTTGTTGGTTGCCCAGACCATGTCAAAACTGGGCTGGAGAAATCTATGGTGAACTTTTTACAATTGATAATCCTAACCTTGTTGCAAAATGACAGTTCTTGACATCAGCACTGCCCTTCTGGATGGAGAACTTGATCAAGTCTTGTGCATAGGTGCAGAAACTTATGGCTTAAAGCCTTGTCGGCAGAATGCACTCGAAAAAGAATACTTCTGGGCATGACTTTTGAAATTGCGTTCCTCTTTGGAAGCACCTTTGAGGAATACATCAAGACGCCCTCTGAGGAAAGGGGCCTCCTACCCCTCTATCCTTAATCTCGCCTCCCCATTCTACAGGCCACCCCTACCATGCAGATGACATCTGTTCATCCCTCAGAGAGTCATCATCTACTGCATGTCCTTCCCGTCATGGCAGACCCCTCACAGCTGAGCCCACCAGACCGGCTCAGAGATCTTCACATAAAAGAATGCACCCACTCCTTAAAAAAAGAGAGGAAGAAAAAAAAATAGTGCCCGAGGGACATCTATTAACATAGGTATCCTGTAGACTTTTCATTTGGTCAACTGCAGCAGAGTGACTTCTGCCAGGTCTTCTATAGACCTACCACTATATCTCACATATGAGAGATCTTCTAACTTTAAAGGCAAACGTAATGTGATGAGGCTTTACTTCCATTTCTCCATATCTTTTATGGCAGATTCCTTTGGGAAAGCTATTGCCTGCTTTCTTCTCTATGCCGATTTAATGCATGGAAAGAATGCATAGCATCAATCGTCAATTTCCCTTTTATGTGCCTGTCTCTTTCAATATGTGGTCTGTAGATACTTCAGATTTTGTCTGCCCATCTCACCACAAACAGCAGTAGTTCTGCTTTGGCTCCCCTTGCATTTTACCTGGGGCCTCCTTTTCTTACATGACATAGGAATAAGCTTCCTGGAAGTTGGTCGTTCTTGCTTCCCTTGGACTTTATTGTTACTTTCTGTGGGGATGTCATTCTTCCTCCCTCTGTCTTGCTTTGAGGATGTCTTCTGGATGTCATGTATGGCTACCTGCCATGTATCAGCTTTCAAACTGACCCCTTTTCCATGTCTCTCAGGGTGATCCCTCTAGTCTAGGGGATTTCACTTTTTCCTTTTTTGCTTCTTTTACTTACGTGGTTAATTTACATTTATTTAGGGCTTCTTCCCTCTGGAAACGAGTCCCTCGTTCTTACCTGCACCCATTCCCCTGGAGGTTGAGGTTCTTGATTCCTTTACAGCATCTAGCTTCAGTCCTTTTTTTAAGGGTTGGAGAGCCACTGCCTGTTCTTCTTATCCAATTTTAAAACCTTCTCTTGGCAGTTGGTTATTTGAGCCTCTGCTTATTCATGCTTCGGCTATAAGGTGCTTCTGCTGTTGTCTGTGTGTTTGGGTCCATTGACCCTTCTTTGTGTGGGCCCCTTGCTGCAATTTTGCCCACCCCTCAATTTATTTCTTGGGGACCTCACATGGTATTAAGAATCAGTTCCTGTGTCCTGTACTGTAGGATAAAGATAATAGGAATTTTGATGTACCTGTAAATTCCATATCTTGCAGTACAGTACAAGATAGAGGTCCCTCCCCTTTTCTCTGATCTCCTTACTGCTTGCTTAAACTGGAGCCTCACGAAGTGTGCAAGGTTATATGGACACACTGTAGGGTGGTTCTCAGGAGAGCTTTTGCCAGTGTCTAAACACCTGAAGGTAGTGGCATATAACCAATGGCATTAACTTCTGTATCCTGTACTGTACCCCACGATAGCATTTTTGAAGTACTTGTAAACTCCACATTTTTCTATGTATGAGAAAAATTGATATCTGCAATCAGAATCACATGCACACATACAGTATATGATATGCATGCAAGCTAATGGAAAACACTACAAAACCTTTAAAAATCTTGCAAAGCTATCACTTTTTTAACCTAAGAAGACGTCTGACACAGAAGCCAAAAGTGCTATATTCTTAGCTGAGTAAAGGAAAGGGTTTTTTCCCCTAAATTTCACTGACTGATCATCATCTGCAAGTTACTTTTCTTTTTTTCTAGTTGTCTTTTAAAACTTTTCATTCACTAGCACACCAACTGTTTTTTTTTTTTTTTTTTTTTTTTTTCATGGCCCCTCTGAACAAAGGAGCATGATTGCATACAGTGTAATTGTTCATCAGAGTCTGGCCAGTAATGTGTAACGGGCAAGTGGCAGCCTAAATTGTAGGGAATGATTGTCAGGTATTGGAATTTGTATTCCAACAACCACCAATAATGTTGTTATATAATATGGTGTTAGCAGGTGGAAAAGACATTTTAACTTGCCAAGCTCCATTCAAAACTACATTTTGAATTTGGGGTGTTGATCCTTCTTAACCAAATACATACATTTAATTTAAACATTGCTGAGACATAGCTTTAGCTTTTGTTTTGCCCTGTTATTTTAACCCCTTATTCTTTCACTTTATTATAGATTCAAGCTCAATAGATGTCTTGTATCCAGATCCATCAGATTCATATACCGGTGGGCTTTTCCCAGGTTCCACCTCTTTTGACTGGAGTTCCCCAGATAGTAGTGGAGAGGGGAGAAACCATGAAGGAGGGCAAGAGAACTGCGAGGAGCGGGCTTCCCGGCCAGGGAACAGTCGCATTCCTGGAAAAGACCACCGGCGTTACTATCACAGTCACTGGAGGCTTGAGTATTTGATGGACTTCAATGCACGTTCTCATAGCATGATCTGTATGGTGTGTGGCAGTTCCCTGGCCACCTTGAAACTCAGCACCATCAAACGACACATTCAGCAGAAACACCCCTATTCCCTCACTTGGACTCCCTGTGAAAAGGAGGTCATCATTGGTGGCTGGGATGCCCATCTATGTGTTGATGCTCAGACCCTTACAGGAGGCGAAGAGCAGGGGGCAGGTAAATCTTGGTCTACAAATATCAAGTCTGGCAGTGGTCAATTCCAGGATACTTTTCATTGACAATATTCAAAACTACAGGCCTAGTATTCCTGGAAGCCAAATCCGGGGGTCCATTATTAAATGGTGTGGGGGCCTATGGCCCAAACGCACACAGATGGTAAGCAAAGTGTTTACTTTGCTACCATTACTTCTGCAGTTAAAAGCGCCTATGAGGTTCAACAGACAATCAAAGCAACAGTCCATTCACCTGCACAGAGAACCCTTGCATGCACACACTCGGCAGAACAGTAGGACCATGTCAGTACATTTGAGTGAAATTTTGAGTGCTCAGTATGAAAGAGCAGAAAGCTCATGTGTTTTACTAGGCTTTTTTTGTCTTGTCACTATGTTAAGCATTTGTGTATTTTGTCTTGTAAAGAATTCCTTTCCACCATTAACAGTCTCATATTTTGGTTCATGTTTTAGAATGTGTTTCCATCTACATCTCTATATATAATTTTATATATGTGCATCCTCATTAGTGTATGTGTAAACTCCTCCCTTTCTCTTTCTACAGATGATAATACAGTTACACCTGGTCCAAAAAAGAAGCGTCGTCGTCTTCCTCTGGCATCAAAAGGATCATGGCGTCCTCTATTAGGATCTGAGATTTCTCTGCCTCCACCTCCAGACAGAAGCCAAATAGAACAGTACATGAATGAGTCCTTTAAACAATGGTTACGATTAGAGTTTTTGATGGATTATGATTGTCAAGGGGACACATTGTATTGTATGATGTGTGCAACAGCCTTACCAACTCTCAGTATTAATGATATTAAAAAGCACATATTAGACAATCATCCCACATCCATTTATTTCAACACCGCACAGAAAGGTATTATAGTAGAGTCGTGGATAAATCGTAAGGCGGCTCCAGAAGAGATTGTAGATGTCGAGGATGAAATGGATGAAGATGAGGAAGAAGATGCAGAGGTTGATCTGACAAAAAATTATTTAGATGAAGAGGATTATTTGGTAGAGAAAACAATTACAGATCCTAGACTGCAAAAAAATGCGGGGAAAGAAAATGTTAATGGAGAAACCAAGGAAAATGGACAGCAAAAAAATGTTGAGGCTTTGGAAAAAGATGGTCTCAAACCTAGCAATGCTCAACAGTTGAAGAAAACTAAGTTAGAGTCCAGAAATGTGACATCATTGGAGGAAGAAAAGATTGGAGAAGAAACCAATGTTGAAGAGGCAAAGCTCCAAGATGAGGGCTTGAAAGCTGAAGTAGTGAAGAAGCTAGAGGAGCACGAAAAGATTAGAGACGCACAGCTGAAGAAAGAGAAAAAGAAAAGTAATGAGCCACAACTGTTGGAGGATGAGAAACTTAAAGCCAGAGAAACAAATCTCTTACAAGAGGGGCAAAGGAAGACTAAAGGGGCACAGCTGCTCGTAGAAGAGATGCATAAAGCTAAAGAGGCACAGGAGAAGGAAGAAAAGCTTATGAGTATTGAAGCACCATTGCTGGGGAGTGAGGAATTAAAAGCTAAAAAGGTGCAAACACTTGAAGAAGAACAATGTAAGGCTGCAGAGGCACAGTTGGAAGATGATAGAGTAAAAGTGTCTAACCATATGGAACTTGTTAAAGCGGTCCAAACACTGTCAAAGGAAAAGCAGTGTGTGCAAGAAAACATGAAAATAGGGAGCCAACAGACTGAACCAATCATGAGACTTAAAGGACCGGTTCTTGCTTCAGCTGTGGAGACGATAGTTGGGAATATCAAAAATGAGCAGGAGAAGCATAATTGTGCAAAGCTGATAGAAGAAGGGAAGAAGCTGTCAACTCCAGAGAAACGTATAATTCAGGTGCAACAAGTTCCACAAGTACAGCAAGCTCCAGCAGTGTTGGGAATTGGAGTTCCCCTGTTAAAAAGTGAGTGACTTCTATAATGGTGAAGCTACAGCAATTTGATAAGTATCAGTATTATATTTATTTTACTGTATGTCCATTCATATGCTTTTCTGTTTGTTTTCCCACTTTACAGTGGAAACTCCAGCACCCATTCTTATCACACGGGTCTCCGTTCTACCAGAGAATACAGTGATTACACCTCCAAAACCAAAGCCCTCTACCTCCACTTCTGACGCTTCAAAAAACTATCGGGTTATTGCTCCCAAAGTTGTTGCAGTTCCGGAAGACCTCCAGATACAAAAGCCATCATCCTCTGTTAACACCGAGCCTTCTCTGTGGCCTGCAGGGGTTGACCCTGCCATATGGGAGGTTAGTTTGTGGCAAGATAATGGTGGTAATTCCATTACAAATTTCCAGGGCCTGGCTTATCAAATGCGTTGGCGCTCAGATTACCTGATGGACTACAATGGACTGCGAGGAAGTGTGGTCTGCATGTACTGTTGCTCCTCACTAACTGTACTGAAAGATAGTAGCATAAAAAGACACATTGTACAGAAGCACCCTCATACATCCAACTTCTCTGCTGAGCAAAAGGCAGCTGTCCTTCTTGACTGGGAAAATAAGCTGGCTGAAGTAAAGAAACTGATGGCAAAGCATAACATGGAAGGAATTGTTCTAGGAGGTAAGAGGAACATTGAGAATGTATTTGTTTATGTGCGTAGAATGAATTTATAGAGGATCTTTACCTTAGGAAAAAATAAGTAATAGTCAGCAGCTACAAATACTGTAGCTGTTGACCTTTAATAAAAGGACACTTTTCTATACAAGGATCAGGTGCCGTCTGTGCCCGATCCAGTTCTTTCCCTGGCACCAGTATTTTTACTGTGGAAAGCTGGATGTGACTCCTTGTGGCTACACAATTGGCCTCCGTCCGTGCATGCGCTTTGTGAATAATCCCACATTCTTCTGGGACCTGTGGCGTCGCCTAGAAGGCTGTGGTCAAACCGGGGTGCCCCCCCCCCCCAAAAAAAAGTGTGTCCAGATGTGATGGGGGGGATTTTAAGACTTGTAGATGTATTTTTTAAATTTATTTTTTGTGCAAAGTTGGTAGTTTTGGCGATTTTAATGAAGTGAACTTTTAAAACTAAATGTCCCGCTCAATAGTAGGCACCAGAAGGTTAGTTAATAGTTTTATTTGTTTTATAAAAAGCTTGCCTTCTCCAGCCTCTGGACTAAACCGTATCCATTGGCCATTGTGATTGCCTCTATTTGCCACCAAACCATTCATTGGAGATAGTAATTCAAAGAGATGCACCCATGAAGATTTTCTGGCCAATAAATGTAATAGCAGGCATTAGAGCTGCACAATTAATCGTCAAGAATCGTTATCGCATATTTTTTTTTTTTTTTGTCCCGTTGTGATCTTGACAAAAGTGTTTCATGATTCTTTCTATGCAAAGAATTCTCTCTGCTCTTCTGAAGCCACAGCCTTCAAAAGAAAGGAAGAAAAAAACAGGGCAGTCTGCCAAGAATCACAACATTCTTTAGCAGTGGAACTTAAGTATAAACATTGTAACAATTTGTCAAAGGAATAGACTTCATGAGTAAATGAGGAAAGTTTAACTATTTAAACACTAAACCTTTTTCTGACATTTGTTGGTTTCAAGTTAAAATTATTTATTTATTTATTTTTTGCTAGAAAATTACTTATAACCCCCTAACATATTTTGTATATGTATATGTATGTGTGTGTGTGTGTGTATATATATATATATATATATATATATATATATATATATATATATATATATGCAAAAAAATTGTGATTCTCATTTTGGCCAGAATCGTGCAGCTCTAGCAGGCATGCTTTGTGTTCTGTACATATACAGACTGTTTAAATGTGTAAAAATTACTGACAGGTTAGTTTAATCTGTGAAAGCTGATCTTCATTACATTCTTGCTAGTCACTGCAACAGGTAACCCCAGTTCACACTCCCCTAACAGTTGTAGGGGCATTTGCTCTTTACCTTTCAATGGTACTGAGGTCTAGAATTCTGTGACCCTACAATTATAGGGTTTACCTTGTCATCAGAGTCCTCCTTACCTCCACTGGGTGAGGCTGCATCCCCTGCCTTATCGATTGGGGTCTCTACTACAGTTACACAAGACCTTGTGGCCACATTCACCCAGTTTTTGTCTGGTTCTGACCACAGAGGTTCTAAGCATGCTCACATCCATTTCCTCGCAGTGTCAATTGCTTATCTACTCACAGCCTTAGAGGCAGTAAGGCCAATGGTCGCAGTGACAATTTCTGACTATGGGTCACCTCAGTCTCTCCCTGATGAGACCTGTATTTGATGAATCACAGTCTTCTGCTATTAACCCATATTTAACCACTTCAGCCCTGAGCCTCCTTTTTTACACTTGTTTACAAGTTAAAATATTTTTTTTTGCTAGAAAATTACTTAGAACCCCCCAAACATTATATATTTTTTTCTAACACTCTAGAGAATAAAATGGTGGTTGTTGCAATACTTTTTGTCACACCGTATTTGCGCAGCGGTCTTACAAGCGCTTTTTTTGGTAAAAATACACTTTTTTTTAAATAAAAAAAATAAGGCAACAGTAAAGTTAGCCAAATTCTTTTTTTCACATTGTGAAAGATAATGTTACACCGAGTAAATGAATACACAACATGTCATTCTTCAAAATTGCGCCTGCTCGTGGAATGGCGACAAACTTTTACTCTTAAAAATCTCCACAGGCGATGTTTAAAAATGTCTACAGGTTACCAGTTTTGAGTTACAGAGGAGGTCTAGGGCTAGGATTATTGCTCTCACTCTAACGATCACCATGTGTGGTTTTAACACCGTTTTCATATGCAGGCACTACTCACGTATGCGTTTGCTTATGCGCACAAGCTCGTCGGGATGGGGCGCTTTAAAAATTGTATTTATTTTTTTTTTTTCTTATTTTACTTTTAGTTTTCTATTTTGACAGTTTAAAAAAAAAAAATTGGGTCACTTTTATTCCTATTACAAGGAATGTAAACATCCCTTGTAATAGAAAAAAACATGACAAGACCTCAGATCTTATATTTACACTAAAATGCAAAAAAAAAGAAATTCTCCTTTTTAAGAGCTATGAGCGGAAGTGACGTTTTTTTCCATGCTATGGAGCCGAGCAGGGACCATCTTCCCCTCAGTCGGTAGCCAGGCATCCACGGGAGAGGACGCGATCATCTCGGCCGCTACCGGTGGGTCCGGTAAGCGGCGGAGACAACTGGAGCACAGCGAGAGGGGGGGCACCTCTCCCGCTGCCGATTTAAAAGTGATCTTGTGGCGATTCTGCCGTGAAGACCACTTTTATCACAAAGAGAAACGCACGCCGTTTCCCAAAAATACCGGGGTTAGGCAGCTAGCTGCTGCCATAACCCCGGTTTTTAGCGTCAAAGTACCAACGTACGGGTACGCTGATTTGCATGAAGTGGTTAAAGGAGAGCATTTCAGCTCCTATTGATGCGGTAGATTCTACTTGCTTCTGAAGGGTCAGCCTGCTGTTTTCAATATTGGGTCTTTCAGAGCTCTTATAACTGCAAAGACCCACCCATTAGACCCGCTCTTTGGGGTATTCCATGTAGATTGAAAGCACTCTGACGGGTCCTGGACACCCCCTGCGCCCTAACTGGGTTTTGGAAAGGACTTTGATAAGCAGTAGTCTACATCCACAGGGAAACGACTAGGCAAGTAAAGGATGTCTCCTCATTCCAGGATTCTCCCACCCAACAGTTAGAATCCCCCTGCAAAAACCAGTGTTTGCTGGTGAGCCCTGCCCTTAGCCCTATTTTGTCTGAGCATGGCGGAATTGTCTAAATGACTCACCCCCACCACTGCAGTGAATCCTTACCTTATTGAGTGTGTAGAGCAGATGTCTGGAGGTTTACAGTTTAGCTGTTATGGCCTGCTGGAAGCATCTAGGCCATAAGTTCCATCATGCCTCTGCCTGTGGGAGTCATGCTTGTAACGGTCAGCCTTGCAATGCCTCATGAGACTTGTAGTTTCGCAACAGCTGGAGGGCTGTCAGTTTGAGACCCTTGATCTAGGCTTTTCCCCCTTATGGGTCTGCTGTCTATACAAATGCACAGAGCACTCTGGTCAAAGTGCTGAGCTGCAGGCATTGCATCCAAAGAGCGTGTTATAAGGAATATCACTGAAGACCATATGCCTCAGCATAAGAAATCTAGAGAAAAGTCAGCTACATCCCCTGCTTTTCCCTGCTCTTGGAGTAGGCGTGCTCAGTTCTATCTAGCCTGGTTTTCCAGTGTTCTGCTGAGAAAGTTCCCCTCTGCGGATAAGGACCCCCCTCTACTGCGCAGGCGCAGCGCTTGCGCAGTAGGAGCTGGCGGGAATAGCCGAATAGAATAGAAATCAGCTGTACACGGCGCCTGTTAGAGGGCCCCTCGCGGGCTCGCTTCGCTCGCCACGCTTCGCTCGCCACGCTTCGGGCACGGCCTCGCTTCGCTTGGCACTTTTTTTTATTCTCCCTCTAGGTCCACTTGGATGATGGGGGTTGAACCTGGACCCAGGGCGCAGGCGCCGTGTACAGCTGATTGAAGGTTTTCGGCGGCTCCTTAGTCGTTCGTACTGCGCAAGCGCTGTGCCTGTGTAGTACAGGGGGGTCCTTATCTGCTGGGGGAACTTTCTCGACAAGACACCGGCAAGCTGCAAGATTGAGGAGGAAGCTTGCTAAACCTTCAGGAAAGTCTTCATTAGAATGAAGGTGCCCTAAGTGGGGGGCTTTTATTAATCCTTGTGGGACCTTGGATTTAGGCATTTAAAGCAGATCTGAGCACACTATTTGATTCATTTTTAATATTGAAAGCAAACTCTCCCATCCATCCATGTCTCTATGCTTTATTTTGGTGAGAAATCACTTTGAAAACAACCCCCCAGCATTTCTGGTTGAGACTATCTCGAGTAAGGGCAAATGATTCATGTAACATTTACCTCCTGGAATCCATCTGCCCTTAGCTCAAGCATGCATGCATGAGAGTGTGTATGGCTGAGAAAACCCCTCCTCCTCTCCTCCTCTCCTCCCCTTCTGAAGACTCCTGGGATATATGGCCTCATTTGCCTAGGCAAGAAACCAGTAAGTGACAAATGTTAAAAAAAAAAAAAAAAGTTTAAAACAAGTACATATGATATACATGTAATATACTTTCCTATCTATTTACTAATGCTAGCAGCATGAGGATAAAAAAATAATCAATGTTGATTGGGAGAGTGAAGTTCTGTTTTAAGTGCAGAGAGTGCCCTTTCAGGGTTAGCATGAATCCTTCACCAACAGCACTCTCTTCAGCCCCTCACTTTCTACATTCCAGTGCCGCAGCACAGACTAACAGACCTGTCTAAAGATCCTTGACCTATGTCCTGTAACCATTTTCTCTTTGGAGCTGTGTCCCAACCTGCCTTTGGGATTTTTCTCTTACAGAAGATGTTTGGCTCTTTTGAGACATGGTATCTATCAGATCTACCACCCCTGTGCTTTTCCAGAGGGACCTTTTGACCTTTTTGGTCAGCCAAGACATGTACTTGCTAACCACTTCCCTCCTAGAGCTCTAACTCGCCAGCCTCACCCCTGTGCCCTGAGTTTTTTTTGTCAGGGAACTGTCCCCCCCAGGGTTTTCCCTTATGCCTTCTCATGGTAACCACATTGTGGGATACTCGGGTGACCTCCCGTTGATAGAACAGGTAATGTAAATCCTAGCGGACAATGTCTTCTTGATGGTCTAAGCATTCCTAAGATTTGGCTAGATCTTGTCAGAAAGTAGCGCTTGAAACTTTTCAGTGCCTGCACACATCCCAAAACAGAATGGTTCTATGGCAGGGGAATCTATAGTTAACTCCCTCTCATATCCCTTTCTCTTGGTCAGGAAGTTGCCTGTCACTCTGTTGCACTAGCATAGTATGCTGAAAGGCCATCCTCTGAAGCACCTTCAACCCAGTCTCTTCTAGGATTACCTCAGACCCTTCCTCTGCTGTTGTGGATCAGGTTTCTCCGCATAATAAACCGTCTGCCCCTGAGTAACAGGTAGTTAATGTCTTTGTGAATCAGTCTTTGTTATTGGGGAAGATTTCTGTTCCCTTTGTCCAGAAGGTCCTGTCATCGGGAGCTCACATCTACATTCTGTAGTCCCCAAGTAGGTGTTTCTTACTACATTGCAGGCCTGTTACTTGGATAAGTCTCCAGATATGAATACTGTTGAACAACATCATGGTGCTAGCATGTCTCTACCATTGAGGAGGAACAGGAGTTTGGCTGTGTCAAGAAAAATAGTTTTGATCCTGATTTGGGAAGCAACCTTGTATTCCAGCCCTGTCCTCTCTGCTCACTTCAAGTGCGATCTTCAGAAGGCCAGTTTCTTCCAACTGGCTTCTTCTAGACATAGGGGAGTGATCCAGTCATCTGGGTGTGTTCTGCATGGAAGTTGGGAGAAACGCCATGACACCATGGACCTTCTGCATGCTGAACAAGCAAGTTTCCTGAAGCAAGAAGCCTCTGGCATTAGAAAAGAATGCTCCAGAGACCCTGCGGGATCTGCACACGCGAGTGTGGTTTGCTCCTTGTTTCACAGAGTCTAGAGGTAGGCATTCCCTGCAGTTTTCTTTGCTGTTTTAATCTGGGCAAACGTTCCTCGCCAACCTGATAACTTATAGCCCATACTCCACACACTCTGATTTCTCTGGCTGTGGGAAGTCAGGAGCATCTCTAGGTTGTTGACTGTTTGTACCTTCTTGATAGGCAAGATATTTTAGCAATTTTTATTATTTTTCCGGTGCTCGGGTAGCTCCGATCCTCCCCTTCTTTGCAGGTGCGGCCCTGATTCCCCTCTGCTGATAGCTGTCAGCTGGGGCCACACTTGCTGCCACCCACACCTCCTCTGGGATACCTGCAAACCTGGAAGATGGATTCAAGGGAGGTACACGCCATGGCAGTGATGTGAACCTCACCTGGCATGTCAGTGGACAGATGAGCCCTCCCCCCTCCCTCCGGATCCCACAGAACCTGGATCTGTGATCCGGGCGGACTCCACACACACACACACACACACACACACACACACACACACACACACACACACACATATATATATATATTGTAATAGTGAGAGTCCCTGTCGCTATAAAAATGGGGTTAAAGTGGACATGGGGTATGCACATTTGCTTGAGGCAAGGCTTCAGAGCATAAATGTGGACTGGAGAAAACTGCTTTTGCAGCTTTCTCCAGGTTTTGAGATCCACCAGCAGATTGACTGGTCAGGTGTGTGTTGGGCTATTTGTAGACACCTGACCATAGTTCTGGGCTCCACCCTCCCGAGGAGTCCAGGCAAGCAAGGGAGAAGTGTGCATGTCTGCACAGGTCTGTCAGAGTAGACAGAGGGTTCAAGCCTATGGGCTGGAAAAGGAAGCTGGAAAAGAGTGCTGAGGTACTGGGTGTACAGGAAATCTGTTATAGAGCCGAGAGGGCTGAAGCATGTGTACAGGAAATCTGTTATAGAGCCGAGAGGGCTGAAGCATGTGTACAGGAAATCTGTTATAGAGCCGAGAGGGCTGAAGCATGTGTACAGGAAATCTGTTATAGAGCCGAGAGGGCTGAAGCATAAGTTTGAGCAGCAGTGCTGCTAAAGAGAGCCAGGTGGCTTGGTATTTCTGATTGAACTTACATTGTTGCTGTGGAAAGCTGAAACCCCTGTGTGGGCAACACTTCTGTTATCGGACATTTTCTTTCTTTAATAAAAGTGGGCCGACAAGCCCTTAAAACTGCGTATCTGGCGTGGACTCGGCTCACTGGTAAGCTCTACCTTTAAGCTAAACCAACCCCCGATGTTACAAGTGGTTGTTGGATGCGGGCAGAAGACGGTGGAATCCGGGTCCTTGCTCCACAGTGAGTTCAAGTCAGGAACTATTGGCTGTGTGTGGAAGTGCAGCCAGGCAAAAGGCATTGCGTGTTGCAGGTGGTGTACCTGTGAATGAAAAGTCAAACTTATTTTTTTTCTGCTATGAACTGTGTTTGTGTGCATGAGACAGCACAATCTGTGTGTGCACTGTGCAGGTGAGGAAATCTTGCATGAAGTGAAAAGCAACTTGCTTTAAAGTAACAGTGCTTCATTATTATATTTTGTGGTGGAAGTGAGCTCAGCGTGGCCTGAGAAGATGTCGCCACCTAGGAGGGCCAGTCCAGAAGGCCTAGTGATGTGCGATGCAGTAAATGAATGGTTCAAGCGGAATCGCAAAGAGTGGGCCGCAGTGCAAGGGGCTGAGATTGTGGCCTCTGACTATGTGCAACCCATGCTACCTACAGAGGAGGTTGGGGAATTCCTGAAAAAATTTGAAAAAGTTGCTGTAAGGAGAAAATGGCCTAGGGATCGGTGGCCAAAATTGCTGCAACCCTTGTTACGGATAGAGTTCCGGTCGGTTTACCATTTAATGGATTGGGAACAGGATGACTACTGCAAGTTTAAAGAGGAAATTCTTCTTAGAGGAGTGTTCCAGCGTATCATGGGCCACCAGCAATGCTCCAGGATGGGAGAGGTGTCACCGGAAGACCAAGATTTTGGAAATGCAGAGAAATGCAAAGTTTCGTGTCATGGCCGCTTAGGGAAAGTGGTCAGCCCAGAAAGGAGGGTGCAACAGTCTACATCCTGCATGAGGTATAGCCAACCAGTTTTGGAGTGCAAGTCTGCTGTTATCCCTAGCAACAGGAATCGTGTGTTGCCTACAGGGGGCATCAGTGGGTCTAGAAAGGCTGCAGTATTGCTCCGTGACCACATGGGGGCGTCAGCCTGTGGAGACCCCACAGATGAAAGACATTGCACTCAAGTGAAGGCTATGACACCAGCTGCAGGAACTGGTAAGACTGTTTCAGTTTATGATGCTGAACCCGGTGAAGTGGGAGTATGTCCAGTGGGGAGATCCGCAGTACAAATGGACATAGACTTGCTGCAGTGTGCTACCCAGAGCAGTGGGGAGGCACAGTGTAAAGCCCAAGTAGCTGCAGGGCTAAAGACTGGAAAGGACATGGGGACTCTGCAAGTGCCTGCTATAATCCAGCAGATGGCTGGAAAAATTGAGCTAGGGGTGACCAAAACAGTGTTGGTGCCATGTTCCCTAGTTACAGGTGCTGCAGGGTTGCCCAGGGAAACTTCCAAGGAGCTCGCAGTGACGGAGCAGAGAGTTTCCCAGGTCAGCTATGGAGCTGCCCAAATAGGTAAGAGTGCCCCTTTACAGAGAGCAGGCGCTGTGAAGAGTCATTCAGAGGTTATGGTGGCTCATAGACAACCCATAAAAACGGCAGTTGTGTCTACATGCAATGAAAAGGCTAATGATTGTTTTGACAAAAGTGTTACTATGGGTAAAAGTGGTGTGGATTGTAATGACATTGAAACATGTATTTCTTGTAATGTCATATCTGAGAGTGAGGTTGGTAATGTGTTCACTACCAATGATGAGAGTAGATCTCACGTGACAGGCAGAGGCATAGGATTGTCCATGGAGGTCTCAGGGGGTCTCCATGTGATGAAGCCAGAGTCTGTCCAGGATGGTTCTGGTCCTACTCTGGTGGAACAAGGTTGGACTGAGTCACACAGTGAGTGTGTGTGGGCACAACCTGACAACCCTAAGTGTAGCCCAGTTGGCAAGGGGTTAATTCAGCCTGTAAAAGCTGAGAGTTCAAAGCTAGATGTGTTTGTAGCGCCACCAGAGCAAGGTGGTCAAAATAAGGCATTGCACATTGCCTTGGTTGAGGATGCAATTTCTCAAGTTGATGTGAGTAAAAAAATATTGTCACAATGTGAGGTAGATAGAAGTGACAAGTGTGCTGTTTTGGCTAGTGAATCCCAGGGTCCTGTGGGGCCTTCTAGAGCAGTTGATGCAGCGCTGTGGAGCACTGGTGATGGAACCACAAGGGACTGGGATGATTGGTGCAAGGAAACACTTGCAGCGCTAGACCAAGTGACAAAGACTTACGAAACAATGATGTGTAACAAAGGTGTGGACAGGATACCTGCTATGCCCATTGGAGGGGTCACAGAATGGCCGATGCTCATGGGTACGCTAGCCCCTGTAAAGACTGAGGCCCTCCAGTCTGAAGGAACGGTTCTGGGCGCAGGCATGGCAGATGGGTTGTCCACAGCCCAGCAACTAAGTAATAGCAAGTGTCAAGGTGACAATGTGACTATTGTTGACCTGCAGAGGCTCATTGTTGAGTTGGAGGGGAAGAGGAGACATGTGGCTGACAGTGCTCCAGGGGAGCAACAGGCAGTGATGGTGAGTACCTCCAAAGAGGTGGCGGTCTCTTCCAAGGTCTCAACCTCTCAGACTACAGTGGATGAGCCCCTCCATGTCTCGGAGGAGGGAAAGGTCCCTAAAGAGGTCACAAATTTAGACTTGGAATGTATTGAAATGACAGAAACTTTACTTGAAATGCTGGAGTTGGCAAAAACACGCTCACTGTACACTTGGGTGTCTCCATCGTGGTCGGACCAGGTGGTGCTGCGTAGTACCAATGGGTGGAGCCAGGTGATACAGGCGGTGCTGGAAAACCTTGCCCAAGAGTGGAATTGGTGGAACCAATGTTTATTAACCATTTGGCACAGGATCTCTCGATTCCCGGTGAGAGTACTTCCAGTTGTTGATTGGTATGGAGGTCGCTCAGGGGAACTGTTGGAGATATCAGAGGTCTCTCCGCCTGGTGCAGTGACTGAGAACATCTTTGCTGGTGCAGTCCGAGGTGCGGCTGAGCAGTGGTCAGTAGAGGGCGCAGACACTGTCTCACCTGCTAGACCTCATGAAAAGGAAGGGCCCAGAATGGACGCGGCAGTAGTCGAGATGCTTTCTGTCACTGGCCAAGAGGTACAGGTTAAGGTACCCGGAGACACTGTAGGAGAAAGTGCTGAAGGTTGCTGTAGCAATGTAATGTGTACACCAGTTGGCATTATCGCAGTAAGAAATGATTTGTGCTTGGGTCTGTGTTTGTTAGGACAGCCGCCCATGGAGCGTTGGACAGCAGGTGAGGTGGAGCTTGGTGATAGTTCCATGGAGCATAGTCACTCGCCTGTGTGTGGTCCCTCCTCAGGACAGGTCCTAACAAACTCTGAAAAAAGCACTGGTGGTATCGGAAGTTGGAATCTCAAAATTGGTGATCTGATGATTGGTGCTGTTAATAATGACGTGGTTGCCGTAGACAACCAGAGAAAGGTATTAGAACCTATAGTGAAGGTTAAAGCTGATGTCAGTGAGTTGAAAGAAAGGATCAGGAAAAGCAGAGTTTCCCTTAGAAAGATAAATAAGCCCAGGCACCCAAAAAGAAGAGGGAGAAGGCTGAGTATAGGGAAATGTAGGACCCTGTTAAGATCCAGGGTGGGACGTACCTGGAAGCGCACCCGAAAAAAAGGTTGGGCCTACGTGGCTGACAGCCAGCACAGAGGTGTCCCAACCATGACGGGTGCTGGTGTTCCTCCCTCCGGATCGAAACAAAGGGGGGGGATATGTAATAGTGAGTGTCCCTGTCGCTATAAAAATGGGGTTAAAGTGGACATGGGGTATGCACATTTGCTTGAGGCAAGGCTTCAGAGCATAAATGTGGACTGGAGAAAACTGCTTTTGCAGCTTTCTCCAGGTTTTGAGATCCACCAGCAGATTGACTGGTCAGGTGTGTGTTGGGCTATTTGTAGACACCTGACCATAGTTCTGGGCTCCACCCTCCCGAGGAGTCCAGGCAAGCAAGGGAGAAGTGTGCATGTCTGCACAGGTCTGTCAGAGTAGACAGAGGGTTCAAGCCTATGGGCTGGAAAAGGAAGCTGGAAAAGAGTGCTGAGGTACTGGGTGTACAGGAAATCTGTTATAGAGCCGAGAGGGCTGAAGCATGTGTACAGGAAATCTGTTATAGAGCCGAGAGGGCTGAAGCATGTGTACAGGAAATCTGTTATAGAGCCGAGAGGGCTGAAGCATAAGTTTGAGCAGCAGTGCTGCTAAAGAGAGCCAGGTGGCTTGGTATTTCTGATTGAACTTACATTGTTGCTGTGGAAAGCTGAAACCCCTGTGTGGGCAACACTTCTGTTATCGGACATTTTCTTTCTTTAATAAAAGTGGGCCGACAAGCCCTTAAAACTGCGTATCTGGCGTGGACTCGGCTCACTGGTAAGCTCTACCTTTAAGCTAAACCAACCCCCGATGTTACTATATATATATATATATATATATATATATATATATATATAGTGGAACACTGGAAGGAGACACACATATACAGGGAACCAGGTGAGAACTCTTCATGCTGGGACAATCCTTACAAGGCTATCATCCGTTTATTTCTTTGGCTTAATGGAACCCCCCCCCCTTCTTCTTCTTATTAGGTCCCCTACCTAAGACCCCTACCATGGTGGAAGGGTATGCTCTCTCAAAATGGATAAAGTGGGTATATATCAGCTAGTTAGGCTGGGACTGAGCTCCTTCCCTTGCATAGGGGTCGTTCCCAATACTTGGCTAGTCCCTGGATTCTTTATCCCTGTGTTGCTGTTGTGATGAGTGATGGGAGGTGTGAATCCTTTAGCTAGGAACAGTGTTTTGCACAGCAGCTGAGCCAATTTAAACATATGTGGCCCCCATGGAGCGCTCTGAGACTTTTTCCCTTTTACTGGGACATTCTTTTGTAGCAATCCTGTCGCACTGCTACACATGAGAGACTTGAGCATACTGTAGCCCATGCTGTGTACTAGGTCATGCCCCGGAGGTGCTTCCTGTTCTCCCTTAGCTGCGGGCACCATTTTAGGCATATGCTTTCAGCAGACTCTTCAGGAAGCAATCTCTCCTCCACTGCTGGGCTCTCGGGTTATCACAAGCCTTTATTGGGTTATCCAACAGCCTTCACTCATGAGATGCAGATCAGCTGCGGCCCTTCTGCCAAAGCTTGGGTCAAGGGTACCATTCCTTCACCCACATGGTGCATGTCAGGCACAAGAGCACTAAGACAAGGGAAAAGGCCAGCACACAATATGCAGAGGGCCACGAAAGTCTGACTTGGGGTTCCCCTAGTACCTCAACTTCACTGTCCTCTGACCTCTACTTCTCAGCATCCTTCCTTAACCCCTCAGATACAGTCCATCCCTCCTTTTTTTTTTTTTTAACTAGCTATGGCCAGGGGGAATATAAACATCTCATTGGAATCATTGGATATTAATCTCCTACTTTCTTATATAAAAAATAAAACTAATATGTACATACAGTATATACGCCAAAATATTACAAAAAACATGAATTAAAAAAAAAGAAAAATATAGCTCAATAAAGAATCTCTCTCGGAGAAATCTAAACCAAATCTGAATTTAACCCTTTTTAAGATGTAGGGTTTGCAAGCGATGAATCCAATTAACCTCTCTTTTTCTCAACTCCAGTTTCCTGCTTCCTCCCCATCTATTCCTGGGTATACCATCTATCACCATATAACTTAGTTGTTATACCGTATGCCCTTTTCAATGAAATTTTGCGCCAGTGGTAATTTATCCAGTTTATCCCTAATAGAGTATTTGTGTCAAGCAATACGGTCCTTGAACTTCTGTATAGTTTCCCCTACATACAAAATCCCATATGGACATTTGATAATGTACACTACATAAGAGGATTGACATGTGTAGTAATCTTTTATTGGTATGTCATAGTCTTTTTGTGGGTGAGAGAAACTCTTACCCTTGATCATACTAGTACATTGAATACAACTAAAGCAAGGAAATGAGCCTTTATTCCGTGGACCCAAAAAAGTAATATGGGGAATAGGTGTACAATGTTGATCTGATTTTACAAGTCTATCATTAATCGTTCTCCCTCGACGATATGATGGCAAGGGAGGAAGATAAAATTCTGGAACCATAGAGTAATTACTATAAAGAACAGGCCAATGTTTTTTAATCGTATTGTATACTCTATTAGAATACGGTGAAATCAGGAAATTAATGGCATTCTCCGACCTGTGATTTTAGGCTTACTGGATTGTAAATTATTACGTTCTTTACGAACCATGTCTCAAGGATATCCACACTGTGTCGGAGCCTGCCCTCCATTTCATCCAATCTAACTTCACAAGTATCCGAATTACTAGTAATTCTAGTTACATGTTTAAATTGGCTCCGAACGTTAATACGTGAAAAACTTACTTATCAACATAGAAATGTGGTTTAAAAAGTTTTATTCAATGTGGCAGCCATTACTGGATGTTCCTGGTTTGGCCCCACATCAACTGGTGAAAGACTAATACAACTGTGAATCCATAGAAGAGTGAGACCATACTGAAAAGTGTATAATCATAACTTAGAATAGTTATGTCTCGGCCATGGTAATTAAGTTCTGTTAGTACTTATTTATTTTTTTTCCTTTTTTCTGTTTTTCAGTTCTTTATTTTTGTTTTTCATTATATGGTACCTGTGGTAATCTGCTTACTGATCTAGTAACCACTGTAGCTGGATTGTGACGTACAATTTTGTAGTGTATGGGTCATTCTCTTTATGATTACTTTCCTTGTTATACTGCCACATGTGGGTACGTTTTCTGTGTTTTTATACCTAACATCTCAACATACATGTTGTTTATATGTTGTGTATATGTACCTAAAATGATTGTATTTCAGTGGTTTATTTCAGTAAACTTTCTTTTGATTAAAAAAAAATTGCTTCAAGGAATAGATTTGAAAACTCCATGGGGATGGTAACTGGAGAAGTGTAGTAATTGGTTTCGATCAGTGGGCTTTCTATATACCGTATATACTCGAGTATAAGTCGAGTTTTTCAGCACATTTTTTTGTGCTGAAAGTGCCCCCCTCAACTTATACTCGAGTCAAGCACTTTTCTGCAGCAAACAATTTCTTTTTCCGAACCAAATTTGGGGCCCCGTATCTCAGGGCCACCTGGTGCTAGGAACCCCAAATTTGGTGTGCAAACCCAGTGGAAAGATGGAGTCCCTAGCACCAAGTGGCCCCGAGATACGGGGCCCCAAAGCCGGTTCGGAAAATGTCATTCTCTGCTACAGAAAAGTGCTTGACATTTTCTGAACCGATTTTTGGGGCCCTGTATCTCGGGGCCACTTGGTGCTAGAAACCCCAGCTTTGGATATTTTATGGTGCTAGTTCCACTGGGTTTGCACAACTGGGGTTCTTAGCACTAAGTGGCCCCAAGATACGGGGCCCCAAATTCAGTCAACTGTGTCCATCTGCAGCAATGTCATTTTGGGACCCTTTGGGTTCAGAGACCCCAAATTTTGGCTGCAGCTAGGGGGCATCTAGGAACCCTTTACTACCGAGTTTGAAGTTCAGGGGACCTATGGCTGCAAATGGGCACAGTGAGGCATGCAAATGGGCATTGTTGACCCTCTTTTCCACTTACAGTAGCTGTGCATTTCTCACCCTCGTCTTATACTCGGGTCAATAAGTTTTTCCCATTTTTTTGTGGTAAATCAGAGCCTTGACTTGTACTTGGAACGACTTGTACTCGAGTATATATGGTAGATCCCTGATGATATGCCTATTCTGTGTTGTTAATGTGTCCAAGAATGGTATTTCAATTTTGCTCATAGATGCAGTAAATTTCAGACCAGGAATTAAGTCGTTCAAATCTGTATTAAACATTGATAGTGATTCGATAAATCTGTACCAAACTGCACAGTTATCAATGAATAAGTTGCAATTATAAATATATGCATGCCCCAGCATGTCCATAAATGCATTGGCATATGTGGGGGGCGGAGGGGGGGCACATTCAAACACATCCCAGCACCTGAAAGTTGTAAGCAGTACATCTCTTTAAATAAAAATACATTTTCCTCCAAAACAATTTTTAACAGGACAAAAGAAAAGAAATCTGGGTAGAATTGTATTTTTGTGAATTAATTAATAACCGTCAGCAAGCTTCCATACCAAATTCATGTGGAATGGCTGTATATACAGTATCTCACAAAAGGTGAGTAGACCCCTCACATTTTTGTAAATATTTTATTATATCTTTTCATGTGACAACACTGAAGAAATTACACTTTGCTACAATGTCAAGTAGTGAGTGTACAGCTTGTATAACAGTGTAATGCCCCGTACACACGGTCGGATTTTCCGATGGAAAATGTCCGATCGGAGCGTGTTGTCGGAAATTCCGACCGTGTGGGCTCCATCGGACATTTTCCATCGGATTTTCCGACACACAAAGTTGGAGAGCAGGAGATAAAATTTTCCGACAACAAAATCCGTTGTCGGAAATTCCTATCGTGTGTACACAAATCCGACGGACAAAGTGCCACGCATGCTCAGAATAAATAAAGAGATGAAAGCTATTGGCCACTGCCCCGTTTATAGTCCCAACGTACGTGTTTTACGTCACCGCGTATAGAACGATCGGATTTTCCGACAACTTTGTGTGACCGTGTGTATGCAAGACAAGTTTGAGCCGACATCCGTCGGAAAAAATCCTAGGATTTTGTTGTCGGAATGTCCGAACAAAGTCCGACCGTGTGTACGGGGCATAAATGTGCTGTCCCCTCAAATTAACTCAACACACAGCCATTAATGTCTAATCCGCTGGAAACAAAAGTGAGTACACCCCTAAGTGAAAATGTCCAATTCGGGCCCAATTAGCCATTTTCTCTCCCTGGTGTCATGTGACTCACTAATGTTACAAGATCTAAGGTGTGAATGGGGAGCAGGTGTGTTAAATTTGGTGTTATCGCTCTCACTCTCTCATACTGGTCCCTGGAAGTTCAACATAGCACCTCATGGCAATGAACTCTCTGACGATCTGAAAAAAAGAGTTGTTACTCTACATAAAGATGACCTAGGCTATAAGAAGATTGCAAAGACCCTGAAACTGAGCTACAGCACGGTGGCCAAGACCATACAGCGGTTTAACAGGACAGGTTCCAGTCAGACCAGGCCTCACCATGGTCGACCAAAGAAGTTGAGTGCATGTGCTCAGCGTAATATCCAGAGGTTGTCTTTGAAAAATAGACGAATGAGTGCTGCCAGCATTGCTGTAGAGGTTGAAAGGGTGGGGGGTCAGCCTGTCAGTGCTCAGACCATACGCCGCACACTGCATCAAATTGGTCTGCATGGCTGTTGTCCCAAAAGGAAGCCTTTTCTAAAGATGATGCACAAGAAAGCCCGCAAACAGTTTGCTGAAGACAAGCAGACTAAGGACATGGATTACTGGAACCATGTCCTGCGGTCTGATGAGACCAAGATAACAGATGGTGTCATGCGTGTGTGGTGGCAACCAGGTGAGGAGTAAAAAGACAAGTGTCTCTTGTCTACAGTCAATCATGGTGGTGAGAGTGTCATGGTCTGGAGCTGCATGAGTGCTGCCGGCACTGGGGAGCTACAGTTCATTGAGGGAACCATGAATGCCAACATGTACTGTGACATACTGAAGCAGAGCATGATCTCCCTTCGGAGACTGGGCGGCAGGGCTGCATTCCAACA
Organism: Aquarana catesbeiana; assembly: GCF_042186555.1. Taxonomy (NCBI): domain Eukaryota; kingdom Metazoa; phylum Chordata; class Amphibia; order Anura; family Ranidae; genus Aquarana; species Aquarana catesbeiana. The sequence continues at coordinate 223,997,100 of NC_133334.1, read as the reverse complement.
TAACGACCCCAAACACACCTCCAAGATGTAAAGAAAAAACTAAGTGCGCTACCTACAATAGTGAAATGAAATAAATTGTGAATAAAGAAATGAAAAAATAAAAAATGAATGAATAAATGAACAGTCCATCAAAAAACTGAGTGATATTCTGGGAGGTGTTCTAAGTACAAATTCTTCACTTAAAACGGTGCCATCTTCACCACAATTCTTCACAGATCAAACAAAGGTAAAGATGGGCTGCTTACCAGATATGCTGGATCCCTACTACAGAGATCTTTCAGGCTCAGGATAATTGTCTCTGTTATCGGAAAACAGTTGATCAGAGTTCCCTCCACGTCTGGCACTTCTCAGCGCTGGTCTGGTAGCCAGGAATGTTCACCTTATCTCCACAGCTCCAACAATGCCACTCCTGACATATAGTAAAAGATTTAAGAAGGGGAAGAGAGACGCTTCTAGGTGTAGTAGATTAAAATCCTTTATTCCACATGACAGACAACTGACATCAGAAGCAGAGCAAACACAGTTGCAAAACGAAAACTACACAGCCGTGGCTGAAGCCGACCAGCTGGCATGTGGTGATGTCAGGTCCTCAGGCTCCACCCGACGCTGCGTTTCTCCATAAAAGGCATTGACTGGGAGAGGAGGCCTCCTCTCCCAGTCGATGCCTTTTACGGAGAAACGCAGGGGTTAACAGAGGCATAACAGAGGTTATGCTTTTTTTCTATTACAAGGGATGTTTACATTCCTTGTAATAGGAATAAAAGTGACACAATTTTTTTTTAAAAGAACAGTGCAAAAAAATAAAAGGTAAAACAAATTAGGAAAAAAAAAATTATATAAATTAAAATTAGGTAGAGTAAGAGCAATAGTTCTAGCCCGAGACCTCCTCTGTAAGTCTAAACATGCAACCTGTAGAATTTTTTTTAAACGTCGCCTATGGAGATTTTTAAGGGTAAAAGTTTGTCACCATTCCACGAGCAGGCGCAATTTTGAAGCGTGACACGTTGGGTATCCATTTACTCAGCATAACATTATCTTTCACAATATAAAAAAAATTGGGCTAACTTTACTGTTGTCTTATTTTTTAATTCAAAAAAGTGTATTTTTTCCAAAAAGTTAGAAAAAAATATATATATAATGTTTGGGGGTTCTAAGTAATTTTCTAGCAAAAAAAAAAAAATGTTTTCTCAGAAAGAGGCTCGGTCCTTAAGTGGTTAAATTGTTTGGTATATGGTCCCTCTTAGACTCCTTTTGTATAAACAGCTTAATATCCTCCTTGACTTTGCTAGTGAACAATTCAGCGGAAGAACATGATGTGGGTGGAACAAAACGACTTTTATTTTGTAAATCTAAATTAGCAATAGATAAAGCTAGCGGACTGACATTGTTCACAGCAGGTCTGGATGAACAGAAAGCCTTTAAACAAACCTGTCTAATAAAACATACAAATCCTGTCTCAATACAAAAGTATCCATTTGAGCCTTAGGACAGAAATGTAAACTCTTATTCAGAACTTGCATTTCTGTTTCAGTTAAAGCGATAGATGAAATATGGTGTACCACACTTTGTAGTTAAGTCCTCTGTCTGTTCCTGGTACCAATTCCCCTTGTTACGCCTTCGGTTCTTTTTGCCTCCTCTACTCCTACGTTTGAATTTAGGGGGCCATGATCCAAAAATTATCCTCTACGGGCATTGGTGGAAGAACCAGTGGAGGATTTATGTATCGCCAAAAATACATAAGGATCCAAAAAATCCCCCTGGCCATCCCATCGTGTCTAGTACTGAGTCGGTCACTATGCCTATAGCTAAATATTTAGATAAGAGCTCTTTCACACTGGGGTGGTATCGGTAAAGCGCCGCTAGTTTTGGCAGCGCTGCCCATTCATTTCAATGGGCAGTGGTGGTGGAGGAGTGGTGTATACGCTGCTCCTCCATCACTCCAAAGATGCTGCTTGCAGGACTTTTTTTTCCCGTTCCGCCATCGCACCGACTCGGTGTGAAAGCACTCGGCATTTCACACTGAGGTGGCTTGAGAGGCGGTTTTCAGGTGCTATTTTTAACGCTAAAATGCCTGAAAAGCACCCCAGTGTGAAAGGGATCTAAGGCTTGGTTCACACCATCCCCGCATCCGTCTCACAGCAGGGGTCCGTTGTCCTGGTTCACCGTTTTAGCTCTGATTTCAGCCTGAATTTTGGGCTGAATTCAGACCTGAAATGGACCAAAAGATGCTCAGCGTTTTTCTGCAAAACACATCGGACCTGCTGCAGGGATATGTGAACCGGCTCCATAGAGAGCCGGTCAAGATCTCCGCATCCAATTCGCAATGGTGTGAACCCAGCCTAAATGTTTGACACCTCTAATAACTCAACTCGTTCATATATACGAGATACTCTGGAAGTAAAATTAGCAATGTGAAATTTCCTCCAGACTCATTACTAGTAACTTGGGATATAGCTAATCTATATACAGCCATTCCACATGAATTGGGTATGGAAGCTTGCGGACAGTTATTAATTAATGCATAAAAATACAATTCTACCCAGATTTATTTTTCTTTTGGACCTGTTAAAAATAGTTTTGGAGGAAAATGTATTTTTATTTAAAGAGACGTACTACTTACAACTTGCAGGTGCTGCAATGTGTTCGAATGTGACCCCCCCCCCCCCCACATGCAAGTGCATTTTTGGACATGCAGAAGCATGCGTTTATTTATAATTGCAAATTATTCATTGATAACTGTGCAGTTTGGTACATGGGTGGGCGACCTTAAATCACTATCAATGTTTAATACATATTTAAACTACTTAATTCCTGGTCTGAAATTTTAATGTATCCATGAGCAAAATTGCAATACTATTCACGAGACAAATTATTAACTATACAGAATGGGCATATTATCAGTGATCTATATACAGGCAGTCCTCTTGTTACAAACATCTGACTTACAAACGCCCCCTACTTACAAACGGTGGAGGAAAACAGGAAGTGAGAGAAAATCTACCCCTAGGAAAGGAAATTCATTCCTGTAAGAGTATTTATGGGAAAAAGGTACCTCCACTGAAGCTTTATCACCAAGGCTTGTTTCCACAACAAACCAAAATGTTCAAAATCCAATTGTCATTGGGACAGAAAGTAGGGTGAAATCTTCTGACTTCTACATATTTTTGGTAAAAAATAAATCGCAATAGGCATTTATTGATTGGTTTGCACAAAAGTTATAGCGTTTACAAAATAGGGGATAGTTTTATGGCATTTTTATTAATAATTTTTTTTTTTTTTTTATTGTGACTGCGACATTATGGCGGGCACATCGGACATTTTTGACACATTTTTGGGACTATTGTCATTTATACAGCAATCAGTGCTATAAAAATGCACTGATTCCTGTGTAAATGACACTGGCAGTGAAGGGGTTAACCACTAGGGGGCGGGGAGGGGTTAGGTATGTCCTAGGGGAGTGATTCTGTCAGGGAGATGGGCTGGTGTGTGACGTCACTGATCTCTGCTCTGATGACAGGGAGCAGAGATCCAGTGACAATGTCACTAGGCAGAACTGGGAGATGCTGTTTACAACAGCATCTCCCCGTTCGTCCTCTCCGTGAGGCGATCGCGGGTATGCCCGCGGCGATCGAGTCCGCGGGACCCGTGACCCGACTCATGGAGATCGCGGCAGGCGCACGCCGACACCGCCGCGCACGCACACGCCGGCAAATTCAAAGTAACGTACGGGTACGTTACTTTGCGCAGTCGTGCCATGCTGCCGACGTATATCTACAGGAGCCGGTCGGGAACCGGTTAAGAACAAACCTACAGGCCCTATCTTGTTTGTAACCCGGGGACCGCCTGTAGAAGGCCCACTGAACATAACCAATTATTACACTTCTCCAGTTTCCATCCCCCTGGAGTTTTCAAATCTATTCCTTGGAGCCAATTTAAACGTGTAACTAGAAAAAAAAGCCACAGAAGAGTAACCCAGCGCCAGTGGTAGGCCACCCAGAGAGTTGAAACAAAACGGGTAAAATAGATGTATTAAATGTGCCATCCATTAGAAAATGTTAAAGTATATATAGCATACTGCATATACAAGATTAAAACAAGAAACCAAAAACTACAATAAATTCCAATAATTCCAAGAAAGCCACTCCCAAGTTTACCCCCCCATCTACATACTAGGGAAGCTTCCAAACCGATTAGTTTAAATATACCAATATCTGATATTAGAGGTGGGTCCATACCGACTACTACCATTCTAGACCTGAACCCTTCCCCCGGAGTGTCATCCTCCTCTCTGATGGCACCGCTTATTCCGTCTGCTGACAGGCACGAGGTGACCACTGTTTCACCACCCAACTCAAACTGGCATACAATATACCCACTCATAATAGTTTTAGCCCCTTATCTCGAGACCTGGAAAACTATATTTTGCTGGGAGCTAGACCTAAATCCCAAGATACTAGAGACGAATCCCACCCCCAGGATACCAATTGTTGTATCTTATCCCCTAAGGGTTCCAACCCTCCAAATTTTCAGTTTTCTCCTCCAAAGGGAGTATTCAAAGAGAAAAGAAAACTAGAAGAGGACGGAGAGGAGGAACCACTAGGAAGATTAAACAAAACAGAGAGGTCGGAACCAACAGAAATAATAATACTATAAAAATATATAACCTGTCCTCACATACTCTCCGTCCGAAGAAATGCTACTTCGGAAAGGCCTAGGTTTTTCTCCAACTATAGGCCCAAACAAGTTTGGTCTTTTTAAAGATTTACATCGCTTTATACGGTTATTAACCCTAAAACGTCACTATGCCCCTAACCCATTAGCTTTATATAAAAAAGATAAGAAAGAGGCCACGTCTACACAGGACCCGACACCAGAATGCACATCCTCTACAGAACTTGATGAAGCGGCACTACAGGCCCTAGAAGAATTATGGGCCGAAGGGCATATAGAGGGCTTTGTACCCTCTGCTTGTCTAGAACCATCAGTAATACATACTCCCTTTCGGCCCAAATCAACTTTTTTTCCAACTAATTCAAAGGGCCCTTACATTGAAACCTACTACCAAGCGGTATACAAAGATTTCCTAACACTATGCGATGATTCCAGTAGGTGGAAACATCGGAATCTAAACAGATGTGAGAATTTAGCCTTGAAAGAGCTAATGTCCAACACTAAAATCACCATTAGGCAGGCGGACAAGGGTGGCAGTTTGGTGATACAAAATCGCACCGACTACATCAAAGAGGCCAGCAGACTGTTAGCCGACACTGATACGTATCTGAAACTACAGTCTGACCCCCTTCCAGAGTTTCAACTAGAATTAAAGTCGCTGGTTCAGGAAGCCTGGCTGAATGGAGTACTTACTAATAAAGAAAGACAATTCTTATTACCATCTGAATGCAGTACTCCCTACTTCTACCACCTCCCAAAAGTCCACAAATCTTTGGTGGACCCCCCTGGGAGACCGATTGTAGCAAGTACAAATAGCTTTAGTAACGGTCTGTCCATGTACATTGACTACTGTCTGCAACCCCTTGTGTGCCAATTACCGTCTTATATCAAAGATTCTAATGACGTAATCAATGCCCTTCAGAATTATTCATGGGAAGAGGGCTACTGGTGGGCATCTCTCGATGTGTCCTCTCTCTACACCTCGATACCCCATGATATAGGTCTGAGAGCCGTTCAACATTTCTTGACCAACAGCGGTGATTTTAATTAGTTACAATCACAATTCTTGGTTCAAGCCACCGAGTTTTGCCTAAGACGGAATTACTTTACGTTCGGTGAACAATTCTATCTGCAGCGTAGAGGTACCGCCATGGGAGCGAATTTCGCTCCGGTCTACGCGAATCTTACTATGGGCTACTGGGAGGAACGCAACATCTGGGCCAACAATCCGTTTGCTGAGCACATAGTCTTTTTCGGGCGGTACATCGATGACATTGTGATCATTTGGAGCGGGAGCCCCGATTTGTTTTCCTCCTTCGTGGCCCATTGTAACTCCAATACTCTAGGTCTGGCATTTACCCATGTTATAGACTCCCAGGAACTCGTATTCCTAGATTTGGTCCTATTCCATGATCAACAGAGGATTCTTACTAGAAACCATGTCAAGCCAACAAGCGGCAACTCATACCTTCATTTTAGAAGTTGCCACCACCCATTATGGAAACGCAACATCCCTAGTGGCCAATTTAATAGACTTAGACGTAACTGCTCGAAATTGGAGGATTATGTCGAACAGGGAACAGTGATGACAAAGAAATTCCAAGAGAAAGGGTATCCACCCGATCTCATTAATGACGCCTTTCTGTCTCATCTGAATCCCTCCATTAGAGACAAGCGTCCGAATGACGAATTAAGAACGAACCAGACAGTTAGATTTATCTCGACTTTTAATGATAACTACAAATCTATCTCTAATATAGTTAGAAAACACTTTGGCATTCTTCATCTGGACCAACGCCTCGCCCCGGTTCTACCCGAGATCCCACAAGTGACGTTCCGTAAAGTACGCACTATAAAAAACTTGCTGGCACCCAGTAAAATAACAAATAAATCGTCCAAATCTTTCATTGATATTAGGTCCTATTTTCATGACAGAAAGGGCATATTCCAGTGTAAAAAGAGGGGGTGCCTTACTTGCCAATTTATCACCCATGGCACTAATATCATCACTACCAATACAGGCAAAAAATATGAGATTAGGCAATTCATCACCTGTTCTACTGATTTTGTGGTATATGTTTTGCGTTGCCCTTGTGGGTTGGTCTACGTTGGCCGGACCATTCGGGCCCTACGGGCCCGAGTGGGTGACCACCGCAGACTAATTTCAAAGGGGTGCGATGAACACAGCGTACCCCGTCATTTCCTGCGTTTCCATGACAAGGACATTAGACTCTTGGAGGTCTTTGTTATCGAAACGATCCCCAAGGGCACACTAACCAGTAATGAAAGATTCTCCCTGTTGTGCAAGCGTGAGGTTTTTTGGATCTACATGTTTGACTCGCTTGCCCCCAAGGGGTTGAATGAAGAACTTGAAACATGTAGTTTTGTGTAATTTTCAATGAGAGTTTGTATATATACTTTTCAGAACATCTCTGGGTTAATATTGAAGAGTTATGATTTTCAATATGTTTTCAATATGTTTGAATATGTTTTTTATGGAAAAATGTTAAGCGCCTTTTATTGACAAGTTTATGTTGAAGTGTAAATTATGTGTTCCTTGGACCTATATTCTGTTTATTTTCATATTTTTATGTTTAGTATAGCATGTATACCCATTGGTGAATCATTTGGGGCTGCGGGGGGTTAACATTGGAGATCTCTGTTTCCTCCCCGTTTTGTTCTTTCTTCCCCCCTCCCCAATGGGTGAAACCCCCCCCCCTTTTTTTTTTTGTCTCCCCGCCCATTATGTCCCCTCCCTTAATCCCCACTCACCTATTTAAACCCTGCGAGTTGCCTACACCCTTGACTATGACAAAGCGCTCATGCGCGAAACGCGTCGTCAAGGCAACCTCTCTTTTCCCCCCTCCACATGACAGAGGCTTCAGCTTGAGCCCTTCACTGCGATTTTTCATCCATTCATATGCTCATCCACCTTTCCTGTGAAGCCGCCCCTTCAACCAGCAAGTGTGTCCTTCAAACTTCACCATCTCCACTACCCTATCCGGGTTTGGCGCCTTGTGACCAGTTGAAGTTTGTTTGTTTTTTATCCTTTTATTTTTTTCATAATTTCAACCATCATTTATTTTATTATTCATTTCAACACTTACTCCTCACATGGCTGCTGGCTACCTTCCCAGGCTGGCCAGGCTGATGTGAGCTCCATAAGCCTGCCGCCACAATTCCCCCTTCAGACGGCCTCCCAGTGACAGTTCAGACCTCAGCGCAGCGTCACCATGTCTCACTGATGAGACTTCACTCCTGTGGAGACACTTCTCAGCTGTCCAGCGGTCTGTTTACTTCCTCCGACGCTTCAGCGGCTCCTCCGTGCTGACGTCATCCCTCACTGACACGCAGCCCTGGCCTGACTGCTCTCCGCACGGCGGAGCTTCACATCTCCACACCGCGGCCATCACACATCCATCCCAGCCTGTGAATGCATCTACATGGCGCCTACCTCCCCACCGCATGAGGCAACTCTGAGCTCTTCTACCTGGCTGTGAGTACTCCTGGTATACCCCCATCACCTTGCCCTTTGTCACCTGCCTTGAGCCCAAGTGTTTGCCTTCATACTTCACTCAGTGGTTTCTGCATACCGCCATTGGATGGATCTCCTGTGTTAGCCTCCTGCTGTTCCATGCTTCTGTCTCCTTATTGATGTTGATTTGACTACATATTATCAAGAGATTGTGATTTTTAACTTTGTTTTATTGTGTGCTTTTTTTACCACAATGCGTTTGCTTTGATAACAGACCTTCTGTACCTGGTCTCTTTACAGTTATCATTGTTATTTTAGACCATTGTTTATTACTGACTCATCACTGGTTTATTAAATCAACCAAAAACTTTTATGTTTGCTGCATTTTGCTTTCCAATTATAGCCTGAGCGCTGGACTATCTATATGTCTTAAACGTGTAACTAGAATTACCATTGGTCACGATATACAGATTGATTGGATGAAATGGAGGGCAGGCTCCAACAGCATGGATAGCCTTGAGACATGGTTCGTAAAGAATGTATTCATCTACAATACAATAAGCCTAAAATCACAGGTCAGAGAATGCCAGTAATTTCCTGATTTCACCCGTATTCTAATAGAGTATACCATACAATTAAAAAACATTGGCCTGCTCTGAATAGTAATTACCCCACGGTTCCAAAATTTTATCTATATCCCTTGCTATCATATCGTCGAGGGAGAGCGATTCATGATAGACTTAAAAAATCAGATCAACATTGTACACCTATTCCCCATATTACTTTTTTGGGTCCACGCAATAAAGGCTCATTTCCTTGACTTAGTTGTATTCAATGTACTATTAGTATTAAGGGTAAGAGTTTCTCTCACCCACAAAAGGCGTTGACATACCAATAAAAGATTACTACACTTGTCAATCCTCTTATGTAGTGTGCATTATCAAATGTCCATGTGGGATTTTGTATGTAGGGGAAACTCTACAGACGGTCAATGACCGTATTGCTAGACACAAATGCTTCATTAGGGATAAATTGGATAAATATGACATTTCATTGAAAAAGGGCCATACGGTATCACAACTAAGATATATGGTAATAGATGGTATGCCCAGGAATAGACTGGGTGGAAATGGGGAACTGAAGCTGAGAAAAAGAGAGGTTAATTGGATTCATCAGTTGCAAACCCTACATCCTAAAGGGTTCAATTCAGATTTTGATTTATATTTACTTCTCTGAGAGATTCTTTATTGAGCTATATTTAATTTATTTTTTTAGTCATGTTTTTTGTATGTAAATATTATTAGTTTTTTTTATATATATATATATATATATATATATATATATATATATATAATATATACATACGAAAGTAGGAGATTAATATCCAATGATTCAGATTTAATATATTGATGATGACATATAGATTGATATTTTTAGCTATAGGTTAAGGGTTTTTTCTTTTTTTTTTTTTTTTTTTCTTTTTTTTCTTTTCCCAGTTTTTGCTTTTCTTTTTCTTTTTGACAAACGATCCCTAGCTGACACTGTTCTGATGTGGTGTGGGAGGTCTGAGACACCTGTTAATTTTTTTTGCTTCAATATTAAATTATGTTATGTAGTTATGAATTTTGTATAAGTACTTATTGATTCCAGGTTGCTTAATTGTTTAAAGATATATAAGAGCTATATATTCAGCATTGTATATGGTCATTTGTAGGCATTTGGCCCTTGAAGAAGGGCGTTATCTGCCTAAGCCTGAAACTGTTTCCATGAATACCATGCAACTTTGATGCCTTTTTAAACCTTTTTCATTTAAAGTGGTGTTCCGGCCGAAATGATACTTTTTAAATAAAAATACCCCTATAATACACAAACTTAATGTATTCTAGTAAAGTTAGTCTGTAAACTAAGGTCTGTTTTGTTTATAGCAGTAGTTTGTTATTTTATAAACTTACAGCAGGCCGTGGCCATCTTAAGTGTGGGCATCTGAAGCCAGACTGTATTTCTTCCTGGATCTCATCCTTGCAGATCTCGCACATGCTCAGTGCAGCACAAGCAGTGTAATAGGTTTCAGGTCAGGTTTCCATAGCAATGGCAGTGTCAGAGGAAGTTGCCGCCCCTTCCCAGAAGGCATTGCAAACAGGAAATGATGCGATGGGCCACGGCCAGGGAGGAGGAAGTGAAAAATGATTACAGCAGATATACAGTAGGTGCTGAGAAAAAAAATTTAAAATATCCAATTCGTTTACAGTGCACAGTTTAGTGAGGGATGCTGAAGAGTTGTAAAAGTGGGTGGAACTCCACTTTAAGTATTTTTGTGCAGCAATCCTGTTTTCTTTTTTTTTATATTATGGCCTAATTGAATTGCACATACTCCTGTGACTAACGTTATTTAAAAAAAAAAAAAATATTTTATATTCAAACTCATATTCACAAGGATGTTTTGAGTCTATATGTTTGGTTTATTTTCATAAGTGTTTTGAAGTTAACGTGCTTGAGGAGTGCTGCGCTATTTATGTATTTTATGTTTTGTTTGGTGATTTCACAGAGGTGTCAGCTGCTCCTGAATTACATATGGTGTATCTTTAGGAGCAGCAAAGGGATACATCTCTTTTCGATTGAAGCCTGATTTGATTGCTTTGGGCAGTGACAAGTACTCCTTATTGCCCTTCAAAGCATCTGATAAAACAGATATTGTTTAATCAGAAGCTTCCCTGGCTGTACATGCCAGGAAATGACAGCACTAAACAGAAGCGACAAAATCCTTGTCTCTTCCAGCTTAGGTGCTCCTCCATCTCCCCTGTGGACAGCCAACCCAACTTTTATAGCAGTCGCAGGCTCCCTGGCAGAATGGTAGAGCCTGAGGATGGGGCACATTGTAAAAGTGATTGGGCGGCTATAAAGCTGCTTGAATCAATTTTACTGGAAAGCCAATCGCCTGTTTAAAACTGGTACCAGGATCATGGCTGCAGCCACAGCCATGATATTGGTATAACTGCTCCTCTGAGCAGCATGTGGTTAAAGTAAAGCATATGAAGTGGGTCAATATGGAATACCTAATACCCAGCATAAGAATAAGGTTGTGCCAGAGATTTATAGAGTAGGAGTTGCTGCCCATATCCCTAATTTGATAAAGTACAAAAAAGATTCCTCTATGGGACTTTGGAAGGCAGAAACTCCATAGTAATTACACAGTATTGAAATTATATTCATATTTTATCTGTAAAATTAAAATTGTGAAATATAACATGATAAAATCAAAAGTGGATGCATATACAGCTGTGGTGCAATATCAAAACATTATACAAACAACCACTGGACTTTGTTGATATGTAGATGAGAGAGAGAATCCCCAACGCGTTTCAAGTTTGTAACAATGAACCTCTTCTTCAGGGATAGTGGTTTTAGTAACAAACATAAGTTATCTATAATAGAAAACAAAAAACAGTAAGCATCCAAAATTGTGCATAATTGAAAAAAACCCATACAACAGTATTGTATGTGGACACTAACCACATGTTTTAGATGATAAATCACCTGTATTGCATCCTAATTAAAAGCACAGGGAAAACTTTGCCAAATGTCACCCACATCCAGCCACACGGAGGAAAGAAACGGTGGATCCAAAGACAGGACCAGCCACAGAGGGCAGGGCACTCTGCGTCCACCCCAATTCAGGACGCACCACAGGGAAGCCAAGGGCAAGGCCTAGGTCTAAGACATAAAGAGTAGGCGAAACTAATTACCACACAGCGTACCCAGCTTAAAGGGATTGTAAAGGCTTGTGTTTTTTCACCTTAATACATCCTATGCATTAAGGTGAAAAAACACCTTGCAGTCACCGGCCCCCTAGCCCCCCGTTTTACTTACCTGAGCCCCGAATTTCCGTCGGCGCATCCCCGTCGTCCCTCTCTCCACGGGATCCCGGCTCTTGATTGAATAGATTGATAGCAGCGCAGCCATTGGCTCCCACTGCTGTCAATTAAATCTAATGACGTGGGGGGCGTGGCTGAGTCCTGCATTTGGCCTCTATGGACACCGAATGCTGGACTCGGAGTGTGCCCGCAAGGTAACAACCCCCCCCCCCCTGCTTTTCCAAGGGGGTTATCTAATGCGGGGAGGAGCCGCCAAGGGACTCCAGAAATGAGAAATGGATGTTCGGGGCCACTCTGTGCAAAACAAGCTGCACAGTGGAGGTAAGTATGACATTTAAGACTATGATATGTATGTATATGTATATATGTATGTATATATGTATGTGTATGTGTATATATATATATATATATATATATATATATATATATATAAAATATATTTGTGTGTGTTTTTATGTTAAAAATTAATACTAGTCACTCAAAGTGCACAAACCTTGTAGATAGCTGGTATAGCAGTGGCAAGGAGAAAATGAGGGCAGATGATATGTAGAAAACCAGACAAGTCACACCAGATCTCAAAAACAGGATGCTCCAAGAATGCTCACACCAGGCTTATTATCTGATGTATACGGAGTCCAAACTGGCACACAGAAAAAGAGAGAGTAACCACCAAAAATGATAAAATTAAAATAAGCCATATATAGCAAACCAATGCATATGATATATACAAATGATAGAAATCCATAAAATATGGATAATATCTAGCTCATATGAGCTCTTCAATGTTGTAGCAAAAAAAAATCTAGAAATGACCTGTAGTCTAGTGGAGGCTTGCTCGGCCTGTATGACAGCACGAGACTGAGCTGAGAGATGTCTGTGTTGAAGAAGGTTCCTTGTATCATTAACTGTACCCACTTCAGCTGTGGTTTGGGGAGGGATGTAAGTAAACATAAGGGAGTGCCCTCCGAGTCCCCGGCGCGCAGGCCCGCCTCCCACAAGCATTGTCACGACCAAAGGGGCTGGGACAAGCAAACACCGCCACTGGGCAGTGTCATGACGTCAGCTGCCCAATGGAAAGGGACCGGATATGATGTCCGGGTGACGGAAGTCCAAGTCGGCGGCACATAAAGGCACCATAGCAACAGGGAGGACCTCCCCAGTCAACAGTGCCCAATCAGATAGGATGGCCGCGTCATAACTAATGACGCGGACGGGCCCCATGCGCCGAGTGGATCACCCTAACCGAATCCACCACATACTGCCCCTGGTGGCTGATCGGGATAACGGCCATCTGCAAAGACTTGCCCAGACATTAACAACAAAAGGTCTAAAAGAACAAAAAAGAGCTATTTATACACAGCAGACAAATGAGAAGGATTATTGGGTCAGAAATAGATATGGTATAATATCCATAAACCATGCATATATGTTATAAGCATGGAGTATAAAGACATAACAAGTAATCATATTCTTGCAATATAGAAAGGACGATATGATAATACAGACAGTGTGTATTGTGAAAGAACGTATAGACATAAAAAAAGACAATTAAGGGTTCGCATCATTTGGCTCCTATTCACATCCCCCTGACGCAAAACCTTCCAGAAAAGGCCTAAAGTATATAGCCTTGTTTAGGCCAAGAGATTTGGTCACGTTTGAGTGAAAAATCTATTTCTGTTTGTTGCAGGAGGATTTTATTCCAATCAACTCTATGCATACTGGGGTGTATGGGATCTAATACTAAAAAACAATATTTTTGGAAAATTTCTGTCATGGATAGAAGTTACATGTCTGCCAAGGGGGAGACTTGGATTACATGTTTTCATAGATACAATATGTCTGTACTCTTGCTGCCAATGTTCCTGCATACTCTTTCCTACATAGTAGCATGCACAGTAACATATAAACCACACCAGAGGTTCGACGGTTTGCATAATGTTTAGGTTATAGTTAGTTTTATGTTGATCTAAAAATATGGTAATATGTATTGGGTTAGTTTTATTTTTAGAAGACCTAGGGTTGTATAAGAGATCCTGTTGTGTTCTCACAACAGCCCTTTTAAAGTCTCTTTTCAAACATGAGGTTGAATATCCTCCTGCCAATCTTTCTTTCAAAAGATCTGCTTCCTTTTTGAAGACGTTATCGTTTGAGCAATTCCTTCTAATCCGTAGGTATTGACTATATGGGATTGAGGAGATTAGGCTTTTTGGATGGAAGCTACTTGCGTTCAATATTGAATTACCGGCTGTTGGTTTGTGATAAAGAGAACTGGTTAGTAAGCCATTTTTGTCCTCATGGATTGTTATATCCAAAAAGGACGGGGCACAAGAAGCCCCGATCGCTACCCCCTGCACCTGGAGGAAATGGGAGCCATTAAAGGTAAAGTAGTGGTGGAGTAAAAAGTCCAAAGTGCCTATCAGAAATTCTTTTTTTCAAAAAGACTGTTTTGCAATATAAAATGCTTAATGCATGACAGCCCATTGTCGTGTGGTATTGAACTATATAGGGCTTCTACATCCAACGCCACAAGAATTACAGTCGGTGGAACATATACCCTGTCAATAATCTGTATAAGATAAGGTGCATGGTATCCTTTTATATAGCTAGGTAAGTTCAAAACATGTGGGCGCCCACAATGAATTTCTGATAGGTGCTTTGGATTTTATACTCCACCACAACTACTTTACCTTTTAATGACTCCCATTTCCTTCAGGTGCAGGGGGTAACGATGGGGACTTCTTGTGCCCTGTCCTATGCCAACCTGTACCTGGGGGAATGGGAGTGCATGCTCACAATCAGAGACTATGCTCCCACACATGAATAGTGTATTTATATGGTATCGTTACATTGATGACATCCTCTGTGTGGGATTGACCGCCGGACAGTCTGCAATGTTTCCTACAAGAATTGAATATTAACATATTCAATTTAACCTTTTACCATGATGTTTGACTACAACTCCATTACCTTTTTGGATATAACAATCCATAAGGACAAAAATGGCTTACTAACTAGTTCTCTTTACCGCACACCAACAGCCGGTAATTCAGTATGGCACACAAGTAGCTTCCATCCAAAACCCCTAATCTCCTTGATCCCATATATTCAATACCTACGGAATAGAAGGAATTGCTCAAATGATAACATCTTCAAAAAGGAAGCAGATCTTTTGAAAGAAAGATTATTGGCAAGAGGATATTTTACCACATGTTTGAAAAAAGCCTTTAAAAGGGCTGTTGTGAGAACACGACATGATCTCTCATACAACCCTACATCTTCTAAAAATAAAACTAACCCAATACGTATTATTACCAAATTTACAGATCAACATAAAACGATAAAAAACATTGTTGAAAAATATTGGCATGTGAGGTGGGAAGAGGGATCCCTGTAAACGACCAGGGACGTATAGATGTGGGCAGTGTGGCTACTGTCAATTTATGAACACATCAAAAAACAGGTTACCAAATGGAGAAAAATATCAACCTAAACATTATGCAAAGTATCTAACCTCTGGTGTGGTTTATATGTTACTGTGCGACTGTGCGTGCTACTATGTAGGAAAGACAATGCAGGAACTTTGGCAGCGAGCGTACAGACATATTGTATCTATGAAAACATGTAATCCAAGTCTCCCCCCTTGGCAGACATGTAATTGCTATCCATAACGGAACAGAGATGGATTTTTCGCTTAAACGCAACCAAACTCCCGGCCTAAACTAGGCTATATCCTTTAGGCCTTTCTGGAAGGTTTCACGTCAGGGGGATGTGAATGGGAGCCAAATGATGCAAACCCCTTAATTATCATTCTTATGTCTGTACGGTCTCTCGCAATGCACACTTTCTCTATTATCATACCATCTTTTGTATATTGCAAGAATATGATTACTTGTTATGTCTTTATACTCCATGCTTCTAACATATATGCATGATTTATGGATATTATACACATCTATTTCTGACCCAATATTTTTTTGTCCTTTTTTAGACCTTTTGTTGTTAACATCTGGGTAAGTCTTTGCAGCTTGCCGGTATCCCGATCAGCCACTAGGGGCAGGATGTGGTGGATTCGGTTAGAGTGATCCATTCGGTGCATGGGGGCCGTCCGCATCATTAGTTATGACGCGGCCGGCCTATCTGATTTGAGCACCGTTGACTGGGGAGATCCTCCCTGTTGCCATGGTGCCTTTGTGCACCGCGGGCCACCGACGTGGACTTCCATCGCCCGGACATCATATCTGCCCCCTTTCCATTGGGCAGGTGACGTCATGACGCTGCTCCCCGGCGGTGTTTCCTTGTCCCAGCCCCTTTGGCCGGGACAATGCTTGTGGGAGGCGGGCCTGCGTGCCGGGGACTCGGAGGGCACTCCCTCATGTTTACATACACCCCTCCCCAAACCACAGCTGAAGTGGGTAAAGTTAATGATACAAGGAACCTTCGTAAACACAGACATCTCTCAGCTCAGTCTCATACTGTCATACAGACCGAGCAAGCGTCCACTAGACTACAGGTCATTTCTAGATTTTTTTTGCTACAACATTGAAGAGCTCATATGAGCTAGATATTATCCATATTTTATGCGTTTCGATAATTTTTACCTATATATCATATGCATTGGTTTACTATATATGGCTTATAATAATTTTATCATTTTTGGTGGTTTCTCTCTTTTTCTGTGTGCCAGTTTGGACTCCGTATACATCAGACCATAAGCCTGGTGTGAGCATTCTTGGAACATCCTGTTTTTGAGATCTGGTGTGACTTATCTGGTTTTCTGTATATCATCTGCCCTCTTTCTCCTTGCCACTGCTATACCAGCTATCCACAAGGTTTGTGCATTTTTTTGAGTGACTAGTACTAATTTTTAACATAAAGGCATATATAAATAATCTGTGTGGTAATTGTTTCGCCTACTCTTTATGTCTTAGACTTAGGCCTGGTCCTTGGCTTCCCTGTGGTGCGTACAGAATTGGGGTGGACACAGAGTGCCCTCCTGTGGCTGGTCCTGTCTTTGGATCCTCTGTTTCTTTTCTCCGTGTGGCTGGATGTAGGTGACATTTGGCAGCAAATTTTTCCTGTGTGTTTAATTAGGATGCAATACAGGTGATTTATCATCTAAAACATGTGGTTAGTGTCCGCATACAATACTGTTGTATGTTTTTTTTTTCAATTATGAATGCTTACTGTTTTTTTTCTTTTCAATTATGGACAACTTATGTTCATTACTGAAACTACTAGCCCCCTGAAGAAGAGGTTCATTTTTACAGACTTGAAACGTGTTGGGCATTCTCTGTCTCATCTACATATCAACAGAGTCCAGTGGTTGCTTGTATAATGTGTTGATATTGCACCGCAGCTGTATATGCTACCACTTTTGATTTTATCATGTTTAAATTTCATGATTTTAACTTTACAAATAAATATGAATATAATTTCAATATTGTGTAACTACTAAGGAGTTTCTTCCTTTCAAAGTCCCATACAGGAATCTTTTTTGTACTTTAATGTCCAGGATAGAGTGGTCTTTTAACATGGTTCAGAATACATACTCCAGAATGTGCTCTAATGTACAGAAGAGACTACAAAGTGCTGTGAAGTATTTAAGATATAGTACAGTGTATAGACTGGCGGGATCTGTTGTATGTACACAACCCAGCATACAAATCTTTGTGGTATACAGCACAACACACATGAACTCAAACTTTAGCATGTTGGAAAATAGGAAAGTATTATGTATAGATGTGTACTGCTTTTCAGAATGCTGTAAATGTTGTTGTAAACTTGTGTAAAAGAGCACAGCCGCAGACTGTCATGCTTGCTGTCTACCAGAATTCTAAATCTGGAATATGTACAGCTATTAATAGTGCTAATAGTAAAAATCTAAATTTTTGGGCACAGGGATAATGGGGAATGTAACAAAGAATTTGAATTGTAAATATTCTTCTAGAATTCCATCCTATGTTTTTTTTGCCTGTTCGCTATCTTCTTTGTCTATTTTTCCTGACCTGTTCCCTCTTTCCTTGTGCTGCTCCCCTCCTTTCTCTAAAGCACAACTCCACTTGTACCATCCATTCATCCACTTACATAATGCTCCTCTCCTTGATGCTTCCTCTGTTGCACTTCTCTAGTGCACCCCACTGTATCTCCTTGTAGTGCTCCTCCTTCATTCCACCACCTTCATGCCTATACCACTTCTTTCTTCCACATCTGTATTTCCCCTCCCCCATCTACAGCTCTCCTCCTTCTCCTTCTCCAACGACATATGTCCTAGAAAACTGAGTCCTCCTAGTAGTGCTCCCTATCCTGATTTCCCATGGAATGTATCTATTCAGATGGATTGGCAAAACACAGAAGTTTGTCTTAATAAAATTCTAGAGTTTATGTGTATGAGTCATGGCTCTTAGACTTTGTCCAAGTTGCAGCAACACTGTTTCATGTGTTCTCTTCTACAGTATCTCACAAAAGTGAGTACACCCCTCACATTTTTGTAAATATTTTATTATATGTTTTCATATGACAACACTGAAGAAATTACACTTTTGTACAATGTAAAGTAGTGAGTGTACAGCTTGTATAACAGTGTAAATTTGCTGTCCCCTCAAAATAAGTTAACACACAGCCATTAATATCTAAACCGCTGGCATCAAAAGTGAGTATACCCCTAAGTGAAAATGTCCAAATTAGGCACAAAGTGTCAATATTTTGTGTGGCCACCATTATTTTCCAGCAATGCCTTAACCTTCTTGGGCATGAAGTTCACCAGTGCTTCACAGGTTGCCACTGGAGTCCTCTTCCACTCCTCTGACGACATCACGGAGCTGGTGGATGTTAGAGACCTTGCACTCCTCCACCTTCCGTTTAAGGATGCCGCACAGATTCTCAATAGGGATTAACTCTGGAGACATGCTTGGCCAGTCCATCACCTTTACCCTCAGCTTCTTTAGCAAGGCAGTGGTCATCTTGGAGGTGTGTTTGGGGTTGTTATGTTGGAGTACTGCGGCCCAGTCTCCGAAGGGAGGGGATCATGCTCTGCTTCAGTATGTCACAGTACATGGTGACATTCATGGTTCCCTCAATGAACTGTAGCTCCCCAGTGTCAGCAGCACTCATGCAGCCCCAGACCATGACACTCCCACCACCATGCTTGACTGTAGGCAAGACACACTTGTCTTTGTACTCCTCACCTGGTTGCCGCCACACACGCTTGATATCATCTGAACCAAATAAGTTTATCTTGGTTTCATCAGACCACAGGAAATGGTTCCAGTAATCCATGTCCTTAGTCTGCTTGTCTTCAGCAGACTGTTTGCGGGCTTTCTTGTGAATCATCTTTAGAAGAGGCTTCATTCTGGGATGACAGCCATGCAGACCAATTTGATGCAATGTGTGACGTATGGTCTGAGCACTGACAAGCTGACCCCCAACCCCTTCAAACGCTGCAGCAATGCTGGCAGCACTCATATGTCTATTTCCCAAAGACAACCTCTGGTTATGATGCTGAGCATGTGCACTCAACATCTTTGGTCGACCATGACGAGGCCTGTTCTGAGTGGAACCTGTCCTGTTAAACCGCTGTATGGTCTTGGCCACCGTGCTGCAGCTCAGTTTCAGGGTCTTCGCAATCTTCTTATAGTTTAGGCCATCTTAGTGTAGAGCGACAATTCTTTTTCAGATCCTCAGAGTTCTTTGCCATGAGGTGCCATGTTGAACTTCCAGTGACCAGTATGACAGAGTGACAGCGATAACACCAAATTTAACACACCTGCTCCCCATTCACACCTGAGACCTTGTAAAGCCGCGTACACACGGGCGGACTTCTCGACTGGACTGGTCCGACGGACAATCCGATCGTTTGTGGGCTTCATCGGACCTTCAGCGGACTCTTCCAGTTGAAAATCTGACGGACTTTAGATTTGGAACATGCTTCAAATCTTTACGTCGTAACTCCGCCGGACCCAGAAATCCGCTCGTCTGTATGCTAGTCCGACGGACAAAAAACAACGCTAGGGCAGCTATTGGCTATAAACTTCCTTATTTTAGTCCGGTGTACGTCATCACGTACGAATCCGTCGGACTTGGTGTGATCTTGTGTAGGCAAGTCCGTTCATTAAAAAGTCCAGTCTGGGCGAAAAGTCCGACCGTGTGTACGCTGCATTACACTAACAAGTCACATGACACCAGGGAGGGAAAATGGCTAATTGGGCCCAATTTGGACATTTTCACTTTAGACATGAATGGCTGCGTGTTGAGTTATTTTGAGGAGAAAGCAAAATTTACACTGTTATACAAGATGTACACCCACTACTTTACATTGTAGCAAAGTGTTATTTTTGCAGCGTTGTCACATGAGAAGATATAATAAAATATTTACAAAAATGTGAGGGGTGTAGTCACTTTTGTGAGATACTGTATATGCAATACACCAGGACCTGTTGGCTGAGGGAGGACAGAAGAGCCTATTGAGTCAGCATGAGCTGTAACAGTTGAAGGTCCAGAAGTGATCTTAGGTCAGTAGTGTGGAATATATTTTGAGAGAATAGTTAGGTCCCAGGTTTTTATATATATATATATATATATATATATATATATATATATATATATATATATGTATATGTATATGTGTGTGTGTGTGTATGTATATATGTGTGTGTGTGTGTGTGTGTGTGTGTGTATATATATATATATATATATATATATATATATATATATATATATATATATATATATATATATATATATATAATATGTCTCATTCTATGTTTTGCTGCCCTGTGGCAGTTTCATTATATGGGGATAAGTACAGGCTGTGGAATGTAAGGCTTCATTCAAGAGGGAAGTTTAAGGAAGTCCCCACACAGTCCCCCTCCCCCTGCACAATACACAGTCCCCCCATCCAGTATACAGCCCTCTGCACAGTACACAGCCTCCCATCCAGTATACAGCCCTCTGCACAATACACAGCCCCCCATCTAGTATACAGCCCTCTGCACAGTACACAGCCCCTCATCCAGTATACAGCCCCTGCACAGTTCAGAGCCCCCTGCACAATACATAGCTCCCTGCACAGTTCACAACCCCCATCTAGTATACAGCCCCCTGCACAATACACAGCCCCCATCTAATACACAGCCCTCCATCCAGTATACAGCCCCCTGCACAGTTCACAACCCCCCTATCCAGTATACAGCCCCCCCATCCAGTATACAGCCCCCTGCACAGTTCACAGCCCCCCTCCCCCTGCACTCCCAGGAGACCCCCAGTCTCCTGGGATAGCAGTGCCAGCATACTCTACAGTTAAGAAAAAAATCACTGCCAGCCCCTTCTATACTGCTCCTCCTGTGTCACTCATTGTAAAACAAAGCCTCCATATACCTCATTAGCGCCGTTTTCTTTCCACTGACCTGGTCACATGACTGCTCTCCTCTGACATTACATAGATAGTCATGTGACTGCTCTCCTCCACCAATCTAAAGCTACACGAGGACGAGGAGCGGGAGGAGGAGAGCAGCAAGAAAAAACTGAGCTATTGAGATCTTTAGAAACTTCGTTTTACAATGACACTGACACAGGAGGAGCAGTGCAGGAGAAGGGGCTGGCAAGTGATTTTTTTCTCAACTTTAGACTATGCAGGCAGCGCTGTCCCAGGGCCAGGAGAGGCGGGGTGGCCGGCCTGACACCCCCCCCCCCATGGGTGGCTCCTGGGGCAGACCACCCGATTCCCGCCCCTTGTTGGTAAAACATGTTATCGGTGTATAACACCCAGGCACTGTTTACCCTCTGTTTTCAGGGGAAAAAAGTGTGTGTTATATTATGCCAATAAATACGGTATGTAACCCAGCAAGGTTTGAGCAAGCGTGTGAACAACTGTGGGCAGGAAGCCCCATTCAATGCAATGTGAGGCTGACCGCACCCGCTGCCACTCGCATTTAAGCGACATACGGTGATTCCTTACGGATAATCGACCCTGGATGCAGACAGGGCTGTTTCATAAGATGCTGTACTTTTTTGACCTTTAGGATTAGGGCTTGTTCACATAACCCTAAACCCAACTCCAGTCAAATCAATTTGGTTTTGTAAACATTAAAAACCTGTTAGATACTCCGCTTGATTTGTATTTCTTTCTAGTGTCCCTGCTGGATACGATTTCTTCTCAGTGCCCATTCCAGTGGTGTTAAGGAGACAGGAAATTATAGGGAATCTCAGTAATCCTTTTTTTTAATTAGACTGTAGAAGGATAGAAACTTGTGGAAGAGAATAAACTTCTGTCATGTTTTTATTGATCACGGTCTTCCTGTCCTGGTGACACTTGTTCTCATTTTTTTTTTTTTTCTGGTTTCCCAGGAACATGACATGATAAAAAAATATTTCATATGGGGATACAGCAATAATAAAACTGATGGAAGTTCTTACCATTCCCCACTATATCCAAAACAAAATAATGGCTATAGTTGGCCTTTAAAGTGTTTGTTTGTTAACCCCAAAAAATATATATGCAGATCCTGGTCCCTTAAAGAATCTGCACCCCTCTATTCTTGGAAAAAAAAAGGTACAATTGTCACTGCCAGCCCCTCTTCAGGCCGGTCGTGTGACCCGTGGCCGCTTTACAACTACGAGACAGAGCTTCTGCAGAGGAGACGAGCGGGCACGTGATCTTCCTGGCTGATGTCAGAGGGAGATCTCGGTTCCTCCCGCAGAAGACATCCATCGGAGCTGTAAAGCAGCAGCCGCGAGTCATGTGACCGGCCTGAAGACAGCTCAAATTCGGTATTTAAAACGCTCGTTTTTGAAAACTACTTACAGTGTGCTATGCCAGCCTCTAATAGAGGGGCTGGCATAGTCTTATATAAATAGGTTAACAAACCCTTTTAAATGAAGAAGTGTGGACTTCTCTGATGAATGGAATGGTTATATAGTAAAGGAGTGGTCTTTGAATTGCATATTGGCAGGGTATGTGCTTCAGTGAATACAAGGCATATGGGATTTGGGTGTGAAGCAAAAGAAGAAATTGCAAATTCTCTTAAACGGTTATATTTTATAACTAATGATTTTCATTCCTCTTTTGTCTTCTATGGGGCACAACCACTTACATTTTTCTCCATGTTTTAAAATACTTGGTGACCTTGAACATTCATTTTGTGAAATAATTGGAAGATTGTCTACAGTTAATTCTCCCGAATTTGTTTCTCCCCCTCGTCATTGTAGATCCCGGAGTAACTCCATTACAAGTTCCTGAATGTGATTCTGTGGAGGATGAGGAGCAGGAACCTAGCTGGGCTGGAGCATTGTCAGAAGGGAAAGGTGCTTCTTGGGAATTTGCTTTTGGCAGAGTGCAAGGAAGTGCTCCAAAGGACCCACGCAAGTACCAGCATGACCGTTGGAAACTAGAATTCCTAATGGATTACACCCCAAGCAAGGATGGCTTGATCTGTATGGTATGTGGAGTGACATTAATAAACCCAAAAATCAGCACTGTGAAGATGCACATCCAGCAGAAACATCCGGATACCATTTACTTAAGTGATCAAGAGAAGGCAGTAGTGATTGAAGAGTGGGAGCAAAGACTGAGTGCTAGCAAGAAAGGATCAGGTCACCAAACCGGAGATGATGAAATCTGTATAGAAATAAAAGGTGAGAGAGAGTGCGTGTGTAGAGGTACATTATCATTTACTCTGTCACTCTAGTCAACATATTATAGCCTAACAGTTTTTTTTTTACAGCTTCCTTTTTTTTGTTCTATTCCTGCAAGATTGCACATAGCACATTTGTAAAGCCCCTATGTGTTTTTTGTGGTTCTTCCCAGCTGCTGTGCAGGACACGATATTCTCTGGTTTTAGCGCCTTTGGCTGCCCAGCGCAGAGATGAGAGCAAGAAGACAGGGAGGAATATGTAGGGATAGAGACACAACCTGTCCTGCTTCCAGATGCTGGCAAATAATTAATTTAATTTTTTCCTACAGAGAACTTCCTTTGTGGGAATTAATTTATTACTTTCATTAGATGGTGGCACCACCCTCATCACCTTCCTCTAATTAAAAGGAAGAGACTAGGCAAGATGGCATATGAATAATCCAAAAGGTAACACAGATCAGCAAGTATGCATACATGCACAATTTGTTTATACCTAGGCGATCTAAGTGGGCAAAACCAGGTACCCGCTACAAACCCCCCCCCCCCCCCCAAAAAAAAATCATGTCCCCTTTTGGGTGAATTTCCGCTTTAATCCAGTAACTGGTAAAGTCAAAGTACCAGATGCTTGTTTTTTTTTTTTCAGATGTAATTGCATTTTTGGTCAATGCAAAATCCAGATATTAGTGCTGGCTATTTTGTATTATTTAATTTTAAGAAGGTAATTGTTCATTGCTTAAAGTGAACCTAAAGTGACTGCAGTGCTATAGGGTCTGACTCAGCAGGTAGTGCATCAGACCTCTGCATAGAGAGCACATTCTACAGTATGTTAGTACAGGACAGGCTTTTCTACTCAAAAACGATTAAACTAAAAGCTGGCGCTCAGAGGCTATAAGGCAAATGACTATGAAAGTTAATAAAATAATAAAGTCTTTAAAGCTGGATCAATCATGGTGTAATCAGGATGGTGTTGGAAGTCTTGGACAGGAGCCAGGAAACAGTCTATAATGCAGGAGAAGGTCCCTGGAGAATAAGTCATAGATAAACAAAACACCGGATGTAAAACTTTTCTTTTCTTCTGGGGTACTGTGTAGCCAGATTCACAAAAGGCAGCTCTTCTTATAGAGAGAAGTCAGCTCAGATCCATCCAGGTAAAAAACAAAAAGAGAGGAGAGCCACTAAGTAAAATCATTTATTCACCAATATATAATCAAAGTATCAACTTACATGTAGGAGCGGTATGTAGAGCAGACACGTATAATCCCAGATGGGAGAGGGGGAAAGAAGCAATTAGCGATTCCCAGGGGATGCCTCCAAACACAACGCAGTCTGGCGGGGAAGCCAGGACGGTACAAAGCCTGTCTCTGTGGGAGGACGGAGCGACAGCCCAGGAAGCAGCTGGCGACGTTGTCAGTGGGGAGAAAAAACACTACAGGCTTTTCTACTCAGTCTGTGGCTACTTTAGAAAGAAAACGAACTGTAAGGCATTGAACACCTTTTGGTTTTTATGCACCTGGAATGTACTGCAATGATCGCCATTTTTTTCCCTAAGGTTTCTGCTAAAAAAATGTATGTTTGGGGGTTATAAGTAATTTTCTAGCAAAAAATACTGATTTAAACTTGTAAACAAAAAGTGCCAGAAAAAGCCTGGTCTTCAAGTGGTTAAAGCAGTCTGAGATGTAGATTTTGTGCCATTGTGGTTTAGGGAAAATTCTTAGCTACTAGTTTCAGATAAAGGCCGCGTTCACAGAGGGCTGAAACACCATACGCCGGTGTAGGGCTGTGTTTACCTGCATGTGAGTGCACAAGAATTCCATGCAGGCAATACTATTGATGTCTATTAAGAGACAGCGGCTGCATGGACACCGCCTCTGTGTCCCAATATGACATTTGTTTGTTTCATGTTAAACAAGTGCAGAGCAGAGCTGTCAAAAGAGAGAAAAAAACCTCAGCTGGCAAATGTTTATCAACAGCCATAATGAGAAACAAAGTATCTCTTGTTTTTTTTAGACCCCTTTCCAGGGCTTTTTTCTCAGAAAATAGGTGCAGGAACTCCTCCTGAGTCACCCTTCGTCTCTGCCCCCTCTGAGCACTGTCTCTTGGCTCCAACCCCTACCCACTTCCCAAAATCGTCCCTTTTAGAGAATACAAAACCAAGTATTATTTTGTGCTACTAAATAATTTGTATGGGATTTGAAAGACCCCACCCCAGCAACAGTAGACCCTCCAGCAACAATAGATCCCCCACACAACAACAGACCATCCCCCCGCAACCAAATACCACCCTAACAACAATAGACTCCACCTGCAACAACAGATCCTCCAGCAGCCAGCAACAGTAGACCTCTCCCTCAATAGTAGATCTTTCCCAGCAACAATAGACCCCCTGCCAGCAACAATAGACCTGCCCAATAACAATAGACCCCCCACACAAAAATAGACTCCCAACAATGACAACAGATCCCCAACAGCCAGCATCAATAGACCCTCCAGCACACCCCAGCAATCCTTGCCAAAAAATACATTCAGTTGTGGAGGTGCCGGAACTGCGTTCCCCCGAGTTCCCGCTGAAAAAAAGCCCTGCCCCTTTCACACTCACAGCGCGGCCGTGTTAGCGGTTAAGCGCCGCTAGTTTTAGCAGCACTTTACTGTCGTTTTAGCGGCGGTTAAAGAAAGAGTTAAATGCGCCCGAAAAGCACCGCTGCTGAAGCACTTTGCAGGCGATTCGGCAGCGGTGCCTATTCATTTCAATGGGCAGGGGCGGTGGAGGAGCTGTGTATACACCGCTCCAAACATGCTGCTTTCAGGACTTTTCTAATGTCCTGGAAGCGCACCGATCCAGTTTGAAAGCACTCAGGCTCTCATACTGGAGCTGCAGGGGAGGCATTTTTTCAGGCGCTTTACAGGCGCCATTTTTAGCCCTTTAGCGCCTGAAAAACGTCTCCAGTGTGAAAGGGGTCTTAGCTCAAAGGAATGCACTTCCGTCTGTAAACGAGGTCAGTTTAACCACTTAAAGACCTAAACCTTTTTTGACACTTGTTGCTTACATGTTAAAATCTGTATTTTTTGCTTGAAAATTACTTAGAACCCCCAAACATTATATATATTTTTTTAGCAGAGACCCTAGAGAATAAAATGGAGATCGTTGCAATATTTTATGACACACTGTATTTGCGCAGCGGTCTTGAAAGAATTTTTTTTAGGAAAAAATATACTTCAATGAATTTTAAAAAACTAAACCGTAAAGTTAGCCCAATTTTTTTGTATATGGGGAAAGATGATGTTGCTCTGAGAATCGTGATCTTTAGTCTAAGGAAAAAAATAGTGATTCTCATTTTATCCAGAATTGTGCAGCTCTAATTTATCTCTAATAGGATACTTAGTTTCAACAGTCTTTTTTTGTTCCAGTTTTTTAACCAGATGATTTAAAAAAAAAAAAACTTGCAATAGTAACTATCTTAATTGTGCAGTACAGAACACAGGCAACATATTTTTAAACACCATAGGTTATAGGTGCTTAGCTTCAGATGATTGGACACTGGCCAGCTTTTGATATGCCCCTATAACCCTACCCTTTCTCATGAATCCTCAGTTTTGTGCTAGTGTCTGAAGGTGATGGAGAAATCTGCTTCACTAGATTATTCTTTTTCTTATTTTCTTTGAATTCATCAATCAACACGACACCGTCTTCTAAGGCACACACAGATGCAGTGTAATACAGACCAGTGTAACCTTGGTAAAACCTTGGGACCAGTATCCAGACTATGCACTGTGAGGTCTGCCTGTAATGTTTCAGTCACTGGATCCTGCATGGACACCCACCTTTGCACTTGGTGCAATGTGTTGAGTCACACACAGGGTGCTTTGCAAGTCCAAGGCTGTGGTCTATTGCTATGGAATCCAGTCCCTGAAGATCCCTTTGGGGTTATGCCCATTATGACAGGTATAGCCTGGACTTTATGTACAGTCCAGCATTGTGGACAGGTAAGAGGGTCACCCTGGATCTCTGACTGTTAAAACTGGAGCTAACAGAGTAACTTCACAGTGTGAACTTTTTAAACTTTGCACTAAAATTTAAGCTCAGTTTAAGGTGGATGACCAGGTATTGCGTCATGTGACTGGTGGCACACTTAAACGCCACTTCCATCTAGAGCCCTTTTACCACAAGAATGCGTTACAGTATTGTCTGAACCTGGGTTATTGTGTACTCCTTCTAGACATGCTTACCCGTTTTATCGCACTCTACTTTGTATGTACCTCCAGAGGAGTACCTTCACCTGTAGCTATGGCAGATACCAGACGAAAGAGAACCAATTCAAAATCACAGATGAGTGTTCGCTCTACTTAGGGACCATACAACACTCAACCTCAGAGTGATGAGGTTGAGTGTTGTGCAGAGTGATCTCTCTCTCCCTCTCCCTCTTCCTCTCCCTCTTCCTCTCCCTCTTCCTCTCCCTCTTCCTCTTCCCCTCCCTCTCCCCCTCCCTCTCCCCCTCCCTCTCCCCCTCCCTCTCCCTCTCCCTCTCTCCCTCCCTCCCTCCCTCCCTCCCCATGCTCCTATCCAGCCATGCATGAACTTCCTTATCTTGGTGGTTCACTTCCCCTGCCCTAGCAGTGGGGAAGCCTTTCCTCCCCATACTACTGGAAATTCCTTATAAACAGACTTTAAAGTGGTTGTAAACCCTATTCATTAAATTTGACCTAAGCTTATCTCTCTCCAAAACTCTTAAGTGCGGCAAAGTCACCTCTGACAAGTTCTCCGACACATGAGAACGCAGCTGAAAATTTGTGTCGGAGAGGGAGATTAGCAGGGAGCTTGCCTCTGCATGTTCGTTCTTTGCCTGTGGGGGGGGGGGGGGGGGGGGGGGCGCCTTTCCTCTAATCATTGGGCTTACACATAGTGTAAGCCCAGACTCCCTAAGTGAAAATGTCCAAATTGTGCCCAAAGTGTCAATATTGTGTGTAGCCACCATTATTTTCCAACACTGCCTTAACCCTCTTGGGCATGGAGTTTACCAGGGCTTCACAGGTTGCCACTGGAGTCCTCTTCCACTCCTACATGGCAACATCACTGTGCTGGTAAATGTTAGAGACCTTGTGCTCCTCCACCTTCCCTTTGAAGATGCCCCACAAATGCACAATATGGTTTAAGTCTGGAGACATGCTTGGTCAGTCCATCACCTTTACCCTCAGCTTCTTTAGCAAGGCAGTGGTCGTCACATGACACCGGGGAGGGAAAATGGCTAATTGGGCCCAATTTTCACATTTTCACTTAGGGGTGTACTCACTTTTGTTGCCAGCGGTTTAGACATTAATGGCTGTGTTGAGTTATTTTGAGGAGATGGCAAATGTACACTGTTATACAAGCTGTGCACTCACTACTTTACATTGTAGCAAAGTGTCATTTCTTCAGTGTTTCTATGTGTGTGTATATATATTAAAAATAATAAATACACCCAGAAGTAGGATATATGGGCATTTTAACTAGGAGTCAGGCATGAAACTATATGAAGGGTGGAAGGGAGATATAAATCTTTTATATTACAGTAGTACTAAAAGCTGAGACTTATTTTAAATATAATGCACAATACTGGTAAAAGTCTCTGGGTTCAGATGCTGATCTTCCCTGCACACAGTCTTTTTAAAGTGATTTTTTCTTTTTTTTTTTAAACATGTTATATTAACCTGCTCTGTGTAATGGTTTTGCACAAGAGTAGCCATGATTCTCCTCTTCTGGGGTCCCCCACTGACGCTTCTGGCTCCTCCTGCCTTCAGAGTGACCCAATAGCAAGCTGCAAAGTATAGTATAAAGTGCCCTTATAGCAAGGTAAAAAAAAACTCTGCCTTTAGAACCACTCACTTTCTGCCCAAGACTACATGTCCCATGAGGCATTGCTCCTAACACATTCACAAGTTCTCAGGCACTTACTGACATGTATGGACAGTGTACTGAGCTGTATGTGTGCTGCACTGTGTATACTAACATGTATGAACAGTGTACTAAGCTGTATGTGTGCTTCACTGTATTTTCTCCTATTTAAACAAAAAATGCATTCTGTATGCAGGCCAACTGGCCGATTAATCGATTGATTATTAATCGATAGTTGACAACTATTTTCATTGATTAGTTGTCGATTAATCAATTAGTTGTTCCAACCCTAGAGAGGATAGACAAACTCTTCCTCCGGTTACCTTACCAATAGAATACACATTATAACACTGCAGTGCCACCTGATGGATAGAAAGGTATAGTGTGTGTGTGTGTATGTATAGTTTATAGTCACATTAGAAAGCTGCTTTACATTACATGTTGTTCTTCCAGCACCCCTTCTCAACAGTATGTGCTTTGTCAAATTGTATTCAGCTTCTTCTGGAAATAATTATGACATTCCTTCTACAAAGGCTTGGTGAGTGCATCAGCAGTCATCTCCACTGATGGGCAGTATTGAATCTCAATAACACCTTGCTCTTGACTGTCCCTCTGTAGGTGATACTTGACGTTGATGTGTTTGGTCCTAGGATTGACCCTTTCTGATTGCGTAAGCTTTATACATCCCTGGTTGTCTTCAAAAATGGGAATTGGTTTTGACATGTCTATCCCAATGTCTGCAAAAAATTGACAAATCCATATCGCTTCTTGACAAGTGTATGCTGCTGCAATGTACTCTGCTTCAGTTGAAGGTAGATCAACAGTTGTTTGCTTTCGACTAGACCAACCTGACCAACTGGAAGATGAATCCACTTGTGACTTTGCGGTCTGTGCAGTCCCCGGCCCAATCAGCATTCACATATCCAAATAACAGAAAAAGTGTAGCGCTAATATGAAACAACCATATGTTCTGTAATATGAAGACCATTAGGTTCCTCAAATCCGCGAATCCGAAATATAAAAAGGGGGGACATGAAAAAGTGTATCAAAAGATAATAAAAGTCCTGAAAGTCCTCAAAGGATGTGTCATGCAAAAATGATAGGATGATAGTCCTCAATGTGTGTATGACTTCATATTAGAACGTGTCGATATGCAGAAAACATCAGGACCGAAGACACACCACCACCAACAATAAGGAGGCTTACCGGAACGTTTGAACCCAATAAAACCTACGTTCAATTGGGTCAAACAAGCTTGAGTCATAAACGGCTGATGAAGTTCCATGGAAGATGGCAGGAGATCCAGGGATGATCTGTGGAACGGTGTGAGCCTCAGGGGTGATGCCCGTGGTAAATGGTGGTTACATTGGACAGGGGGAAACAAAAAAAAGGCCACATAGTGTAATCCCGTATAAAAAATTTGTACCAAATTTATTAAAAAAAGGAAATACACTCACATGAGAATGGATAAAAAACAGCGCTGTGCAAGTAAAATGGCGGCAGTGGGGTAGGACCAGGTTCAGAAAATACACTACATAGAAAACGGAGAGCCAAAAACATTTCAAACACTGCAGCAGCAGTTTGATAATTATCAACCCCCAAAAAGCAAGGATTCAGTCTATGGCAGGCTGAAATACACTTTGGCTAGATGGATCTGAGTACTTTCACTCATGTTTAGTGCCATATGTGTTCAGGGAAGTATGCCTATAACACAGGTATTCTTTGTTATATGTATACTTTCTTGAATGCATGGGGCCCTAAACACGGGTCCCACTCTGTACAGCATTCAGCCCCATCCAGCCACAGCATAATTAGGTCTGCTTAGACTTGACAGGCTTCAGGCAGCAGGGCTGGACGCTACATCTGTGCCTCCAAGATGCACTATGCTGGCCCCATTTCGCTCAGCTCCGTTATTCATAGTAACTGTACTACAGCTTATAGGAATGGCAGAGCTGGATAGAAAAGATGAGCATAGATGGGCAGCCTTGATGAGAATCTGTGACAGCCTTTTAGTTTTGTTAACACCCAGCATACCTGAAGATTACAGCAGGGGGCAGGACAGAGTAGAATTCTTACTAATAGCAGAGGAATCAACACATGGGACATATCCTATTGACTGTAAGTTGCTTGTGCTGATTTTCTTGTTTTTTTTTTTTTTTTTTATTTTGTCTGCACTCAGGCTTTAAGTAGTTTGACAAAAGACAGTTGGACAGGGCTAACATGATTCCCTGCACAAAAACGCTGTTCACCTCCTAACAGGGCTTAGGAGGTGAGTATATTTTTGACACATCAAAAGATAATGTTCTGTACTTTAGGGGGAAATGTGCATGTATTGCATTTTTATTTTATTTTGCCCTGACATAAACTTTGTGTTCCTTACAAACTCGAGACTCAACCCCTTGCTCTATAGTAGGCATCATTTGGTGTCCATACTTAACCATCCCTGAAGTCTCCAGCAATGACCTAAGTCGCAGCCAGGGTAGAGTGAGTATAAGGTATCAGTGCCTTTTGTACAGCAAGGGGTGGGTTTTATTTTAGTGCAGCTGTTCTGTAGCACTCAGCTAAGTCTGTTGTAAAGAGATTATGTTTTCATATGCCAGTTTGAATTCAACTTTGCTTATTCTGATATTCCTTTATTTTTTTCAACACAGAAGACTCGACAACCTCTGAATCACATGGGACCAGTGCGGCAACCTGCACTCCACGTACTGAAATAATTCTTCCAACCATCTCCAAACCTTCTAAGCCTACTGCTTCTCTACCTCCACCATGTAATAGTGCCAAGCGGAGCTATCAGGTCCGATGGCGCACCGAATTCATGATGGACTATGACTGTCGTCGGCAGGGCCTTATCTGCATGGTATGTGGTGGTACACTGGCCACCCTGAAGGTCAGCACAATTAAGCGCCACATTGTCCAGGTGCACCCTTACTCTGTAGACTTCACGCCTGAAGAGCGTCAAAGGATTTTGGAGGCCTACAGCGAAATGGCCCTACATTACATCCATTCAGAAGAGTGTTTTAAAGCCCAACCCCAGGAGGAAGCAAAAGGCCGTAAAAGAAAAGCAGCTGCAGTGGAGGATGCATGAGGTCACTTTAAATTATACTTAAACATAGGGGGAACTGTCTATACCCTGTGGCCTAATCTAATGTATTTCTACAGCTGTGGTGCATTGCACATTCAAATTGTCTTTGTTCATCCTATTCATTCCCATGTTGAAACTGGCAGAGGTTCAGATTCCCTCCTCTTCCTCAGAGACATTTACTGAGACTGCTTTTTGCCCTTGCTAAAAGACTAACCGCGCATTGCTTAATCAGTTGTGTCTCAGCCACCTTCTTTGAGCAGGCTGTAACTATGCACCTCTGTTTCATCTGTGTGATCTACCATTACTACATCTACCAACAAAACTGTTTTTGTCTTCTGGAGAAAACAAAGGAGCAATTGCAATCGTTTTATAACCCGTAATTTAAACCGTAAGGCTTAATTTCCCCAAAAATATTATAATTGTTTATTACGACTATTGTGGTCCTTTGATAACTTATTTCAGGTTTTCTGTTAAACAGAAACAAATGATTTTATTGGCTAAAGAAAAACTATGATGGATATTACATCGCAGGAAAAAAGCTGCATTGCAAGCAGTTTAATTTTTAATTTATCGTTTTCATGTATTTTCCTCACTCATACTACTTCTTTTTTTTTTTTTTTTTTTTTTTTTGATTTTTGCTAGACCAGGGAATGTCACCCCTGTGGAAGTCTTAAGCATCACAGTTGATGCCTGGTGTTTAGATGTAACTGTCCTTTATAAAGCGGAAAATAGAGCTATTGTATATGGCACCTGAATTTCACACAGTTGGGAAAGGGATTTGTAGCAAGTCTGTTTTCTTTGCTCATATGCCTAAACAAGCTTTCCACAGTAAACTTGCATTTCATGGACTGGATTTCATACCAAAAATTTGGTAGCATACTTGGGGACCTTTTTAGTTTAATTTCCTGATTATATTATTTGGTTGAGACAATTGAACTGTACTCAATAAAATAAATGAAGCAAGGTATTGTATTCTGTAAATAAATCTTGCATTCTTGTAAAGGTTGTCTCTATAATCGCTCACAATATCTGTGTACTGTGGGACAAAACTGCAGTAGGCCCAGGAGTCATGCAGTCTATTGTTTATTCCTAAAACAATAAGCAAATCTGTAAAATTGTACTTATAGCTTAAATGAACTGGGTTACTGCAAGGTAGTTTGGCTTGTGGAACACCAGAGGACCCAAAAACCAGGGCTAATAGAAGCAAACAGCTTCCATGTTCTCTGGCTGTACATTTCCTCCTCCACCTTGCTCTTTACTTTTGACTCATTAATATGAAGGAGGCCCCATAAACCAGTAGTAAGTTGCAAGGGGTAGCAGTAATCCACCTGCAAGCATGAAATCTGATTACACCGAGGTTAGGCTTTACCTTGTTAAAACAATTTGGCTAACTGTGTTCATGAATGTTATGTGGACAGGATCTATCAAAAAAAAAAAAAAAAAATGTCTTGTTTCATTGAACAACTAGTTAGCATCCAACTGAATCTTATGGTCCAGACTTGGACAACAATATGTTTACCATTAGCGCACTATCCAAACATTGGGCCTTTTTTAAATTTTTTTTAATAATTTAAAAAAAAAAGTGTACAGTAAGATTGTCAAGAACGCTAGGTCTCATGAACACTTGCAATAAAAAGAGGCATGCAGTACATATAACAGAGAAAAATAAAGGCTTCTATGACGTATGTAGTTCAAGTTTTATATATATATATATATATATATATATATATATATATATATATATATATATATATATATATATATGGCAGTATCATTGACCAAGACCCACCCGCTCATTGAAATTGCATGAAGCAGGGATACTTCTACTGTGCATCTCATTGAACCCATGTGGTAAAGAGCTATTTACTGTGTAGGACACATCCTAAACTGGGTTCAAGATATCTAGCTAGAGTAATGGGAAAGTTGGTAAAATAAAGGAATTACTTGTCTCAGAAAGTACAACTGGATGCTTACTGCAGGAGTAATAATTGAACTTAGGATAAGGAAGGGGAAAGAGCAGTAAAAGCAGGGAACTACTTTGTTTTTATCATTTCCCAACAAATCTACCCAGTGAAATCATGTGGTGCGGACCTTTGAGTTAGTTCCTTTAAGGGAGCTAGTTAAGTCTTCCATTTGTTGAATGTCGTCAACTCAGCACAGCCATTGTTGGATAGTAGGTTGCGAGGAAGATTTCCATAAAATCAGTTTGCAAGAGCGGGTTGCATTAACCAGGTAGATTATGACTAATCTTTTATACATCTTGAAGAGGTCATTGAGGTAAAGAAGGAAGAATCTGGGCATCTTCGAGATGACATGATCCTTGAATTAAGGCATTGATCTGGGTCCAAAATGTCTGTAAGCGCGACAAGACCAGAATAAGTAATATATCTGCCTGTCTGAGACCAATTGCACCTGTAACATGAGTCGGATATATGGAATGTAGAATTTTTGGGGGGCTATACCACCCAGTGATTATTTTATAACTTGATTTCTTGTATTTGCTGTAGATGAATGAGCAAAACGTCAAGTCAAAATTTTGGACCTAGTCCAAGCTAGACCTAAGAGGTACGTCTGTGTGGAGGTCTGTTTCCTATTGTTTTAGGCCAGTGTTTCTCAACTCCAGTCCTCAAGGCGCCCCGACAGGTCCTGTTTTCAGGATTTCCCTCAGATAAAATGGCTGTGGGAATTACTAAGGCCGTGAAACTGATCAAATCATCTGTGCAAAATAATGGAGAGCCTGAAAACATGATTCCACCACTCGTCTGGTCTGCAAAAACCATGTGTTTAATACATGCCAGTTTAGATTGGATATGGATTGGATTTATATGGGTCTAGGTACGCACCTGCTAAGTTGGATCTCCGCTGTGCATTCCACCGCATAGGCGCCATATGGATTAATTAAACCAACCTTTTCGGTCTCCAACAGCACATGGCAGGGGTGCCCTCAATCACTCTTAGGATGGGTTTACACTAGTGCGAGTTAGATGCAGGTTTCCCCGCATCCAACTCGCACAGCAAGAGATTGTGACCGGCTCTCTATGGAGCCAGTTCACATATCTCCGATGCAATTTGCACAGGAGCCCTGTGCGTCTTTTGGTCTGTTTCAGGTCCAAATTCAGCCAAAAATTTGGGGTAAAATCGGACCTGAAACGGTGAACGAGGACGCACCAGACTCCTGCTGTGAGCCTCCGCGTGCTCATATGTGAACCCAGCCTCAATTTTTGTCTTGATGTTAGAGCCATTATTATGTGCCATTAAGGCAAACCTGAATATTACTGGCCTAATATGCAAATCTGGCCAGCACAAAATGGAAAATTTGTATATTGGCGGTAATTTTCCTTTCTTGACGCTAAAGTGTGACAGCATATATGTGCGGGCAGGCTCTGCCCTGTTGGTTTTATTGGAGGGCAGGTGAGACATCAGGGGTACAATTATATTGCAAAGACTAGCCCTGAACCTCCTCTTCTGGGATCCCCCGCCAGTGATCTTGGCTCCTCATCTGCTGGATTTCCATGCTTCATGCCCATCCATGAACCCAGGACCAACATGGCGGGTACTGCTAGGTAAATGGGAGGGAAATCAACAAATGTCCAAATGTAAAACATCACTTCTAGGTCCTGGTGTCACTTTCTGCAGCCAATATAGCTGGGGAAGAATCGAATGGAGTGTGATCTACACTCTCTTAGTTTCATCGGAGGGCAGATGGAACTTCAGGGGTCTTTTAGACCCTGAGATCTCCTTAAAGAGAACATGTCACCAAAAATGCATCACATAGGGGACTTTTTGTGCTTATGCGATTAATTTTTTTTTTACTAAAAATGGAAAAAGTGTAAAAAATTAAAGTTGCACCCACTCTTCTGCTGGATCGCCACCACATACCCCCCCCCCCACATGCACACATGGAAGCGACAAACCCCCTGTTCTGGGGTTCCCTGATGGTTATCGTGGCTTCTCCTCATCCAGATTTCCAGACCCTGAACCAGTATGGCGGACGCTATGGGTAGACAGGAGGGAGATCAGCGAAAGTCTGTTTGCTGATCTCCCTTTCCTGTTACTGACCCAGTAGCGACATGGAAAACGCCACTGATGTCTCATTAAAGAGAACCTTGTACCAAAAATGCATCATGTAGGGGACTTTTTGTCACCATGTGATGGGAAAAAAGAGTTTAGAAAGTAAAATGTAACAAAGTGTAAAAAAAAAAAAAAAAAGTTACACCCAAGCTCTTCCACATGCCCCAGAAAATGCTGTTCCCTCCCCACATGCTCCATCACCATTTTTTCTGGGCTTCCTGTGCCCATCGGTGAACCCAAATCTACATAGTGGGTTCCACTGTGTAGAAGGCAAGAGGATGAGCAAACGTTTGTTTCCAGTTAAACGGTTGTTAAGTTTTTTTTTAATTAAAATAACAAACATGTTATACTTAATGTTCTCTGGGCAGTGGTATTGCACAGAGCAGCCCTGAACTTTTTTTTCTGATATCCACCACTAGCGATGTTGGCTTCTCCTCCACTGGATTTCCAGGTTCTTTGCCCATCGGCGTACCCGGGACCAGCATGGCGGGTTTCCGCCATGCCAGAAAAATCTTCCATTGACTCGGCATGCCTCTCAGCAAATACCTTGGTGTGTCTACTTTCCAAAAAGGGGTCATTTTGGGGGTGTTTGAACTGTCCTGGCATTTTTTGCCCAACATTAGGAGCTTCCGCCACACATCCACTCACTCTTCTAATGTTGGGCATACATGTAATGTTCTTTTTTTCATGCAGTCTGTGGGCTGCAAGAAAAAGGAGCCTAGCAGATTCCTTTATTCACATTGATCAATGTGGATGAAGAAAGCTCAGCCAGAAAAAAGTAAAAAAATATGCCGAAGCATAAGAGCTACCACCCACTTGCAATCCCATGCTCCTAATGCTTGGTCATCAACGTTCTTTTATTTTTTTATTTATTTTTTTACTGCGGATCAAAAATCTGCAGGCACCGACGTGCTGTATGTATTTTGAGAGCAGCACCCTGCTGCTGTCAGAATACACAGATCAGTGCTGCAGCTGATTGGCATTTCTGCAAAGCAAACAGCAATCCTGAACCTCCTCTTCTGGGGCCCCCTGCCAATTGATCTTGGCTCCTCCTCT
This sequence comes from Aquarana catesbeiana, assembly GCF_042186555.1. Lineage (NCBI taxonomy): Eukaryota > Metazoa > Chordata > Amphibia > Anura > Ranidae > Aquarana > Aquarana catesbeiana. Next base: position 223,959,377 of record NC_133334.1, on the reverse strand, counting down.
TCCAAGTTTCCAGGCCGGGGAGCAGTATGGTGGGTGTCATTGGGTAGATGGGAGGAAAATGAGTGAACTTCTGTTTGCTGATCTCCCCTTCCTGTTAATGACCCAGAAGTCACATATAAAAAAAATCACTTCTGAGTCCTGACTATACTTTCCCATGGCTAAAGAAAACATGAATGGAGTACAATCTGCATTCTGTTAGTTGCTTTTGCCAGATCGTTTTCCACATATCCCAGAAGATGCCAGTAAGCCCCTCACATGCACTGTCGCCATTTTTTCCTGGTTCTGTTTGCCCATCGGTGAACCCAGAACCTGTGTGGTGGGTGCCATTGGGTAAAGGGGAAGAAGATTAGCGAATGTCTGTTTGCTTATCTACTTTTCTTGATCGTTTTTAAAGTCCGTTTAAAAAAAAAAAAAAAAGTAATATAACAAAGATTGTATACTTACATTTTCTGTGCAATGGTATTGCATGGAGCATCTGTGAATCTCTTCTGGGGTCCTCCACCAGCGATCTTTTCTTCACTGGATTTCCAGGCTCCCCGTCCATCGGAAACTTTTTGACCAGCATGTTTGAAATATATACTGGGGTATGGCGCTCCCTTTAGGATAATGGGATGGTGTGGTAGGGGGGGGATGGGTGTATGGTTCCTAGCACCTAGAACCAATTTATAACTCCAATTATACCCCTATTGTTGGTACAGAGTACCATCAACCCTAAAAGTACAGAAAACTTATTGTGCAGTAGTGCAATCTTCAGTGAGACATTTCATACCTCATACATGTGGTCACATTAGAAATATATAAAAACCAAACTAAACCATAAATCACACATGTGACCACCCTTAGGTGAAAAAAGAGGGTTAAAGTGCTAAAACCCTTAATTATATGTTAGATCTTCACCACCAAGCCAGCGTGTAGTGGCTTGTTCGCAAACACCATACATACACCTTAGAGTATGCCAGTGAACATAGTTCTAGATGTGCAAATAAATAATTTTCCCTATATCCCATAAACTCAGTCCAAATGTGTACAAATCAATTAGTAATAAAATTATAGTCCATATAATAATCGGAAAATCTTCAGATCTAATGTTGAGAATTTCCAAAACTGTGACTGAAGTGCTCTCAGATGATAATAGTGACTTGTTGTTCTCCCCCTCATGGGTCCCCACTCACCGAATCCCGCAACCCCAAAAGGGGCAAACAGCATAGGGTATCACGGCCACAAGCTCCTCTCCACCACGATCATCTGGGGTTTCCGGATTGATCTCCGCTCACTGTGTTGTATTTACGGTATGCTCCCAATGGTTCCCCCAAGGAGGGAGCGTCAGAGGTGCGTCAGAGGTGAGGCAGAGCTGATAGCAGAGTTGATAGCAGCGTCAGATATGCTCAGGAAGCTGGAGGCCAGCTGACTGACCAGCATGGCGAGTGCCAACAGGTAGATGGGAGGGAGATCAGTGAAAGTCCAGTTGCTGATCTCCTCTTTCTGTTAATGACCTGGAAGCGACATGTAAAATAGAATCTAATGGAGTTTGATCTGCACTCTGTTAGTTTCATTGGAGGGCAAATGAAACATTAGGGGTCTTTTAGACCCCCTATGTCTCATTAAAGAGAATCTGTCACCAAAAATGCATCACATAGGGATCTTTTTTTGTCCCCTTGATGGAAAAATAAAAAGTTTAGAAAATAAAATGTAAAAAAGTGTAAAAAAAGTAAAATTGCACCCAAGCTTTTCCGCCGGATCGCTTCCGCATACCCTGGAAAACGCCAGTCCCCCCCCATCCACATGCTCTGTCACCATATTTTCTGGGCTTCGTGTGCCAATTAGTGAACCCAGAACCTGCATGGTGGATTCCACTGGGTAGAAGGCAAGAGCATTTGCAAACATTTGCATATCTCTTTCCTGTTGTAAAGTTTTTTGTTTATTAAAAGAACATACATGTTATACGTACCTTCTCTGTGCAGTGGTATTGCACAGAGCAGCCTCGAAGTTCCTCTTCTGATATCTCCCGCTGGCGATCTTGGCTCCTCCTCCACTGGATTTCCAGGTTCTGCATCTAACCTAGGACTAGCATGGCATGGTCCGCCATGCTGGAAAAGTGTTCCATGGATTCAACATGCCTCTCAGCAATTACCTACTGTTCAAAAAGGGATCATTTAGGGGGTGTTTGAACTGTCCTGGCCTTTTATGCCCAACATTAGGAGCTTCCACCACACATCTACCCACTCTTCTAAAGTTGGGCATACATGTAATGTTCTTTTTTTCATGCAGTCTGTGGGCAAACAGCAGCCCTGAAACTCCTCTTCTGTGGTCCCTCACCAGTGATCTTGGCTCCTCCTCCTCCGGATTGAGTGTAGTGTAGTGTAGTGCATCCTCTGCACAGTGTGCACCTAAAGCTACCTGAAGAAAATTGGTGGTGTGCTGATCCTATTAGTACCGCAGGCAGCTACAGTATTTACAAGTTAGTGTAGTGCGTCCTCTGCACAGTGCACCTAAAGATACCTGAAGAAAATTGGTGGTGTTCTTCTGATCCTATTAATACCACAGGCAGCTACAGTATTTACAGTTAGTGTACTGCGTCCTCTGCACAGTGTGTACCTAAAGCTTCCTGAAGACAATTGCTGTTGTTCTGCTCCTATTAATACCACAGGCAGGCAGCTACAGTATTTACAGTTAGTTTTCTGTGTCCTCTGCACAGTGTGCACCTAAAGCTACCTGAATAAAATTGGTGGTGTTCTTCTGATCCTATTAATACCGCAGGCAGCTACAGTATTTACAGTTATGCTCTGTGCACACGGTCGGACTTTGTTCGGACATTCCGACAACAAAATCCTAGGATTTTTTCCGACGGATGTTGGCTCAAACTTGTTTTGCGTACACACGGTCGCACAAAGTTGTTGGAATTTCCGATCGCCAACAACGCGGTGACGTCAAGCACGTACGACGAGACTAGAAAAGGCCAGTTAAGAACCAAGCGCGGCACCCTTTGGGCTCCTTTTGCTAATCTCGTGTTAGTAAAAGTTTGGTGAGAGACGATTTGCGCTTTTTTTTAGACTCGTGGCTTTCAGATCGTTCTCTGCGGTTCAGTTTGTGCTTGTGGGTTTGTATCTGCTCTTCAGTGCGTGCAAGCAAGCTCCGCGTGACTTTAAGTAGTCATTGTGTTCTTGTTCGTTCGTTACTGTTTTTCAGGTCGCTCCTCACAGGCCTTGCTGTTCTTCAGTGCATTCTGTTACTTCGTTCTGAGCAGCCGACCGTTTTCTAGCCATGTTTCGTATACGTACTCCTCGTAGAGTTCGTGCTGTGCGGGGGCTTGGTGTTGGGGTCCTGACCTTGACACAAGTCCAGTCCATGAACAGGGTGGGGAGGAGTTCATGGACCAAGAATTGGTTGCTTCAGCGTGACCAGTTCTCTCATATGCCTTTGCTCCGCGAGATCCGTGAGAATAATCCTGATGATTTCAGGAACTTTCTCAGGATGACGGACCCCGTGTTTCACCGTCTGCTGGCTTCGCTGACCCCCTATATCAGCAGGCAGGATACCTGCATGAGGCAAGCCATCGCTCCGGAGCAGAGGCTCGTCGCTACCCTGCGGTACTTGGTGACAGGGAGAAGCCTGCAGGACCTCAAGTTCTCGACAGGCATCTCCCCCCAGGCTCTAGGGATCATTATCCCAGAGACCTGTTCTGCCATCAACCAGGTCCTGCAGAAGGAGTATATGAAGGTAAGATTTTTATCCTTTAATATCACATTTTATTGTATTGAATGATTGATAATATATTGTATTTCTTTCCTCATTCCCTAATTACCATGATTGTAATATGCTGTGAATGTCCCCTTTGTCCTAATGCAAGCTGGATTTTTATGTAATTAATTTTTTAGGTCCTTCATACAGATTGGCCTTCAATAACCTCCCCAGCATGCTCTCCTGCCCTATATTCACCTCATGTAGTCACTTAACAATGTATTTTATCAGCTCCATAGTATTGCTTTACCCCAAACACCCCCTAAAATGTTTTTAAATGTTATTTTTGCTTTAAATTCAGGCAGAGTGCCAGAGGCTTTTTTTTTTTGTGGTGTCCCCAAATCATTTTTATTAACCCTCCCTCCCCCCAACTGATAAGTCAGCTGATCCCAATTCTCTATCCTCAATCATCTATCTGCTGACTTTGCCAAACCCATACACACTATACTCACCTCTTTACTGGTCAGATTTATGGATGAATTCCCCAAAGCATGTAGTGCAAGGGCCTGCCTGAATACTTTCAAATGGTACTGTTTAAACTTTTTATATCCTTTTATTATCTTGACAGGTAATAGCAGAATGTCCAAATGTCCTCAAATGTGTACAGTGTGTATTTATATCTTTGTATTATGACACTTCTTACCTGTCCAGTGGGCTGCCAATAGTGTAACTAAGGAGGGGCTGTTCCAAGTAATACCCTGTATTTAGGCATTCATCTCTCAATGAAGTGGAGAAGGTTACCTGTCCAAGATTCCACCCCCCCATAATGTTAGAAATGGCCCATGAGAGGGGGGGGGATATGATGGGTGTACCTTATAGTTTGGTGTTGTTAAATTCCCCTTAATAAATGCTATCTGGAGGTTGGCCAAGAATGTTTGTGTCTAATCTGCTTGCCATGTTTATGTGCAAAAATATTAATTTATTTTTGTTTTCCTCAACAGTTTCCTTCCACGCCACAGGAATGGCAGACTGTGGCCTCCCACTTTGCCGAGCGGTGGGACTTTCCTAACTGCGGAGGGGCAATTGATGGGAAACACGTCCACATCGTCCCACCACCCAACTCGGGGTCGTACTATTTCAACTATAAGGGGTTCAATAGTATTGTGATGTTGGCGGTGGTGTCGGCTAATTACGACTTCTTGTATGTGGACGTGGGGAATAATGGCCGGATGTCCGATGGTGGAGTCATCGCCCAGACGGAGTTCTACAGGCGTCTCCAGAATGGCAGCTTGGACTTGCCACCTCCAGAGGACAATGTGGAAGGACTCCCATTCGTGTTCGTTGCTGATGAAGCGTTTACGCTGGGGGACCATCTTATGCGGCCATTCCCTATGAGGACCCTCACCCCGGATCAGAGGGTTTTTAATTACCGGCTGGCCAGATCCAGAAGAGTGGTGGAGAACACATTTGGAATCCTGGCCAGCCGGTTCCGCCTATTTCTGACACCCATCCATATGGTGGAGTATAAACTTAATCATATAATCCTGGCGTGCTGTATTCTCCATAACTTTTTACGCAAACATTCGGCCAACTATGCTGGCTCAGTTGGGCCTGAGGCCGGAATGATCCATGAAACAACACTGACGGCGCTTGAAAGTGGCCGTCCTGGCTTGCCCTCCCTGAGTGCCTGTGATGTCAGGTTTCGATACCTGGAGTTCTTTGCGGGTAGTGGGGCCATCAATATGCCAGCAAATTTGTGAAGCCTTTATCAAATAAAAAAGCAAAAAAAAAGAAAATCTTTGTGGACATTTACTGCTTGTGTTTGTTTTAGCTGACCGTGACAGAAATGTGTTGAGTCCAGAAAATGACGTGATTGTGTAACCTTATACAAAGCACTGTTGGGTGTTATTTACTATAGGCAAAGACACTTTGCACTACAACTGCACTGAAACTGCACTTGTAGTGCAAAGAGTATTTTCCCTTAGGAAATAACCCCCATTTTCACAAATTTCCCAATGTCAACATGTGCTAGCTGCCATCATGGGGTATCGAGGGACATGTTTTGGGGGAGCAACCCCTTCCTCACCGCTACTTTATTATTGAGGAAGGGGTTGCACCCCCAAAACGCGTCCATTGATCTCCCGTGATGGCAGATAGCACATGTTGGCACACTGTGTGCATCCTCCAAATTTGGCTTTTCAACAAATCTTTCTAAAATTTTGAACATGGAGCACACAAAAAAACAAAGGGATTGGGAGGGGTTTTAAACTCCCCCCAAAACATCACTGATGATTTTATTTTTTTGAATCACATCATTGATGTTTTTATTGAGGTTTTCCAATTCTAAATTACACCCCATGATCTCCCCGATCAGGATCTGGGCACTTTCTGATGTGAAAGGATCTGGATCCACAACATCACGATCACCTAAAAAGAGAGAAACCCAAAAAAGGTTTAAAAAATATGCCGGCATCCATCTCTTACCTGAGTCTGTGGTCGCAGACACTCACCTGTTGTGACAATTTCCACCACATCTTCTTCCTCCTGCTCTTCTTGGGTTGGGGGGATTTCACCTTCTTCCAGAGGTGGGGGGTTTGTGTTCTTCTCGGATGAGGGGTGTCCTCCGAGTCTTTTCTCCCCTATGTAAAACAAAAATGCTATACTTAGCACACAGATATTTGATGGCAGAACTATAATTATAAAACATTGCTTGGAAGTGGGGTACAATTGTCTATTTTTGCAAAGTTCCAAAATGTAGCATTTTCAGTGTCCTTTGTCAAGCTTCAATACTTTACCTGTCTTGTACAAGCTTCACAGATGGAGACACCCCTATAGTATACACTGGAGCACCTGTGTGGGCCCCCTAATAAAAATGGTGTTCTTGTGTCCCACACTAGTGCTCCAGTGTCCAGATGTGAAAACAGCTGCTGAGTGTCCTCTCCTTACACAGAATCTAGCTTGCATTTCATTCTAGTAACAAAGCCATCTACACAACCAAATTAGTTTCTGACAAGTAGGGCGTAAAAATTGTGGCCGAATGCATATGGCCTAAACAATGGTGTTTTATAGGCCGAAAGAAAAATGTTTGATACAAACGAATAATGTACCCATGAACATGAAATTTGCCATGTAAAAATGTAGACTTGTAAGAAAAGCACATGGAGCAGCACGAACGTAAGAAACATAAAGAATAGGAACACAGGACAACTACTTTTTTGCAGCACTCTCCGGATCTTTCTGTACTGCTCATGTTCTCGTAATTTCAGGTCCGACCACCGTTCCCTGAGCTGATCTTTCGATCGTCGTACCCCGAAATGCCGGTGCAGACTCTTGACCACTTTCGCCATGATCTTGGCCTTTCGGACATTGGGGTTGGGGTAAGGTCCATACTTCCCCTCATAGTCGGCCCTCTTCAGGATGTCCACCATCTCCAACATCTCCCCAAAGGACATATTTGAGGCCTTAAATCTCCTTCTGGATCGGGACGTTTCAGGCTCTGGGCTTTCCTCCTCCTCGTTGCTATAATTAGCACACACCTGCTGTGTATCCGCCATGTGCATTTCCCCCACTGCGCCGAACAAAAAGGGGCGGGGAATAGACTAGAAAGAACGTCAGGGGCGGGCGGAGTTGCACACATGCGCAGTGTGTATAAAGCGTAACACGCGTGCGTATTAGGTACGATCTGTGAGCGGAGGAAGGAGCATCGAAAGCGCCGATCGTGATAACTAAGGTAAGATCTAAACTTGGGCCTATACTGCTTCGAAATTGAAGCCTATATTGTAACAAGATTAGGAGAGTTTGGCCTGACCTTAGGGTTTGTCTTGTGTTGTGTCTTGCAGAGAAAATGGATGGCTTCAATGACCACAATTTCCTCCCCCTGTTCATAGACAAGTACAGGGAGCTGCCCTGTCTGTGGCAGGTGAGACATCCTCATTACAACAATAGAGCCTTTGCCTGCATGGCTGCCACCAAACTGCAGGGCATGCAGGAGGGTCAACGCCTCCTGTGTGAGAAGTCCTAACTAAGGGGGTGAGTGGGGAACTAACACCCAAGACCGATGTGATAGAGTTGGACCATCCTCCTCCTCCTGCTGCCACAACTCCACCACCAGAGCCACCGCGTGGAAGGAAGACCAGAGAGTGATGGCCCTGGGTTCAGTCTGGTCTGACAAAAGCTGCAGTCTCTTGTATGACCCCAGCCTGGGGACACGGATGTCATCTGCTGCTTTCCGGATCTCTGGGACTTCTAGACCAGACTGCACTCCCTTCGATAAGGACTCCAATTTTGCTTGAAAATAGTTGATGTGTGCCCTGGGGGTCCAAGGCTTCACCCATTTCTGCAGTTTCTCCAGCGTTGCCTCCCTCTTTGTTTAGTTGTGAGCCCTTAATAAAAGTTTTTTTTTGGGGAAATTATACTCTCCTATGTGTGTTTTCATCCAAAAAGGACAGTTTGTTGTTGACGATTCAGGTACATTTCTAACATAAAATGTGAAATTAACAAGAGACAACAACACCAATCTCCTACAGATTAAATAGAACAACATATCAATGATGTTGTGTTAACTTGACACAAAAAACACACCCAAAAATTTTCGGGAGTACAAATAAAAATCCAAAAAAAAAAAATAAGCCTGGAAAAAAATACAAACCAAAAAAAAAATAATCAGCCTTAAAAAAACAAACGCCAAAATAATGTTGTCAGATATGACAAATCAAAATATATTGAGGGAATTTATCCCGATAAATAGTAAAGAAATAAGTTTGTGAGAAGTGTGTGTGAATATGAGCAGCAAAACTACTTAATTCTTGTCACATTATAAAGAGGAAGAGAGTGCGCTGTATTAAACCATTTTTAACATTGCAGCGTGACGAAAGTGCTGTATCCATTGCGAACGCTAACTTTACCAGACCGAGCTGTTCCGTGTCGGAATTTCTTCTGAGCATGCGTGGCACTTTGTGCGTCGGAACAGGCCACACACGGTCGGAATGGACTTGATCGGACTTTGTTGTCGGAAAATTTTATATCCTGCTCTCAAACTTTGTGTGTCGGAAAATCCGATGGAAAATGTCCAATGGAGCCCACACACGGTCGGAATTTCCGACAACACGCTCCGATCGGACATTTTCCATCGGAAAATCCGACCGTGTGTATGGGGCATTAGTGTACTGTGTCCTCTGCACAGTATGCAATAAAGCTACCTGAAGACAATTGCTGGTGTTCTCATACTACTAATAATACTACAGGCAGGCAGTTGATTCTGCTAGCTGCAGTATCAGCATATATATACATCCCAGCTTTGTGTAGCTACATCTCACTGCAGGCCATTAGTATGTCTGGAAGGCCAACAAGGAGAGGCAGACAGTCACAAGCTAATAAAAGAGGGCAAGCAGGCTCTGTGTCTAGAGGCAACAGTGCTGGTCGTGGACACTGTGCATCCTCATCATCACGTGGCGGTGGGACACGCTTGTCCTTTTTTTCGGCAGCTGGCTGTGTTGAGCCGCAACATGCAGAAGCCGTCCTTATCCTCCTCATCCTCTTTCACCCAGGCTCAGGATACTTTGTCTGGCAAAGCAGCTGCCAACGTGGCCTCTTCCCTCGGCTCAATGGCATCAGTCACTCCTTCCCTAGCCCCACCATGTCCTCTTGAGGAGTCCCCCGAAACTGTTTGACCACAGTGTTGGGTACATGCTCCAGGAGGATGCCCAGCGTTTTGAAGGCTCCGATGATGGTACCCAGCTAGAGGAAGGCAGTAACGTGAGCCCAGAGAGAGGGGGTGCCCAAGAAGGACAGCAATCTGGCAGTCCTGTTCCCCCAGCTGCAGCATACTGCCAGCTTTGCTCCAGTGATGAGGAGGGAGGGGATGATGAGGCCACTGACTCCACGTTGGTGCCTGATAGGAGAGGGGAGGAGGAGGCACATCACCAATGAGGCAGGATGCTGCCCTCCAGGGGCCAGCTTAAGGGCAGCACACTGACTGCATCACACCGCAGAGCTCCGCATGTGCAGGGCGCTGCTGCCTCTGCGCGTTATTCCAAAAGTTATTTGGTGTGGACCTTTTTTGAGATGAGTGCATCAGATCCCACTGCTGCTATTTGCAACATATGTCTCAAGCGTATCTCGCGTGGCCAAAACATCACCCGCTTAGGCACCACATGCTTGACCAGACATATGTCGACCTGCCATGCAGTTCGTTGGCAAGCGTACCTAAAAGACCCACACCAAAGAACAAAGAGGATCTCTCCTTGCTCCTCATCAGCTGGGATCTCCAACCCCACTATACCTTCAGTCCTCTCTGAGACGTGCACTGAGAGGAATGAAGGTGTAGAATTAGGTGTGTCACAGCCAAGTACTTGGGGATAATCTGCTATCGGTACACCGATGTCAGATTGTACCAGGCAAATTTCCCTGCCCCAGCTGCTGCACCGCCAAAAGAAGTTCGCTCCCAGCCATCCACATGCCCAGAGGTTGAATGCTAGCTTGGCTAAATTGCTAGCACTTCAACTGCTGCCTTTTCAGTTGGTAGACTCTGCCCCCTTCCATGAGTTTGTGGAATGTGCGGTTCCTCAATGGCAGGTTCCCAAACACCACTTTTTCTCACGGAAGGCGATTCCGGCTCTCTACCGGCATGTGGAAGGCAATGTCTTGGTCTCGCTGGACAGGGCGGTAAGGTGCATATTACCGCTGACTCATGGTCCAGCAGGCATGGACAGGGACGTTACCTATCTTTCACCACGCACTGGGTAACTCTTCTGGCAGCTGGGAAGGATGAAGGACAGGGTGCAGTAGTGTTGGAAGTTGTTCCTCCACCACGCCTCCAAAATTCTACTAGTGGTGATTCTGCCACACCTCTCTCCTCCCCCCTCTTCTTCCTCCATGGCCTCTTCCTGTGCTGTTTTGTCCTCGGAACCAGCGGTGCTCCGTAGGCGTTCAAGGGGCTACGCAAGCACGCAGGCAAAAAGATGCCATGCGGTGCCTGAGCTGGTGTGCTTAGGGGACAGGAGCCACACTGGGGCAGAGATTCTGTCAGCTCTACAGGGGCAGGTTCAGAGGTGGTTGACGCCACGCCAGCTTAAGGCAGTTATGGTGGTTTGCGACAATGGCACCAACCTCCTCTCCGCCCTCCGACAGGGACAACTGACCCATGTGCCCTGTATGGCTCACGTCCTTAACTTGGTGGTGCAGCGGTTCTTGGGCAGGTACCCGGGCTTACAGGATGTCCTGAGGCAGGCCAGGAAAGTCTGTGTGCGTTTCCGCAGGTCATATAATGCCAGTGCTCGGCTGGCTGACCTCCAAAAGGAATTTAACCTGCCCAAGAACTGCCTAATCTGTGACATGCAGCAGAGGGCCATCAATGAGTACCTATGCGACTATGGCACCAGGACAGGGTCAGGGGACCTTGGTTTTCTTTCCCCACGCCAGTGGGCTATGATCAGGGATGCATGCACTGTCATGTCACCATTTGAGGAGGCCACGAGGATGGTGAGCAGTGGCAGTGCAAGCATAAGTGACACTGTACCTCTTGTCCACCTGTTGGAGCACACGCTGCATGGAATAATGGACAGGGCACTTGAGGCAGAACAGAGGGAGGAAGAGGAGGACTTCCTTACCTCTCAAGGCCCCCTTTATCCAGACAGTGTTCCTGCATGCCCGCCGATCACACAGGAGGAGGAGGATTGTGTCAGCATGGAGGTGGAGCCTGGCACTCAGCATCAGCAGCAGTCTTCAAGGGATCATTTGAAGTCCCAAGAAACCCATGGACTTGTACGTGGCTGCGGATCATGTCGTCCTTAGTGACCCAGAGGACTCCGGACTGAATGCCTCAGCAAACCTACTCTGCATGGCCTCCCTGATCCTGCAAAGCCTGCAGAAGGATCCTCGTATTCGTGGTATCAAGGAGGGGGATCAATACTGGCTGGCAACCCGCCTTGATCCACGTTACAAGGGTAAGGTTGCAGACCTTATCTTGCCGTCGCAGAGGGAGCAGAGGATGAAATATTGTTGGGAGGCCTTGCAGAAAGGTCTGTGCAACGTGTTCCCGGAGACTGGGAGGTTACAAACTCCTGTTCCTGGACAACGTGTTGCTGAGGCTTCAGTCAGTCAAGAAAGGAGCGGTGGAGAAGGTGGCCGTCTGACCGATGCGTTCAGACAGATTTTTAGTCCGCAGTCCCAAGGTATGATCGGTTCCAGCAACCATCACCAGCGTCTGTTTTACATGGTGCAGGAATACCTAGGGGCAAGATCTGACTTGGACACCTTTCCCACCGAAAATCCTCTGGGTTACTGGGTCTTGAGGATGGATCACTGGCCAGAGCTTGCACAGTATGCAATTGAGCTACTGGCCTGTCCTGCACTCAGCATTCTTTCGGAACGCACATTCGTAACCGATCACAGGGTGCGCCTGTCCACCGACACCGACCATCGATCGTCTGACCTTCATAAAAATGAATCAGTCTTGGATCACCACCAGCTACCAGGCAACTGATGTTGATGTAACCGAATATTTTTTTTTGAAATGTCAGATCCCTTCAAGACTGCCTATGCTGATGCTGAGTGACTATCCTGTTATGCTGAGTGATTATTCTCTTCCTTCTCAATGATCATGCTGATAGCTTGTAAGAACATTTTTGGTTCTGGGCGCCACCACCAGTGGCTAAGGCCCAATTTTTCAGCCCGTTTAACAGAGGGGTGTAATTACAATTTTTGATGCAATACTTTGCAGCAGGGCTCATTCCTGCACTAGAGTACTAGAGTATCTGTGAGGGGTTGCAGTGTTGTGGCACCAGCACCAGTGCCCAAGGCCCAATTTTTTTGCCCCTGTTCAACAGGGACATGTAATTACAATTCTTGATCTAACATTTCACAGCAGGGCCCATTCCTGCGCCCACCAAGAGTAACTGTGCGGGCTTACAGTGTTGTGGCAACACCACCACCAAAGGCCCAATTTTCTGCCCCTGTTCAACAGGTGCATGTAATTACAATTCTTGATATAATATTTAACAGCAGGGCCCGTTCCAGCACCCACCAAAAGTAACTGTGAGGACTTAGTGTTCTAGCACCACCACCACCAAAGGCCCAATTTTTCTGCCCCTGTTCAACATGCTGTTTGTCTCACTGATTTTCATCCATATTGCCTGGACCCAACATTACATTAAAGCCGCAAGCAGTTTTAAATGACTTTTATTCCTTTAAAAATGTCATTTTGTGCAGGGACTGTTCTAAGCATGGGAAACACGTGCCACTTTACAGGCATATTATAGACACCCCCCAGGTACGATATTTAAAGGAATATTTCACTTTTTTTCACTTTAAGCATCATTAAAATCATTGCTCCCGAAAAAACGGCCGTTTTTAAGACTTTTTTTTGCATTGATACATGTTCCCTGGAGCAGGACCCGGGTCCCCAAACCCTTTTTAGGACAATACCATGCATATTAGCCTTTAAAATTAGTACTTTTGATTTCAAACGTTCGAGTCCCATAAACTTCAATGGGGTTCTAAAGTTCGCGCGAACGTTCGGTCCGTTCGCAGGTTCTAGTGTTTGGCTCATCCCGACTGGGGAGGAATCTAATGGAGTTCGATCTGCACTCTTTTAGTTTCATTAGAGGGCAGATGGAACTTTAGGGGTCTTTTAGAACCCCCTTATGTCTTGTTAAAGAGAACCTGTCACCAAAATTGCATCACATAGGGAACTTTTTGTCACATGTGATGGAAAAATAAAAAATTAGAAAATAAAAGGTAAAAAAAGTGTAAAAAAATTTAGGTTACAACCAAGCTCTTCCGCTGGATCGCTTCCACATACCCTGGAAAATGCTGTTCCCCCCCGTCACCAAAAATGCATTACATAGGGGACTTTTTGTTCCTATGTGATGGAAATATAAAAAGTTAAGAGAAATGTGTAAAAATTTTAATTTATATCCAAGCGCATCTGCTGGATCGCTTTCACATGCCTCAGAAAATTCTGGTCCCCCCCCACATGCTCCTCCTCCATTTCTTCCAGGCCCATCAGTGAACCAAGAACCTGCATGGTGTTTTTTTCTTCTTAAATTACTGAAGAGGTTATACCAGGGGTGTATCAGCATAATGGTATTGTATGGGAAACACACATATGGGAGTGATGAATGAGCTGCACACCCCGAAACGAATAATATGGAACAGTTTCCTCATTGGAGCTTTAGATAGCAATGTAGCAAGATCAAAAAGTATGGAATGGATAATAGAAAGGTTCTTTACTCAAAAATTAGCAGCTGTCACGATGTAATTAAAATACAACATAAATGAAAATACAACATATAAAAACTGGCCAGATGATACAATACGTATTCCACAGTGTAGCATGCAAGCAAGGTTAAATAATAAAATTATACATAGCAAAAAGCTATGGGGTGTAGGATCTCCGACGCGTTTCGACCTATGAACGGTCATCTTCAGGGAGATAATTGGCTCTATAAAACACTGAATATATTCAGAATTTCAAAAAATATATACATCCCATTACAGGTATACAATAGTGATATATTTACCGCTAAGAAGTGGAAATGAGTAAATCGCATGACCAGAAATGTTAAGAGCCGTTGAATGATCAGGAGGGCCTCATAGATGCCCCCACGTCCCCAGGATGGATGAGCCCAACCCAAAGGGTTGGTGATGCCTTATGGGGGACGGAAGAGTCAGCACCTGCAACAAATCCCCAATCAATGACCATATGTTAGATAAGGGGATTAAGTAGATTGACTCTTAGCACAATTGCAAGAGTATCAATTAAACTATAAATATATAGACTAAACTGCAGTCATATTAATCAATACGTACTCATCGAGGTATCCTAAGGTCCCACAGATGTGATTGACCAACATAATATAGATGGGACAATTTAATGACATATGATAATAGAAGGAATATATTTATAATGAGATTAAAAGTCATATAGACTATATTAAAGTGTTTATTAGGACAACGAATGATGCAATATGGGTGTTTAGGAACTACCCCATGGGACAGTTAGATGTACTAATATGTACTAATAGTAGTAATAAGTAGTAATAAAAGTAAAGTAGTAATAAAATTCAATGGTTAAAAGTAATGAAGTAGTTTCAGCCAGATATGTGCGGGCTGAGATGTTGAGACAGTTGAAAAAAAGGTGTGTGCGTGGTGTCAGCCAAAATACCGTATATACTCGAGTATAAGCCGACCTGAATATAAGCCGAGGCACCTAATTTTACCACAAAAAACTGGAAAAACTTATTGACTCAAGTATAAGCCTAGGGTGAGCTACTGTAAGTGGAAAAAAGGGTCAACAATGTCCATTTGCAGCCTCAGTGTGCCCATTTGCAGCCATAGGTCCCCCGAACTTCAAACTCTGTAGTTAAGGTTTCCTAGATACCCCCTAGCTGTAGCCAAAATTTGGGGTCTCTGGACCCAAAGGGTCCCAAAATGACATTGGTGCAGATGGACACAGTTGACCGAATTTGGGGCTCTGTATCACGGGGCCACTTGGTGTTAGGAACCCCAAATTTGGTATGCAAATCCAGTGGAACTAGCACTAAAACATATCCAAAGCTGGGGTTCCTAACACCAAGTGGCCCCGAGATATGGGGCCCCAAAATCGGTTCGGAAAATGTCAAGCACTTTTCTGCAGCAGAGAATGACATTTTCCAAACCGACCTTGGGGCCCATATCTCGGGGCCACTTGGTGCTAGGAACCCCAGCTTTGGATATGTTGTAGCGCTAGTTCCACTGGGTTTGCACACCACATTTGGTGTTCCTAGCACCAAGTGGCCCCAAGAAATGGGGCCCCAAATTTGGTTCGGAAAATGTAATTCTTTGCACCAGAAAGGTGCTTGACTCGAGTATAACCCGAGGGGGGCACTTTCAGCATGAAAAAATGTGCTGAAAAACTCGGCTTATACTCGAGTATATATGGTAGTGCTGAAGTAAATGTGAGAAATAAAACAAACAATCAAAAAGAAGTGTGATCAACCCAGAACCGACTATAGGAATATATATCTAGTGTTATCATTTACCTTGTACAGCGATGTAACTCATATGAGTTAGAGGTTGTATGGTATATAGAACCTAACTGCGTTAGAGCAAGAGAGGTGGGGACTCTGTACCGAGAGAGACTGTGTGCAGTGCTGCCATCCATCATGATCTGCATGGAATCATGGTTTGATTCTCAGGCAGCCGGTCATTGATATATGCCTATGGATTTGACAATTAGGGTGATCGTACGCAGGTGCCATCTCCCTCTCCACTCCACTCCCTCTCCACTCCCCTTAGAGCAATGGTGTCCAGGCTGCTAGATGTGCGGCCCACGTGTGGCTCCCTCGGCATCTCGGAAGGCTGAATGCTCTGGCTACTGCCGTTATCTCTGCTGCACATGCGCTCTTCACCGAATACAGTCCGAAGATAATTAAGGGACGCCGCCAGCAGGGTGAAGCTTGCATCGGCGGACGAGGGGAGGACCACTCATCCCCCAACTAGAGCAGAAAAGGGGGATGCGGATATGTCCACATTCCTCCCCACCCTGCCGGGAAGCCACAGGGTGCCGGGATCCACCCCCATGGGGCCAGGATGCACCCCCATGGGGCCGACAGGTGCTGCAGAAGCCCACCATGACCTAAAATGGCCATGATCTATAGTGTATACATCGACCATACCAATTGTACAATTTGTAATTCATTTCATTAGAGCATATTAGGTGCAATATCAATAATTATTGTATTTATATTTTAAGCTTATACAAGAGTTGTGTGATAGTTCAATGGCCCCGACTCCTTGCATGTAGAATACCTAGAGCAAACATTAATTGAATATTTGAGCATGCTGCAATACAGGAATCTAAAATAGATTTATCCTGATGCATCGAGTGTGGGAGAGATATGGTTTCAATCAGATCCCCCATTTAAAGGGTGTCTTGCCTCGACATGAGGTTAACAGTTTCTAACGCTTAAAATATGAGGCCCTCCTGATCATTCAATGGCTCCTAACATTTCTGGTCATGCGATTACTCATTTCCAGTCCCTAGCAGTAAATATATCACCATTGTATACCCGTAAGGAAAATTGTATATTTTTTGAAATTCTGAATATATTCAATGTGTTTTATAGAGCCAATTATCCCCCTGAAGATGACCGTTCATAGGTCGAAACGCGTCAGTCATCCTACACCCCATAGGTTTTTGCTATGTAATGATGTGTATAATTTTGTATAACCTTGCTTGCATGCTACACTGTGGAATACGTATTGTATCATCTGGCCAGTTTTTTTATGTTGTATTTCAATTTATGGTGCATTTTAATTACATCGTGACATCTGCTAATTTTTGAATAAAGAACCTTTCTATTATCCATTCCATACTTTTTGATCTTGCTACATTGCTGCCTAAAGCCCCAATGGGGAAACTGTTCCATATTAGTTTCGGAGTGTGCAGCTCATTCATCTCTACCATATGTGTGTTTACCATACTATACCTCTCCTTTGTAAGATGTTAATGAAGTGACAGTAAACTCTGGTATATTTTGAGTTCGTAGCTACATTTTGCAGTCTGGTCTGGAGCGCTCCCCTGAGAGCTAGAAGCTACATCAGGATGAAGCGACTCCTTTTCGGTGGTAATTCTCTGGGGTGCTCACCTGAGAGCTAGAAGCTGCATCAGGATGAAGCGACTCCTTTTCGGTGGTAATTGTCTGGAGTGCTCACCTGAGAGCTAGAAGCTACATCAGGATGAAGCGACTCTTTTTCAGATATTGTTAAGTGTAAAAATGAATCCGGCCTCCTCCACCCCTATAGCCGGCCAATGCCTCTCCTTCTTTGTAAGATGTTAATGAAGTGACAGTAAACTCTGGTATATTTTGAGTTTATAGGTACATTATGTAGTCTGGTCTGGAGCGCTCACCTGAGAGCTAGAAGCTACATCAGGATGAAGCGACTCCTTTTTGATGGTAATTGTCTGGAGTGCTCACCTGAGAGCTAGAAGCTACATCAGGATGAAGCAATTTCTTTTCAGTGGTAATTGGGGCGCTCACCTGAGAGCTAGAAGCTACATCAGGATGAAGCGACTCCTTTTCAGTGGTAATTGTCTGGGGCGCTTACCTGAGTTAGAAGCTGCATCAGGATGAAGCGACTCGTTCTCGGTGGTAATTGTCTGGGGCGCTCACCTGAGAGCTAGAAGCTTCATCAGGATGAAGCGACTCCTTTTCGGTGGTAATTGTCTGGAGCACTCACCTGAGAGCTAAAAGCTACATCAAGATGAAGCGACTCTTTTTCGGTGGTAATTGTCTGGAGTGCTCACCTGAGAGCTAGAAGCTACATCAGGATGAAGCGACTCATTTTCTGTGGTAATTTTCTGGGGCGCTCACCTGAGAGCTAGAAGCTACATGAGGATGAAGAGACTCCTTTTCGGTGGTAATTGTCCGGGGCGCTCATCTGAGAGCTATAAGCTACATCAGGATGAAGCGACTCCTTTTCGGATATTGTTTAGTGTAAAAATAAATCCGGCCTCCTCCACACCTATGAATGGCCAATGCCTCTCCTTCTTTGTAAGATGTTATTGAAATGACAGTAAACTCTGGTATATTTTGAGTTTATAGCTACATTATGTAGTCTGGTCTGGAGCGCTCACCTGAGAGCTAGAAGCTACATCAGGATGAAGCGACTCCTTTTCGGTGGTAATTGTCTGGGGTGCTCACCTGAGAGCTAGAAGCTACATCAGGATGAAGCGACTCCTTTTCGATGGTAATTGTCTGGAGTGCTCACCTGAGAGCTAGAAGCTACATCAGGATGAAGCAATTTCTTTTCAGTGGTAATTGGGGCGCTCACCTGAGAGCTAGAAGCTACATCAGGATGAAGCGACTCCTTTTCAGTGGTAATTGTCTGGGGCGCTCACCTGAGTTAGAAGCTGCATCAGGATGAAGCGACTCGTTCTCGGTGGTAATTGTCTGGGGCGCTCACCTGAGAGCTAGAAGCTTCATCAGGATGAAGAGACACCTTTTCGGTGGTAATTGTCTGGAGCACTCACCTGAGAGCTAAAAGCTACATCAAGATGAAGCGACTCTTTTTCGGTGGTAATTGTCTGGAGTGCTCACCTGAGAGCTAGAAGCTACATCAGGATGAAGCGACTCATTTTCTGTGGTAATTTTCTGGGGCGCTCACCTGAGAGCTAGAAGCTACATGAGGATGAAGAGACTCCTTTTCGGTGGTAATTGTCCGGGGCACTCATCTGAGAGCTATAAGCTACATCAGGATGAAGCGACTCCTTTTCGGATATTGTTTAGTGTAAAAATAAATCCGGCCTCCTCCACACCTATGAATGGCCAATGCCTCTCCTTCTTTGTAAGATGTTATTGAAATGACAGTAAACTCTGGTATATTTTAAGTTTGTAGCTATATTTTGTAGTCTAGTCTGGAGCGCTCACCTGAGAGCTAGAAGCTACATCAGGATGAAGTGACTCCTTTTCAGTGGTGATTGTCTGGAGCGCACACCTGAGAGCTAGAAGCTGCATCAGGATGAAGCAACTCCTTTTCGGTGGTAATTGCCTGGAGCGCTCACCTGAGAGCTAGAAGCTACATCAGAATGAAGTAACCCCTTTTCGGTGGTAATTGCCTGGGGTGCTCACCTGAGAGCTAGAAGCTGCATCAGGATGAAGCGACTCCTTTTCAGTGGTAATTGTCTAGAGCGCTCACCTGAGAGCTAGAAGCTACCTCAGGCTGAAGTGACCCCTTTTCGGTGGTAATTGTCTGGTGCACTCACCTGAGAGCTAGAAGCTACATCATGATGAAGCGACTCCTTTTCGGTGGTAATTGTGTGGAGCGCTCACCTGAGGGCTAGAAGCTACATCAGGGTGAAGCGACTCCTTTTCGGATATTGTTTTATTGTTTTGCGTAAAAATAAATCCGTCTTCCTCCACGCCTATAGCCGGCCAATGCATCTCCTTCTTTGTAAGAGCTTATTGAAGTGACAGTAAACTCTGGTATATTTTGAGTTTGTAGAGCGCTAACCAGAAAGCTAGAAGCTACATCAGGATGAAGCGACTCATTTTCGGTGGTAATTGTCTGTAGCGCTCACCTGAGAGCTAGAAGCTACATCAGGATAAAGCGACCCCTTTTCGGTGGTAATTGTCTGGGGCGATCAACTGAGAGCTAGAAGCTGCATCAGGATGAAGCGACTCCTTTTCGTATATTGTTTAGTGTAAAAATAAATCCGAAATCCGGCCTCCTCCACCCCTATAGCCGGCCAATGCCTCTCCTTCTTTGTAAGATGTTATTGAAGTGACAGTAAACTCTGGTATATTTTGAGTTTATAGCTACATTATGTAGTCTGGTCTGGAGCGCTCACCTTAGAGCTAGAAGCTACATCAGGATAAAGCGACTCCTTTTAGGTGGTAATTGTCTGGGGCGCTCACCTGAGAACTAGAAGCTACATCAGGATAAAGGGACTCATTTTCGGCAGTAATTGTCTGGCATGCTCACCTGAGAGCTAGAAGCTACATCAGGATGAAGCGACTCCTTTTCGGCGGTAATTGTCTGGGGCGCTCACCTGAGAGCTAGAAACTACATCAGGATGAAGCCACTCCTTTTCGGTGCAAATTGTCTGGGGTGCTCACCTGAGAGCTAGAAGCTACATCAGGACAAAGCAACTCCTTTTCAGTGGTAATTGTCTGGGGCGCTCACCTAAAAGCTAGAAGCTACATCAGGATAAAGCTACTCATTTTTGGTGATAATTGTCTAGCACACTCACCTGAGAGCTAGAAGCTACATCAGGATAAAGTGGCTCCTTTTCGGCGGTAATTATCTAAAGCACTCACCTGAGAGCTAGAAGCTGCATCAGGATGAAGCGACAACTTTTCGGATATTGTTTAGTTTAAAAAAAAATCCGGCCTCTTCCACCCCTATAGCCGACCAATGCCTCTCCTCCTTTGTAAGATGTTAATGAATTGACAGTAAACTCTGGTATATTTTGAGTTTATAGCTACATTATGTAGTCTGGTCTGGAGCGCTCACCTGAGAGCTAGAAGCTACATTAAGATGAAGCGACTCCTTTTTGGCAGTAATTGTCTGGAGCACTCACCTGAGGGCTAGAAGCTACATCAGAATGAAGCGACTCCTTTTCGGCGGTAATTGTCTGGGGCGCTCACCTGAGAGCTAGAAGCTACATCAGGATAAATCGACTCCATTTCGGTGGAAATTGTCTGGGGCACTCACCTGAGAGCTAGAAGCTACATCAGTATAAAGCGACTCCTTTTCGGCGGTAATTATCTAAAGCGCTCACCTGAGAGCTAGAAGCTGCATCAAGATGAAGTGACTCCTTTTCGGCAGTAATTGTCTGGGGCGCTCACCTGAGAGCTAGAAGCTACATCAGGATGAAGCGACTCCTTTTCAGTGGTAATTGTCTGGAGCACTCACCTGAGAGTTAGAAGCTACATAAGGATAAAGCTACTCATTTTCGGTGATAATTGTCTAGCGCACTCACCTGAGAGCTAGAAACTACATCAGGGTGAAGCGACTCCTTTTCGGTGGTAATTGTCTGGAGCGCTCACCTGAGAGCTAAAAGCTCCATCACGATGAAGCGTCTCCTTTTCGGTAAGAGTTGTCTGGAGTCTTCACCTGAGAACTAGAAACTACATCGGGGTGAAGAGACTCCTTTTCGTGGTAATTGTCTGGAGCGCTCACCTGAGAGTTAGAAGCTACATCAGTATGAAGCGACTCCTTTTTGTTGGTAATTGTCTGAAGTGCTCACCTGAGAGCTAGAAGCTCCATCAGGAGGAATCGTCTCCTTTTCGGTAAGCATTGTCTGGAGTCTTCACCTGAGAGCTGGAGGCTGTGTCAGGATGAACGGAATCCTTTTCGGTGGTAATTGTCTGGAGCGCTCACCTGAGAGCTAGAAACTACATCAGGGTGAAGCGACTCCTTTTCAGTGGTAATTGTCTGGGGCACTCACCTGAGAGCTAGAATCTGCATTAGAATTAAGTGACTCCTTTTCAGTGGTAATTGTCTGGGGCGCTCACCTGAGAGCTAGAAGCTGCATCAGGATGAAGTGACCACTTTTCGGTGGTAATTGTCTGGGGCGCTCTCCTAAGAGCTAGAAGCTGAATTAGGATGAAGTGACTCCTTTTCGGTGGTAATTGTCTGGAGCGCTCACCTGAGAGCTAGAAACTGAATCAGGATGAAGTGACCCCTTTTCGGTGGTAATTGTCTGGGGCACTCACCTGAGAGCTAGGAGCTGCATTAGGATGAAGTGACTCCCTTTCGGTGGTAATTGTCTGGAGCGCTCATCTGAGAGCAAAAGGTACATCAGGATGAAGTGACTCCTTTTCGGTGGTAATTGTCTGGAGCGCTCACCTGAGAGCTAGAAGCTGTATCAGGATGAAGCGACTCCTTTTCTGTGGTAATTGTCTGGAGCGCTCACCTGAGAGCTAGAAGCTACATAAGGATGAAGCGACTCCTCTTCGGTGGTAATTGTCTGGAGCGATCACCTGAGAGCAAAAGCTACATCAGGGTGAAGCGACTCCTTTTCGGTGGTAATTGTCTGGAACGCTCACCTGAGATTTAGAAGCTACATCAGGATGAAGCGATTCCTTTTTGGCGGTAATTGTCTGGAGCGCTCACCTGAGAGCTAGAAGCTACATCAGGATAAAGCGACAACCTTTCGGATATTGTTTAGTGTAAAAAAAAAAATCCGGCCTCCTCCACCCCTATAGCCGGCCAATGCCTCTCCTCCTTTGTAAGATGTTAATGAATTGACAGTAAACTCTGGTATGTTTTGAGTTTATATGTAGTCTGGTCTGGAGCGCTCACCTGAGAGCTAGAAGCTCCATCAGGATGAATCGTCTCCTTTTCGGTAAGAATTGTCTGGACTCTTCACCTGAGAGCTGGAGGCTGTGTGAGGATGAACGGACTCCTTTTCGGTGGTGATTGTCTGGAGCGCTCACCTGAGAGCTAGAAACTACATCAGGGTGAAGCGACTCCTTTTCAGTGGTAATTGTCTGGAGCGCTCACCTGAGAGCTAGAAGCTACATCAGGATGAAGAGACTCCTTTTGGGTGGTAATTATCTGGAGCGCTCACCTGAGAGCTAGAAGCTCCATCACGATGAAGCGTCTCCTTTTCGGTAAGAATTGTCTGGAGTCTTCACCTGAGAGCTAGAAACTACATCGGGGTGAAGCGACTCCTTTTCGGTGGTAATTGTCTGGAGCGCTCACCTGAGAGTTAGAAGCTCCATCAGGATGAATCGTCTCCTTTTCGGTAAGAATTGTCTGGAGTCTTCACCTGAGAGCTGGAGGCTGTGTCAGGATGAACGGACTCCTTTTCGGTGGTGATTGTCTGGAGCGCTCACCTGAGAGCTAGAAACTACATCAGGGTGAAGCGACTCCTTTTCAGTGGTAATTGTCTGGAGCGCTCACCTGAGAGCTAGAAGCTACATCAGGATGAAGAGACTCCTTTTCGGTGGTAATTATCTGGAGCGCTCACCTGAGAGCTAGAAGCTACATCAGGATGAAGCGACTCCTTTTCGGATATTGTTTAGTGTAAAAATAAATCCGGCATCCTCCACCCCTATAGCCGGCCAATGCCTTTCCTTCTTTGTATGATGTTACTGAAGTGACAGTAAACTCTGGTATATTTTTAGTTTGTAGAGCGCTCATCTGAGAGCTAGAAGCTACATCAGGATGAATCGACTCCTTTTCGGTGGTAATTGTCTAGAGCGCTCATCTGAGAGCTAGAAGCTACATCAGGATGAAGCGACTCCTTTTCAGTGGTAATTGTCTGGAGTGCTCACCTGAGAGCTAGAAGCTACATCAGGATGAAGCAACTCCTTTTCTGTGGTAATTGTCTGGAGCGCTCACCTAAGAGCAAAAGCTACATCAGGATGACCGACTCCTTTTCGGTGGTAATTGTCTGGAGCGCTCACCTGAGAGCTAGAAGCTACATCAGGATGAAGCAACCCCTTTTCGGTGGTAATTGTCTGGGGCGCCCACCTGAGAGCAAAAGCTACATCAGGAAGAAGCGACTCCTTTTCAGTGGTAATTGTCTGGAGCGCTCACCTGAGAGCTAGAAGCTGCATCAGGATGAAGTGACCCCTTTTTGGTGGTAATTGTCTGGGGCACTCACCTGAGAGCTAGAAGCTGCATTAGGATGAAGTGACTCTTTTTCAGTGGTAATTGTCTGGAGCGCGCACCTGAGAGCAAAAGCTACACCAGGATGAAGCAAATCCTTTTCAGTGGTAATTGTCTGGAACGCTCACCTGAGAGTGAGAAGGTACATTAGGATGAAGCGACTTCTTTTCGGTGGTAATGGTCTGGAGCGCTCACCTGAGAGCTAGAAGCTACATCAGGATGAAGCGACTCCTTTTTGGTGGTAATTGTCTGGGGCGCTCACCTGAGAGCTAGAAGCTACATAAGGATGAAGCGACTCCTTTTTGTTGGTAATTGTCTGGAGCGCTCACCTGAGAACAAAATCTACATCAGGATGAAGCGACTCGTTTTCGGTGGTAATTGTCTGGAGCGCTCACCTGAGAGCTAGAAGCTGCATCAGGATGAAGTGACCCCTTTTCGGTGGTAATTGTCTGGGGAACTCACCTGAGAGCTAGAAGCTGCATTAGGATGAAGTGACTCCTCTTCGGTGGTAATTGTCTGGAGCGATCACCTGAGAGCAAAAGCTACATCAGGGTGAAGCGACTCCTTTTCGGTGGTAATTGTCTGGAACGCTCACCTGAGAGTTAGAAGCTACATCAGGATGAAGCGATTCCTTTTTGGCGGTAATTGTCTGGAGCGCTCACCTGAGAGCTAGAAGCTACATCAGGATAAAGCGACAACCTTTCGGATATTGTTTAGTGTAAAAAAAAAATCCGGCCTCCTCCACCCCTATAGCCGGCCAATGCCTCTCCTCCTTTGTAAGATGTTAATGAATTGACAGTAAACTCTGGTATGTTTTGAGTTTATAGCTACATTATGTAGTCTGGTCTGGAGCACTCACCTGAGAGCTAGAAGCTACATCAAGATGAAGCGACTCCTTTTCGGCGGTAAGTGTCTGGAGTGCTTACCTGAGAGCTAGAAGCTAAATCAGAATGAAGCGACTCATTTTGGGTGGTAATTGTCTGGAGCGCTCACCTGAGAGCTAGAAGCTCCATCACGATGAAGCGTCTCCTTTTCGGTAAGAATTGTCTGGAGTCTTCACCTGAGAGCTAGAAACTACATCGGGGTGAAGCGACTTCTTTTCGGTGGTAATTGTCTGGAGCGCTCACCTGAGAGCTAGAAGCTCCATCAGGATGAATCGTCTCCTTTTCGGTAAGAATTGTCTGGAGTCTTCACCTGAGAGCTGGAGGCTGTGTCAGGATGAACGGACTCCTTTTCGGTGGTGATTGTCTGGAGCGCTCACCTGAGAGCTAGAAACTACATCAGGGTGAAGCGAATCCTTTTCAGTGGTATTTGTCTGGAGCGCTCACCTGAGAGCTAGAAGCTACATCAGGATGAAGCGACTCCTTTTCGGATATTGTTTAGTGTAAAAATAAATCCGGCATCCTCCACCCCTAAGCCGGCCAATGCCTTTCCTTCTTTGTATGATGTTACTGAAGTGACAGTAAACTCTGGTATATTTTTAGTTTGTAGAACGCTCATCTGAGAGCTAGAAGCTACATCAGGATGAATCGACTCCTTTTCGGTGGTAATTGTCTAGAGCGCTCATCTGAGAGCTAGAAGCTACATCAGGATGAAGCGACTCCTTTTCAGTGGTAATTGTCTGGAGTGCTCACCTGAGAGCTAGAAGCTACATCAGGATGAAGCTACTCCTTTTCTGTGGTAATTGTCTGGAGCGCTCACCTAAGAGCAAAAGCTACATCAGGATGACCGACTCCTTTTCGGTGGTAATTGTCTGGAGCGCTCACCTGAGAGCTAGAAGCTACATCAGGATGAAGCAACCCCTTTTCGGTGGTAATTGTCTGGGGCGCCCACCTGAGAGCAAAAGCTACATCAGGAAGAAGCGACTCCTTTTCGGTGGTAATTGTCTGGAGCGCTCACCTGAGAGCTAGAAGCTGCATCAGGATGAAGTGACCCCTTTTTGGTGGTAATTGTCTGGGGCACTCACCTGAGAGCTAGAAGCTGCATTAGGATGAAGTGACTCTTTTTCAGTGGTAATTGTCTGGAGCGCTCACCTGAGAGCAAAAGCTACATCAGGATGAAGCAAATCCTTTTCAGTGGTAATTGTCTGGAACGCTCACCTGAGAGTGAGAAGGTACATTAGGATGAAGCGACTCGTTTTCGGTGGTAATTGTCTGGAGCGCTCACCTAAGAGCTAGAAGCTGCATCAGGATGAAGTGAGCCCTTTTCGGTGGTAATTGTCTGGGGAACTCACCTGAGAGCTAGAAGCTGCATTAGGATGAAGTGATTCCTTTTCGGTGGTGATTGTCTGGGGCGCTCACCTGAGAGCTATAAGCTGTATTAGGATGAAGCGACTCCTTTTTGGTTGTAATTGTCTGGAGCGCTCACCTGAGAGCTAGAAGCTATATCAGGATGAAGCGACTCCTTTTCGGTGGTAATTGTCTGGAACGCTCACCTGAGAGTTAGAAGCTACATCAGGATGAAGCGACTCCTTTTCGGAGGTAATTGTCTGGAGCGCTCACCTGAGAGCTAGAAGCTATATCAGGATGAAGCGACTCCTTTTCGTTGATAATTGTCTGGAGCGCTCATCTGAGAGCTAGAAGCTACATCAGGATGAAGCGACTCCTTTTCAGTGGTAATTGTCTGGAGCGCTCACCTGAGAGTAATAGCTACATCAGGTTGAAGTGACTCCTTTTCGGTGGTAATTGTCTGGAGCGCTCACCTGCGAGCTAGAAGCTACATAAGGATGAAGCAACCCCTTTTCGGTGGTAATTGTCTGGGCCGCCAGCCTGAGAGCAAAAGCTACATCAGGAAGAAGCGACTCCTTTTTGGTAGTAATTGTTTCGAGCGCTCACCTGAGAGCTAGAAGCTGCATCAGGATGAAGTGACCCCTTTTCAGTGGTAATTGTCTGGGGCGCTCACCTGAGAGCTAGAAGCTGTATCAGGATGAAGCGACTCCTTTTCGGTGGTAATTGTCTGGGGCGCTCACCTGAGAGCTAGAAGCTGCATCAGGATGAAGTGACCCCTTTTTGGTGGTAATTGTCTGGGGCACTCACCTGAGAGCTAGAAGCTGCATTAGGATGAAGTGACTCTTTTTCAGTGGTAATTGTCTGGAGCGCTCACCTGAGAGCAAAAGCTACATCAGGATGAAGCAAATCCTTTTCAGTGGTAATTGTCTGGAACGCTCACCTGAGAGTGAGAAGGTACATTAGGATGAAGCGACTCGTTTTCGGTGGTAATTGTCTGGAGCGCTCACCTAAGAGCTAGAAGCTGCATCAGGATGAAGTGAGCCCTTTTCGGTGGTAATTGTCTGGGGAACTCACCTGAGAGCTAGAAGCTGCATTAGGATGAAGTGATTCCTTTTCGGTGGTGATTGTCTGGGGCGCTCACCTGAGAGCTATAAGCTGTATTAGGATGAAGCGACTCCTTTTTGGTTGTAATTGTCTGGAGCGCTCACCTGAGAGCTAGAAGCTATATCAGGATGAATCGACTCCTTTTCGGTGGTAATTGTCTGGAACGCTCACCTGAGAGTTAGAAGCTACATCAGGATGAAGCGACTCCTTTTCGGAGGTAATTGTCTGGAGCGCTCACCTGAGAGCTAGAAGCTATATCAGGATGAAGCGACTCCTTTTCGTTGATAATTGTCTGGAGCGCTCATCTGAGAGCTAGAAGCTACATCAGGATGAAGCGACTCCTTTTCAGTGGTAATTGTCTGGAGCGCTCACCTGAGAGTAATAGCTACATCAGGTTGAAGTGACTCCTTTTCGGTGGTAATTGTCTGGAGCGCTCACCTGCGAGCTAGAAGCTACATAAGGATGAAGCAACCCCTTTTCGGTGGTAATTGTCTGGGCCGCCAGCCTGAGAGCAAAAGCTACATCAGGAAGAAGCGACTCCTTTTTGGTAGTAATTGTTTCGAGCGCTCACCTGAGAGCTAGAAGCTGCATCAGGATGAAGTGACCCCTTTTCAGTGGTAATTGTCTGGGGCGCTCACCTGAGAGCTAGAAGCTGTATCAGGATGAAGCGACTCCTTTTCGGTGGTAATTGTCTGGAGCATCCACCTGAGAGCTAGAAGCTACATAAGGATGAAGCGACTCCTTTTCTGGGGTAACTGTCTGGAGCGCTCATCTGAGAGCAAAAGCTACATCAGGATAAAGCGAATACTTTTCGGTGGTAATTGTCTGGAGCGCTCACCTGAGAGCTAGAAGCTACATCAGGATTAAGCGACTCCTTTTTGGTGGTGCTTGTCTGGGGCACTCACCTGAGAGCTAGAAGCTACATAAGGATTAAGCGACTCCTTTTCGTTGGTAATTGTCTGGAGCGCTCATCTTAGAGCTAGAAGCTATATCAGGATGAAGCGACTCCTTTTCAGTGGTAATTTTCTGGAGTGCTCACCTGTGAGCTAGAAGCTGCATCAGGATGAAGTGACCCCTTTTTGGTGGTAATTGTCTGGGGCACTCACCTGAGAGCTAGAAGCTGCATGAGGATGAAGTGACTCCTTTTCGGTGGTGATTGTCTGGGGCGCTCACCTGAGAGCTATAAGCTGTATTAGGATGAAGCGACTCCTTTTCAGTGGTAATTGTCTCACCTGAGAGCAAAAGCTACATCAGGATGAAGCGACTCCTTTTCGGTGGTGATTGTCTGGAGCGCTCACCTGAGAACAAAAGCTACATCAGGATGAAGCGACTCGTTTTCGGTGGTAATTGTCTGAAGTGCTCACCTGAGAGCTAGAAGCTGCATCAGGATGAAGTGACCCCTTTTCAGTGGTAATTGTCTGGGGCACTCACCTGAGAGCTAGAAGCTGCATTAGGATGAAGTGACTCCTTTTCGGTGGTAATTGTCTGGAGCGCTCAATTGAGAGCTAGAAGCTATATCAGGATGAAGTGACTCCTTTTCGGTGGTAATTGTCTGGAGTGCTCACCTGAGAGTTAGAAGCTACATCAGGATGAAGCGACTCTTTTTTGGTGGTAATTGTCTGGGGCGCTCACCTGAGAGCTAGAAGCTACATAGGGATGAAGCGACTCCTTTTCGGTGGTAATTGTCTGGAGCTCTCACCTGAGAACAAAAGCTACATCAGGATGATGCAACTCGTTTTCGGTGGTTATTGTCTGGAGCGCGCACCTGAGAGTTAGAAGCTACATCAGGATAAAGCGACTCCTTTTCGGTGGTAATTGTCTGGAGCGCTCACCTGAGAGCTAGAAACTTCATAAGGATGAAGCGACTCCTTTTCGGTGGTCATTGTCTGAAGTGCTCACCTGAGAGCAAAATCTACATCAGGATGAAGCGACTCCTTTTTGGTGGTAATCGTCTGGGGCGCTCACCTGAGAGCTAGAAGCTACATAAGGATGAAGCGACTACTTTTCGGTGGTAATTATCTGGAGCGCTCATCTGAGAGCAAAAGCTACAAGAGGATGAAGCGACTCCTTTTTGGTGGTGATTGTCTGGAGCGCTCACCTGAGAGCAAAAGCTACATCAGGATGAAGCGACTCGTTTTTGGTGGTAATTGTCTGGAGCGCTCACCTGAGAGCAAAAGCTACATCAGGATGAAGCGACTCGTTTTTGGTGGTAATTGTCTGGAGCGCTCACCTGAGAGCTAAAGGCTGCATCAGGATGAATTGACCCCTTTTTGGTGGTAATTATCTGGGGCTCTCACCTGAGAGCTAGAAGCTGCATTAGGATGAAGCGACTCCTGTTTGGTGGTAATTGTCTGGGGTGCTCACCTGAGAGCTAGAAGCTGTATCAGGATGAAGCGACTCCTTTTCGGTGGTAATTGGAATGCTCACCTGAGAGCTAGAAGCTGTATCAGGATGAAGCGACTCCTTTTCAGTGGTAATTGTCTGGAGCGCTCACCTGAGAGCAAAAGCTACATCAGGATGAAGCAATTCCTTTTCAGTGGTAATTGTGTGGAGTGTTCATCTGAGAGCTAGAAGCTACATAAGGATGAAGCGACTCCTTTTTGGTGGTAATTGTCTGGGGCACTCACCTGTGAGCTAGAAGCTGCATAATGATGAAGCGACTCCTTTTCGGTGGTAATTGTCTGCAGCGTTCATCTGAGAGCTAGAAGCTACATAAGGATGAAGCGACTCCTTTTCGGTGGTAATTGTCTGGGGCACTCACCTGAGAGCCAGAAGCTGCATTGTGATGAAGCGACTCCTTTTCGGTGGTAATTGTCTGGGGCGATCACCTGAGAGCTAGAAGCTGTATCAGGATGAAGCGACTCCTTTTCGGTGGTAATTGTCTGGAGTGCTCACCTGAGAGCTAGAAGTTACATAAGGGTGAAGCGACTCTTTTTCGGTAATTGTCTGGAGCGCTCACCTGAGAGCAAAAGCTACATCAGGATGAAGCGACTCGTTTTCGGTGGTAATTGTATGGAGCGCTCACCTGAGAGCTAGAGGCTGCATTAGGATGAAGTGACCCCTTTTTGGTGGTAATTGTCTTGGGCGCTCACCTGAGAGCTAGAAGTTATATCAGGATGAAGCGACTCCTTTTCGGTGGTAATTGGAGCGCTTACCTGAGAGCTAGAAGCTGTATCAGGATGAAGCGACTCCTTTTCGGTGGTAATTGTCTGGAGCGCTCACCTGAGAGCTAGAAGCTACATAAAGGTGAAGCAACTCCTTTTCGGTGGTAATTGTCTGGGGCGCTCACCTGAGAGCTAGAAGCTACATAAGGATGAAGCAACTCCTTTTCGGTAGTAATTGTCTGGAGCGCTCACCTGAGAGCAAAAGCTACATCAGGATGAAGCAACTCCTTTTCGGTAAAAACTGTCTGAAGTCTTCACCTGAAAGCTGGAGGCTGTGTCAGGATGAATGGATTCATTTTTGGTGGTAATTGTCTGGAGCGCTCACCTGAGAGCTAGAAACTACATCAGGGTGAAGCAACTCCTTTTCGGTGGTAATTGTCTGGAGCGCTCACCTGAGAGCTAAAAGCTCCATCACGATGAAGTGTCTCCTTTTCGGTAAGAATTGTTTGGAGTCTTCACCTGAGAGCTAGAAACTACATCGGGGTGAAGTGACTCCTTTTTGTTGGTAATTGTCTGGAGTGCTCACCTGAGAGCTAGAAGCTCCATCAGGAGGAATCGTCTCCTTTTCGGTAAGCATTGTCGGGAGTCTTCACCTGAGAGCTGGAATCTGTGTCAGGATGAACGGAATCCTTTTCGGTGGTAATTGTCTGGAGCGCTCACCTGAGAGCAAAAGGTACAACAGGATAAAGCGACTCCTTTTCGGTGGTAATTGTCTGGGGCACTCACCTGAGAGCTAGAATCTGCATTAGGATTAAGTGACTCCTTTTCAGTGGTAATCGTCTGGGGCGCTCACCTGAGAGCTAGAAGCTGCATCAGGATGAAGTGACCACTTTTCGGTGGTAATTGTCTGGGGCGCTCTTCTGAGAGTTAGAAGCTGAATTAGGATGAAGTGACTCCTTTTCGGTGGTAATTGTCTGGAGCGCTCACCTGAGAGCTAGAAACTGCATCAGGATGAAGTGACCCCTTTTCAGTGGTAATTGTCTGGGGCACTCACCTGAGAGCTAGAAGCTGCATTAGGATGAAGTGACTCCTTTTCGGTGGTAATTGTCTGGAGCGCTCACCTGAGAGCAAAAGGTACATCAGGATGAAGTGACTCCTTTTCGGTGGTAATTGTCTGGAGCGCTCACCTGAGAGCTAGAAGCTGTATCAGGATGAAGCGACTCCTTTTCTGTGGTAATTGTCTGGAGCGCTCACCTGAGAGCTAGAAGCTACATAAGGATGAAGAGACTCCTCTTCGGTGGTAATTGTCTGGAGCGATCATCTGAGAGCAAAAGCTACATCAGGGTGAAGCGACTCCTTTTTGGTGGTAATTGTCTGGAACGCTCACCTGAGAGTTAGAAGCTACATCAGGATGAAGCGATTCCTTTTTGGCGGTAATTGTCTGGAGCGCTCACCTGAGAGCTAGAAGCTACATCAGGATAAAGCGACAAACTTTCGGATATTGTTTAGTGTAAAAAAAAAAAAATCCAGCCTCCTCCACCCCTATAGCCGGCCAATACCTCTCCTCCTTTGTAAGATGTTAATGAATTGACAGTAAACTCTGGTATGTTTTGAGTTTATAGCTACATTATGTAGTCTGGTCTGGAGCACTCACCTGAGAGCTAGAAGCTACATCAAGATGAAGCGACTCCTTTTCGGCGGTAGTTGTCTGGAGCGCTCACCTGAGAGCTAGAAGCTAAATCAAAATGAAGCGACTCATTTTCTGTGGTAATTGTCTGGAGCGCTCACCTGAGAGCTAGAAGCTCCATCACGATGAAGCGTCTCCTTTTCGGTAAGAATTGTCTGGAGTCTTCACCTGAGAGCTAGAAACTACATCGGGGTGAAGTGACTACTTTTCGGTGGTAATTGTCTGGAGCGCTCACCTGAGAGCTAGAAGCTCCATCAGGATGAATCATCTCCTTTTCGGTAAGAATTGTCTGGAGTCTTCACCTGAGAGCTGGAGGCTGTGTCAGGATGAACGGACTCCTTTTCGGTGGTGATTGTCTGGAGCGCTCACCTGACAGCTAGAAACTACATCAGGGTGAAGCGACTCCTTTTCAGTGGTAATTGTCTGGCGTGCTCATCTGAGAGCTAGAAGCTACATCAGGATGAAGAGACCCCTTTTTGGTGGTAATTGTCTGGGGCACTCACCTGAGAGCTAGAAGCTACATCAGGATGAAGCAACTCCTTTTCGTAAATTTTGTGTAAAAATAAATCCGGCATCCTCCACCCCTATAGCCGGCCAATGCCTCTCCTTCTTTGTATGATGTTACTGAAGTGACAGTAAACTCTGGTATATTTTTAGTTTGTAGAACGCTCACCTGAGACCTAGAAGATACATAAGGATGAAGCGACTCCTTTTCGGTGGTAATTGTCTGGAGCGCTCACCTAAGAGCAAAAGCTACATCAGGATGACCGACTCCTTTTCGGTGGTAATTGTCTGGAGCGCTCACCTGAGAGCTAGAAGCTACATCAGGATGAAGTGACCCTTTTTGGTGGTAATTGTCTGGGGCACTCACCTGAGAGCTAGAAGCTGCATTAGGATGAAGTGACTACTTTTCAGTGGTAATTGTCTGGGGCGCTCACCTGAGAGCTAGAAGCTGTATCAGGATGAAGCGACTCCTTTTCGGTGGTAATTGTCTGGAGCACTCACCTGAGAGCAAAAGTTACATCAGGATGAAGCAAATCCTTTTCGGTGGTAATTGTCTGGAACGCTCACCTCAGAGTGAGAAGCTACATCAGGATGAAGCGACTCCTTTTTGGCGGTAATTGGAGCGCTCACCTGAGAGCTAAAAGCTACATCAGGATGAAGCGACTCCTTTTCGGTGGTAATTGTCTGGGGCACTCACCTGAGAGCTAGAATCTGCATTAGGATTAAGTGACTCCTTTTCAGTGGTAATTGTCTGGGGCGCTCAGCTCAGAGCTAGAAGCTGCATCAGGATGAAGTGACCACTTTTCGGTGGTAATTGTCTGGGGCGCTCACCTGAGAGCTAGAAGCTGAATTAGGATGAAGTGACTCCTTTTCGGTGGTAATTGTCTGGAGCGCTCACCTGAGAGCTAGAAACTGCATAAGGATGAAGTGACCCCTTTTCAGTGGTAATTGTCTGGGGCACTCACCTGAGAGCTAGAAGCTGCATTAGGATGAAGTGACTCCTTTTCGGTGGTAATTGTCTGGAGCGCTCACCTGAGAGCAAAAGGTACATCAGGATGAAGTGACTCCTTTTCCGTGGTAATTGTCTGGGGCACTCACCTGAGAGCTAGAAGCTACATAAGGATGAAGCAACTCCTTTTTGTTGGTAATTGTCTGGAGCGCTCACCTGAGAACAGAAGCTACATCAGGATGAAGCGACTCGTTTTCGGTGGTAATTGTCTGGAACGCTCACCTAAGAGCTAGAAGCTGCATCAGGATGAAGTGACCCCTTTTCGGTGGTAATTGTCTGGGGAACTCACATGAGAGCTAGAAGGTGCATTAGGATGAAGTGACTCCTTTTCGGTGGTGATTGTCTGGGGCGCTCACCTGAGAGCTATAAGCTGTATTAGGTGGTAATTGTCTGGAGGTAATTGTCTGGTGGTAATTGTCTGGAGCGATCACCTGAGAGCTTGAAGCTACATCAGGATGAAGTGACTCCTTTTCGGTGGTAATTGTCTGGAGCGCTCACTTGAGAGCTAGAAGCTACATCAGGATGAAGCGACTCCTTTTTGGTGGTAATTGTCTAGGGCGCTCACCTGAGAGCTAGAAGCTACAAAAGGATGAAGCGACTCCTTTTCGTTGATAATTGTCTGGAGCGCTCATCTGAGAGCTAGAAGCTACATCAGGATGAAGCGACTCCTTTTCACTGGTAATTGTCTGGAGCGCTCACCTGAGAGCAATATCTACATCAGGTTGAAGCGACTCCTTTTCGATGGTAATTGTCTGGAGCGCTCACCTGAGAGTTAGAAGATACATCAGGATGAAGCAACGCCTTTTCGGTGGTAATTGTCTGGGCCGCCCACCTGAGAGCAAAAGCTACATCAGGAAGAAGCGACTCCTTTTTGGTAGTAATTGTTTGGAGCGCTCACCTGAGAGCTAGAAGCTGCATCAGGATGAAGTGACCCCTTTTCAGGGGTAATTGTCTGGGGTGCTCACCTAAGAGCTAGAAGCTGTATCAGGATGAAGCGACTCCTTTTCGGTGGTAATTGTCTGGAGCACCCACCTGAGAGCTAGAAGCTACATAAGGATGAAGCGACTCCTTTTTGGTGGTTATTGTCTGGGGCGCTCACCTGAGAGCTAGAAGCTACATAAGGATTAAGCGACTCCTTTTCGTTGGTAATTGTCTGGAGCGCTCACCTGAGAGCAAAAGCTACATCAGGATGAAGCGAATCCTTTTCGGTGGTAATTGTCTGGAACGCTCACTTGAGAAGCTACATCAGGATGAAGCGACTCCTTTTCGGCGGTAATTGTCTGGAGCGCTCACCTGAGAGCTAGAAGCTACATTAGGATAAAGCAACTCCTTTTCGGTGGTAATTGTCTGGGGCACTCACCTGAGAGCTAGAAGCTACATAAGGATGAAGCGACTCCTTTTTATTGGTAATTGTCTTGAGCGCTCACCTGAGAACAAAAGCTACATCAGGATGAAGCGACTCGTTTTCGGTGGTAATTGTCTGGAGCGCTCATCTGAGAGCTAGAAGCTGCATCAGGATGAGGTCACCCCTTTTCCGTGGTAATTGTCTGGGGCACTCACCTGAGAGCTAGAAGCTGCATTAGGATGAAGTGACTCCTTTTCGGTGGTGATTGTCTGGGGCGCTCCCCTTGAGAGCTAGCAGCTGTATTAGGATGAAGCGACTCCTTTTTGGTGGTAATTGTCTGGAGCGCTCACCTGAGAGCTAGAAGCTACATCAGGATGAAGCGACTCCTTTTTGGTGGAAATTGTCTGGGGCGCTCACCTGAGAGCTAGAAGCTACATGAGGATGAAGCGACTCCTTTTCATTGGTAATTGTCTGGAGCTCTCACCTGAGAACAAAAGCTACATCAGGATGAAGCGACTCGTTTTCAGTGGTTATTGTGTGGAGCGCTCACCTGAGAGTTAGAAGCTACATCAGGATGAAGCGACTCCTTTTCGGTGGTAATTGTCTGGAGCGCTCACCTGAGAGCTAAAAGCTTCATAAGGATGAAGCGACTCCTTTTCGGTGGTAATCGTCTGGGGCGCTCACCTGAGAGCTAGAAGCTACATAAGGATGAAGTGACTCCTTTTCAGTGGTAATTGTCTGGGGCGCTCACCTGAGAGCTAGAAGCTACATATGGATGAAGCGACTCCTTTTCGGTGGTAATTGTTTGGAGCGCTCACCTGAGAGCAAAAGCTACATCAGGATGAAGCTAATCGTTTTCGGTGGTAATTGTCTGGAACGCTCACTTGAGAAGCTACATCAGGATGAAGCGACTCCTTTTCCGCGGTAATTGTCTGGAGCGCTCACCTGAGAGCTAGAAGCTACATTCGGATGAAGCGACTCCTTTTCGGTGGTAATTGTCTGGGGCGCTCACCTGAGAGCTAGAAGCTACATAAGGATCAAGCGACTCCTTTTTGGTGGTAATTGTCTTGAGCGCTCACCTAAGAACAAAAGCTACATCAGGATGAAGCGACTCCTTTTCGGTGGTAATTGTCTGGAGCGCTCACCTGAGAGCTAGAAGCTGCATCAGGATGAGGTGACCCCTTTTCGGTGGTAATTGTCTGGGGCACTCACCTGAGAGCTAGAAGCTGCATTAAGATGAAGTGACTCCTTTTTGGTGGTGATTGTCTGGGGTGCTCACCTGAGAGCTAGAAGCTGTATTAGGATGAAGCGACTCCTTTTTGGTGGTAATTGTCTGGAGCGCTCACCTGAGAGCTAGAAGCTATATCAGGATGATGGGACTCCTTTTCGGTGGAAATTGTCTGGAGCTCTCACCTGAGAACAAAAGCTACATCAGGATGAAGCGACTCGTTTTCAGTGTTTTTTGTCTGGAGCTCTTACCTGAGAGTTAGAAGCTACATCAGGATGAAGCGACTCCTTTTCGGTGGTCATTGTCTGGAGTGCTCACCTGAGAGCAAAAGCTACATCAGGATGAAGCAACTCCTTTTCGGTGATAATCGTCTGGGGCGCTCACCTGAGAGCTAGAAGCTACATAAGGTTGAAGCGACTACTTTTCGGTGGTAATTGTCTGGAGAGCTCATCTGAGAGCAAAAGCTACATAAGGATGAAGCGACTCCTTTTTGGTGGTAATTGTCTGGAGCGCTCACCTGAGAGCAAAAGCTACATCAGGATGAAGCGACTCGTTTTCGGTGGTAATTGTCTGGAGCGCTCACCTGAGAGCTAGAGGCTGCATCAGGATGAAGTGACCCCTTTTCGGTGGTAATTATCTGGGGCACTCACCTGAGAGCTAGAAGCTGCATTGTGATGAAGCGACTCCTTTTCGGTGGTAATTGTCTGGGGCGATCACCTGAGAGCTAGAAGCTGTATCAGGATGAAGCGACTCCTT
The DNA here is from genome assembly GCF_042186555.1 of Aquarana catesbeiana. Lineage (NCBI taxonomy): Eukaryota > Metazoa > Chordata > Amphibia > Anura > Ranidae > Aquarana > Aquarana catesbeiana. Next base: position 223,922,631 of record NC_133334.1, on the reverse strand, counting down.
TTCGGTGGTAATTGTCTGGAGCGCTCATCTGAGAGCTAGAAGCTACATAAGGATGAAGCGACTCCTTTTCGGTGGCAATTGTCTGGAGCGCTCACCTGAGAGCTAGAGGCTGCATTAGGATGAAGTGACCCCTTTTTCGTGGTAATTGTCTGGGGCGCTCACCTGAGAGCTAGAAGCTGTATCAGGATGAAGCGACTCCTTTTCGGTGGTAATTGGAGTGCTCACCTGAGAGCTAGAAGCTGTATCAGGATGAAGCGACTCCTTTTCGGTGGTAATTGTCTGGAGCGCTCATCTGAGAGCTAGAAGCTACATAAGGGTGAAGCGACTCCTTTTTGGTGGTAATTGTCTGGAGCGCTCACCTGAGAGCAAAAGCTACATCATGATGAAGCGACTCCTTTTCGGTGGTAATTGTCTGGAGCGCTCATCTGAGAGCAAAAGCTACATCACGATAAAGCGACTCGTTTTCGGTGATAATTGTCTGGAGCGCTTACCTGAAAGCTAGAAGCTACATCAGGATGAAGTGACCCCTTTTCAGTGGTAATTGTCTGGGGCGCTCTCCTGAGAGCTAGAAGCTACATAAGGATGAAGCAACTCCTTTTTGGTGGTAATTGTCTGGAGCGCTCACCTGAGAGCAAAAGCTACATCAGGATGAAGCAACTCCTTTTCAGTGGTAATTGTCTGGAGTGTTCATCTGAGAGCTAGAAGCTACATCAGGATGAAGCAACTCCTTTTCAGTGGTAATTGTCTGGGGTATTCACCTGAGAGCTAGAAGCTGCATTATGATGAAGCGACTCCTTTTCGGTGGTAATTGTCTGCAGGGTTCATCTGAGAACTAGAAGCTACATAAGGATGAAGCGACTCCTTTTCGGTGGTAATTGTCTGGGGCACTCACCTGAGAGCTAGAAGCTGCATTATGATGAAGTGACTCCTTTTCGGTGGTAATTGTCTGGGGCGCTCACCTAAGAGCTAGAAGCTAAATACAACAAGGAATTTTTTCTTATAACAAAAAATATGGGATTTTTATAGGGAGAATTGGCGTCTATTCACAGTAGGTACTAACCAAGCAAGTGTTAAAAAGTTGATTTTTATTTTAATAGAAAAAAGAAAAACACATTAGAATATACAAGAGAATTGTCAATACAAATAGACATCAAAATAAGACCATCCAGTAATATGTTCAAATTCTAATCATGCCTGTCAGCCAACATGTTTCGCAAACGACAAGTTGCTTCATCAGGGCATAGATCGGCATCATTGGTTCATTTAAACTACAAGAACAATAGATAGGTATACTATAGTTAGAAGTGTATGGTGGTCATATACATACATGTGTCATAAAGAACATATAGCAATTAGTTTGAACATTTTATCTAGTAGTCTCACCTACTGGTATAAGTCTGAGATTAAAAGCATACTCCCCCATTGCCAGGCATCGTCCGTGGTGCCAGCTGGTGCAAATACTCCAGGGGTGCCAGATCCCACCGGATATTGCCAATAGAGGGACTGGACCGCACAGTTGCAAGACAAGAATCTAATAAGATATGTAAAATGAAAAATATCGATACAAAGTCGCTTATTTAGGCTGAAACAATACTATATATATAGTTTGTTCAAAAGAATAGTAAACACGACATTAAATTCATATCGTTTAGCCACTATATAATATGAACGGGTAAAATAAGTGCATGATCATACACACTAAGACATAAGTCTTTAAATGGGTAACTAGCAATATGTTGCAAGCTGCTGCAAGTAAAATATACTGCCCTTGATGGTTGTACATATACATGCCTGGTCACATGATCCCGACATGACCTCTACCAGAGGACTAAGGAGGAGGGTTAATTTAGTATTTAGAGTCTTAAATAATAATTATAAAAGTTTTAAGGCTGTATGAGAATAACAAACTTGCAAAGAAATACATGGATTTCATATGCATCAAACCGGAGCCAGCAACTCTATGACCTAGCATGGTTATTCCATGTCAGGAAGAGTGAATCTGTTTCCAAATAAGACAAATAAAACAGGTAAAGCCACCCCTCTCCTACTAGATACAATCCTTCCCGGGATACTTGAAAGGGAAAACGTGCATGAAAGTACAAATATCAGATAGAATAGGTGTCTTTCCTAGTGGTCACAAAGACCAAATATTAGGATTTTTACCTGCACAATGCTCAAGAAACGTGATTCCTCAGTCAGAAAACGTCTTCCTGTCAGCAAGGATGGGTCTGGCCCAACTGCGTCTATGGGCACAGCGGCCGCTCCATCCTTTATACGGTCCCACCGGAAGTAAACAGGCCCATGACGGCCTCCGGCGTCACTTCCGGTCCGGACGTCCCCGCATGTAATGCGCGCGCAACACGCCGAGCAGAAGTGCGTCACCGCTCCTGGCGGATGCGCGCGCATTGCCCCCACCACCTGAGGAGTGAGGGCAAAGGGGGGCGGACATAAAAGAAAACTCCACCCCGATGCGCCGGGACGTCCGAGTCCCCCTATCTATCGCAAAAGCAACAGCGAGGCATCTGACTAGTCCAGCATGGAGGAAGCTTCAATGTTAAATAGTCCCGCAAATGACTATGTGTACATACATATTAAAACCATAATAATTGAATAATCACAAATAGAATGAAATAAAAATAAGAATGCATCATTAATATCTTAATGGTAAGTATAAACCTTAAAGAATACACTAAGGCATTCACCCATGCAGGGATCTTTTCCCCTCCAGACCAAACAGGTATGCATGGGTGTGTTTAACACAGTGAATAGATATGATATAATATTATTTACGGCAAACAATTTGTTTGATATTGTACAGAGAAGGAAAAAGGTGTCCCCTAGTTAGTTAACCATATGTCTGGGTCATCCCTCAAGGATTAGAGGGAGGGGGGGGGGAAACATAGGGCATATAGAACATGTGAAGGATAAGAATAGGGGGAAATCGGGAGGATCACAACTGAGACTCATATCTAAGTATTACAAAAATGGTTTGTAAGAGAGTGCTGTGTTGAGTCCAGGCGGATGAGTCGCCTGTTGGTCAAAAATCCATCTTGCCTCCCTTTGAAGTATACGTTTATCTACATTTCCTCCCCTCTCAAAGTCAGATATGACCTCCAGAGCAAAAAAGGAAATGTAGCTAGGGTCAAAGCTATGATGAAGGCCAATGTGCTTGCAGATAGGGGTGTATAGCAGTCCGGCATCCAGATAATACAGATGATCCTGGATCCTTTTGGCGAAGGGGCGTTTGGTTTTGCCAATGTAGAAAGCTCCACAACGGCATGTGGCAAGATAAACAATGCCTGTTGTGGAGCAATCCGCATAGCTCTTACACCTATGAAAACCTCCCCTTGGGAGGGGGCACCCTATGCCTTCACTAATCCACGGGCAGAATTCGCAATGGCCGCATTTGAAGGTACCATTTCCGCCCTCCGCTCCCAGCAGGGGTGTTATAGATTGAAGGTGACTATGCACCAACGTATCCCGAATAGACTTAGATTTTCTATATGTAATCTGTGGTACGTTGGCTACGTATTTGGAGACTATCGGATCCTCAGATAAAAAGTGCCAGTTTTCATTAATAAGATTCCGGATCATCTGTTGGTGGGTCGTGAAAGTGGTGATAAGTTTTGTAGTAGATTGGGAGTCACATACTTTAGGTTTGAACAGGAGAGTCTCACGTATGTTTGATTTAGCCCGTTTGTAGGCCCTTTTAAGAATTTTCTTACTGTAGCCCCTGTCAAGTAGCCTCCTAAAGAGGGCTTTCGCTTCTCTCTCGAAGTCTTCATTTTTTGCACAATTCCTGCGCAGCCGCAAGTATTGGCTATAGGGTATACTACGTACAAGCGTACGGGGATGGGAACTGGAGAAGTGTAATATAGTATTTCCCGCCGTCTCCTTCCTATATAGTGTGCTGAAGATAGAGCCATCTTTTTGCAGAACAAGGCGCAGATCCAAAAAGGGGATGGAATGGGCATCTGATTGGATCGTAAATTTCAAATTAAAGTTATTTTGGGACAAGAACTCCATAAAATCTGACAGTAGACCAGCTGATCCTGTCCAAATGAGGAGGACATCGTCGATGTACCTCCTCAGTTTATACTTACCATTAAGATATTAATGATGCATTCTTATTTTTATTTCATTCTATTTGTGATTATTCAATTATTATGGTTTTAATATGTATGTACACATAGTCATTTGCGGGACTATTTAACATTGAAGCTTCCTCCATGCTGGACTAGTCAGATGCCTCGCTGTTGCTTTTGCGATAGATAGGGGGACTCGGACGTCCCGGCGCATCGGGGCGGAGTTTTCTTTTATGTCCGCCCCCCTTTGCCCTCACTCCTCAGGTGGTGGGGGCAATGCGTGCGCATCCGCCAGGAGCGGTGACGCACTTCCGCTCGGCGTGTTGCGCGCGCATTACATGCGGGGACGTCCGGACCGGAAGTGACGCCGGAGGCCGTCATGGGCCTGTTTACTTCCGGTGGGACCGTATAAAGGATGGAGCGGCCGCTGTGCCAATAGACGCAGTTGGGCCAGACCCATCCTTGCTGACAGGAAGACGTTTTCTGACTGAGGAATCACGTTTCTTGAGCATTGTGCAGGTAAAAATCCTAATATTTGGTCTTTGTGACCACTAGGAAAGACACCTATTCTATCTGATATTTGTACTTTCATGCACGTTTTCCCTTTCAAGTATCCCGGGAAGGATTGTATCTAGTAGGAGAGGGGTGGCTTTACCTGTTTTATTTGTCTTGTTTGGAAACAGATTCACTCTTCCTGACATGGAATAACCATGCTAGGTCATAGAGTTGCTGGCTCCGGTTTGATGCATATGAAATCCATGTATTTCTTTGCAAGTTTGTTATTCTCATACAGCCTTAAAACTTTTATAATTATTATTTAAGACTCTAAATACTAAAGTAACCCTCCTCCTTAGTCCTCCGGTAGAGGTCATGTCGGGATCATGTGACCAGGCATGTATATGTACAACCATCAAGGGCAGTATATTTTACTTGCAGCAGCTTGCAACATATTGCTAGTTACCCATTTAAAGACTTATGTCTTAGTGTGTATGATCATGCACTTATTTTACCCGTTCATATTATATAGTGGCTAAACGATATGAATTTAATGTCGTGTTTACTATTCTTTTGAACAAATTATATATATAGTATTGTTTCAGCCTAAATAAGCGACTTTGTATCGATATTTTTCATTTTACATATCTTATTAGATTCTTGTCTTGCAACTGTGCGGTCCAGTCCCTCTATTGGCAATATCCGGTGGGATCTGGCACCCCTGGAGTATTTGCACCAGCTGGCACCACGGACAATGCCTGGCAATGGGGGAGTATGCTTTTAATCTCAGACTTATACCAGTAGGTGAGACTACTAGATAAAATGTTCAAACTAATTGCTATATGTTCTTTATGACACATGTATGTATATGACCACCATACACTTCTAACTATAGCATACCTATCTATTGTTCTTGTAGTTTAAATGAACCAATGATGCCGATCTATGCCCTGATGAAACAACTTGTCGTTTGCGAAACATGTTGGCTGACAGGCATGATTAGAATTTGAACATATTACTGGATGGTCTTATTTTGATGTCTATTTGTATTGACAATTCTCTTGTATATTCTAATGTGTTTTTCTTTTTTCTATTAAAATAAAAATCAACTTTTTAACACTTGCTTGGTTAGTACCTACTGTGAATAGACGCCAATTCTCCCTATAAAAATACCATATTTTTTGTTATAAGAAAAAATTCCTTGTTGTATTTGGTTTATATTCAGGGATTGGGAGAATCGTCTTAATTCCTGTGTATGTCCACCACCCTTTACCACTTGGCTTTTACTAAGAGCTAGAAGCTGTATCAGGATGAAGCGACTCCTTTTCGGTGGTAATTGTCTGGAGCGCTCACCTGAGAGCTAGAAGCTACATAAGAATGAAGCGACTCCTTTTCGGTTGTAATTGTCTGGAGCGCTCACCTGAGAGCTAGAACTTACATAAGGGTGAAGCGACTCCTTTTCGGTGGTAATTGTCTAGAGCGCTCACCTGAGAGCAAAAGCTACTTCAGGATGAAGCGACTCCTTTTCGGTGGTAATTGTCTGGGGCGCTCACCTGAGAGCTAGAAGCTACATAAGGATGAAGCGACTCCTCTTCGGTGGTAATTGTCTGGAGCGCTCACCTGAGAGCAAAAGCTACATCAGGATGAAGCGACTCCTTTTCGGTGGTAATTGTCTGGAGCGTTCACCAGAGAGCTAGAACCTGCATCAGGATGAAGTGACCCCTTTTTGGTGATAATTGTCTGGGGCACTCACCTGAGAGCTAGAAGCTACATAAAGATGAAGCGACTCCTTTTCTGTGGTAATTGTCTGGAGTGCTCACCTGAGAGCAAAAGCTACATGAGGATGAAGCGACACCTTTTCGGTGGTAATTGTCTGGAGAGCTTATCTGAGAGCTAGAAGCTACATCAGGATGAAGCGACTCCTTTTCGGTGGTAATCGTCTGGGGCGCTCACCTGAGAGCTACAAGCTACATAAGGATGAAGCGACTCCTTTTCGGTGGTAATTGTCTGGAGCGCTCACCTGAGAGCAAAAGCTACATCAGGATGAAGCGACTCCTTTTCGGTGGTAATTGTCTGGAGCGTTCACCTGAGAGCTAGAACCTGCATCAGGATTAAGCAACCCCTTTTCGGTGGTAATTGTCTGGGGCGCTCACCTGAGAGCAAAAGCTAAATCAGGATGAAGCGACTCCTTTTCGGTGGTAATTGTCTGGAGCACTCACCTGAGAGCTAGAAGCTACATAAGGATGAAGCGACTCCTTTTTGGTGGTAATTGTCTGGGGTGCTCACCTGAGAGCTAGAAGCTGCATCAGGATGAGGTGACCCCTTTTCGGTGGTAATTGTCTGGGGCACTCACCTGAGAGCTAGAAGCTGTATTAGGATGAAGCGACACCTTTTTGGTGGTAATTGTCTGGAATGCTCACCTGAGAGTTAGAAGCTATATCATGATGAAGCGACTCCTTTTCGGTGGTAATTGTCTGGAGCGCTCACCTGAGAGCTAGAAGCTACATCAGGATGAAGCGACTCCTTTTTGGTGGTAATTGTCTGGGGCGCTCACATGGGAGCTAGAAGCTACATAAGGATGAAGCGACGCCTTTTCGTTGGTAATTGTCTGGAGCTCTCACCTGAGAACAAAAGCTACATCAGGATGAAGTGACTCGTTTTCGGTGGTTATTGTCTGGAGCGCTCACCTGAGAGTTAGAAGCTACATCAGGATGAAGCGACTCCTTTTCGGTGATAATCGTCTGGGGCGCTCACCTGAGAGCTAGAAGCTACATAAGGATGAAGCGACTACTTTTCGGTGGTAATTGGAGCGCTCATCTGAGAGCAAAAGCTACATAAGGATGAAGCGACTCTTTTTTGGTGGTAATTGGAGCGCTCACCTGAGAGCAAAAGCTACATCAGGATGAAGCGACTCGTTTTAGGTGGTAATTGTCTGGAGCTCTCACCTGAGAGCTAGAGGCTGCATCAGGATGAAGTGACCCCTTTTCGGTGGTAATTATCTGGGGCACTCACCTGAGAGCTAGAAGCTGCATAAGGATGAAGCGACTCCTTTTCGGTGGTAATTGGAGCACTCACCTGAGAGCTAGAAGCTGTATCAGGATGAAGCGACTCCTTTTCGGTGGTAATTGTCTGGAGCGCTCACCTGAGAGCAAAAGCTACATCAGGATGAAGCGACTAGTTTTCGGTGGTAATTGTCTGGAGCGCTCACCTGAGAGCTAGTAGCTACATAAGGATGAAGCGACTCCTTTTCAGTGGTAATTGTCTGGAGCGCTCGCTCACCTAAGAGCAAATGCTACATCAGGATGAAGCGACTCGTTTTCGGTGGTAATTGTCTGGAGCGCTCACCTGAGAGCTAGAGGCTGCATCAGTATGAAGTGACCCCTTTTCGGTGGTAATTGTCTGGGGCGCCCACCTGAGAGCAAAAGCTACATCAGGATGAAGCGACTCCTTTTCAGTGGTAATTGTCTGGAGCGCTCGCCTGAGAGCTAGAAGCTGCATTAGGATGAAGTGACTCCTTTTCAGTGGTAATTGTCTTGGGCACTCACCTGAGAGCTAGAAGCTGTAAGCGACACCTTTTCGGTGGTAATTGTCTGGAGCACTCACCTGAGAGCTAGAAGCTACATAAGGATGAAGCGACTCCTTTTCGGTGGTAATTGTCTGGGGCACTCACCTGAGAGCTAGAAGCTGTATCAGGATGAAGCGACTCCTTTTCGGTGGTAATTGTCTGGGGCGCTCACCTGAGAGCTAGAAGCTGTATCAGGATGAAGCGACTCCTTTTCGGTGGTAATTGTCTGGAGCGCTCATCTGAGAGCTAGAAGCTACATAAGGATGAAGCGACTCCTTTTCGGTGGTAATTGTCTGGAGCGCTCACCTGAGAGCTAGAAGCTGCATCAGGATGAAGTGACCCCTTTTCGGTGGTAATTGTCTGGGGCACTCACCTGAGAGCTAGAAGCTGCATTAGGATGAAGTGACTCCTTTTCAGTGGTAATTGTCTTGGGCGCTCACCTGAGAGCTAGAAGCTGTAAGTGACTCCTTTTCGGTGGTAATTGTCTGGAGCGCTCACCTGAGAGCAAAAGCTACATCAGGATGAAGCGACTCCTTTTCGGTGGTACATGTCTGGAGCGCTCACCTGAGAGCTAGAACTTACATAGGGGTGAAGCGACTCCTTTTCGGTGGTAATTGTCTGGAGCGCTCACCTGAGAGCAAAAGCTACATCAGGATGAAGCGACTCCTTTTCGGTGGTAATCGTCTGGGGCGCTCACCTGAGAGCTAGAAGCTACATAAGGATGAAGCGACTCCTTTTCGGTGGTAATTGTCTTGGGCGCTCACCTGAGAGCTAGAAGCTGTATCAGGATGAAGCGACTCCTTTTCAGTGGTAATTGTCTGGAACGCTCACCTGAGAGTTAGAAGCTACATCAGGATGAAGCGACTCTTTTTCGGTGGTAATTGTCTGGGGCACTCACCTGAGAGCTAGAAGCTACATAAGGATGAAGCGACTCCTTTTCGGTGGTAATTGTCTGGAGCGCTCACCTGAGAGCTAGAAGCTGCATCAGGATGAAGTGACCCCTTTTCGGTGGTAATTGTCTGGGGCACTCACCTGAGAGCTAGAAGCTGCATTAGGATGAAGTGACTCCTTTTCAGTGGTAATTGTCTTGGGCGCTCACCTGAGAGCTAGAAGCTGTAAGTGACTCCTTTTCGGTGGTAATTGTCTGGAGCACTCACCTGAGAGTTAGAAGCTACATCAGGATGAAGCGACTCTTTTTCGGTGGTAATTGTCTGCGGCACTCACCTGAGAGCTAGAAGCTACATAAGGATGAAGCGACTCCTTTTCGGTGGTAATTGTCTGGAGCGCTCACCTGAGAGCTAGAAGCTGCATCAGGATGAAGTGACCCCTTTTCGGTGGTAATTGTCTGGGGCACTCACCTGAGAGCTAGAAGCTGCATTAGGATGAAGTGACTCCTTTTCAGTGGTAATTGTCTTGGGCGCTCACCTGAGAGCTAGAAGCTGTAAGTGACTCCTTTTCGGTGGTAATTGTCTGGAGCACTCACCTGAGAGCTAGAAGCTACATAAGGATGAAGCGACTCCTTTTCGGTGGTAATTGTCTGGGGCACTCACCTGAGAGCTAGAAGCTGCATTATGATGAAGCGACTCCTTTTCGGTGGTAATTGCCTGGGGCGCTCACCTGAGAGCTAGAAGCTGTATCAGGTTGAAGCGACTCCTTTTCGGTGGTAGTTGTCTGGAGCGCTCATCTGAGAGCTAGAAGCTACATAAGGATGAAGCGACTCCTTTTCAGTTGTAATTGTCTGGAGCGCTCACCTGAGAGCAAAAGCTACATCAGGATGAAGCGACTCCTTTTCGGTGGTAATTGTCTGGAGCGCTCACCTGAGAGCTAGAGCTTACATAGGGGTGAAGCGACTCCTTTTCGGTGGTAATTGTCTGGAGCGCTCACCTGAGAGCAAAAGCTACATCAGGATGAAGCGACTCCTTTTCGGTGGTAATCGTCTGGGGCGCTCACCTGAGAGCTAGAAGCTACATAAGGATGAAGCGACTCCTTTTCGGTGGTAATTGTCTTGGGCGCTCACCTGAGAGCTAGAAGCTGTATCAGGATGAAGTGACTCCTTTTCGGTGGTAATTGTCTGGAACGCTCGACTGAGAGTTAGAAGCTACATCAGGATGAAGCGACTCTTTTTCGGTGGTAATTGTCTGGGGCACTCACCTGAGAGCTAGAAGCTACATAAGGATGAAGCGACTCCTTTTCGGTGGTAATTGTCTGGAGCGCTCACCTGAGAGCTAGAAGCTGCATCAGGATGAAGTGACCCCTTTTCGGTGGTAATTGTCTGGGGCATTCACCTGAGAGCTAGAAGCTGTATCAGGATGAAGCGACTCCTTTTCGGTGGTAATTGTCTGGAGCGCTCACCTGAGAGCTAGAAGCTATATCAGGATGAAGTGACTCCTTTTCGGTGGTAACTGTCTGGAACGCTCACCTGAGAGTTAGAAGCTATATCAGGATGAAGTGACTGCTTTTTGGTGGTAATTGTCTGGAACGCTCACCTGAGAGTTAGAAGCTATATCAGGATGAAGTGACTCCTTTTTGATGGTAATTGTCTGGAGCGCTAACCTGAGAGTTAGAAGCTACATCAGGATGAAGCGACCCCTTTTCGATGGTAATTGTCTGGGGCGCTCACCGGAGAGCTAGAAGCTACATAAGGATGAAGCGACTCCTTTTCGGTGGTAATTGTCTGGAGTGCTCACCTGAGAGCAAAAGCTACATCAGGATGAAGCGACTCCTTTTCGGTGGTAATCATCTGGGGCGCTCACCAGAGAGCTAGAAGCAACATAAGGATGAAGCGACTCCTTTTCAGTGGTAAACGTCTGGGGCGTTCACCTGAGAGCTAGAAGCTACATCAGGATGAAGCGACTCCTTTTCGGTGGTAAACGTCTGGGGCGTTCACCTGAGAGCTAGAAGCTACATAAGGGTGAAGCGACTCCTTTTCGGTGGTAATTGTCTGGAGCGCTCACCTGAGAGCAAAAGCTACATCAGGATGAAGCGACTCCTTTTCGGTGGTAATCGTCTGGGGCACTCACCTGAGAGCTAGAAGCTACATAAGGATGAAGCGATTCCTTTTCGATGGTAATTGTCTGGAGCGCTCACCTGAGAGCAAAAGCTACATCAGGATGAAGCGACTAGTTTTCGGTGGTAATTGTCTGGAGCGCTCACCTGAGAGCTAGAAGCTACATAAGGATGAAGCGACTCCTTTTCAGTGGTAATTGTCTGGAGCGCTCGCTCACCTGAGAGCAAATGCTACATCAGGATGAAGCGACTCGTTTTCGGTGGTAATTGTCTGGAGCGCTCACCTGAGAGCTAGAGGCTGCATCAGTATGAAGTGACCCCTTTTCGGTGGTAATTATCTGGGGCACTCACCTGAGAGCTAGAAGCTGCATTAGGATGAAGCGACTCCTTTTTGGTGGTAATTGTCTGGGGCGCTCACCTGAGAGCTAGAAGCTGTATCAGGATGAAGCGACTCCTTTTCGGTGGTAATTGTCTGGAGCGCTCACCTGAGAGCAAAAGCTACATCAGGATGAAGCGACTCCTTTTTTTACGGTGGTAATCGTCTGGGGCGCTCCCCTGAGAGCTAGAAGCTACATAAGGGTGAAGCGACTCCTTTTCGGTGGTAATTGTCTTTAGCGCTCACCTGAGAGCAAAAGCTACATCAGGATGAAGCGACTCCTTTTCGGTGGTAATTGTCTGGGACGCTCACCTGAGAGCTAGAAGCTACATAAGGATGAAGCGACTCCTTTTCAGTGGTAATTGTCTGGAGCACTCACCTGAGAGCAAAAGCTACATCGGGATGAAGCGACTAGTTTTCGGTGGTAATTGTCTGGAGCGCTCACCGGAGAGCTAGAAGCTGAATCAGGATGAAGCGACTCCTTTTCGGTGGTAATTGTCTGGAGCGCTCACCTGAGAGCTAGAAGCTACATAAAGGTGAAGCGACTCCTTTTCGGTGGTAATTGTCTGGAGCGCTCACCTGAGAGCTAGAAGCTGTATCAGGATGAAGCGACTCCTTTTAAGTGGTAATTGTCTGGAGCGCTCACCTGAGAGCTAGAAGCTACATAAAGGTGAAGCAACTCCTTTTCGGTGGTATTTGTCTGGAGCGCTCACCTGAGAGCAAAAGCTACATCAGGATGAAGCAACTCCTTTTCAGATATTGTTTGGTGTAAAAATAAATCTGGCCTCCTGTACCCCTATAGCCGGCCAATGCCTCTCCTTCTAATATGGAACTGTTTCCCGATGGGGGCTTTAGACAGCAATGTAGCAAGATCAAAAAGTATGGAATGGATAATAAAAAGGTTCTTTAGTCAAATATTAGCAGGTTTCACAATGTAATTAAAATACAACCTAAATTAAAATACAACATATAAAAACTGGCCAGATGATACAATACATAGTCCACAGCGTAGCATGCAAACAAGGTTATACAAAATTATACACATCAATACATAGTAAAAATGATCCACTGTTGGATGCAGCCCGTGTGAAATTGGTGAGTGCAGGTCAGAATGGTCGTGTCTTCTCCATCTTCATACCCTGCAAAGCAAATCACACAGCTTACCTGCTCCTCGCCACGCGGCTCCATGGCCGGCGGCGGTGCTGGGAGATGTTCAGCCACCCTGTCGCGGTCTCTTGGCGAACGGCTCCTGTCCCTAGGTGGGTCCGCCTCCTGTCTCTGCCGATGTGGGGGTCTGGATCGCGTTCGGTGGGCGATTGGTGATTTGTCGCCGTCCTGACGTGAGCGCCTTCGCCGGGATCTGGGACGTGAAGGCCGAGGCATCGTGTTGGTGTTGAAAGCCTGTATACCTGCAAAAAAATTATTTTAATAATAATATTATAATAAGGGTTAGTAATAGCGATAAATATGAATAAAGATGATAAAAATTGTGGTTATTTGCCGTCAGACGCTGAAAATCACAGTGAAATACAGGAGCTATCCTCTCTGAATGTCACTCCGTCAACTCACTAAGGAGAAGTGACCTGATACTGCCTCATTCTGGAGTAAACAAGAACCTGTGACCAATCACAGTGCCTCAGACTGAAGTAAACAACCTGATATGCCTCACACCAACTATGTCATATAACGCAAACCCTTATCAATTTTATATCATTTTATTGATTTTACTTCTAATTCAACAGTATTGGGTGATTTTAATGGTTATTCTTGAATTTGGCCACAAGATGGCAATCTCTTTTTCCCGGGGGGCAGAAATGGCGGCCGGGGGGAGCAGAGCTGTGCAGGTGAGGAGGAGAGCTGGGGGTGGAGGGGAGACCGCGGGAATGGTGAGGAGGAAACTCCGGGGGGGGGACAGAGCTGGAGACCCCCAATTACCCCCAACCCCCTCCGTGTTCATTAATCAACCCCACCCCCCCTCTGTTTTCACTAATCACCCCCCACCGTGTTCACTAATCACCCCTCACCGTGTTCACTAATCACCCCCCACCGTGTTCACTAATCACCCCCCTCCGTGTTCACTAATCAACCCCCTCTGTGTTCACTAATCACCCCCCTCCGTGTTCACTAATCACCCCCCACCGTGTTCACTAATCACCCCACCCCCCCTCCGTGTTCACTAATCACCCCTCCACCCCCTCCGTGTTTACTAATCACCCCCAACCCCCCTCCGTGTTTACTAATCACCCCCCTCCGTGTTCACTAATCACCCCCTCCGTGTTCACTAATCATCCCCCCTCCGTGTTCACTAATCACCCCCCCTCTGTGTTCACTAATCACCCTCTCCCTCCGTGTTCACTAATCACCCCCCCTCCGTGTTCACTAATCACCCCTAACCCCCCTCCGTGTTCACTAATCACCCCCCTCCGTGTTCACTAATCACCCCCCACCCCCCCTTCCATGTTCACTAATCACCCCCCACCCCCCTTCCGTGTTCACTAATCACCCCCCTCACCCCCCCTTTGTGTTCACTAATCACCCCCTCCATGTTCACTAATCACCCCCACCCCCTTCTGTGTTCACTAATTACCCCCCACCCCCCCTCCGTGTTTAGTCATCTACACCCCCCCTCCGTGTTCACTCATCTACCCCACCATCACACCCCCTCCGTGTTCACTCATCTACCCCCCATCACCCCCTCCATGTTCACTCATCTACCCCCCCATCACCCCCATGTTCACTCATGTACCACCCCCCTCTCCCCCATGTTCACTCATCTACCTGCTCATCTACCCCCCTCCCCGTTCACTCATTTACCCCCCCATCACCCCCCTATGTTTACTCATCTACCCCCCCATCACCCCCCCATGTTCACTCATCTACCCCCATCACCCCCCCTCTCCCTCCGTGTTTACTCATCTCCCCCCCTCCCCCCAGTTTCACTCATTTACCCCCCATCACCCCCCTCCCCCCAGTTTCACTCATCTACCCCCATCACCCCCCTCCCCCTCCATGTTCACTCATCTACCCCCCCTCTCCCCCATGTTCACTCATCTACCCCCTCATCTACCCCCCTCCCCCCTCCATGTTCACTCATCTCCCCCCCATTACCCCCCTCCCCCCTATGTTCACCCCCCTCCCCCCCATGTTCACTCATCTACCCCATCACCCCCCCTCCCCCCTCCGTGTTCACTCATCTACCCCCCATCACCCCCCTCCCCCCAGTTTCACTCATCTACCCCCCCATCACCCCCCCTCCCCCCAGTTTCACTTATCTACCCCCCCATCACCCCCTCCGTGTTTACTCATCTACCCCCCTATCACCCCCCCTCCCCCTCCGTGTTCACTCATCTAACCCCCTCCGTGTTCACTCACCCCCCATCACCCCCCCTCCGTGTTTACTCATCTACCCCCCTATCACCCCCCCTCCCCCTCCGTATTCACTCATCTAACCCCCTCCGTGTTCACTCACCCCCCATCACCCCCCCTCCGTGTTCACTCATCTACCCCCCCCATCACCCCCCTCCCCCCATGTTCAATCAACTACCCCCCTCCCCCCCATGTTCACTCATCTACCCCCCATCACCCCCTTCCCCCCATGTTCACCCATCTACCCCATCACCCCCCCTCCATGTTTATTCATCTACCCCCCTCACCCTCCGTGTTCACTCATCTACCCCCCCATCACCCCCCTCCATGTTCACTCATCCCCCATCACTCCCCATGTTCACTCATCTACCCCCCCTCCCCCTTGGTGTTCACTCATCTACCCCCCCCTCTGTGTTCACTCATCTACCCCCCATCCCCCCCTCCGTGTTCACTCATCTGCCCCCCCATGTTCATTCATGTATCACCCCCCTCCCCCAATTACTCATCTGCCCCCGTCACCCCCCCTCCCCATCCGTGCTCACTCATCTACCCCCCTGTGCTCACTCATCTACCCCCCCGTGCTCACTCATCTTCCCCCCTATGTTCATTCATCTATCATTCTTCACCTGTTCACTCATCACCCCCCCCTTCCTCAATCACCACCCCTGTATTCACTCATCTGCCCCCCCATCACCCCCCCTCAGTGCTCACTATCCCCCCCTCCGTGTTCACTAATCACCCCCCCCCGTGTTCAGCACCACCTGAATCGGATCGGCACCAATTCCCAATAAGTACTTCCTGTATTACTTTTGGTGACATTTGAATTGTTGGTGTGAAATTTTGTGCGTTCAGCTGGACATTTCTATCCCCTCCATGTGATCCTCCTGGGAGAAGTCTGTTTTTTTATCAGCAGAACACGCTGTCATGCAGATGTAGCAGTTAGAGGGTTGAGACAAACCATTTGCCACTGATAGGTGATTGCAGTGATCAGCTCTTTTATTTATTCATGTAAAACCTTTATCCCAAAAAATCTGTTGTTCTGCTTGTGAGTCTAAAGTGTGACCTGGAGATT
This sequence comes from Aquarana catesbeiana, assembly GCF_042186555.1. NCBI lineage: Eukaryota > Metazoa > Chordata > Amphibia > Anura > Ranidae > Aquarana > Aquarana catesbeiana. Next base: position 223,906,666 of record NC_133334.1, on the reverse strand, counting down.
GGCTTCAATTTGGTAGTGTATGTAAATCTGCTAAAACATCTAGACCAACTATCAGACCAACAACACTTCTGTCCTAAGGTGTGCCCCCTGTGCTCCTTCATCCAGAGTGGGGGCACTCTAGTACAGGAGGTGTGTTACTGGGCAGATTACCAAGGAGAAAAGCCTTAGGCCCCTTTCACAGGGGCGGACCGGACCGTTCAGGTCCTCCTGTCAGTTTTTTAGGCGCTGTGTAATTTGACTGTGCTATATATAAATACCTGTAATAATTACATTGAATAATTTAGGCAGTTTGGAAAAGGCATTCTATGTTTATATTAGATTGCTTCAACTAAACTATATACAGTTTTAAAAAGAACACTTGCATCCCTGTAAAAGCTTTTCGAAATGTAGGAAAAGTGATCTGAGAAGTTTAAGCAACTTTTTTGCTTTACACACCACTTTTTTTTGACATTTTAGATGTTTCTGCTTTAAAGTAGGTTTAGTCATATTAGAATTCTTTATCGAATCCTGTACATACAGAATTCTATTTTCTCTAAACGCAGTGAAACCGACCGCACCTGACGCTCTGTGTAAGTGGTATCCTTAAAAAATAATCATTACCTGCAATGTCCTCTAAACACAAAGAAATGTAAGTTTGACAGTCACTGTGATTGAAGCTTAAGTGTATGCTTACTAAGATGGACATATCCAGCAGTATCTGACTTAAATTGTTGGCATTAAAGAATGCAAAGCGTGGTATGCAGCACATTGTTAACCATAGCAACTGCTTAATAATCATTTAGGCCCCTTTCGCCTCTGGCGAACTCCATTTGCTCAGCGGGGGATCGATCCGCTGAGCAGGCGGAGGACCGGTCCATCTCTGCTCACTGTGCAGAGCGGAGACGGACACAGCCCCTCTCTCCTCTATGGGGAAATCGGATGAAAGTGGACCACCAGTCTGTTTTCATCCGATCTGATCTGCTAGACGGATGGAAAATAGGACCCACCATCCGTCTGGATTTTGTGAGCAGGATTGGATAGCAGCGGATGTCAGGTGACACCTGCCGCTCCATAAGGGAGATTGCAAGGTGGGATCAGGTCTGCCTGAAAAACTGACAGGCGGACCTGATCGGACAGCCTGTGTGAAAGGGGCCTTAATGAATCTTGTCCTAGATAAAATGGCGGCTGCTACTGCTGAACTCCTTATTTTGCTAGTTGCTGTCCTGGGGCAAGTCTTCAGATAAGGGCTTCTGAATTTTCTGATCTGCTATACCTATAAGGCAATTGTATAATGTGCTAGTATTCATCGCATACATCACCTAAGAATGCAGCCCTCCCTTGGTGCAATGTCACCGCAGAGAGGGCTGATATCCTCCGCCGGTCTTTCCTCCAGGTTTGCACACTCCAGCTGTGTGATTGGCCGGAACCTCAATGACGTCACAATGCACGGTGGAGCTCTTGGTTCTGGCACAAAGCTCTGAATTTCCGGCAAGGTATGCCGGACCTTCAGAGTGCATGTACCAGTGATGTCACCAGTGATGTCACGGTAGTAAAACTGCGCTTGGTGCTCAGCATCAAAGATCAGAATCTCCCACAGCTGCACTCTATATATTGTACACCAGACTTCTACCCCGGCTCTGCTTTGGGACATGACGCTGTGGTTTCAGTTTTTGGCGCCCTGTGCAACAGAAAGCTGCACTAAGTAGATCTGCCGGCTGCCATTGCTGACTGTCATGGAGGTCCAGTGACTTTAGTGCTTTGAGTCACTAACTTGGGAAAGAGTATGCAGGTAAGGCTTTACTGCTTGTATACGTGTTCTAGGTCAGTGACTTGGCATTGAAGAGGATCAGCATGGAAGCGGAGAGGTCTGAAATAGCAGCTATAGTAATTCTCTCAGAACTTGTTTCTTTAGTGACATGGTCGCCCTTCCCACGCAGAACAAAGTGACATGGTCTTTGCAAAGGCCAACCATTACCTCTCGACTGCTTTCTTCATTGCGATCCTTGACACCATCCTGTGCTTCTGGGTTAAAGGAATAAGACACTACTCTGCCTAGTAGTCAATTTTTTTATGCCCAAGCACTGTCGCATAACCAAGTGCTTTCATTGGTCCCGGTCTGACTGCAGCACTGATTTTAGTGCTGGCTGTAACAGACAAAGTAACGAGAGTGCAGGCAACGTGAGTAGGCAGGGGGCACTTTGCAGAGGCGCTGCATTGATGTACGCTGATGAGGCTGCATTGATGGGTGCACGATAGGCTGCATTGATGGGCGGCACTGAAGGGCATTGATAGGTGGCACTGATGGGTGGCAGCGATGGGCACTGGTAGGTGACACTGATAGGCAGTACTGCAAGGTGGCACTGATTGGCACCACTGGTGGGCATTGATTGCTGGCACTGATTCGTGGCACTGTTATACACTGTGGGCACTGGCAGGTGGCACTGGTGGGCACAGATGAGATGGCTGTGCATCTTCCTCTTCGGGACTGATGTCCCATGCACAGAAGCCAGTGATTGGCTTTTTTTTCTTTTCACACTTCTCTCATTGACTCGGTGATCACAGTGCGGGGAGTGTGCAAAGGGGAGGACGTCTATTGATGGCCTCTCAGCAATGTAGGTCCACACTGTAGCCATCATTAGGCTATAACGCAGATCTGAAGGGGTTAATATTACAAAGCACTTTAACTCTATATTTTGCTTAGGGATTATAAAGCTCATGGAACTTCCTGGCAGCTCATCTGTTACCAAGCTACACCTGAACTTGTCTATTCAGGTTAAATATCTGGGGCAGGCACTAAACCCATATTTTTTCTAGATTTTGTGTATTCTTTATTACATCAGGAGATTCATTTTTGATTGTTTTCAATGAAAACAAATGGACGTCCCAGACGTATTTCTGCCCCTCCCCCTCCCCCCCTTTGTAGCTTTTTTTTATTTGTTTTTTAAAGGACTAACGTTAATAGTGCAACTCTTGGTTCAAACACCACACCCCATCCCCCCCCCCCCCCCCCCCTCTTACGCCAGTAGTATTTTCAACTCCTATTAATCTTTATTTTCTTGCTCTCTTCATTTTTTTTTTCCCCACTGCTTGTGTGTACAAAATTTTTATTTTTCTCCATTTATTTACAGTATATATCTCAATTTGCTGATATTGAATACATTATAATATGTTTGTTTAAAAAAAATAAAAAGTTTAAACACAATTATGGCTTTGTTAATGTGTCTTTTTTTATTCAGTCCAGCAGACATTGTGTGTGGTATTTGCAAGGCTGTTTAAATGGGCTTTTGCATGCATCAAAAAAGCATTAAAAGAGTATACTGCAGGCCACATATTAACGAGGTGCATTGGCTCGATCAGATTCAGGGTGAAAGTGTGTGTAACGATATCACGTACGGGACATGAAAAGCTGTAGCTAGCTGCCATCTTGTGTGGAAGTAGCCATGACAGTTTGGCTAACCATGTAACATTACAGAAAACTCTGAACTCCCTCCTCCCTTGTCTTAGGAATTCAAAGCTTTTTAAGTTCAACAGAAAAGGTTATCTCAACAGAGAAAACAGAACCAGGTTAGGTCAGTAGAAAACATTTGTTGTAAGGGCAGTGTTCAGGCCTGTCGTAAAACTGTCACCCTCTCCATTCAGAGACCTAACAGGCCCCGGTTGTAAATTGTCTGAATACACCTCCAACTTATAAGTATGAAATTTCAGCATGTGTCCTAACTTCTGACTTAGTAATAGCACAGCCATAATCTGGACATATTTAGTTTCCTCAGATAATATGGAACGTTTCAAGTCCAGACACCCCTATGTCAGGTCATATAGGAAACCCCTGGGACCACTTATTCCTCCAAAGTGGCTGTATATTGTCTTTATCTTTTGAAACATCTTTTTTCTGTAAATATTTTATTTGCATCAACTTTGACCTTTTCATAATAAACCCTTATGTTGAAAAGTGTTAACCTTGTCTCTAAAGCTCTTAATGCAAGCTATAAACGAACCTGCCTCTTGAAGGGCGCTACTGTTGTAGAGTAAGACTCTGAGCAGACCTGTCTGTGGTGGCAGTGTATGTGGCAGACGCTTATTCTAAAATTATAATTGGTATTGCTAAAATTATGAGTCTCCCCCGGCTCGGTCTTTTAAACAGGGGCGGTGGCAGTTAAAGGGTTCATTGTGTAATTAGCCCAGTGACAATCACTCTCAGGCTGCTCGCACCTAGATTGGGGTCCCGCAAGCTGGAAAATCTTTGTGCTGGGCGCAGCTGAGAGTGGCATTGTTACGTAAGTGACAGCGTGGTGTGAGGTTGGCCGGTCCTTCGTTGCAAGTTAGTGAGGGCAGGGATCTGACACCCGCATTCATCACATATTGGTGGCAGCGGTGGGATAGTTTTGCATTAAGAGCATTCAGTGCATTGTTAGGAATTAGCTCTGCACTGAAGGATTGTAACCTTTGTGAAAACAGTCCTTAGAGACAAGCTGGTGCATATTTTTTGATTTTTTTTTTTTTTTTCAAGAGAGACATACAGTAACAGCTCCTTCCTACACCTTCTTTCTATCTCTTCTTTCTGTTCTATCTTTTCTGCTTGCAAAATGTCTGGGTTATCAGCATATAAAAAGATGAGCAAGAATGAACTGGCTGTTGAGTGCACAGGAAGAGGAATTGATGTCGGTGGCAAAAATCGTGAAGGCTTGATACATGCCTTACAGGAGTTTGATATCCGTGCAGACCAGAACCTGGGGGAAACTGGACCAGAAAGGGTTTCCGCTACTCCAGAGCCCAGTGGTTCAGAGGCGGCCTCACCAGATGGGCAAGCAGAGACTGACACTGGAATACCACGGATTGTTACCTCCAAGCCACCACAAGAGCAGGCTAGCATCAGATTGCCTGAAACCATCATAGACTCTCTTCAAATGCAAGAAACTCTACAAAACCTCAGGGAGACGGATCCTGTGGTGTACTTGCAGCTTCTGGAACGCCAGGCCGAGCGAGAGGAACGCAGGGCTGAAAGGGAGGCTGATCGTCGGCATGAACTGGAGATGGCTAGGCTCCAGCAGCAGCGACAGGCTCAGAACCTCGGATCCCTAGAGCACAGGGATGCCTCTCTGCCAGTGACCCCGGCAGCCAAGTTTCCAGTTATGGAAAAGGACAGTGACATTGACGTGTATCTACTGTCGTTTGAAAAAACTTGCTGTCAGTACCATCTGCCCCCAGCACAATGGGCCCGGTACCTGACGCCAGGGCTACGAGGCAAGGCCCTGGATGCTTATGTCGAACTGTCAGAAGAGCAGTGCGACGATTATGAGGCCCTAAAGGCTGCAATCATCCAAAAGTTTCAGCTAACCCCGGAAGTGTACCGGAAGCTTTTAGGTCCTTGCAAAAGGGGCCTGGGGACTCATACATGGATGTGGTAAGTCGCTTACGCACCACATTCCGGCAGTGGACTAAAGGCTTGAAAGCTGATTCTTTTGAATCCCTGGAAGATCTTATGATTGAAGATCAACTTTTGCACATCTGTCCTACAGACGTCAGACAGTTTGTGCTGGAGCGAAAGACAACCTCTGCCAAAGCAGCAGCAGAACTGGCAGATACCTATATCCACCCTCGGGTATCTGACCATCGCAAGGCTCCTCCGAATGGCTGGAAAGGAGGGAAATCACACACGGCAACCCCTCCTCCGCCTACCAACCAAATTCCTCAGCGGCCGGAACCTGCAGCTCCTGGAGCCAAGGCCTTCCTAACTGACAAACGCAAATGCTACAACTGTGGGGAAGCCGGACATCTCAGGACGCAGTGCCCTGAGCAGAAGAAGATGACAACCCCTGGCCATCCGGCTAGCAACCCTTCTGCTGTGCTGCTCGTCAGTGGGAAACCTGCCGGAACCAATGCCAACTTGCAGCCAGTCATCGTAGGCCACCAAACTGTAACAGGCTTTCGTGACACCGGAGCTGAAGTCACTTTGGTCAGACCAGAGGTGATAGAAAGAAGGGACATCATCCCTGGAAAGTTTTTTACCCTCACCGGAGTCGGGGGGACCCGCTCACGAGTACCCCGTGCCTATGTTTTCATTGATTGGGGTGCCGGAAATGGGATGAGAGAAGTGGGAGTCTCGGAGGAGATCCCCACTGCGGTGTTGTTGGATGCTGATTTAGGTACCCTTGTTTCTTACTATGCCCCTGCTAAAAGCACCCAGGATGCTCCCACGGAACTCTCTGGACCTACCAAGGTACTGTTTACAGATGTTGGGGTAATATCTGGGCAACCTGTGGATGGACAGAGGGAGGGGGAGGGTGGAGTGGAGGTTCAGGGGTCTTCTTCACCTACAGAAGGAGAGGAGGCCCCCTTGCATGTGCCAATATCAAATGCTTGTGTAGCTGATGTTAAGAATGTAATTACTGAATGTAATGATGTTATGTTGTTGTTGGAGGTCACCCACAATGCTGGGAGGGTGGAGAAGATAGAGACTCTGGCGGCAGAGCCCAGGAGTGGCCCAGGTGGCCCCATTCCTGACTCTGACCCAGAGTATTCTGCCTTGACTACACCCCAGCAGTTGTCCTTGTGTGTCACAGGACGGCTGGTTGGTACTTGTAGTCCCACGCCTCAGCCAGCACTGCTCAGAGACAAAGGCTTTGCAGTGTTCAGAAGGCCAGCTGTTAGCTCCCCTGCTGAGAAAAATAAACAAAAGCATGATAGGGACAGTGGGCAGAAAGGCTGTACTGGTCTACAAGCAGGAGGCCTGGAGACTGAAAGGGTTAAACAGTTGCTCACTGTGTCCAGTCAGCCTAAGGGGAATGTGTTGAAGGTGTCACCTGATATGGTCTGTGCAGGTCCAGGTGAAATCAGGAAGGCCAGGGTTGGAGTGAAACACAATGGTTTGTGGCCTAACTTGATGTTCACACAATGTCCCAGCACAGCGCCTGTCATTGGCAGAGACCGTATACCTGAACGGAAAGAGTTAGGTGCCCTGCTAGAAGTGATAGCTGACACTCAGGGAGTGGGCTTAGGCCTTCAGTCCCACTCACCTTTCCTTCCCCTCCAGGCACCCATGATGCTGGCAGTGCTTACAGCATGCCGTGTTTGGGTCATGGGAAACCCTGGGAGGGCACCCCATGGCGTCCACAAGGTGGGCGACTGGGTGTATCCTCCCCTCACCCTTGCAGCCCACCTTGCCTTGCAGGAGGCGCAGACAGGTGGGGCAAAGGAGACTGAGGAAATTATGCAGTTAGGGGTCGTTCAGGGAGCTTGGACAGTCTGGGCGCCACTGGTAGTCTTGGTCCCCAAAAAGGACCAGACGACCAGGTTCTGTGTGGACTACCGGAAGCTGAATGCCATCCCTACTGCAGATGCCTACCCCATGCCCCGGATTGATGAGTTGTTAGATAGGCTGGCGGCCGCCCGTTATATAACAATCATGGATCTGAGCAGGGGGTACTGGCAAATTCCTCTGGCCCCTGAGGCTCGGGAAAAGTCGGCCTTCATCACCCCATTCAGATTGTTCGAGTTTACCGTCATGCCGTTTGGGATGAAGAATGCCCCAGCCACCTTCCAGAGAGTCATGAATGACTTACTGAAGGGGCTGGAAACCTTTGCCGTAGCCTACCTGGATGACATCGCCGTGTTCAGCCCTACCTGGGAAGAACACCTGGTGCACCTGTCACAGGTCCTGGACCAACTGACAGCTGCCAATCTGACTGTAAAAGCCAGTAAGTGTCAGATTGGCATGACTGATGTGCAGTACTTGGGACACCAGGTAGGAGGAGGTACCCTGAAACCCGAGACAGGGAAGGTTGAGGCCATCCTGGCCTGGCCTACCCCTCAAACCAAAAAGCAGGTTATGTCTTTCTTGGGGACCGCTGGCTACTATAGGAAATTTGTATGTAACTATAGTAGCCTGGACAAACCTCTGACTGACCTAACCAAAAAGAAACTGCCCAAGGTGGTGTCTTGGACACCAGAATGTGAGCAGGCATTTCAGGCCTTGAAGGAGGCGCTGGCCAGCTGCAGGCTCCAGACTTCACCCGCCCTTTCCTTGTGCAGACGGATGCCTCTGCCTATGGATTGGGTGCAGTCCTGAGCCAGGTGGAAGAGGCCGGAGAGGAGCATCCCATCCTCTACCTGAGCAGGAAGCTGCTTCCCAGGGAAGTAGCATATGCCACGATCGAAAAGGAGTGTCTTGCGATCGTGTGGGCTCTCCAGAAGTTACAAACGTACCTTTATGGACGGCACTTCACTGTGATCACGGATCACAATCCCTTGAGCTGGCTAAATCGTGTTGCTGGGGAAAATGGCAAACTACTTCGGTGGAGCCTAATACTTCAGCATTACGATTTCACCATCCAGCATAAGAAAGGCAGCTCCCATGGCAATGCTGATGGGCTGTCACGACAAGCCGAGCCCGCAGGAGTCGGTTGCGTCAGGAGGGAAATTGTAGTTCCCTCCCATGCAACCACCTAAGGGGGGAGGTGTAACGATATCACGTAAGGGACATGAAAAGCTGTAGCTAGCTGCCATCTTGTGTGGAAGTAGCCATGACAGTTTGGCTAACCATGTAACATTACAGAAAACTCTGAACTCCCTCCTCCCTTGTCTTAGGAATTCAAAGCTTTTTAAGTTCAACAGAAAAGGTTATCTCAACAGAGAAAACAGAACCAGGTTAGGTCAGTAGAAAACATTTGTTGTAAGGACAGTGTTCAGGCCTGTCGTAAAACTGTCACCCTCTCCATTCAGAGACCTAACAGGCCCCGGTTGTAAATTGTCTGAATACACCTCCAACTTATAAGTATGAAATTTCAGCATGTGTCCTAACTTCTGACTTAGTAATAGCACAGCCATAATCTGGACATATTTAGTTTCCTCAGATAATATGGAACGTTTCAAGTCCAGACACCCCTATGTCAGGTCATATAGGAAACCCCTGGGACCACTTATTCCTCCAAAGCAGGCTATACGTTATAGAGATGGCATGTTTAGACTTGTTTTGAAGGAAATCTCAAGTTGCATAATAATATGGATATTTGGAGTCTGTAAACACTATAGATGCAGATATATGAATATGTATTACAAAATCTACCTGGGACGTGGTCATGAGTGTAGACACCTCCCAGCAACCAACCCCTAAATAAGATGACCAGACGATTGGTTACTGGTCACTGTCAACACCCCCTTTGATTTGACAGAAAAGAGGAGATGCCAAGACAATGGTCAGTTCTCCTTTTACCATCCAAGAAGAAACATCTGCCAAGTCGAGAACCGATTACCTAGCTCATCGATTGAACTCTGATCAACCCTCGGACATTAATTGCAAGTATTCTTTCTTCCCAATTCTACCTTATTGCTTAGTGGCTGTATATTGTCTTTATCTTTTGAAACATCTTTTTTCTGTAAATATTTTATTTGCATCAACTTTGACCTTTTCATAATAAACCCTTATGTTGAAAAGTGTTAACCTTGTCTCTAAAGCTCTTAATGCAAGCTATAAACGAACCTGCCTCTTGAAGGGCGCTACTGTTGTAGAGTAAGACTCGGAGCAGACCTGTCTGTGGTGGCAGTGTATGTGGCAGACGCTTATTCTAAAATTATAATTGGTATTGCTAAAATTACGAGTCTCCCCCGGCTCGGTCTTTTAAACGGGGGTGGTGGCAGTTAAAGGGTTAATTGTGTAATTAGCCCAGTGACAATCACTCTCAGGCTGCTCGCACCTAGATTGGGGTCCCGCAAGCTGGAAAATCTTTGTGCTGGGCGCAGCTGAGAGTGGCATTGTTAAGTAAGTTACAGCGTGGTGTGAGGTTGGCCGGTCCTTCGTTGCAAGTTAACGAGGAGGGCAGGGATCTGACACCCGCATTCGTCACAGTGTGTTCCACTAACTCCAAGCCAGGATGTGGTATGAGCAGGGAAAAGTGTACCAGAGGTATGTGGTCTGAGCAGGCTAAGGTGTGTGCGAAGAGATCCAGTCAAAGTATGGGGTAAGGTCAGGCCCGTCTTTAAGGTGGGGCAAAGGGGGAAGCTGCCTCGGGCCCAGTTATTTTTGTTGGGTCCAAAGCAGCTGCCCCTTGAGCCCAGGGGTTGCTCATAGCTACAGGGGCCCATGCTGCCTCCGTATCATATCAGTGTAGCTGAGCGCTCTCCCCTCACACTGCTGCACAGGCCACTACAGGTCTCGGGTCTGCTGTGCTATCACAGGGAATAGGCACAGCTGCAGGTTGACTGTGTGCTCGCAACCTGCTGCCCCCCCTGTCAGCAGCCAGCTATGTCTAATCGATGCTCGCTCGCTCGCTCTCCCCCCCTCTCCCTAAGCAGAACGAGCTGCCAATCAGAAGAGACTTGAGGGGCATGAATGGGACATGTAGCCTCAAGGAATGGCCTATTCACCGAAGTTCATGGGGCCTGAACTCAACCCTGCTTTTTGAAGAGGGAGCAAGGTTTGCCCAGGCAAAAATTCACCAGGAAGGCGCGGTGTTATGGGGAGAGTTGGTGAGCGGTACACTGGTACAGTTACAGTCCCCCCGCCCCCCCCCCCCACCCCCGTGAGAGACTGAGCTGCTGAAAAACCACCAAGCAAGTACTATGTGGGGGAGACTGGAAGAGTGAGAGGACGTGTTGAGCCACTGCCAGGATATAGACCTTGCTGCAGTGCCTACTGGAGATGTCACAAGCAACCAAGCAGTGAGCTTTCATGATGTGCTGTTATTTCTAGCAACCATTAAGTGGTAATGATGCACAGTAACCTATAGCAACCAATCAGTGAGCCGTAATGTGCAGTAACTTTTAGCAACAAAGCAGCCGTTGTGTGTGCTGTTTCCTCTAGCAACCAGTTATTGAGTGGTAATGATGTGCTGTATCCTCTGGCAATTGCTGCCTGATCTGCTGTAGTAAACTGATTTTGAGTCTAGCTCCTCTCCTAGAAGGTAGAGAGCGAAATTGCATGGTGCCAGCGCGTCCATAAAGGGCGCAGGAGCGCTGCTCCCCCTTTCCTGGCAGCGCTCTGATCCCCATAGATTCATGCATTGCATGAATCTATCTATGGTCGCTGCTGACATCCCCTATTCAGGTGTCCGGCCCCTTTTCGGGCACCGGGCACCTGAATTACAGTGGTGGGGGTGTTTTTTGGAAGCACCTGATTAGAGCCGTCGGCTCTAATAGGCGCCCAAAAATGTGAGAAGCGGGCGCAACACTGTGCGTTCCCTTCTTACTTAGCTGTATGTTAGCAAAACGTAGGAATTCGCTTTGCTAACATTGAACCCCCTTTCAGCCAATCAGGTGCGCTGGGTCTGTGTTACCTGTCACCTGATTGGCTGAAACGACAGGCGCTGTGGTTGGACACCTATCAGGCGTCCAATCATAGCAGAGGACGAGAGAAAGAGCGGGCAGGAGAAGACATCGGGGTCGGGGAAGAAATGAAGGACACCGAACACCGCTCGCCACCGTCACCCGCTGCCCACTCGAGACAAGGTAAGTGCCAGGCAGACGGGGGGCACAGTGGCAACATTTTGGGCACAGTGGCAGCATTTTGGGCATTTATCTTTGACGCTTCCATCTTTGCCCAGTCTTCCATGCTAGGTGTCTTCGGATATCTTTATTGGTCAGTTTGTGATGTTGGCACTCTTGCACATGTTTATGGGAGTCTATCCTGCAATAAAATCCTACTTCTCAGCAATTTTCAAATTAGGGTTATAGTTTTTCTTTAGCCCCCTCATGCCTAAGGGTAAAACAAATCTTAATGCGTAAGCACAATTTTGCAACTTTGACATGCGCCGGGCGCAGGGTTCCCCTTAATATTCATACCAGACCTGAAGGGCCTGGTATGGAATTTGGGGGGACCCCCACGCAATTTTTATTTTAACATTGGTTTGGGGTTCCCCTTAATATTCATACCAGACCCAAAGGGCCTGGTAATGGACGGGGGGATCCCATGCCATTTTTTTCAATGATTTTTATCTGTATTGCCAAGGCCCGACAATTCATTATAGCCGCTAGTAGTTTTGAATTACTTTTTTTCCTTTAGAAATGTCATTTTGTGCAGGGGCTGTTCTAAACACAGGAAAAATGCGCCACTTTACAGACATACTATAGACACCCCCCAGGTATGAAATTTAAAGGAATATTTCACTTTTATTGTTTCACTTTAAGCATTATTAAAATCACTGCTCCCCAAAAAAACGGCCGTTTTTTAAAACTTTTTTTTGCATTGATACATGTCCCCTGGGGCAGGACCCGGGTCCCCAACACTTTTTATGACAATAACATGCATATAAGCCTTTAAAATTATCACTTTTGATTTCTCCCATAGACTTTTAAGGGGTGTTCCGTGGCTTTTGAATTTTCCGTGAACACCCAAATTGTTCGCTATTTGGCGAACAGGCGAACACCCAATGTTTGAGTCGAACCTAGGTTCATCCCTACTCATAGATAACAACAGAACCATTATACCTCCCAGAATTGGGTAACAATAGACCCCCTATACCCCCCACTCTTGGGAAACACCAGAACCACTATACCCCTCCCCCCCACACACAAACACACTATACTACCAACTATGGGCAATGTGTGCCCCTCTGGCAGGGATCTCTGTGCCCACATTGGGTGGTGTGCCCCCACTGGGTAGTGTAGTATGTGCCTCCCTGGCAGGGATCTCTTTGCCCCTACTGGGTAGTGTAGTATGTGCCTCCCTGGCAGGGATCTCTGTGCCCACACTGGGTGGTGTGTGCCCCCTGGCTGGGATCTCTGTAACCCCCATAGGCGTGCGCAGCCTATTGCATTAGGGTGTACACTCCAAAGCTCAAACACACGTGTGTGTGTGTGTGTGTGTGTGTGTATATATGTATATATATATATATATATATATATATATATACACACACACACACACACACACACACACACACACACACACACACACACACACACACACACACACTCAAAAGTATTGGGACACCTGCCTTTACACGCACATGAACTTCAATGGCATCCCAGTCTTAGTCCGTAGGGTTCACTATTGAGTTGGCCCACCCTTTGCAGCTATAACAACTTCAACTCTTCTGGGAAGGTTGTCCACAAGGTTTAGGTTGCGTTTATGGAAGGTTTGATCATTCTTCCAGAAGTGCATTTGTGAGGTCAGGCACTGATGTTGGACGAGAAGGCCTGGCTCGCAGTCTCTGCATTAATTCATCCCAAAGGTGGTCTATTGAGTTGAGTTCAGGACTCTGTGCAGGCCAGTCAAGTTCCTCCACCCCAAACTCGCTCATCCATGTCTTTATGGACCTTGCTTTGTACACTGGTCCAAATCATTTGGTGGAGGGGGGGGGATTATGGTGTGGGGTTGTTTTTCAGGGGTTGGGCTTGGCCCCTTAGTTCCAGTGAAGGGAACACTTAGGGCACTTTCACACTGCCAGCGCCCAGTCGGCGGCGGTCGTAGGCATCTCCCCCCCCCTAGAGTATAGGCGTCTCCCCCCCCAGAGTACAGGCGTCCCCCCCTAGAGTACAGGCGTCCCCCCCCCTAGAGTACAGGCGTCTCCCCCCCCTAGAGTACAGGCGTCTCCCCCCCCTAGAGTACAGGCGTCTCCCCCCCCTAGAGTACAGGCATCTCCCCCCCCTAGAGTACAGGCGTCTCCCCCCCTAGAGTACAGGCGTCTTCCCCCCCAGAGTACAGGCATCTCTCCCCTAGAGTACAGGCATCCCCCCTAGAGTACAGGCGTCTCCCCCCCTAGAGAACAGGCGTCCCCCCCCCCTAGAGTACAGGCGTCTCCCCCCCTAGAGTACAGGCTTATTTATTCAAAAGTTCGGTATTCTATAATGTGTGGTAGATGAGGCTAAGCAATCTCAGGGTTACCAATTTAGCAATACAGGCCGACACTTACTGGGTGATTTGGGTGGAGAAATCTTTGTTGCTCTTAGAAAGGAATAGATTTGGCTTTAGGCCAATAGATAAAGAGGATCATGGATTCTTTCAGTTTCTTCTATAGTCTTCTTCTACAGTGCTGTGCCCTATGCTAATACTCCATTAGTGTGTGGTAGCGACAGAAACATTCACAGATGCAGAGACCAGGTTGGTCAGGACAGGAGGGACAATAATAGCGGGTATCACACCTATATCTGCATTTTCTGCAAACACGACATCTTCTTTGGGGTGCTCTTTGGGTAGGGGTACCACAGAGGACTTCTGGAAAGTGCCTCTCATGCAGCTGGCTTACTGCATTTGCATTGGGAAGTTGGGCCACAGCACCGTCTGGAAACAAAAGGGCTGTGATGATCTCTTCCTGGAATTTTAGGAAGGATCCAGTTTGTCCTGACGCTTTGTATAGCACATAAGCATTCAGCAGAGCCAATTGAAATAAGTATACAGACACTTTTTTTGTACCAGCATCTGGCCTTACGGGCAATTAAGTATGGTGCCATCATCTGGTCGTTAAAGTCCACCCCTCCCACGTTAAGGTTGTATTCTTGGAGACAGAGGGGCTTCACAACAACACCAGAATGAAAACATCCTGTGTGTCCCTCCACTTCGCTGAAAGCAATTTATTACATCTCAAGGTCTCTCCCCCGTCTAAGTCTGGACTCTACAAGCCGTTGGGGGAAGCCCCGACGATTAGATCACACGGTGCCACATGCACCAATTCACCAATCAAAAAGGTGACTAAAAAGTGGCACGAGTCACGCGTATACCCCTTTTCGAATAAGGGTGACACCAAGTCCCAAACAATCTTACGCTGCTTCCTATGTAGTCTGGGCAGTTGGGGGGGGGGGGTCCACAGTTTGTCTTTTCCCTCATAAACCATACAGCTATATGTATAACCTGTTGCCCTGTCATAGAGCTTATACAACTTGACCCCATATCTGGCACACTTGCTGGTGAGATACAGTTTGAAAGACAAGCAGGCATAAAATTTAATCAGGGACTCATCAAAGCAGACAACTTGATCGGGAATAAACAAGGCTGCGAATTGTTGGTTAAAGTGGTTTATGAGGGGCTGAATTTTGTGGAGCCGATCGTATCCAGGGTCATCCCGAGGACAACAGAGTTCATTGTCATTGTAGTGCGTGAACCGCAAGATCTGCTCGTATCTAGTCTTGGTCATGGAAGCAGAGAACACGGGCATATGGTGAATTAGGTCAGTGGACCAATATGACCGCAACGCACACTTTTTAGCAATGCCCATGAGGAGGGATAGGCCCAGAAAGGTCTTAAATTAGGAACCGTAATAGGTTTCCAGGTAAATTCTCTGCCAAGGGTCAACTGGGGATTTGCGGCGATAAATTGACCAGCTTATAAATTACTGTACAATAGATCTGTAGATATCTTCAGTAAAAAACAGTGAATAAAAGTCAAGGGAAGTAAAATCTGCTGTTTCCACCTGAATTCCAGGTTAGCCAGTGAATGGGGGAATTACGGGTGCTGCAGAAGTGGTGGGCTCCCAATCAGGCTTGGCAAGCGAAGTGGGAAGGGCTCTATGGGTCTGTGTTTGAACTTCTACTTGTGCTAGCAGTTGCACCAGCTTGAACTGCACTTATGGGACTCGCCACGTCACCAAGTGTTACTGCAGTGCTGGTTTGTCTATGACCAGGATGTACTAGGCCGCTGGTGCTTGCCAGTTCACCAGAAGGTTGAGCAGCGCTAGTACTGGCTCTCTGCTCCATACGAGAGCCCTGCGGTTCTTGCACCTCAACAACGGAAGAACGGGGTCAGATATGCCTGACCTTAGCAGGGATTACTACTCTGTCATCAGAGCTATCTATTAGGGTGCTGCTGCTCTCTACCTGTTCGTATACTGAGCCTGAATCTGACAGTGAGGCTTCCCCTGCGCTCTCATCTGTCATGCTCAGCAACGTGTAGGCCTCTTCACTACTATACCTCCGTTTGGACATCGTTACATAGTTGGTGAGGTTGAAAAAAAAAAAAACCTATGTGTGTGATTATATGTCAGTATTACATTGTATATCCCTGTATGTTGCGGTCGTTCAAGTGCTTATCTAATAGTTTTTTTAAACTATCAATGCCCCTCGCTGAAACCACCACGGGAATTCCACATCCTTGCCTCTCTTACAGTAAAGAACCCACTACACAGTTCAAGGTTAAACCTCTTTTCTTCTAATTTTAGTGAGTGCCCACGTGTCTTATTAACCGCTTGCCGATCGCGCTATAGGCGAATGACGGCTGCAGCACGGTCGGACAACTCTAGGAGGACGTACATTGACGTCCTCCCAGAATCACGCTCCCACTCGCCCCCTGGGGCGCGCACCCGGGAACATCTGTGCATCAGATATTCCCAGGCATCACGGATCGCGGTAAACAGCCGCTGATAGCAGTGGTTTACCACATGATCGCTTGTAAACAAACCGGCGTCAGGTCCGGTTCCTCTCTCCCCGTACCTCTTGGTACAGTGGCGAGGGGAGAGAGAAGAGATTGGTGGCAGCAGCGCTGTGGGCTGGATGTGTAGTGCCCCCAGCACTGATATGTGCCCATTGCAGCCTCATCCAGCCATCCATACCCAGCATACCCATCCATACTCAGCATACTCATCCATCCATCCATGCTCACCCATCCATACTCAGCATACTCATCCATCCATCCATATTCAGCATACTCATCCATCCATCCATGCTCACCCATCCATACTCAGCATACTCATCCGTCCATCCATATACAGCATACCCATCCATCCATCCATGCTCACCCATCCATACTCATCCGTCCATCCATATACAGCATACCCATCCATGCTCACCCATCCATACTCAGCATACTCATCCATCCATCCTCAGCATACTCATCCGTCCATCCATATACAGCATACCCATCCATCCATCCATGCTCACCCATCCATACTCATCCGTCCATCCATATACAGCATACCCATCCATCCATCCATGCTCACCCATCCATACTCAGCATACTCATCCATATTCAGCATACTCATCAATCCATCCATACTCAGTATACTCATCCATCCATCCATGCTCACCCATCCATACTCAGCATACTCATCCATCCATGCTCGCCCATCCATACTCAGCATACTCATCCATCCATCCATGCTCAGCATAATCACCCATCCATCCATGCTCACCCATCCATACTCGGCATACTCATCCATCCATCCATGCTCACCCATATATACTCGGCATACTCATCCATCCATCCATCCATGCTCACTCATCCATCCATCCATGTTCAGCCATCCATACTCATCCATCCATGCTCAGCCATCCATACTCAGCCGTCCATACTCCGCATACACATCAATCCATGCTCAGCCATCCATACTCAGCATACTCATCCATCCATACTCATCCATCCACCCATATTCAGCATATTCATCCATCCATCTATACTCAGTATACTCATCCATCCATCCATGCCCACCCATCCATACTCAGCATACTCATCCATCTATCCATGCCCGCCCATCCATACTCAGCATACTCATCCATCTATCCATGCTCACCCATTCATACTCATCCATCCATCCATGCTCACCCATCCATACTCAGCATACTCCTCCATCCATCCAACCATGTTCAGCCATCCATCCATCCTCAGCAATACTCATCCATCCATCCATGCTTAGCCCATCCACCCCCATCCATAATTAGCCATACCCATCCATACTCAGTCGTGCCCAGCCATACTCAGTTGTACTCAGTCGTACCCAGCCGTCCCATCTGTACCCAGTCATACTCAGCCGTACCCATCCGTACTCAGCCATACTCATTCATGCTCAACCATGTCACATCAGTTATCATCCATGCCACTACAGTGCCTCACAAAAGTGTAATAGGTAGTCAAATTAGATTTTAAACTTATGCCACTAGAACACCTGACGGTGCTCCCTGCATTTTGGTCCTCTGTATGTGGCCACGCTGTGGAAAAGTCTCACACATGTGGTATCGTCGTACTCAGGAAGAGTAGGAGAATTTATTGTGGGGTGTAATTTTTGCTATGTACATGCTATGTGTTAGAAACATTGTGTAAATGGACAACGTTGTGTAAAAAAAAAAAAATGCGTTTTCGTTTTCTTTACACATTTTCCAAAAACTTGTAGAAAAAAATGACATGTTCAAATGATTCGATATGCCTCATAGATTATACACTGGGTTGTTTTCTTTCCAAAATGGGGTCATTTTTGGGGTGTTTCCATTGTCCTGGTGCTCCAGGGCCTTCAAAAGTGTAAGAGGTAGTCAAGAATAGGGATGAGCCGAACACCCCCCGGTTCGGTTCGCACCAGAACCTGCGAACGGACCGAAAGTTCGCACGAACGTTAGAACCCCATTGACGTCTATGGGACTCGAACGTTCGAAATCAAAAGTGCTCATTTTAAAAACTAATTTGCATGGTATTGTCCTAAAAAGGGTTTGGGGACCCGGGTCCTACCCCAGGGGACATGTATCAATGCAAAAAAAACTTTTAAAAACGGCCGTTTTTTCGGGAGCAGTGATTTTAATGATGCTTAAAGTAAAAAAAAAAAAAAGTGAAATATTCCTTTAAATATCATACCTGAGGGGTGTCTATAGTGTGCCTGTAAAATGACGCGTGTTTCCCGTGTTTAGAACAGTCCCTGCACCAAATGTCATTTTTAAAGGAAAAAATCTCATTTAAAACTGCTTGCGGGTTTAATGTAATGTCGGCTCCTGGCAATATGGATGAAAATCAGTGAGACAAACGGCATGGGTACCCCCCAGTCCATTACCAGGTCCTTTGGGTCTTGTATGGATAGTAAGGGGAACCCCACACCCAAATTAAAATAAGGAAAGGTGTGGGGCCACCAGGCCCTATATACTCTGAACAGCAGTATACAGGCGGTGCAAACAAGACAGGGACTGTAGGTTTGTTGTTAAGTAGAATCTCTTTGTAATTTTGAACGGGTACATTTTTAACGTGTTTAGCTCCAGCCAAAAAATCTTTTTTAAGCTTTTTGGAAAACATAGGGAAGGGTTATCACCCCTGTGACATTTGTTTTGCTGTCTTTCCTCCTCTTCAGAAGATTTCACCTCACTTTTTGTCCCAATGGATTGGAAAGCATCAGTGGAAAGGAGAAATGTTTTTCCCATATTAACTCTTACAGGAGAGAATTTCCCTTCCTAGGGGTAGATTTCATCTCACTTCCTGTTGTCTCCTTCCGTTTGCAAGTAGGAGTCGTTTGTAAGTTAGTTGTTTGAAAGTAGGGTCCTGCCCTATATACTCAGCAGAAATTTGGGCCTTAGGTGTTGCTGTGGCCACAACACTGTAAGCCCTCACAGGGCCCTGCTGTGAAATATTAGATCAAGAATTGTAATTACATTCCCCTGTTGAACAGGAGCTGAAAAATTAGGCCTTAGGCACTGGTGCTGGTGCCACAACACTGCAACCCCTCACAGGCACTCTAGTTGGAACGCAGGAACGAGCCCTGCTGCAAAGTATTGCATCAAAAATTGTAATTACACACCCCTGTTAAACAAGGGCTGAAAAATTAGGCCTTAGGCACTGGTGCTGGTGCCACAACACTGCAACCCCTCACAGGCACTCTAGTTGGAACGCAGGAACGAGCCCTGCTGCAAAGTATTGCATCAAAAATTGTAATTACACACCCCTGTTAAACAAGGGCTGAAAAATTGGGCCTTAGGCACTGGTGCTGGTGCCACAACACTGCAACCCCTCATAGACACTCTAGTTGGAACGCAGGAACGAGCCCTGCTGCAAAGTATTGCATCAAAAATTGTAATTACACGCCCCTGTTAAACAGGGGCTGAAAAATTGTGCCTTAGGCACTGGTGGTGGCGCCCAGAACCAAAAATGTTCTTACAAGCTATCAGCGTGATGATTGAGGAGGAAGAGGATAATTACTCAGGGATAGTCACTCAGCATCAGCATAGGCAGTCTTTGAAGGGATCTGAGATTTCTAAAAAAATTATTCGGTTACATCAGCATCAGGTGCTTGGTAGCTGGTGGTGATCCAAGACTGATTCATTTTTATGAAGGTCAGTCGATCGACCGAGTCAGTGGACAGACGCACCGCACCCTGTGATCGGTTACCACGCCTCCAGCAGCACTGAATGTGCGTTCCGAAAGAACGCTGGATGCAGGACAGGCCAGTAGCTCAATTGCATACTGTGCAAGCTCTGGCCAGTGATCCATCCTCAAGACCCAGTAACCCAGAGGATTTTCGGTGGGAAAGGTGTCCAAGTCTGATCTTGCCCCTAGGTATTCCTGCACCATGTAAAACAGACGCTGGCGATGGTTGCTGGAACCGATCATACCTTGGGGCTGCGGACCAAAAAATTGTCTGAACGCATCGGTCAGACGGCCTCCTCCTCCTCCTCCTCCTCCTCCTCCTCCTCCCACAGATTAGGCGGTTCTTGGGCAGGTTAAACTCCTTTTGGAGGTCCGTCAGCCGAGCACTGGCATTATATGACCGGCGGAAATGCACACAGACTTTCCTGGCCTGCCTCAGGACATCCTGTAAGCCCGGGTACCTGCCCAAGAACCGCTGCACCACCAAGTTAAGGACGTGAGCCAAACAGGGCACATGGGTCATTTGTCCCTGTCGGAGGGCAGAGAGGAGGTTGGTGCCATTGTCGCAAACCACCATTCCTGCCTTAAGTTGGCGTGGCGTCAACCACCTCTGAACCTGCCCCTGCAGAGCTGACAGAACCTCTGCCCCAGTGTGGCTCCTGTCCCCCAAGCACACCAGCTCAAGCACCGCATGGCATCTTTTGGCCTGCGTACTTGCGTAGCCCCTTGAACGACTACGGAGCACCGCTGGTATATATATGTACTGATACTGCAGCTAGCAAAATCAACTGCCTGCCTGAAGTATGAGAACACCACCAACCTTCTACAGGTAGCTTTAGCTTAGCACTGTGAGGTGGACGCACCCCACTAACTTGTAGGTTTAGATGAACACTGTGAGCAGGACGCACTGCACTAACTGTAAATAGTCTAGCTGCCTGACTGTGGTACTAATAGGATCAAAAGAACACCAGCAATTTTCTTCAGGTAGCTGTATTTACTGTAACAAGACAAGCCTGCCTGTCAGTAAGAAGATAACAGAAACGGATCTAGCTGAACACTGTGAGCAGGACGCACCCCACTAGCTTGTAGGTTTAGCTGAACACTGTGAGGTGGACGCACCCCACTAACTTGTAGGTTTAGCTGAACACTGTGAGCAGGACGCACCCCACTAACTTGTAGGTTTAGCAGAACACTGTGAGCAGGACGCACTGCACTAACTGTAAATAGTCTAGCTGCCTGACTGTGGTACTAATAGGATCAAAAGAACACCAGCAATTTTCTTCAGGTAGCTGTATTTACTGTAACAAGACAAGCCTGCCTGTCAGTAAGAAGATAACAGAAACGGATCTAGCTGAACACTGTGAGCAGGACGCACCCCACTAGCTTTTAGGTTTAGCTGAACACTGTGAGGTGGACGCACCCCACTAACTTGTAGGTTTAGCTGAACACTGTGAGCAGGACGCACCCCACCAACTTGTAGGTTTAGCAGAACACTGTGAGCAGGACACACTGCACTAACTGTAAATAGTCTAGCTGCCTGACTGTGGTACTAATAGGATCAAAAGAACACAAGCAATTTTCTTCAGGTAGCTGTATTTACTGTAACAAGACAAGCCTGCCTGTCAGTAAGAAGATAACAGAAACGGATCTAGCTGAACACTGTGAGCAGGACGCACCCCACTAACTTGTAGGTTTAGCAGAACACTGTGAGCAGGACGCTCTGCACTAAATGTAAATAGTCTAGCTGCCTGACTGTGGTACTAATAGGATCAAAAGAACACCAGTAATTTTCTTCAGGTAGCTTTATATACTGTAACAAGACAAGCCTGCCTGTCAGTAAGAAGAGAACAGGAACGGATTTAGCTGAACACTGTGAGCAGGACGCACTGCACTAAATGTAAATAGTCTAGCTGCCTGACTGTGGTACTAATAGGATCAAAAGAACACCAGTAATTTTCTTCAAAATACTGTAACAAGACAAGCCTGCCTGTCAGTAAGAAGATAACAGGAACGGATCTAGCTGAACACTGTGAGCAGGACGCACTGCACTAAATGTAAATAGTCTAGCTGCCTGACTGTGGTACTAATAGGATCAAAAGAACACCAGTAATTTTCTTCAAAATACTGTAACAAGACAAGCCTGCCTGTCAGTAAGAAGATAACAGGAACGGATCTAGCTGAACACTGTGAGCAGGACGCACTGCACTAAATGTAAATAGTCTAGAAGATAACAGGAACGGATCTAGCTAAACTGAATACAGTGTGTATATATATATATATATATATATATATGCAACACCTGGGATGCATATATATAGACAATACACTTTAAGTGCAGCTAACTGACTGACTGTCCTGCCTAATCTAGCTAACTCAAATTAAATGACACTGTCTCTCTCTCTCTCTATTTCTCAGCACACCGGAACACACTGCACAGGGCCGCCGTGCAGGCGGCCTTATATAGTGTGGGGCGTGTACTAAATCCCCTGAGCCATAATTGGCCAAAGCCTCCTTGGCTTTGGCCAATTACGGCTCTCTGTTAAGGTGGCGCTGTGATTGGCCAAGCATGCGGGTCATAGTGCATGCTTGGCCAATCATCAGCAAGCAATGCACTGTGATGCCGCAGTGAATTATGGGCCGTGACGCGCCACACGAATTTGGCGCGAACGGCCCATATCGTTCGCAATTCGACGAACGATCGAACAGCCGATGTTCGAGTCGAACATGGGTTCGACTCGAACACGAAGCTCATCCCTAGTCAAGAAATTATATGTGTATTTATGATCCAAGAACACCGGATGGTGCTCCCTGCATGTTGCGCCTCTGTATGTGGCCATGCTGTGCAAAGTCTCACACATGTGGTATCGCCATACTCAGGAGGAGTAGCAGAATGTATTTTGGGGTGTAATTTGTGCTATGCATATGCTGTGTGTGAGAACCTGCTAATATAACAATTTTGTGAAAAAAAAAGACCAAAAAAATCTTGATTTTGCTAAGAATTGTGGGGAAAAATTACAACTTCAAAAAACTCACCATGCCTCTAACTAAATACCTTTACAAAAAGGGGTCATTTGGGGGGTATTTGAACTTTTCTGGCTTGTTAGGGTCTCAAGAAATGAGATCGTCAGTACATCAGGTGTGATCAATTTTCAGAGATTGGCACCATAGCTTGTGAACTCTATATAACTTTCACAAAGACCTAATAATATACACCGATTTGGGTTATTTTTAACAAAGATATGTAGCAGTATAAATTTTGGCCAAAATATTTGAAGAAAAATTACTAATTTGCAAAATTTTATAACAGAAACAAAGAAAAATGCATATTTTTTTACAGAATTTTTCTTTCATAGCGCAAAAAAAAAAAAAAAAACAGCAGTGATTAACCACTTGCTTACTGGGCACTTCAACCCCCCCTCCTGCCCAGACCAATTTTGAGCTTTCAGCACTGTCGCACTTTGAATGACAATTGCGCGGTCATACAACACTGTACCCAAATGAAATTTTTATCATTTTTTTCCCACAAATAGAGCTTTCTTTTGGTGGTATTTGATCACATCTGGGATTTTTATTTTTTGCTAAACAAACAAAAAAAGATGGACATTTTTGAAAAAAAAAAAATCATGTTTAATAGTTTGTTATAAAATTTTGCAAACAGGTAATTTTTCTCCTTCATTGATATGCGCTGATGAGGCAGCACTGGTGGGCACTGATAGGCTGCACTGATGGGCACGGATAGGCACAGATAAGGCGGCACTGATGGGCACAGTTAAGGCGGCACTGATGGGGACAGATAAGGCGGCACTGATGGCCACGGATGGGTGGCACGGATGGGTGGCACAGATGGGTGGCACGGATGGGTGGCACGAATGGGTGGCACGAATGGGTGGCGCGAATGGGTGGCACGGATAGGTACCACGGATGGGGGGGCACTGATGGGTGGCACTGATGGGCACTTATGGGCACTGGTAGGTGACACTGATGGGCACTGATAGGTTGCACTGATGTGGGTGCTGATGGGTGGCACTGATGTGGGTGCTGATGGGTGGCACTGATGGGTGGCACTGTGGGCACTGATGGGTAGCACTGTGGGCACTGATTGTTGGCACTGTGGGCACTGATGGGTGACGCAGGTGGGCACTGGTAGGCAGCACTGCTGCCTATTGCCCTGTGTTAGAAGATCGCCGTGATCGGGACTGATGTCCCGATCACGGCCGCCGGTGATCGGGTTTTTTTTTTCCTCCTCGCGCTGTCGGCGCGAGGAGGAAAAATAGCCGATTACCGGCTGTTTACATCACATGATCAGCTGTCATTGGCTGACAGCTGATCATGTGGTAAGGGGTCGGGACCAACCCCTTACTCTGATCTGTGATCAGGCGAGTCTCATAGACTCGCTGATCACCGAGCGCGCCGCGCGCGCCCTGCAGGGGGCGCGCAGGCCGCTCATGCACGGGACGACGTCAATAGACGTCGTCCCGGCAATTTAGATCCGCGCTGTTGCCGTCATTTGGCAATGGCCCGGATCTGAAGCTGTTAAATACCACCAAAAGAAAGCTCTATTTGTGTGAAAAAAAGACAAAAATTTCATATCGGTACAGTATTGCATGACTAATTGTCATTCAAAATGTGAGAGCACCAAAAGCTGAAAGGTAGGGGGTTTAAGTGCCCAGTGGGTAAGTGGTTAAACTCCCTTCCACGAAAAAGTTTTATCCCTATTGTGGGGGCACCAGTATGGTGATTGTAAATGGAAATCATATCCCCTCTCAAGCGCCTCTTCTCCAGAGAGAATAAGTTCAGTGCTCGCAACCTTTAATTTTGGCCTCTAAATTTATAGGTACAGCTAGTGCGACTCAGGGGCAAAAGAGCACCTGGTTGTCAGAGATTGCTTCAATCGCTACCAAAAAAATTAACTGTTAGCAATCACAGGGATCAGGCTTGACTCTGCTAACGCTGCAGTTATGTGTGCTGTGTTTTGTAAGTGATAGTGATCTATTGATACTGCACTTAGGTGGGCTGGGCGGAGGGGCTAAATGCAGGTGCTAGCAGGTGTCTGGACTAATCCTGCTAACGCCGTGTTTTTGGGAACACTATACTACTGGGGACGCTAATATAGTTCTGATCAGATCAAAGCTATTGATCCGTTCAAACACTATACTAGTAAGGGAGGTGTATGGTGTGTGCGTGGGTGTTAGCGATACTGGCACTAATCTGATACTGCCTGGGATTGACGCTGACCCTGACACTAAAACCTGTACTGGGGAGCAATCAGGGGGTTAAACCTTTATTAGGTAATATATGGCGAGTACAATATAGTTGAATTTAGAAAATATTCTTAAATAGTAAAACATACCTGATAGGGCTACTGTAGAGGATTCAAGGGGATATGCAGAGGGTAGCTGATCTAGGCTTGATATGTCTTGGATGGCTAGGAGTAATGATAGATGATGGATGGCCCCCCAGGTGGAGCGAACGCCGAGTCTCCATCGCGCATGCGCAGGCATCCGCGTCGAGATGTGGCCATGCCCACTCCACCCACCGACACGTCCAGGATGGAGGAAAGTGTTAACTACACTGTAGCCTCACATAGCGCCGCCGTGAGCTGGAAAGCTCAGGCGGCTTTGTGTGCCGGGCGAGCTTCAGGTCGCGAAGTAAAGATTTGATATGGTGTGGGACAGAGGCACAAAAGTGACCCTGACCTCCCATTTGGGAGACATACCACAATAGTGCACGATGGTAAATTTCCGAAGATTAAATTTCTTATTTTGGACCGTGTACACCCGGGGTCCAGGGGGGGCGACCGGAACAAGACACTGTTACAGTTGGAATCCCGTTGGATATACAATTTAAGAGCTACTCAACCCCCGGGCTTGAATGAAACCATATGGTTCAAGCCTTTTCTTGAAGGTTTCTCTTCAGGTGGCAGGGAGCAGTGATTCCGACTGCTATTCCTGTGAATTATGGATTATTATTCCGGCCCACAGCTATATAAACCATCTACCTGGCATTAATGCCCCAATATGCTACTAAGATTTCTCCCACCCCCAACCATGACATATAGCTACGCCTTATGCAATCTACTCTAGCTACAGATTCTGTATGTATGCTTAGCGCAACTATTTCCCTTCCATAGCTTATGTCCGAAGAATAATTCTGGGACGTAATTTTTATGTATAATTTAACCTTACCATCCGCCACCCCAGTCCATATAACAACTCTTAGTTAGATGGGTGTCAACGTAAGGGGAAAGAATTCCTCTCTCCTTTTTTTGTTTCCCCCCTCCCCTATATCCTACTTATATTCATGTTCTATCTCTTTGATGTTTATAATCCACTTTATTGAATGTACAACTTCACCTTGTAAAACACTGTCTATCAACGGCATTCTCCTGTTATTTGTGGTAATTTTTTAATACTCTGAGTTTTGTGCACTTTTGTGCCTCTGTCCCACACCATATCAAATCTTTACTTTGCGACCTGAAGCTCTCCAGCTCATGGCGGTGCTATGTGAGGCTACAGTGTAGTTCACACTGTCCTCCATTCTGCGACCCCGGCGGACATGCGCAGTCCGCCGGGGAAGCTGGACATGTCGGCGGGTGGAGTGGGCGTGGCCACGTCTCAACGCGGATGCCTGCGCATGCGCGATGGAGAGTCGGCGGCGTTCGCTCCACCCGGGGGGCCATCCATGGCGTGTCTGCCCCTCCTCTGCCACTGACAGTCAGCTGTTGCTCATCGTATCAACAGCTGAGTGGCGAGGAGGGCCATATATACCTGGACACTGCTCACACCGAGTGTCCGTTGCAGTCTGCAGGACGCTTCCGGCCTGAGCAGATGTCCAGCTATCCAAAGTAAAGTAAGTGATACTCCATTACGATTATCTAATCTAGGCTTTATATAAACACACTTTAGTGTTAATGTCATAGTGTTAATGTCAATACCTCCATATTTGTACCTGCTATGCAATAGGGTATTACCTATCACTGAATGGCTTGATTTGCGTTTTCTTTCCTGTAAAAACAATAATGTCCCCCCACTAATGTAGTCTATTTAAGAAACCCTCTTCCCCATTTTCTGATCTCCTGTTTTTCGTGCTGACTGGCCCGATTGGCCAACCACATTATATGCCATATTTTTCATGGCATATTAATTATATTTCATTATATACCCCTGTTTTTCCCATTGCTCTAATACCATCTAATCAATACTACTTGATTAACGACAGCTGTTACTCCTAACCATTGCACTTTGCATTACATAGAATTTTGATTTGAACTACCTCAATACTACACTTTACTAACCACAATGTATGCCGCTCTGACAACCTGAACCCAGACCAGCTAGTCAAGCAGAATCTAGCCAGCCAATCCAGAACTCCATCAAGGCCAGAACTTAGTCAAGCTAGTCATAAGGGAACTCAGGGCAGGCATCCAATCAGATCACAACTCAGGCCAGCCAGCAAGGCAGGAGAGAACTCAAGCCAACCAACTGGGTTAAAACTCAGGCAATACATCCTACTGACCTCTGTACTCTGCCCTACATCCTACTGACCCCTTTACACTGCCCTATACACTATTGACCTCTGTACACTGCCCTACATACTACTTACACTGTTCATAACTTAGAGCAGACAGCGAGGGTTGGCATTGAGGCCAGGCCTGAAACTAGTCAAGCAAGTCAGCCTGCAGTACCACTGGTACGTCAGACTTGTGGGGGTGGCCAGTTACTCTCCAGGCATGAAGAACTTTTAAATGCCAAGTTTCTCACTGAAGCTAACTTTTAAGGTATGCCAAATTACAATAGGCTTTAAATAAAAAAAAAAAAAAGGCGCTGCTGAATGGTGATCATTGATGTCTATTATGTTGGTCAGGGTAGACCTTCACCTCCCTAAGGTTGCCTACCCTTGCTCTAGGACAGTGGTTCTCAAACCTGTCCTCAAGTACCCCCAACAGGCCATGTTTCCGGTTAGTCCTTTATCTTGCACAGGTGCTTTAAATCAGAGTCTATGGCTTGGTATTTTGGACAGCTATCTTATCGAAGAGAAATTCCCAAAACATAGCCTGTTGGGGGTACTTGAGGCAGGGTTGAGAACCACTGCTCTAGGAGAATCCTCTGGGAGACCCTGGACAGGCTGAACGGTAATGATGCAAACTGATAGTGACGATCCTTCACAGTGAAATGCAGAAATTGCTTGCAAGGAATTTTGACTTACTGGTAAATTCCATATCATGCCTCTTGACCCTACTTGTGCTGTGGGACACAGGAGTGCACCTAGTTCTGCACTCCCGTGACTGTATTCAGCTGATAGGCTAAAGTTTGCGGTTGGTCACTCAGCAGGCTCTGGGGGTATCCGGACTTTAAAGTGGTCTCCAAAGGCTGAAGGTTTTTTTTACCTTCATGCATTTTATGACAGCAGTGGGAACCAGTGCACAGAGAAGGTAAGTATGATGTGTTTGTTATTTAAAAAAAAAAAAAAAAAAAGTTTGCCTTTAACCACTTGCTTAGTGGGCATTTAAACCCCCTTCCTGCCCAGGCCAATTTTCAGCGCTGTCACTCTTTGAATAACAATGGCGCAGTCATAAATGTCATAGTTTGTTATAAAATTTTGCAAACTGGTAATTTTTCTCCTTCATTGATATGCACTGGTAGGTGGCACTGCATAGCAGCAGTGGCTCTCTGTATGGAACTGATGTCCTTCTGACAGAAGTTGGTAATCATTGGCTGACAGCTGATCATGTGGTAAGGGGTCGAGAACAGCCCCTTACTCCGATCTGTGATCATTCGAGCCTCATTGACTCACTGATCACAGAGCGTGCTGCGCATTCTCGGGAGGACATGCAATTGGAAGTACAATTAAGGCCCACACTGTAGCCGTCTTTCGGCTGTAGCGCAGGCAGGAGTTGGTTAATATCTGGATCCACCCAGATGCACGACTGGCAGCTGACAGTCATCGGCCCCCTGCTTACGGAATACCAAGAAGTGAGCGATCAGTGAGCTTTGATTGCTTAGTTCTTGGGCTTAGAGGTGGTGGTGGACTGATGCTACATCCACCTATGTGTGTATGTATGCATGTTTGTTTTTTTGAATTTCCATACTTCTCTTTTAGTGCAAAACACATCCACCTGGAAATCTACCATGGCATTCTGAGTCCAAGACAGCCCTAGACCCTGAGATTACTCCTGGGATGAGCCATCTACAGAGCATTGCTGATCCTAAACAGCTTCCATTTCCTCCTCCAGAAGAATATCCTCTAACACCTCACCCAACCCCCCCCCCCCTTTGCCTATGAAAAGCCATGGTTTGCTGAAGGATAATCAGGCCTGTATACCCCCACCCCCAGAGGAAGCAGCCAATCGGCTGAGAGGAGTGTCTTGACCAGAACACTTGTGTGGTAGCACTTCTCCAAATTCAATTTTTCTACTGTCTTGACATCCCAAAGATTTCAGAACCCAGGAGACATGCCAAGGGGGGACTGCTACAGTTCCACATAGCACAGAGGTACTCGCCAGTCCATGCTGCAGGGCCATCAGGCTCAGGTTTCACCCTTCATAGTGGGCATGCCCCACAGGGCCTTCAGGGACAATCCAGGAGATGTAGTAACAACGTCTCAAAAAGAATAGATCTTCAGAGACTCAGGAAAGCATTACCTTCAGACACTAGCAGTGAAGCATAACCCAAATAGTCATAAATAATGCCTCTGTGTGCTGTGATGTGGGATTTAGAAAATGAATTACAGGCAAGTCAAAATTCCCTTTTATCCTAATCATACAGCACGGGACTGCAAGAAACCCTCCCAATACAATACAAATACAAGGTTTAGGGAATGCAAAAACACTCAGTTGACAGCTCAAAGCAACTTGCAGTCAAAGCTTGCAGCAGTTGAGGCCTGAACATCTTCCTGCTTGGGACTCTCAACTCCTCTGAAGACCAGGTCTCCTGGATCGTTAGAGAGTTGTACCCACCCCCCCCCCCCCCCCCCCAGTCTGTAGTCACTATCTTCCAAGGAATGGAAAGGATGCTCCTTAACACTAAGGAAGAGTTGGAGATCCATCATGTCAGGGACATTTTTGTCTAGCTGGATAGATGCAGGATGATAGCGAGCCAATCTGATTCTTTCATGAGGTGAGGGTGTTGAATTGAAGGGACCTGGAGTGAAACTGGGCAAAATTAACTGCCCTAAAGGAGGCTACTATTAGGCCCAGAACACTCATGCACAAGCAAACTTTTTAGATCTGAGGGTCTGTGTGTGGGACCTCAAGGGTGCAATCTTTGCTGTAGGAAGGAAAATTATGGCTTGGGCCATGTCCGAGATTAGACCTAGTTACTCCAGATAGTATAAGGGCTGGAGGGCAGAAAGTGGATTAACCAGCTGAAGGTTTGAATGAACCCAATCACACTTTAGACATTGGCAGACAAGTTTTTGGCTGAGGAGTGGTTCAGCAGGTGGTCAGCTAAGCACCCTGTGACAAGAATGCCCTTTATCCACAGAAACACAAGCAGCAGGGTAGGCATTATTGTGAATACTCAGAGTGCAGAGGAGAGCCCGAATGATAGTGATACAAATTTAATTTTGGTAACCAAAAATGTGCACTTTTCTAAAGTCCGTAGTTGAGTGAACACCTCCATTGGGTTGGGGACTGTGAATAAGTTTAAATAAAAACTTCAGAACTTTTCTGCTGGAGGAGCTAGTACAACCTCTCCTTGTGACTGAAGTTGGTGCATGGCCGACAACGAATCTGCTTGTTTTTGAGCCAATGCTGACAGATGTGAGGAGTAGGTGGAGATAGAAGTTCTATTTTGTACCCCTTTGAAATGACAGATTGAACCCAGAGCTCAGATCCAGACTGGCGCAAATGCAAAAAGTTGTCCCCCCCACTCCAAGGAGTGAGGGCGCCCCTTCATTGGGAGGGCAGCCTTTGTGAACTTGGTGGTCCAAGGCTTATGACAAAAGGAAGTACTTGGTTGGGAGGTTGACACCTGGAGAGTGTGAAAACATCTCTTTCGCTAGAGTATAAGTAGTAACCATACGAGTAGGAGAATAAGGCTTCTTCTTGTGGGGTCAGAGCTGCATGATTCTGGATAAAATGAGAATCAGGATTTTTTTGCTTAGAATAAAGATCACGATTCTTGGCGTAACATCACTTTTCACATTATACAAAAAAATTAGGCTAACTTTCCAGTTTAGTTTTTTTTTTTTATTCACTGAAGTGTATTTTTTCCCAAATAATTTCTTTTGAAAGACCACTGCGCAAACAGTGTGATAAAATATTTGCCTGCTCCCTTTTTTTTTTGACAGCTCTGAGCAGAGAACGGCTCTGCACTTGATACAGGAATCATGGAAACGCCAGACTAAGATCGTGAAGGGGGTTGAATCGAGATCGCAATTTTTTAACAATTAATCGTGCAGCTCTATGTGGGGTAAAAGTATCTTTCCTCCCCAGTGACTTCCTTGATGAATTAATCAAGGGATTTCCCCAATAGGCATTCACCATCAAAAGGCACCTCCTACAGGCAGTGTAGACCAAACTTTTATCCACAAAATATTGCACATATGCAGAGATAAGATGTTCTAGACTAGAGACTTGGGGATGATGACAGACCGAATGGAAGTGCTCTGAATTGCAGATGTACCACCTTCTTCCCTTCTTTCAGTGCTAACCTCAGATATTTCTGCGACCTGGTGGCAATAGGAATGTGGAGGTAGGCATCTTGTAAATCTATTGATGCCATATAGCACCCTTGATACAGGAGGTTTCTTGCAGAAAATATTGAATCCATCCGAAACCTTCTGTACTCTACTGATTTGTTCAGCATTTTGAGATTCAGGATAAGACGGAACTTTCCTGAAGGTTTCTGAACTAGAAAAACATGTGAGTAGAACCCCTGGAAGAACTCCCCTGCCGGGACCGGAACAATGACTTTCTGATTTTTCAGTTCCTGAATTAGGGACTTCATGGCGAAAGCCTTGACTGCATCTCTTGGGACGTTTGTCACCAGGAATCTTTTTGGAGGTTCTTCGGTGAACTCTATCACATACCCCTGGGAGAGCATATTTACAACGAACTGATTTAAAGAAATGGCTCTCCACTGAGGAAGAAACTCCTGGAGTCTTCCCCCGACCTTGAAGGAGTCATTGTGGTTTTGCAGGGGTCGCAGGAGGATTGAAGAGCACTCCACCCCTACCTTTGGGCTTCTGAGAAGAACATGACTTCCTCTTGCCCTGCGTTTTTCCTTCCTGCTGACCTTTTTGTGGCCGAAAGAAACGCTTACGGGTTTGCACCTGTTTTTTCTTAACCGGAAACGACTTTTTCTTATCTGCCGTACGGTCAAGAATGGACTCTAGCTCCGAACCGAATAGCAGATCACCTGCAAACGGAATACCACACAGTCTATTTTTAGATGCAGCATCCCCTGGCCACGTCTTCAGCCATAAGGCCCTTCTGGCAGAATTAGTTAAAGCTGCTGACCTTGCTGACATGCGGATAGATTCCGCAGACGCATCCGCAATATATGATATTGCTGCAGACAGGGTTGAAAAAGAATCTAGAATCTCCTGTTTTGAGGAATCTGCTATGACATGGGCTTTCAACTGGTTAACCCAGTGATCTAAGTTCCTTGCAACACAGGTTGTTGCCATTGCTGGTTTCAGATTGTGCATCACTGATTGCCAGGTTCTTTTAAGAAGCAGGTCCATCCTTTAATCCATGGGCTCCTTCAGAGTGCCCATATCCTCAAAGGCGAGGTCCGTAGACGTAGAGACCTGAGAAAAGGCAGAGTCCAATTTTGGAACCTTATTCCATATAGAATCTGGATTTTCCTCAAATGGAAAGCTTTTCTTATGAGCCCGGGAAAAGAAAGGCTTTTTCTCAGGTTCCAGCCACTCTTTTTTAATCATATCAGTGATAACTGAATGGACTGGAAAAGAACGGCCTTTTGAATCTCCTAAACCAGCATACATGCGGTCATGCAGGGAGAGTTCCTTCTTTTCCTCTTCTATCCCCAAAGTGGCATGGATTACTTTCAGGAGTCCTCCCACCTCTTCTAGCGACAATTTGTATTTAGAAGCGGCATCTGATTCATTTTCCTCCTCCTCAGAATCTGTATCATCTGGAGCGAGGGAAACGGACCCTTGGGAAGCGTCCTGGGATATCGGACCCCCAAAAATTATTTGAGAGCCGCCCTGGGGTTCTGAAGATGGCTGCGGAACCAAAGAATCCCTAGAGGGACCTGGTTCCTCTCTTAGGTTTGACCTAAAAGCTTGAAAGGTGGCCCGGAGCTCATCCTTTATTGTTGAGACCAAATCGCCACCTACGGATGGAGTCTCCTCTCTGACCAAATTTGTAATGCACTCTGCACAAAGCGTTTTGGTCCAAACATCGCTTAATTTCTCTTTGCAGACAGGGCACCTTTTCTTGACTGGTTGGGCAGAACCTTTGGCCTGGACAAACAGAAAAGAGACATGGAACCACGCTTAAAAGGCTGCAATACAGCGCAAATAAGACACCCAGGTGCACTAAGGAAGATAACATCTCACTTTCCATGTGCCCAGCAAGCCGCCACCACCACCTAATCCCCTGTTGTAGGGCAGATATACTAAATCTAGCCACTGCAACATACATTCCCACAGATGGAGGGGGGGGGGGGGGGGGGGAGGGTGAGTAACCCCCCCACAGGAGAAAATGGCCCAGGGTAATAGAGGACACAGTCCCTTACCTTAGCCTTGCTGGCGCCTTGGCTTGCCCCCCTTATCCGCTGCATCGCAAAAACATAGCTGTCTGCGGCGCATGGTAAAACGACCGGTTCCAGATTCAAAAACGCCGCTGCGCTGACCTGGAACCGGAAATAAGGCACCAGGTGACCCTGCCCTCTCCCACTGCGCTTTGCGTTCGGAAATGACACGCGCGCCGACCCGGAAGTGCTGCCTCCTCCCATTACAGGACGTGGCTGAAGCGCTCTTCTGCCACCAGAAACATGGCGGCCGCCACCGCTCGTTCCTCCAATGCAGCCCGCAAGGAACCGAGGACGGCCGCCTGTCTGGCCAAAAAATTGGAGGCAGCACCCCCAGACGTACAGGCTCTCCCCGAGCACGGAAGAGGGAGAGGGAGCCCACGGGACCATCCATCTGGGAGGCTCACTCTCCTAGCCAAAAAGACCTAACAGGTGAGAACCTGTGTCTTCCAGGATAAACCTGAGAGATCATGGCTCCCACCAGAGGTGTTCCTCCAGCTGGAGGAAACACAAAAAACTGACGAGGCAACGTGGAGGGCTCCAATTAAAGACTTAATTGATGAGGTGTTTCCTGTGGGAGGAGGAGCCATGATCTCTCAGGTGCTGTCCTGAAAGACGTTTTGGAAATCCATTCTAGCTTTCAGTAAACCCACCCTTGTCCTGCCTAGAACTGCCCCATCCATCCCAGCCTTCTGCAGATTGTTCAACAGCTCCTCTCTTCCAAGCCTTGTTTTGGCTAAGACCCCATTCGCACCATGGTGTTCTGGATTTCAGGCGGAAACACTGTGATTCTGCCTGTGATTCCAAATCTGTGCAAAACGCGGGACGCACTTGCGTCATAATGGCACCCAAATCACATTGCGATTTTGCCGCGATTATTGCCCATAAAATCACACAAACAAAATCGCGGGACGCCTGTCACCCAACAGAAGTTCCAGAACTTTTTTTGGGCGACAATCAGTACCATTGAAAGTAACGGGGATCGCAAACACGTCCTGCGGTGATTCAGAACTGCGGCGATTCTGCCCCACGATCTGGAACGCCATGGTGTGAACGGAGTCTTAGAGCTGAGAGAGCAGTTATTGTAAGGCTGTAATGCTCACTGCAGTGTATACACCAACACATGACACACACACTGCAATGTACACACCAACACATGACACACACTGCAATGTATACAACACATGACACACACACACACACTGCATTGTATACACCAACACATGACACACACACTGCAAGGAGGAACCCAGTGGATTATACTGCAGCCTTTGTGTTGCACACTACAAGGCAGAATCATATGGAGTTCTCTGCTTGTCATGTGTTGCACTCACACTATAATGTTGGATCATCTGGAGTTCTTTTCTTGTCATGCGTAGCACTCACACTACAATGTGGTGGTAATGTATAGTGGTCATTGTAGACTGTGAGCTGAGACACCAGTGCACTTCAGACTATACTGACAGTTCCTCCAGCTCCCTTCTCCTGTGGTAGTTATGTTTTAAAGCCCTGCACAGCTATACTGTATATGTGCACTGGACCTCCCAGCGTGCCTGTGTGAATGGTTCATTTTTCAATTTCATTTTCTCGTGAATGAAGATGCACAAAGCATCCTTATTAATGGGAAGCACTGAGCAGGAACCTATGATCAGCTCCTCCCACCCTGTATATGCCCACTGGCTACACACACACCGAAGCAGTGTCTCTCCCTGGAAGTGCTAGCACTAGCCTTCAGTAACCACATCCACTGGCTGCTCTTAGACACATGGCCTCCTGAGGGATTGAGGCCATGTGACAGGCACTGGATACTGCAAAAAAAGGTAGAAAAACTGGGATTTTTTTCATTTTGAGACATAAGGCTGAACTTGGCTTACATTAATGATTGCAGGGGAGAATATAAAGGATTAGGCTCCACTTCCACTTTAATAGATTTGTTAGAAGGAAAAACTATTTCCAAAGTATAAAAGGTCCATCGCCTAAGGACACTAGCAAAAAATGGAATCTCATTGAGTGGGTAGAGTTATATGAGAAAGTAGTAGGGGTTTCCCTAAAATGTATTTATTTTTTTGCCAGAGTCCAGTCATCTGAATTCAGCCTACATAGACCCCTGGTATATGAATAAAAGTCCTGTGTCCTGTACTGTACAATTAAGATAATCTAAGCACTGCAGCAAATCTAAAGTAGGATATAGCAAGAATTGAAATTTGTGCCCAACACAAAAAACATAAGTATTATCACTGATTACTATGGGTAACATTGGCAATTTTCAAGCACTTTTATACAGGAAGACTGTTAAAAGAAAACCTTCCTAAAACAGAAATGGAAACAAATTTTGCAAACTTGCTGTAGATGAACTTTCTCTAGAAGCAATGTACAATAATTGCCACTTAACCATCATCTATCAAATCAGAAGTCAAGGACAGAATGAAAAATCCATGTAAGGAAAATTGTAGGAATGTGTGTATAAATTTGAACTTTACCGTGATTGGCAAATTTTCTCTCGGTTGAAAAAGATCTTGTATTGAAAAAATCTGTACTCTGTTCTCGGCCGCTGGGGATTTGGGGATTCAATCCTTGCATGAATATCAGCCTAGTATTGGCTACTGTGTGAGATGTTGGATAACACTCTCGCCACTTAAACATTTTTCGTGGTATGCATCAGGGCTGTCTGATTTTACCAATCTTTTTCATTCTTACCCATGAGCCACTGGCCATTGCCATCAGGGAAAACTCCAATATCACCACTGTAGTGAATGCAGACCTCCATTACAAACTCAATTTGTTTGCAGACAATGCCCTTTTAATCCTCACCAACCCCACACTACTCTCCCAAATATTCAGCACACGCTTTTCAGTTTGCAGAAATTTCTGGCCTACAAGTAAACCCTTCCAAAACCCAAACCCTTCCGAGACAGTTGCCCGTATTCAATCTAACTTTCCTTACCAACCAGAGACTGGTTATGTGGCAGCTAATTTTTCCAAGGACTGGGAAGGGGGGTTGTCAATGGGATATTCGAGGAGTCATTGTTTAGGCCCCCCTTTCACAACATAACCCTCCTTTACAGCACAGCCCCCCCCCCCCCCTTACCTCACAGTGTCCTCATTTCCCCTTCACATTAATGTAACAAGGGCTGCACTGTAATATTTACAGTGCAATCTCCTTTATACAACTGTCCCCAATTATATTATAGTGCCCCCAGCAACCACAGCTTCCCCCCCCCCCCCGTGCCCCTTGCAGTCATGCCCCTCCTTTTCTAACATCAGAGTGCCCCCCTTTCACTTTCTGCTTCCCCTGCACAGTCCTACCTTTGGCAGGGCAAAGGCAGTTAGCCTGTGTGTTACCTCCCACCGAAATTGTCATCCTATCAGCAGGGCAGGGGGCAGGAAGAGGTGCAGATCTGAATGAAGGGCAGGAGCTGCCCAACTTATATTTACAAGCAGGTGATTACTGGGTGGGGTTAGGGCACGATTCATACCTGGTAGTCCTGCCTTACACTTACAGCGTTCTGGTCCACAACCTTTGAATTGCTTTAATCCTCGTTCCATCTGATAGTCCCCAGACATTCGGATGGCCCATTTTCCCCTACTGATCCGTGGTCTCTTTTCACGCGCATTTCAAAAAATTTGTAAATTGATTTGCAGTTTAATGAGTGAAATAAGTATTTTACCCCTTCGCAAAACATGACTTTGTGATTGCCAACAAGGGTTTTGCCACCAAGTACTGAGCTTAGACATTTCTTGTCGTTGGCCACCAGGTTTGCACACATCTCAGGAGGGATTTTGTCCCACTCCTCTTTGCAGATCCTCTCCAAGTCATTAAGGTTTCGAGGCTGACGTTTGACAACTTGAAACTTCAGCTACCTCCATATTTTCTATAGGATTAAGGTCTGGAGATTGGCTAGGCTACTCCAGGACCTTAATGTGCTTGTTTTTGAGCCACTCCTTTGTTGCCTTGACCGTGTGTTTTGGGTCATTGTCATGCTGGAATACCAATCCAGGAACCATTTTCAATGCCCTGGCTGAGGGAAGGAGGCTCTCACTCAAGATTTGATGGTACATGGCCCTGTCCATCATCACTTTGATGCCAAGAAATTGTCCTGTTCCCTTAGCAGAAAAACACCCCCAAAGCATAAAGTTTCCACCTCCATGTTTGATGGTGGGGATGGTGTTCTTGGAGGCAGCATTCCTCTTCCAAATGCGGCGAGTTGATGCCAAAGGGCTTGATTTTGGTCTCATCTGACCACAACACTTTCACCCAGTTCTCTTCGGAATCATTCAGATGTTTATTAGCAAACTTCAGATGGGCCTGTACATGTGCTGCTTTCTTGAGCAGGGGAACCTTGCGGGTGGCTGCAGGATTTCAGTCCTTCGCGGTGCAGTGTGTTACCAATTGTTTTCTTGGTGACTACGGTCCCAGCTGCCTTGAGATCATTGAAAAGATTATCCCATGTAGTTCTGGGCCGATTCCTCACCGTTCCCATGATCATTGAAACTCCACGACGTGTAATCCTGCATGGAGCCCCAGACCGAGGGAGATTGCCAGTTATTTCGCATTTCTTCCATTTGCGAATAATCACACCAACTGTGATCACCCTCTTGCCAAGCTGCTAGCCCATTCCAGCCTTGTCTAGGTCTACAATCTTGTCCCTGACATCCTTAGACAGCTCTTTGGTCTTGGCTATGGTGGAGAGATTGGAATCTGATTGATTGCTTCTGTGGACAGGTGTCTTTTATATAGGTAACAAGCTGAGATTAGGCGCACTCTCTTAAAAGAGCCCAGGGTTGTGCGAAAGAGGCCGTTGTCCCCATCAACATGGGGATAAGGTGCTTTGAGGTGGGGGACACCCCTGCCCCAAAGCATCCCCCATGTAGAGGGCATGTGGCCTGGTAGGGTTCAGGAGAGGGGTGCTTGCTTGTCCCCGCCCTTTCCTGACCTGCGTGCTTGGATAAGGGTCTGGTATGGATTTGGGGGGGGGGGACCCCACGCCATTTTTTTTTTTGGCATGGTGTTCCCCTCCAAACCCGAAGAGCCCGGTATGGATTTGTTTTCAAAATATAAGGTCAGCAATGGCAGCCTCAATATTTTCTTTTAGGTTTCCTGTCAAATTCAAACGTTTATATTGGGTTTCAAAGAACAAAGGAATGGGGAGGTGGATTGATAAACAGAGCCCAAATCAAAAGTCAAACCACAAATTATGTGTCCTACTCCTTTTAATACCACATGTATTTGCAATATATATAGTTTTGTTCCACAGAAACTAAAACAATTTGGAAAAAAAAAAAATATAGAAAGTTTTCGTTTCTGACACCCAAAAAAAAAAAAAATAAACAAACATTCTTTTGCTCCAACGAGCTACTTTACAGGCTTATTAGTGAATACTTAATTAGCTTGCTCCCCTTCTCCAGTCTTAAAATAACAATAAAGCATTTATTATTTTAACATCTGATATTGATAAACAGTGAATAGTAAGAAGCTCAGTGCAACAAAAACAAAAATCACATAAATATAACAACCCACCCTTGCTAGAGGACAAATGTGTCTCCTAATACTATTAGCACAAACCATGTGAAATTCTGCTTTAGTAACAGGTTATACAGAGGCTAGTGTGTACTACATGAAGACAGGTGGTTTGGCCCGTTCGGCAAATTCCTGTGTTTTCGGGCACACAGGAATCCCATGTGCAGCATTCAGCTCCGATGGTAGTAGCTTTTCAAAATCTATGACAGGCTAAAATACCTGCATTTGGGGCAAATGGTATCTGAACACATACATCCCAGGAAGATAGCACCACTTAATAGTGTCCAGCCGCTGCAAAATTCCACCTGTTAGAGATGTTGTCAGGCTGCAGTTCTGGGTGCCGCATCTATGCCTGAAAACACTGGGATTTGACACACGAGCCCAAACCATTCATGTGCACGAGGACTGGGTGTTCTCATTTAATGCCAAAATTCCTCTTTTCTTGTTTCATTTTAAACCTGTTTTTATCCCAGTGTGCGCTTCTGTTGGGGAAATGAATTCTCACTTTCTGACTCACTTTCAAAAAAAAAGTTTTATCAGGAGATCGGCTTTAATCACCAACACGTGCTGTAATTAAAAAGTCACAAAGTCTGACTCACCTTGTGCCAATTGTGACAACCAAATTAACATTCATAATTTACATGTATAACTATTCAGAACAAATTTTTTTATTTTTGTCTCTTGCATCATAAAAATGAAACCCAACTTCCTTCAGTGCAGGATTTAATCTGCAATACAATTTAGCAATCTGCCCTCTAAAACTAATAGCTCCACAGTAGCAACCTAAGGGAGAAAACAATTTTTGTTCTGTGCAGTGCAGGGAATGTTTCAATGCTCCTGCTGCTGGCTGGGGTGGAATGATAATAT
The DNA here is from genome assembly GCF_042186555.1 of Aquarana catesbeiana. NCBI lineage: Eukaryota > Metazoa > Chordata > Amphibia > Anura > Ranidae > Aquarana > Aquarana catesbeiana. The sequence goes on along the minus strand of NC_133334.1, from coordinate 223,866,609 downwards.
ACAGGAAGAGGGGGACACTGGCTAATTTGTTATGTTCCTCTTTTAGATTACCAACTTGAAATATTTTTTACGTTTAATTACAATTTAGCATAGACATGAAATAAATTAATGTGTAAAATAAATAACGTGTTTTCTAGTATAACCAATTCCACCATTGTTGTTTAGTTACTGTGGCAGTATGTGGTAAAAATCAGTGATCTGAGTATTTGGATGGATATAGACATGACTGAAGAGCTGTGCAGAGAATGAGGGACACATTCAATAAGAATATAATAGGAAAGAAAAGCAACTGTAGCACAGTGCAAGGAGGGATATAAGGAACAAGAAAGAAAACTGATGGAGAGCAGAAAAAGAAAACAAGCCCACAGAAGCAGAAGAAGCTCACAAAAACAAGTGTGGAATAAAAGGATAGCAAAAAAGACAGAATTATGTGGCCCATAAAAAATGACGCTGCTTAGTATAGTAGCCTTGTAGGATGAATAATCTGGGACAGTGTGTGACAGAATAGAGGTGACCATGCAAAGTGCAGGACGTGACAGCAGGGGTTACTGAGCTCTCCATAGCTTAGAACAGGAACAACTTTTACAGTTCATGTCTATGCTGACCCAGGCACCCCTTTCCTACCAACAAGGGAACCCTGTACATGTGCATACATTAGATAAATGCATACAAAAGGTTCCTGCAAGCTACATAAAGGCAGCCAATTTACTGAGTAGTAATGAGATACATAGCCAGTGTTTATACTTTAAGACCCTCCCATCCCTCCCCACACCACAATTATGATCCTTCATTCAGTTTTCTTCTTTAATGCTCCGGGGAGCTTGGCTTGAATCCTGTAAGAAAACAGAGAGACATATCTTACAGAGGTGTTACAGTGATGCCAGAACTTTGAAATAAATGAATAAAACTGCTCCTAGGTACAAAAAAAAAAAAAAAAAATGCAGGTATCTAGACAGACCTGCAGTAAGCTGCCAAAAAACACACTACCAGGAAGTAGAGCAGAGCTCTGCCTCTTCAGAACAGCCTGGCATTTGGATGTAAAGGAGTAATGAAAACTACTGTGTATGTACATTCACCTACAGGTGCCTGGCCTTTTTACCTGCTAGCAGATTTTGCTTTCTAAAGATCAGTGTCACTTTAAACCGCACTTATAAATAGGACTACTTAAAGGGGTTGTAAAGTCAAAAGTTTTATCATCTTAATGCATTCTATGAAGATAAAAAACCTTCTGTGTGCAGAAGCCCCCCTAATACTTACTTGAGGCCCATTTCTGTTTAGCAAAGTCCAAATGTCTCAGCCATCCGAGACTCTACATCCTCATTGGCTGAGACAAAGCAGTGGCGCCACTGGCTACCACTGCTGTCAATGTCAGTTAGCCAATCAGGAGAGAGAGGGGGGGGGCCGAACCGCAGTTCCATGTCTAAATGGACACACGGAGCTGCAGCTTGGCTAGGGTGCCCCCATAGCAAGCTGCTTGCTGTGGGGGCACTCGACAGGAGGGGCCAGGAGCACAAAAGAGGGGTCTGAGAGGAGGAGGATCTGGGCTGCTCTTTGCAAATCCACTGCAACAGAGCAGGTAAAGTATAACATTTTTTTCTTCCTATAAAAATAACAAACTAGACTTTACAATCACTTTAAAGCAGCCCTGCATTAAGGCCTCATGCACACTGGATGTTATAATAACGTTATAAAAAACTCCAGTAGCTTTGCAGTGAGTTTTTCAACTTTTTTGCAAAAACGTTTTTTTTTTCCAATGGATCAAAAACGTTAAACTTTGGTGAGCTGCATTTTTGAGCGTTTATCAGTGTTTTTAGCTGTTTTTTTTTTTTTTTTTTACGTTATGTTATACTTACCCCGATCCTCTTTTTGGGTCCCCTGCTGGCGGTTCTGTTTCCTCCAACTTGCCTCCAACAGCAAGCCTCTTGCTATAGGGGGATTTGAGCAGGCTTCGCTCCTGAGTCGCACGCGGTGTGTCCATTCACACATGAATGTGGCTCCGCACAGCCCCACCCCCTGCTTTCTCATCATTGGCTCAATGGCTGTGATTGAAAGTGGCAGGAGCCAATGGCTCCTGCTGCTGTGTAAGACAATGAGAAGAGTGAGACCCAGGAGAGATGCTGCTCTCATGCACATCTCTGGATCAAGATAGGGGTCAGGCAAGTACAAGGGGTTTTCCTCATTGCTCTCTCACTTTCATTGAGGGACACAAAGTGGGGATGTCCAAAAGCTGTCAAGCTGAGGGGTGGGCAACACAGCAAACAAATGCTAAAAGACACAATAAAAAATATCAGAGCTGGGTCTGAAGCTGGCATCAGATAAGGCTGAAATGACCAACTAGCAGAACTTTGAGTGTGTGTGAACAGATCAGGTGGCAGTCATGCAAATCTGAGAAACTATTGATTGAAGCTGGAAAGCCCAAAAAAGCAGTCAGAATTAGTAGCTTGTGCCTAGTCAAGGGTGGGACCTGATTCTTGAGACCAGGAGCTTAGAAAATGATGGAACGAAAAGCCAGCGCACCCTTATTTGGGATTACAAAAAAAGGAATCGGTCTTCCTGAAAGGAGTGGCTGAGAGACTTTCACAGCCCAAACCACATCCAGACTATGGAAAGAAAAATTTTCTTTTGGTGAACTGGAGGGATGGAAGGAGGTCGTCTTGGATGAGGTAAAAGGCAAAAACTACCTACCCAAGAAATAAGTCCTGAACCCAAACACCACCTTGTCACTATGCAAAAATCAGAAAGTGTTCCTTGCATGAGGAGGCCACCACTTTCTAGCAGAGGTGGCGACTACAAGAAAAACTTCCTTATGGGTAAGAGTAATGGGAGGAATGTCTCTAACGGGTTCAAACAGCAAATTTCTTAGGAGCAGAGAAACAAGATTCAGATCTCACTGAGTGCTAAACAGGAAACCTGAACAAAAGTCTTAATCAAAAAACAAGAGGCAGACAGTCTCTTAAAGAGAACAGAAAGGGCAGAAACCTAAACCATGATAGTAATGACAGCCAAATGCTAGTTCAAAACCAGCTGTAGAAAGGAGAGATTTCACTCCACAGAGAAACGTCTGGTGGAGAAACATCTGGTGTGGAAACCCCAGGCCCTACAGATCTTGACTATGCGGCAGAGGCCACAAAGCGTCTGCCAGGAGTTTTACCAGGTTGGTGTACCACATCTACCTGGGCCAGTCCTGAGCAATGATTACTACCAGAATGCCCTCCATCTCAAGCCTGTGAAGCAGACAAGGAAGGAGTTACAGGGGAGGAAAGGCCCAGGTAAGGCTACACCGATCCCACAGAGCCTCTAGAACATTCACTGCATCTGCTAGATCCGTGTACCCAGAGACAAACCTGTTCAGTATGCTTCTGAACTTGGAGACTAGGCGGTCCACATTCAGGGCACCCCCCCCTCCTAACCTTTACACAGGTTTAAGAACTGATCTCTGTGTGAAAAGAAAACGCTCCCAGATCAAGCCACTGCTAGCTGAAGAAGTCTCTCTACCATTTGTCTATGCGTGCAATATACATGGTTGACAAGGATGGCATAAGAATTTATGCCCAGAACAGGATCTGCTATAGCCCTCGTTGCAGGAGACTTCTGCTTCCTCCCGAATGATTTGCGTATGCCATTACCATGGCATTATTAGACAGTCAAATTACCTGAAGTTTCAGGATGTTCATCTGGAGATGAGACTTTTTCCACCCACATACCCTATATAGCAAGAGGACTCCTCCCCAGCCCCATAGTTTGGCAGCCATAGAAAGGATTCTCAAAAAAGATAGGACGGAGGGACTTCCCTAACTTTACAGTTTTACAGAATTCTTGAGCCAGTAGACCAGAAAGTCTATTCCTCGGTCTTTCCAGAGAATAGATCAACTTGTCCCTTGAGTTTTGTGTTTTAGAGATCTGAAGTACAAATAAGCAAATGGAACTGCTTCAAACAAGGCTACCATCCGCAGCAAGTCAAACCGCTACCAGCCTGGAGTTTAAATCTGAGACCAGACTGTCTAAAGAGGAGTCTAGACATCAAGTTCAAAGGGGTAGAGAAAATAATGAGAATTTTTTGTTTACAGAGAGACGACTGCAGTGTGGTCCTTCCGTTTCTCCCACTGAGGAAGGGAGAACCTGGCACAACCGCTCTTGTCACCTGCAGCATACTTGATTATGTTTTCAAGAGCTCCCTTCAAAACATATGGATCAAATGCTTTTTTACACAAGGGTTCTGCAATCCTGCACTTTAGCCAAAGGGCCCTACGCATATGCACTGACATGAAACACGTGAGAATCACATCTGATATTTACTGCTACATCCATCCGCTCTACATGTTCTATAAGTGGGAGATCAACCACAGCAGTATTTAGATCTCTTTTAAGGTATTTTGAGCAGTAAGGTCACAGCCAGAATCAGATGAAGGGGCAGGACCAACTAGTGAGCTCAGAGCTCTGGACAGGACTTCCAACCACTTATCAGGTAGGTCTTTAAGGACAGGTACATCCTCTACTGGGATAGTAAGCACCTTGTTAGATGGGACACTGCTGGATCCACAGTAGGAACTGACAAATTCTGCATGAAATCTTCACAAAATGTATACAAGGCTAATAATCGCTTAGCGGGGGCCAACAGCTTATCAGGATGCCTCCAATCTTCACAGAGAATAGTTGGAAAAGCGGATGCAAAAGGAAAAGTCTAAGGAGTTTTAATAAACGGTGAAATAGTCTTCCTGAAAACAACTGCGATTTCTCAGGGGTAAGCTAATTGGTCAAGGACTGGAGCAACTCAGAATCTGAAACTCTGCAGTAGATGGCTCAGAAGTCCCCAAGGCTGTTGCCATATCAGATATAGAATCTGCAGGAGGCGGCACAACAGCACACTTGTGTCAATTAAAGTCAGCAAATAACTAGATTTGGGTCAAAGGCTTGCATGACCGTGATAAAAACCCCAACAGAGAGGGCCCTGTTACATCCAAAAGAGTCAAAGAGGATACACAGGACATAAAGACTTCAAGATCAGAACAGGATTCCAGGGTGCAGATACCAACACTGCCAGACATAGGCAATAGGCATGTTGCAAGCAGCCCTGAAGCCTTTAGTAGAATGTGAGCTGGGGGCACCCGGTAAAGGTCGCACTGTCCTCTCAAAGCTTTTGCCAGTGTTCTATCACCTGAAGGTAGCATCCTATAACCCATGGTCTATGACTTGATGTCCTGCATGATTAAGATATTATATTTTTATTTGTACCTTTCTAATAATTATTGGTGATTATAACGGGGCGGGGGCCCTGATCTAATGAGCCGACCTTACATTTTAACATATGTATTTTTTTTTCTCCTTTGACATCTTGAAAATAATCTCACCACCACCCCACAAAATATTATACTTGCACAGAACTGTGAGGCCATCTGGTTGTGGTTGCCAATTTCTTAGATTCCAGGAAGCACGGAGAACATAAATAATGCAGTTTCATTTGCTTGACTCTCCAACCCACACCAGCTGCAAGCTTGCTGGCAGACATTACCTAATGCTACACTGAATTAAAGCAACTTTATACAAACAAAACATGAAAACCGTTCGGATTAGACCTGCAAGTATATCACCCTGTAGTAGAAAATTATCTTTACAGAATTCCCAGCTTTCATATTTATCTTGTGAAAATCGAGAAATATTGTTTCATATTATCAAATTTTGTGCCAATGGAATAATGTTTACATTATTCCATTGGCACAAAATCTTTCATTCATTATCTTATTTGAAAGAGGTACTCCAATACAATCATGCAAAACCAGTGACATGCTGAAACAATATTCAGCTGCTGAATGGATCATGTACATGGAATTACAGAAAAGTTAAAAGTAGTACAGCCAAAGCTCATTTGGCTGTACTTCTTCTATGGATCACAGGAGTGCAGTTTGTTTTGCAGAGAGCGGGTTGAAGTCTGCTCTCTGCTGACGTCACAGAAGTCAGTCCATGCACCGCGGCATCACGACAATGGGGTCTGGACCGACACTTGGCTCAGCCTCTCTGAGAGCCGTTAAGGGCCTGGAGCCAGCCACCCCCGCCCCATCCACAGCTCAGCGCTCCAGTGAGCGAGGAGTGGTAGAGCAGAGAGCTTTGACTGACAGGCTGCAGCTCTCTGGTCACGGAGCTCTGAAAAAAGGAGAGATCGGCGGTGTTTGATCACTCGGTTCTCAGTGTAAAGGTGCCAGGGACAGATGCAGCATCGGACCGATGCTGTATCCACCTAGGCAAGTATGATTCAGGAAAAAAATTTAAAAAAGGATAAAGGATCAGTCCACCCCAACACTAAAATCTCTACATCTACAGATCTAACTTATCTAGCCCTGTAAAGAAAAAAAAAAAAAAAAAAAATATCAGTATACATTCCTTTTTTGAAGCCGATCCGGTCTCCAGAGGCGGAAGCTCTGCAGAGGAGACAGCCGACAACCGCTATGAAATTAATGGGGAGCGATGTCACCCATAGACTTACTATGGGGCTTCCGTTGTCGGATGTGTCCTCTGCACCCGCCTCCACAGCAAAGCCGCAGTGCACAGCTCAACGTGAAATCGGGTCTGCTTAAAAAAAAAAGTATGTATACTGATTTTTTCTTTACAGGGTTAGATAGGTTAGTGTTAGATCGTGGATGTCTGTAGATGTAGAGATTTTAGTGTTAAGGTGGACTTATCTTTTAACCGCTTCCCGACCGCATCACGCAGATGTACTGCGGCAGAAGGGCACGTACAAGGCAGATTAACGTACCTGTACGTTGCCCTTTAAGAAGCGCCGCGTGCGCCGGGAGCTCCGTGAGAGTCCCACGGACTCGATGTCCGAGGGCATACCCGTGATCGTCTCTCGGTGAGGAAGAATGGGGAGATGCTAATGTAAACAAGCATCTCCCTGTTCTGCCTAATGATACTGACACTGATCACATCTCCCTGTAATCAGGAGCGGTGATCAGTGATGTGTCACATGCAGCCCCCCTCCCCCACAGTTAGAATCACTCCCTAGGACACATTAACCCCTACAGCGCCATCTAGTGGTTAACCCCTACACTGCCAGTGACATTTTTACAGTAATCAATGCAATTTTATAACATTGATCGCTGTATTAATGCCAATGGTCCCAAAAATGTGTCAAAATGTCCAATGTATCCGCCATAATGTCGCAGTCAAGATAAAAATCGCTGACCGCCGCCATTACTAGTGAAAAAAAAAAATATCAATAAAAATGCCATAAAACTATCCCCTATTTTATAGACGCTATAACTTTTGCGCAAACCAAGCGCTTATTGCATTTTTTTTTACCAAAAATATGTAGAAGAATACGTATCAGCCTAAACTGAGGAAAAAATATTTATTATAGCAAAAAGTAAAAAAGAATGCGTTTTTTTCAAAATTGTCGCTTTTTTTGTTTATAGTGCAAAAAATAAAAACCGCACAGGTAATCAAATATCACCAAAAGAAAGCTCTATTTGTGGAAAAAAAAGGACGTCAATTTTTTTTTGGGAGCCACGTCGCACGACCGCGCAATTGTCAGTTAAAGCGATGCAGTGCCGAATCGCAAAAAGTGCTCTGGTCAGGAAGGGGGTAAATTCTTCCGGGGCTGAAGTGGTTAACAGGTCACTGGGTTGACAAGTACTGATGGGAATTTCAAGACTTACAGAAACACTAGTTAATGTTTGCAAGTTGGGGTCCAATTTACACAACTAGATGAAGAAATATAGCTTACCAACACAATCCCCAAACCCTTTTATGTAAAGTGATACTAGAACACAATGTTCATTTTCACATGAAAATAACAAAAGCAGATATTCAACAGATTGTATAAAATGAAAATTTTACTAAAAGACTGCAACTCTTTTCTTCTCAGCAACTGCAGAGATTTTTTTTTTGCTGTACCTGTTTTTTAATCATATACCTTTGCCATTTTTAATGACTTACTTTGAAGGTTCATGATAAACTATCTGAGCCACAGGCCTGATAGGCCTGAACACAACCTTCTATGGAGAATTCAATGCAGAGCCAAGTTCACAAACCCTCAGGAACTGTGATGGTTTTTACAACAGGAACACAAAATACACTTCAGATGATATCCATTGAATAAGAAGCCCCACTTTTCTGCTACCTTCCAATTCATATATGCAGTACTCACTTCTCTGTAATTGATTTCACTTGATTGTGCACCAAAGACACATAGTGATCGATCTGTACCTGAGGCACAAAACACACATTCGTTAGAAAAAAAATTCATCAGTGACAGAAAAGTTATTGATACATGCAATCTCATGAAAAAAAACTAGGGACACAAATAAAAAGGCAGATAAAGGAACTATGGTATACATAAAAAAATGAATAATAATTAAAAAAAAAAAGTAGGAAAATAAGTAACGGTTGACAAGGTACATGCTAACGCTTTAAAATTATTTACAGGATTCGGTTTCAGATAGGACAAAAAGAAAGCTTTCTGTCCCCGCTTCCTTGGCGCCTTGTAACAGTAGCACCACCCACAGTGCATGTACTGCGTCCCATTGGAAGCTGATTATGGGAAAAAAAGTCTATAAATCAGAGATGCATGTAGGTTCCCCAAATGTGTAATCAGATAACATAAGATAATGCATGCAACAAATGTATCTTTGTTTTGACCCCTTTTTGCTGCCAGAGCAGATCTTGCACACATTAAAACCCACAACCATTTGATATTTTTTGAAAGTAGGGACACTGGAGAATAAAACTGTGGTACATGCAATTTAAGTCATATTGTTTTATTGCAGCTGTTTATCAAACCCATATTAAAAAAAATAAAAACACAGTAAAGTAAAATTAGTTTTAGCGCACACAAATATACAGTCTATTACCCAATAATTTTTTATTGCCCAGCTCTGCCAGGGAATGACAGCTCTGAACCCTGAAGTGTAGAAAAGGTTGTTGCATCCACGTCTGTTCCATGTTGGATGATCTCCCTCTGCTCCACCCACCATACCTAGCCTGGTCCTGCAGAAGGTACAGCAGAGGCCGGAATAGAGGAAGTTTTCAGGAGTGTGTGGAAGTAATTGGGTGGCCACCTGAATCACTTAACAGAGTCAACAGTTGGCTTGACAGATGTAAACACACTCCTGGCTGCCATAGCAGCATGGAGTGTGTGTAAAAGCCTGTGCAGGCTGCCATTGTGATTCTTACATTGATAGCAGCAAAAAGTTTAGCATTAAAAACTAATTTACTGGCTCCTCTTTGTTGTCTAGATATTCTTTGCATAGTTACAAGGAGATAAGCGCATCACCAAATAGTACACAATTGCACATAGACAAAAAAGACGACTTTACGAATAAGCTTTAAAGTGGCACATGTTAGGAGGAGCTTGGGCAGTCTATTCCAGTGCTTCTCAACTCCAGTCCTCAAGGAGCCCCAACAGGTCATGTTTTCAAGATTTCCCTCAGATAAAACATCTGTGGTAATTACTAAGGCAATGAAAATGATCAAATCACCTGTGCAAAATAATGGAAGGGCCTGAAAACCTGACCTGTTGGGGCGCCTTGAAGACTGGAGTTGAGAAACACTGGTGTATTCAGCACCAGGTGGAACACACTACACACAAACCAAAATATCCACTCTGCATCAGATATAGAAATTAAAAAAAAAAAAAAAAAAAAAAAAACACAACATAGATCTAATGCTTTAAATAAATAAAATTGCTTACATTGGCTATGACCCGGAAGGGACGTCAAGACATTGCTCCGGGCCTCCTAGGTCATAGAGATGAGCGGAGGCCATCTTTCCTACACTAATCCCTATGACCATCCGCCACAACTGCCGAGTCTGTTCTGAGGCTTCCCGATGAGCCAGAAAAGCCCAAGAACCACCGAAAAGTGGCAGGAGGGGGGGGGATGAGTGGGTGACCCCTCCAGTCACTTCCAAAAGTGATCCAGCTAATCAGCCGCTCTGGTCACTTTTATCGGAAAGAGCGGCGGCTGCAGAAAACTTTAATACTGGGGTTTTGGCATTTAACTACAGCCATAACCCCCAGTATTAAACATCAAAGAAATGACATTTTCCCAGTTAGGCGGTCGGCAATTGGATATCAGTAGTGGACAAGTGTTTTTTCTTGAGCTTGGAGGGTCAAGCCAATATACACACCTGCATGGATCTGAATAACCATAATCTTTGGCCTTCTCCAGGACCTGCATCAAGCTTCTGTGTTTATTCACAGACTGGTGACCTGCATAAATTCTAGCAGTACAAGAAGGCAATATCCAACACTGCAGACGGGCAGAAGTTGGATGCTCAAACCATTCATCTCTGCTGTAAAAACTGGACCACGCAAATCACAATTTATAGCGATATCCACTTCACAGGACACACTCTCTTAAAACAAAAGCATATCATCTTCAAATTATAATAAACATAAAACAGGTTTAGCTATTGCACACCGATGTGCTAGTAATTGTACCTTGTATTTTTCGTACACAACTGGAGCAATGAATGCAACCAACACCCCTATAAAAAAAAAATGAATAAAGTTTACTATATAAAATTGGTCATTAGCTATACTAAAAAAAGACATCAAACTTACAAGAAAAATGCTTACCAAGTATTAAAAGTGTGATCCCATTAAACACAGCGCCTACGTAGGTCATCAGCCACATGAAAAGGGCAAGCTGGTTGGAAAAATGATCAGAGTAAATCTATTGTAGTATTTGGTATGATTAACAGCTATTAATACAGAAAAAACATTGTCTGTAAATTCTGTATCTTGGAATACAGTAGAGGACACAGGCGGGATATTCATAGACTCTGGGTTATAGGCTGTACTGTTAGACGATTGAAAACTGGCAAAGCTTTTGGACATACCTCCCTTGGGCGTACCCCTATAACCCTACCCTGCTCCATGAGACCTGTTTGTTTTACAAGCAATGAAGAGTTAACACAGGAACAGAGGGGAGGGTGGTCTGTGTCATATATGTACGCCAAGATATGGAATTTAGTCAAAATATGTTTTACCTTAATTGTACAGTACAGGACATAGACCGGATATTGATAGACCCTGGGGTGTCATCAATAAATGAATCAGAAAGGTGGGTAACCACAAGGCAAACAAAACTGTGCCAAATAGCCTAACTAAACAGAAAAGGGTCAAAGATCCAATCCAGAGTGCAGCAGAAAGAACACTGGCTGAAAGCACCATTCACAGAGGCCTGTACATCCACCTAGTAAAACCTGAAAAATGTGTGAACAGAAGACCAGATGGCAGCCTTAAAAAAACTGCGGTACAAATGCCTGATGTTGCTTATAGCTGTCTTATCCACTATCCACAATAGCGGACTTGAAGGCAGGGTGTCCTTTTCAAGAGCCTGCTGTCAGAATTTTTTGACATATATCCATATTCCTGGAAAGGAAGCGGTCATAACAGGATCGCAGCTGCAGAACTTGCAATTGGCTTTTATGTAAAAGTAATCCAAGCAACTCTGCAGCTCCCCAAGCAGCGTTTTTGCACCACTTGCGGGGCACTTTTAATCCCAAAAAAAGGGATTAAAAACTCCAGTTTTGCAGCACTTTGAAAGCGCTGCCCATTAATTCCAATGGGCAAGGGCGTTTTGGGAGTGCTGTATACAGCGCTCCCAATCCACCCCAAAAATGCTGCTTGCAGGACTTTTTTTCCAATCCCACAACGGCACCGCCCCAGTGTCAAAAGGCACACTGGAATGAATGAGAGGCCGTTTTCAGGTGCTTAGAGGCTATTTCTAGCGCTAAAGCGCCTGAAAACCACCCCAGTGTGAAAGGGGTCTAAGGGTCTTGTATGGATTGCGGGGGAAGCCCCACACCATTTTTTGTCATACAGTTCCAAACCTTTTGTTTACATTCGCCTGTTAGCCAGGAATCCCTGGCTGACAGCTGAATGAGCAAAGCAGGGATGAGTCACTAGTTGTTAGGGTGTCAGCAGGTGCCAGTTTTTTGACAACCAGCAACTCTGAGCTGGAACTGTCACAATTAGCTATGGTAGTAATACCACTGCTAAATGTTTCACTTTCTGCTGCAGCCAGAGGTCCAGTCTGCATTAAAATAAGGTGTAACAAATGCATTCAATCTTGCAAAATCATAAAAATGCATGCAGTATTTTTGTGAATTGCCTGCTGAAATGAACACTGTATGAGTTATTGTAAACCAAAAAAATCATGTATTTACCTCTTAATGAATTAGTCCCCAAGTTCAATACTTGCTATAGGGTTACAATAAGGGTCCGACAACCCTACCTGTCCACGTAATTTGTCCCTGTACCGGTGGAGGCTTTGCCCATCACAGTGGGCATACCTTTCCAGATGGGTCTTCAGGGTCTGGGAACCACAGGAATGGACCATGGCCCTGGACTCAAGCAGGAGTACTCAAGCAGGAACCAGTGTCTGAAGCAACATTACAGGAGGTCCCCACAGTGTGCGGTCCAGGTACATTTATCAAGGCTTTACTGAGGTTGCACCAATCTGGATGCCCAACTTCTGTTGAAGTAGAAGGCAGTGAAGAAGTCGATTGAAGAATTCGCAGTAAATAACTAGTTGAAACGCAAAAATGTTTCTATAAAAGGGAGAGGAAGTCCATCACCAGCAAGAAAACTTGGGTCTCAAGGAGTGGGGTAGAGTTATAGGGATATGCCCAAGAAGAACATGTCCAAAAAATTGCCAGTGTCCCTTCACCTGAAAGTAACAGCCTATAACCCAGAGTCTATAAATATCTAGCTTGTGCTATACAATTAAGATATTTATTCACAGGTCTTCTTCAAAGTGTAAAGCAATGAAAACTTTCCTCACCTTAAGTGAATCTATAAGGTCCTCCACAAGAAATAGGCGCACAATGTACTTCAAAGCACTGTTGATGTGGACAAGGGATGAACTCACTTTCTTCTGGAAGCTGTCAGAGGAAAGGGTGATGTCTTGGTCCAGAAGAGCCCTGTAAAACAAAAATATAATTTTATTCAAACAGAAACATTCATCTAGCAGGTATTTTTAGATGCATTTGTAAGATACTGCACCAAAGCTCTCAGGGTGGAAAAAAATATTGTGCTCTAAACTACATCAGTGTCTTTTAGAGGATGACTATTTTAGGAGTGTGAATATTTTATATATGTTTTAGGAGTGGTGTCTGACTAAAAATGGATTATAATCATTGTTTTTACAGCAGTGTAGTGTGGCAAGGGTTTATTTCATACTGCACATCTACATTTAGGCTGGGTTCACACTGGTGCGACACGACAGCCGTCCTACTTTGGATCCGACTTTGCCCTGCGACATGAAGCCGGCATGTGTCCGACTTTCAATGAACGGGGATCCGACTTGGATCCCCGCCAATGCCGGCACTGTGTTTGGTATGAATCTTTAGGGGGGAACTCCGCGCCAAATTTTAAATAAAAAACCGGCATGGGTTCCCCCTCCAGAGGCATACCAGGCCCTTGGGTCTGGTATGGACCTTGAGGGGAACCCCCTACGCCGAAAAAACGGCGTGGGGGGTCGCCCCCAATCCATACCAGACCCTTATCCGAGCACGCAGCCCGGCCGGACAGGAATGGGGGTGGGGACGAGCGAGCGCCCCCCCCCCCTCCTGAACCGTACCAGGCCGCATGCCCTCAACATGGGGGGTGGTGCCTTGGGGGAGGGGGGCGCGCTGCGGCCCCCCCACCCCAAAGCACCTTGTCCCCATGTCGATGAGGACAAGGGCCTCTTCCCGACAACCCTGGCCGTTGGTTGTCGGGGTCTGCGGGCGGGGGGCTTATCGGAATCCGGGAGCCCCCTTTAATAAGGGAGCCCCCAGATCCCGGCCCCCCACCCTATGTGAATGAGTATGGGGTACAGCGTACCCCTACCCATTCACCTAGGAAAAAAGTGTCAATTTAAAAAAAAACACTACACAGATTTTTAAAGCATTTTATTAGACAGCTCCGGGGGTCTTCTTCCGACTTCGGGGGTCTCTCCGGTTCTTCTCCACGCTCTCCGGATCTTCTGCCGGGCTCCTCCGCTCTCTTCTGCTCTTTTGCCGCTCTTTTGCTAAAGCGGAGGAGCCCGGTCTTCAATCTTCTGCCTTCTGCCTTCTGCCCTCTTCTCCTGATGTTGACACGACGCTCTCTGGGGCTAGAATGCTCTCTGTGCGCTCTGCTCTGACTTATATAGGCGGTGACCCCGCCCCCTTATGCCGTCACAGTCCCTGGGCATGCTGGGACTGTGACGTTTTAGGGGGCGTGGTCATCACCCGATGACCACGCCCCCTAAAACGTCACAGTCCCAGCATGCCCAGGGACTGTGACGGCATAAGGGGGCGGGGTCACCGCCTATATAAGTCAGAGCAGAGCGCACAGAGAGCATTCTAGCCCCAGAGAGCGTCGTGTCAACATCAGGAGAAGAGGGCAGAAGGCAGAAGGCAGAAGATTGAAGACCGGGCTCCTCCGCTTTAGCAAAAGAGCGGCAAAAGAGCAGAAGAGAGCGGAGGAGCCCGGCAGAAGATCCGGAGAGCGTGGAGAAGAACCGGAGAGACCCCCGAAGTCGGAAGAAGACCCCCGGAGCTGTCTAATAAAATGCTTTAAAAATCTGTGTAGTGTTTTTTTTTTAAATTGACACTTTTTTCCTAGGTGAATGGGTAGGGGTACGCTGTACCCCATACTCATTCACATAGGGTGGGGGGCCGGGATCTGGGGGCTCCCTTATTAAAGGGGGCTCCCGGATTCCGATAAGCCCCCCGCCCGCAGACCCCGACAACCAACGGCCAGGGTTGTCGGGAAGAGGCCCTTGTCCTCATCAACATGGGGACAAGGTGCTTTGGGGTGGGGGGCCGCAGCGCGCCCCCTCCCCCAAAGCACCAACCCCCCATGTTGAGGGCATGCGGCCTGGTACGGCTCAGGAGGGGGGGGGGCGCTCGCTCGTCCCCACCCCCATTCCTGTCCGGCCGGGCTGCGTGCTCGGATAAGGGTCTGGTATGGATTGGGGGGGACCCCCACGCCGTTTTTATCGGCGTAGGGGGTTCCCCTCAAGGTCCATACCAGACCCAAGGGCCTGGTATGCTCCTGGAGGGGGAACCCATGCCGGTTTTTTATTTAAAATTTGGCGCGGAGTTCCCCCTCAAGAACATCTGAGCACAAGTCGCGTGCCAAAGTCGGATCATGCAAGACGGCAATCCGACTTTGATCCGACTTCAATGATAGTCAATAGACTGAAGTAGGATCAAAGTCGGACCAAAGTAGTACAGGGAGCATTTCTAAAGTCGGAACGACTTGTGTCGGACCAGTTAGGACGGCTCCCATAGGGAAACATTAAATTTCACACGTCATGCGACATGAGCTCCCAATGTCGGAGCGTTTGTCGGACCAGTGTGAACCCAGCCTTATAGTACTTTTCATACTAACTGCTTTGTGGTTATTTAAATATAGCTGAACACACAGGTGCCTAATCATTCACCTTCTGAAATGTATACAAAAATGGTGCAAACTCTCTGCTACTCGATAATTGTATTAAACAATGAACATCAAGCAGAACAACAACAACTGATGCATTTATGAATTAAAACTATTACCCATAAGTTGTTAAATGAAGTACAAGTGAATCTGACTTTGTGCCAGATTCCTGTAATCAACTTTACAGCAGTATTCAAACAGTTAGAGACAGCACTAGGAGGAAATCATGTGTGCATGCACAAGTGCTCCTTCTGCTCTATTATAGGGTCACAGGCTGGGGGCAGGGAGATGACCAGGCTGTATCACATATTTTTGCAGAAGAGGAACGCCTGGACACAAATTTGACAGCGCTGTCTGGCAGGGTTGTGCAATTTTCAGAACTGCAAGAACAGAAATAAAAATCCTTTCACAGGCAATATGCCGTAGTTGTGTTTCAACTTTGTATGTAGCAGTTTGTCTGGAGTTCAACTTCTGTATTAGCTCATAAGAGATGGGGAATTCCTATTGTGCCAAGCAATTATATCATTTCAGAGTTGTGATAATCACAGCTTTTTGTTTGATGTAGTATAATGGGAAGCAATTAGCCTTTGCTAGAAAGCCTTGCTTATAAAATGTGAATAAAAAAATCCATCTGACTATTGATTTGGGGGCCATCTGTGCATGCAGTGTTTCAGAGATGCAGCTTCTGAATAGGCGAATGCTAAAATTCATTTTATAACCAATACCATAATGTTCTTTTGTAAAGATTACTAGAAGTAAAATTATGTTATTCTTTAAATTGGGATTTTGTGGACAATTATTAGCAGCATAGCTGATAATCTACACCAAATAACAATCAGTAGGATTTCTGGTTTGGTTTAAACCCCCTTAGAACATGTGTCTACAAAGAAGATTAAACAGCCCAGACGGTCAATTTAACCACTTCAATACCGGGCACTTTCATTCCCCTTTCTGCCCAGGCCAATTTTCATCGTTGTCATACTTTGAATGACAATTGCGCAATCATGTATGCTGTTAGATTTGCTGCAATTATGTGGTAAAGAAGAATAAAACACAGGAAGATAACGCATGCAAGGTTTAGCAGACACCATAAGGTGCTGTAACAAACCTCCTGATTACAGGCAAACCCTTCAAAGAACGCCCCCACCCATTTCTGCTTAAGTGACTGTAACAATATGTAAAGTAAAAGATAAAATTATACATTTTATCAAGGAGGGTATATTTTTCAGCAGCTGCATTAACATAAAAATCTGCAGATAGCCATATTCTCATTACTGAAACCAAACCATGCTGAGCCGGATTGCCAACAGGGAAGCAAGACTAGCTTAGCAGTGTCACCACTGCATCCACCATCATACATAACTGCGTTGGTCAAACAATGCCTCCTAAATAATGTGGGGAAAAACAGCTCTTACTTGAATGGATGTCCTTCATCAGACTTCTGGACGGCTTGCATGACAGATTTGTAGATACGGAAGCTAATTGTGACAGTCAGCAGGGACAATACGAGATACGATACAACACTAATGATGCTAAATGCTGCCAAGGACAAAAGCAGCACCATAATGGCTCCAAAAACCATCCCAGATTTCTTCACATCTCTCCAGTACAGCAGATCATGAACTGGAAAAAAAAATATAAATAAAATAGATACAAATTTAAAAAAAAAAGGAAAAGAAAGAAGAAAAAAAAAAAAAAAAAAAATTATTTCACCTTGGCAAAACTTGAAATAGTTCACATATCAGAACAGTTTATATTAATGTCAAGAACACATTTTGATTGCTAACTAGACAATTGACAATTCTATTTTTATGAAGGACTAAAAGCATTTAGGCAGCTGCCATTCCCTGATTAACAACCCAATGGTAACGATATTCAAATAAGGTCTGACTTTCTTCTAGGAGATGTAATCATTGCCTGAATTGATTGGGAAATATCGGGGCTAAAGACCAACTAATATACTAAGCTTTGGCTGTAGAGCTCGTCTATTAGGCATGAAAATATGAATCTGATTATCCCCTTTCTAGAAGTAAAAGGGGATTAATCATTTTATTATGTATGCTTCAAAAAGAAAATTCACTCAAGTCAATGGAAAAAATCTAAAGTGGATTCACATGTGTTTTTTGCTGTCCCTCTTCTACATTTAAGCAGGCCATACATTATGTGACCATGGGTCGCAGGAAAGAAAATCGTTTGATTCCCCCAGAGCTACTGTGGGGGGAGCTCTCCTAGCCAGAAGAACAGCAATTACTGCTAGCAGCTATGGCCGCTGGTTGTACCCAGGTACATACAATCAGCCTGCCCATACATGGATTGAACCTTGGCTGGTCCCTGCTGAAAATCAGCCAAGATTCAATCCATTTATGGCCAGCTTTAAAAAAAAAACGGGGCTGGGAGCCGATCATGTGACTGGACCAGAGCGCCCTGAGAATAGGCAAGTAGACATCTTTCCTTTACAGGGTAGTTAGAAAAGGCTTAGAATAGAGGTGGAAAAAGGTTTAGGTGTAGTTAATATAGGACTGGAATTCTACTTTAACACCTGTAAGGGTGACACATTATTAAAAAGAGGAGCTCCTGTCATTTTTGTGTTTATTAAAAGTCAGCAGCTACAAAAAAACTGTAGCAGCTGACTTTTAAATAACACACACTCACTTTTCCTACGATCCAGTGATGTGCTCACCCGAGCCATCCCTTGCCTTGGTCTTCCCACCCCGATGCCGGCATCTCAACTGTGGGCACCGGGTTGCGACAGCATGTGGCTTCACAGCTGGGTACCCACTGGGCTTGTGTATGCCGTCCATTGTGGATGGTCCCGCAGGTCTCTTGAACCTGTGAGGTGTCCCAGATGACTGCGGGGAGGGGAGAACTTCTGCTCGGATCACTTCCGATCCGAGCGAAAGTGGGAATGGGTACCTGTCAAAATCAGGTATATATCAAATGCTAGGTCCACCTAAAGCAATACAACTCACATCAGTACTTGAGATGAACTGTACTAAAAGAAAGTCAAGTGGAAAACCCATCTGTTTAAATGCAGAAAAACTCAAAATACAAGAACAGAGGGGGGGGGGGGGAAAATACAGGGTGACAAGGAATTCAGAGCAAGTAATTCTAAAAACTGTCCAAGATGTCCCACATCCTATTACTGGTACTTCATACAGGAGGCACTTTCATTCTTGAAAGTCCACCCAAGTACCTCCCTCTCTCTACAGAGCTGGCACATTAACTGCAATTCCAATGACAACTTTAACATGACATGAAATATATCTCTCTCTCAATATATATATATATATATATATATATATATTACACCGTATTTATCGGCATATAACACGCAGCCTCACTATTGCCATCAATGCAGCCTGATCAATGCCCATCTGCAGCCTCACAAGTGCCATCAATGCAGCCTCATCAGTCCATGTCAATGCAGCCTCACCATTGCCATCAATGCAGCAGCCTCACCATTGCCATCAATGCAGCAGCCTCACCATTGCCATCTATGCAGCAGCCTCACCATTGCCATCTATGCAGCAGCCTCACCATTGCCATCTATGCAGCAGCCTCACCATTGCCATCTATGCAGCAGCCTCACCATTGCCATCTATGCTATGCAGCAGCCTCACCATTGCTATCAGTGCAGCCTGATCGATGCCCATCTGCAGCCTAAAGGGGACAGGGAGGGGGGCGAGACGAGCGCTGACAGATTACATACAGTGAGAATGTCCTATGATAGACAGAACAGTGGTCCACGGTGGCCCAGGAGACGGGAGTTCCTATTACAGAGGCCGCCAAGTAAACAGGAGATTCTCACTGTATGTAATCTGATGGCGCTCATCCCGCCCCCCTCCCTGGCAGCTAAAATTGAAGTATCGGCGTATAACACGCACACGGTCTTTGCACCCGATTTTCATGGTGAAAAAGTGAGTGTTATACGCCAATAAATACAGTATATATATATATATATATATATATATATATATATATATATATATATATATATATATACATACATATATACATATATACACATACATACACACACACACACACACACACACAGTGTATATATATATATATATATATATATATATATATATATATATATATATATATCTATATAGATATAGATATATATATATATATATATATATAGATATATAGATATCTCTATCGGTGCCATGAAATTATACAGTGACGGAAAATCATATTTGATACCCTGCTGATTTTGTACGTTTGCCCACTGACAAAGAAGCGATCAGTCTAGAATTTTAATGGTAGGTTTATTTTTTCACAGTGAGACAAACAAAAAAAATCCAGAAAAACGCATTTCAAAAAAGTTATAAATTGATTTGCATTTTAATGAGTAAAATAAGTATTTGACCCCTTTGCAAAACATGACTTAGTACTTGGTGGCAAAACCCTTGTTGGCAATCACAGAGGTCAGACGTTTCTTGTAGTTGGCCACCAGGTTTGCACACATCTCAGGAGGGATTTTGTCCCACTCCTCTTTGTAGATCCTCTCCAAGTCATTAAGGTTTCGAGGCTGATGTGTGGCAACGTGAGCCTAAAGCTCCCTCCACATATTTTCTATGGGATTAAGGTCTGAAGACAGGCTAGGTAAATCCAGGACCTAATGTGTTTCTTTTTGAGACACTCCTTTGTTGCTGGCCATGTGTTTTGGGTCATTGTCATGCTGGAATACCCATCCATGACCCATTTTCAATGTCCTGGCAGAGGGAAGGAGGTTCTCACCAAAGATTTGACGGTACATTGCCCCATCCATCATCCCTTTGATGCGGTGAAGTTGTCCTGTCCCCTTAGCAGAAAAACACCCCCAAAGCATAATGCTTCCACCTCCATGTTTGATGGTGGGGATGGTGTTCTTGGGGTAATAGGCAGCATTCCACCTCCTCCAAACAGGGCGAGTTGGAGTTGATGCCAAAGAGCTAGATTTTGGTCTCATCTAACTACAACACTTTCACCCAGTTCTCCTCGGAATCATTCAGATGTTCATTAGCAAACTTCGGATGGGCCTGTACATGTACTTTGAGCAGGGGAACCTTGCGGGTGCTGCAGGATTTCAGTCCTTCATGGCGTAGTGCCACGTAGTTACCAATTCAAGCACACAGCCCAGCTGGTCAGGAAAGGAGGTGGGGACGAGCAAGCGCCCCCCCCCCCCCCCCCCCCTCCTGAACCGTACCAGGCTGCACCCCCCACCCGAAAGCACCTTGTCCCCATGAAGATGAGGACAAGGGCCTCTTCCAGACAACCCTGGCCGTTAGTTGTCGGGGTCTGCGGGTGGGGGGCTTATCGGAATCTGGAAGCTCCCTTTGACAAGGTGGCCCCCAGATTCTGGCACCCCTACCCAATGTGAATGAGTATAGGGTACATTGTACCCCTACCCATTCGCCTAAAAAAAAAAAAAAAAAAAAAGTGTCAAAAATAAAAACGCAGTACACAGGTTTTTAAAGTATTTTATTAAGGCAGCTCCGGCATCACTTCCGATTTCCTCTCCCCTCTCTGGGTCTTCTCCGCTGATGTCTTCTAGCCCTCTCCGGTTCTTCTCCCTCTGTCTTCAGCCTCTGGCGGGTCTTCTCCTCTGTCTTCTCCCTCTGTTCTTCCGATGTTGACTCGAAGCGCTCTCCCGCTCGGGGCATGATGGGGCGGTGATGTCATAAGGTGCGGGGCCTCTGGGTGACGTCACCCAGTGGCCCCACCCCATGTCAATATAAGTAGTGGCTCACCGCGCACACAGCATTAGAGCGGGAGAGAGCGTTGAGTCAACATCGGAAGAACAGAAGAAGACAGCGGACAAGACCAGGCAGAGGCAGAAGATATCACGCCGGAGCTGTCTTCATTAATTAAGTTTAAAAACCTGTGTACTGTATTTTATAGTTGACTTTTTTTTTTTTTTTTTTTTTTTTTTTTTTTTTTAGGTGAATGGGTAGGGGTAAGGGTCTGGTATGGATTTTGTGGGGGACCCCCACGCCGTTTTTTAACCACTTCCCTACCCGCCCATAGTCATATGACGTCCACAGATGGGATCTCCCATCCTGGGTGGACGTCATATGACGTCCTGGGATTCCCGGCCGTCTAGGGGGCGTGCGCGCGCCGCCGGGCACCCGCGATTGCCCGTTAACCGGGCCGGCATGTGGATCTGTGTGTGTAAACACACAGATCCACAGCCTGTCAGCTCTGAGGAGAGCGATCTGTGTTCCCAGAACGGAGGAACACTGATCGGTCTCCTCCCCTAGTGCGTCCCCTCCCCTTTCAGTTAGAATCATTCCCTAGGAAACATATTAACCCCTCCCCGCCCCCTAGTGGTTAACCCCTTCACTGCCTGTCACATTTACACAGTAATCAATGCAATTTTATAGCATTGATCGCTGTATAAATGTGATTGGTTCCAAAAATGTGTCAAAAGTGTCCGATGTGTCCGCCATAATGTCGCAGTCACCAAAAAAAAAAAATCGCGATCGCCGCTAAAAAAAATAAAAAAATTTTTTTTTTTAAAAAATGCCATAAATCTATCCTGTATTTTGTAGACGCTATAACTTTTGCGCAAACCAATCAATATACGGTTATTGCGATTTTTTTTACCAAAAATATGTAGAAGAATACATATCGGCCTAAACTGAGGAAAAAATGTGTTTTTAAAAAAAAAAATTGGGATATTTATTATAGCAAAAAGTAAAAAATATTGTGTTTTTTTCAAAATTGTCGCTCTTCTTTTGTTTATAGCGCAAAAAATAAAAACCGCAGAGGCGATCAAATACCACCAAAAAAAAGCTCTATTTGTGGTAAAAAAAAGGACGTCAATTTCTTTTGGGTACAACGTCGCACGACCGCGCAATTGACGTTTAAAGTGCGACAGCGCTGAAAACTAAAAATTGGCCTGGGAAGGAAGGGGGTGAAATTGCCCGGTATTGAACCGGTTAAAATCCATACCAGAATACCATACTGAAGAGCCGGGTATGCTCTTGGAGGGGGAACCATGCGTTTTTTTTTTTTAATTTGGAGTGGAGTTCCCCTTCAAGATCATCAGAGCACAAGTCGCATGCCAAAGTCGGATCAGTTAAGACGGCTCTCATAGGGAAACATTAATTTTCACGCGACATGAGCTCCCAATGTCTGAGCGTTTGTCGTACAAGTGTGAACCCGGCCTGATAGGGGATCAAATACTTATTTCACTCATTAAAATGCAAATCAATTTATAACTTTTTTGAAACATGTTTTTCTGGATATTTTTGTTGTTATTCTGTCTCTCACTGTCAGGCTGCATTCACACCTGAGCGTTTCAAAGTCGTGCATTTTTACCACGTTTTTTGCCGTGGTCACCAATGTAAAAAGCAGAAAAAAAAACTCCTGTAATCTGTTCCAAAAGAAGCTCATGTTCTTTTTTGAGCTTAAGGCGTTTTTTCAGGCGTTTTGCTTCAGGTGACAAAACGCTCAGATGTGAACAGGTGTCATTGAAATGAATGGGATTTTGCATGTTGGGCGTTTTACGAGCGTTTTAGGAGCTGAAAACACTCAGGTGTGAATGCAGCCTCAAAATAAACCTACCATTAAAATTATAGACTGATCGGTTCTTTGTCAGTGGGCAAACGTACAAAAATCAGCAGGGGATCAAAATACTTTTTTTCCTTCACTGTACTACCGAAGCTGAAAATACCATGGCTTTTAAAGAAAGGGGCTTTCCTTTAATTAAAGGGTATACTGTAAATTTTATATTTGCCTGTGTTTTCTAAATCTAGTTTAAGCATCCGGTCATCAGTCTTCTACTCTCAGCCTGCACTCTGCAGTTATGAAACTGCATAATTATATCTTTGTTACAAGTCACAATGAGAGATGGTGCAGGAGGGGGCTGATCTGTGCTGATGATCTTCGGAAATCGCAGTATTTAGCTAAATATGTTCAGTATCTGTTACGGCAGGGAAAATACTTGTCACAATCATTACATTTTTAATAAATGGAACTCTAGGTGTAATTTTAAATAGTACTTTAGACTGTAATAGCCTCTAGTTTCTTTGCAGCACTGTCAGCCAACTCTCTATGCAATGCAGTAAAGTAGAGCACAGGGTTGATCTTCTGCATTGCTGCTCCTTTACCAACCAATTCTAAGGCTGGGTCATTCCTTGACAAACTCTATTGTTCTAACTGCAGGAGAGCATAGAGGCAGAACATGTGATGTGTAAATATGTTCAGCTAATTTTGTTTTCCAGACATTTTCGTTTTTTTGGCAACTAGAACACTTCACATGTATGTATTTCAATTGTGACTTTTGCCATTTGCTTACAGTAATGTAAAATACCTTAAAATGTGTCTGACCAAAAAAAAAAAAAAAAAAAAAAAAAAAAAAAAAATGAAAAAAACAAAAATATGTAATATATGCACATTTTCCACTAAACCAACACTGCAGTACAGAAAAATATTCATCTACCAGAAATGCAGTGTGCTCCCAAACTCCAGTCTGACAACACATTGGGGTTTGATTAACTAAAACTGGAGAGTGCAAAATCTGGTGCAGCTGTGATGGTAGCCAATCATCTTCTGACTTTAACTTGTTCAATTAAGCTTTGACAAAAAAAAAAATAATATGGAAGCTGGTTGGTTACCATGCACATCTGCACCAGATTTTGCACTCTCCAGTTTTAGAAAATCAATCCCAGTGCCTCTGCTAAAGTAAACACATCAAAGCAGTGTCTGCCCTGCCTTCCCATGCTGCCCTACAGAACACCTCTTCCTGTCCTCATCTCTATAAGGCCTCTTGCACACTGGACGTCAAAATAACGCTACAAAAAGGCCAGTAGCTTTGCAGTGAGTTTTTCAACATTTTTTGCAATGGAGTTTTGACTTTTTTTTTTTTCAATGGATCAAAAACATCGAAAAACACTGGCGAGCCACGTTTTTGAGCGTTTGACATTAGAGCATTTTTACAGCTGAAAACAGCAAAAAAAAAAAAAAAAAAAAAAAAAAAAAAAAAAAAAAAACCTCCTCAGAACACATGCCCCAGCCAAAAACTGCTGATAACAGCCTAGGTGTGCATGGACACATAACAAGTTGGGAAGTTTATTGGCTGTAGAAAAAAAAAGTCTGAAGCCAAAAAAACAGCTGCTGTAAAAACGTCCAAAAATGTCCAGTGTACATGAGGCTTCACTTAGAGAGCAGTTCTGTAGCCCAGAAGGGGAGAATTCAGGCAGAGCTGCTAACACTGCTTAGTATTTCAGTGCAGTAAAGGCTTCAGGGTTTTCATCTTTATCGTATGCCCGGCACAAACGATCCGATTATCGGACAAATGATCGTCCGTTTTTTTTTTGCATACTAATCTCACGTCAAATCTGAAGAGTTTACTAAAGTCACGAAAATTCCCGTACGACAGCATAAAAATTCGGAAGTGATATCATGTGTTGTAATGCATTTTCGAACGATAAGTGTACTGGTTAAACGAAAATCGTACGATCTGGCATCGTACAAAATACATTTCCGTGCATGTCCGATAGAATAATATCGGATTAACTGTCCTGATCGGCTCTCGAAAGCTCTGCACTAACATTTCCGATTATTGTACGATCGATTTGAATGCGGCATTTTTCGTACGATTTTCGGATAGTGTGTACGGGGCTTAAATCTTGGTGGCCAGACTTAAAGTGGATGTAAACCCGAAAATTTTTTTTTGTCATAATGTAGAGTATAAGATTTCCTATAATTTGAGCCCAGTCTTGCCACAAAGAGTTAATCGAGCTCTAAGCAATCCTCTTTTATTGTTCAGTGAGATAAAACTTGACAAACAGAGAAAAACTTTGTCAAATCCTCCCCCTTGCTGTGAGTGACAGGTGATTTACATATCTCGTGCACTAGCCTAAGACATGCATTCTTTTTTAATTCCCACCCCCACTTATTTCTTCAGCAGCTCTGCAAGGACTGGCTGCTCCACACCTCAGCATGATTTGGCATGCTGAAGTCATGTGGTTACTTTCCTGTCTTTTCACTGGATGTTAGAGATCATAGCAGAAGTTCAGTGTAAGAAATACACAGGAGAAAATGCATATTGACAAGGGGAGTGTAGAGGTGGGCGGGGAGTTTACTGACATCACGACTCCACCCACCGAGCTCCAGACAACAGACCCACCCACAGAATATGCAGTTTTTCGGGTCTCATAACAGACAGAGGGGAGACATTTGACAGGTAAAGATACATGCAGGAGGCGTGTATATCCTTATAGATAACCCCTATGGCAGTAGTTTAGAAAGGATGACATTGGGTTTACATCCACTTTAAAGCCAGCAAGAACAATGTACTTCGCTTCACAAGTGAAACCTAAAAAGGGGCTAGACAAATGACAGAATTCTTGAGGCAGTAAATCAGAATCTAGTAGTCAGCAGTGACTTTGATTACTACAATGACAAAAATAGAAAAGGTTGGGAAAACAAGTTAGACATTATCATTTTCTGGGCATACTGACAACCAGATATTTAAAAAACTGCCACTTAACATATGAGTTCACCAACACTGAGATCCACCATCCCTCAACAGCGATGCTCCATCCTAGCTAAGGCTAGGTACAAAACGTAAAGTTTTTTTTTTTCTTTTTTTGTTTAACCACTTCAGCCCTGGAAGGATTTGCCCCCTTCCTGATCAGAGCACTTTTTGCGATTCGGCACTGCGTCGCTTTAACTGACAATTGCACGGTCGTGCGACGTTGTAACCAAACAAAATAGAGCTTTTTTTTGGTGGTATTTGATCGCCTCTGCGGTTTTTATTTT
The DNA here is from genome assembly GCF_042186555.1 of Aquarana catesbeiana. NCBI lineage: Eukaryota > Metazoa > Chordata > Amphibia > Anura > Ranidae > Aquarana > Aquarana catesbeiana. The sequence continues at coordinate 223,840,439 of NC_133334.1, read as the reverse complement.
TTGCGCTGTAAACAAAAACAAAAAAAAAAAAAAAGCTATAACTATCCTCCAAAAATATGTAAAAAAATTTTTTTCTTCCTCAGTTTAGGCCGATACGTATTCTTCTACATATATTTGGTAAAAAAAAAAAAAATAATATATAATATATATATATATATATATATATATATATATATATATATATATATATATATATATATATATATATATATATATATATATATATAAAACTTATGGCATTTTTATTATTATTTTTTTTTTTTATTAGTAATGGCGGCAATCTGCGATTTTTATTGTTACTGCGACATTATGGCGGACACATCGGACACTATTTTGGGACCACTGTCATTTATACCGATCAGTGCTATAAAAATGCACTGATTACGGTGTAAATAACACTGGTCGTGAAGGGGTTAACCACTAGGGGGCGATGAAGGGGTTAAGTGTGTCCTAGGGAGTGATAGGCTTCAACACAGATGACAGGGATCAGTGATCTCTGTCATGACACTAGGCAGAACCGGGAAATGCCTTGTTTACAAAGGCATCTCCCCGTTCTACCTCTCTGTGACGCGATTGCGGACATTGAATGCCGCTTCTTAAAGGGGACACCGCTGTACGCTCTTTTGCACACCCGTGCCATTCTGCCAACTTACATCGTCGTGCAGTGGTTAATACAGCAGGCTGAACGAAAAATAAAAAAACTGACAGATTGCCATAATAACGTACACAATGTTAGTGCGGCGATCTCCCTACTGTGCCTTTGTGTTCTGACAGGGGGCTGCCCCCTGTCAGAACACAACGATCAGGGCTCGGATACTTATTTACTAGCATGTACCCAGTGAAGCGACTGGCCTCAAGTGATACAGAGATGAAACAAATCCCCCTACATAAGTTGTACATATTAAAGAGGAACTGCTTACATAATTTGTAATAAAAACATCTTTGCCATTCTGAAGCTTCCCTCCAACCACTTTGCATATTATTTTACATATACTGTGATTCTGTACTCGCCAAATATGCTGCAGAAATCTCCCTCCACTGAGTCTGGCTGCAATCATTTTAACTGTGGGCAGCTGAAGCTGCTGCCTGTTCACTTCCTGGATTTACACAGAGGCACACCTCCAGCTCTGCAGCGCTCATTATGACTTAAGACTCACCCCCCCTCCCTTCCTGGTAAACTCTCACAAGAGTGAGAGAGAGCTGTGCATATCATAAGCCTAGGCTTTTACCAGACAAGAAACAGGAAGTGGGCTGTAAAAGGTATTTAATGTCAGAAAAAAAAAAAAAAAAAAAAGAAGTTTTACTATCCAAAGTTAAAACAACAAAGGCAGAAGATTTAATAGATGGAAAGATGAAAAAAAATTACTGAATTTCTGCTTTAATCTGCAATCAAAGTCCAGAAACCTAAAGCTCCGCTGAGCTTTCAGAAAGCAGAAGTTGGGGAGCTGAAGTTACACTCCGCAGAGCTCAATGAAGAGAGGTCTGACAGCTGAGTGGAGGGAAGGGAAGGGACACACCTCCTTCTTCACACAGGAACAGAGCTGAGGTTATCAATCACAGGCTGTGTGCTGGAGCTCCCCTCCCTGTCACCCTTTTTGCTCTTGGTGTCAGGAAAATTTGTCAAAATAGCAGAGGAAGGAGGTAGCAGACAGAAATGATACTTAGTGCTCGGGATTGAGACAAGAACACGCTATAGGAGGGATATGCTTTGTTCATATTTCATGTTAGATTTATAGCATGCGCCCGAAAACCATTGTGCACAGTATGTACATACGTGTCACACATGGAGGAACATATAATGCTACACAGTTTTTTAGGACTATGAAATGTATAAGTCAACTTAGCTGCTGTGTCCATTAGTCTGTACTCTCATTTAATAATAACTTAAAAAAAAAAAAAAAAAAAAAAAAGAGAACACTACCAAATTATCAACCTGCATTACTTTCATGGTTCATCCATTTTCAACATTGTTCATTGACCCTTCATGACATCTGTTCTTGCAGGTACAGACACGTATTGGACCAACCCAAATACACGCTACTGGTGCCTGATCTAAAAGACAACAGACTGTACATTTCCACTTTTAGATCTAGCAAATCCAATTATGCAATTATAGTATAAAAAATTAAACACAACTCAGGCAGCCAATCTATAAACGACAGCCTAACAAAAAGTATAATTAAATCTGACAGGAGTTCCATGCCATGATCATGTAATAGACAAAGAAGAGACAATAACATCAGCTGTGTGGGAATATTATAATAGTACAGATATGACTAATATAACCACACCAACCATCTGATACCTAGGCAGATATCTATAAACCTAGAGTGTTAAGAACTGTATATTAACTGACAAAGGGAAAAAGATTTGATCGATGGATCACTGTATAAACACTGGTACAGTCTTGTGGGACAGATGAAATGCATTTTTAAAGTGTATGTAAAAGACCTATTTTATGTAGAGCTTGAAGCTGTTAACTGTGGCCCAGCTGGGGTTGTTCGCCCTCTCCACTGGTCCTGGCTACCACGGTCTCTGGTACAGAAAGGAATTGGAAAACCAAAATGTTTGAGTTGTTGGAGAGCAGACCTGGAGGGGAATCTTCAAAATCTGCTCTGGTGACAACTGGCTAGGAGTGGATATACAATTGCCTTGGAGACATCTACGCTTACTTCCTGTTGTGCCTCTGTGACAGGAAGTAAAAAGGCAAATCTCCCCGACAGAAAAAAAAAAAAAAAAAAAAAAAAAAAGGAAAACAAACACACCCTACAAATTAAATGTGTATGCAAACATATTTCTCTTAATACAAGTCAGATTTCTTTATGTGACCTAGTCGGTTCTATAATGAGGTCATAACTCCAATCTAGTCAAAGCCAACGCCACCAGCACACCATGGATCTCCAGAGTGGGTCCAAATCTTTATTAAGAGATCAACATTGTTATAGCAATGTTTCGGATCCTCACAGGACCCCATTATCAGGAATGTGACAGCCACATGTCTGATGAAGGGGTTCTGCGAGGCTCTGGAATATTTCTTTGGACCTACTTTGGAGATCTGCAGTGTCCTGGTGACATTTTCTCGCTCTGACTATATATACGGCTCCAGCCCGTGGTCGCTGCAGCACCCACTTATATACTCAGCCATTTCTACAGGAACATGTGTGTTAGGGAGTAGTGTGTTGATAGCTCCGATATGGACAAAACATTTAATATTTACACGCATGTTTGCCTTATAAACATTTTCATATATCAATGTTTTCTACCAGATGAGTTCCAACAACCCAATACACATTAGTGTAGAAACTACCTCAAGAAAGCTGACTACAATTTACCAAAAAAAAAAAAAAAAAAAAAAAAAAAGAAAAAGGGCAATAATGATTTCAATCAAACTTTGCGGGTAGAAATGAAAATGCAGTTACATAATATTCATATGTAAATACATAAACACGTACAGAAGGTCAGAAGGGAAGGTGCATGAAGGGAGGATGCACGCATGCTAATTAGAATTTTAATAAAAAGTACATATAGGCAGGAAAGCAGGTAAAGGTAATACTTGATAGCCGTGCATGGCAGCAATGTGTAAAGACAGGGCAGGTTGCTGTGCCAAGAGCAAGTTGAGCATGCTGGATAGGCATCAAAGATGTGCAACTGGGCATGTATGATGCATGCCTGCAATGGGCATCTACAGTGCATGCTACTGGTTCTTTGCCCATGCCAACAGTGCATGCCAACAGATGAATAGGCACGAGCGGTGTAAGTCAACAATGTGAGGGTCATGCCAACGGTGCACTGGATAAGAAGTCTTCTTTACCTTTGCAGGTCAGAATATCAACTGAGGAATCCTGGAACGAATCTGTGGAAACTTGAAACGCAGTTGTCTTTAACCCTTCAAAGCTGCCAAACTGAGGACACAAAAGCTCTGGAGAGGATTCCTGGCTTTCTGAATTCCAGTCTTGAGTCCCACATGCCAAAGCTCTTAGAGCTTCAATGGTTAAATTTTCCTCTACTTGGTCTTCCAAAGATTCAGACTCTGAATAGCAAATCACCCCAGTCTTAGGGTCTGTACCATAAGTTTCTGCTAAATCCACAAAGCCTTCACTATGAGGAGATTCTGGGGTCTTTGATGCAGGTTTGTTCAAATTATCTGTAGCATCTACTAAAAGTGTAGTTTGGGTTTCACTGTACTGTGATGACCACAGACGTTCTGAGTTATTGGCAAGTGCCTCATGTACCGTTACCGTATTTTCCTTCTTGGTTTCATTTTTCTGCTGTGCATTATGCAGCTCAACCCAACCATCCTCGCCGTGTTCCCTCTGCTCCAGTTCTGAACTTTTGACTCTCCAACCAGCATCTATTACTGTGTCATCTGACTCCCCTGAGCTGTCCATGTCATCGTCTGCATCTGGCCAACGAAGCTCTGACTTTAAATCATATGAATGTTCCTCCCTTTTTGCAGAGCTGTGGTCTTTTGCCTCACCACAGACATCTGGGGTTTCTAGACTTTGCCCTAAGTACCTTTCATCTACTGTGGATTTAGGAAGCACTTTTTCATACATGATTTCAGGACCAGCTTCTTTTGGATTTTCATTTGGTTCAACTACAGGAATCTCAGGTTCAAAATCATCAGATCTTATACCTGCTCTAAAGTGTGGCATAAATCCATACGATTCTTCCTCGTTGAAAGCCCAATCTGGGTGTGTATATCTGATTAGCGGTTCATTGGCTTTCTCCATTTGGTTAGAAGGTCTTTCGGTAGACATCTGTGAAAGTCCATAATGAATTGCTTTGTCTTCACTTTCCTTGAAATCAAAGCCTGTGCTGTTTGCAATCATTTCAAAAGGAGACCCAGGTGATTCTGGACTAGGATGTTTGGGATGGGATTCTGGAGAGAAGGTGTCAAAGAAAAGTCTGTAAAGCCTGTCCCACTAACAAATGACCTTCTATAACAGGGCAATGTTATATAGCTGACTTACTAATTTTGGTAGCTCATGTAAGACAAGGGCCTACCATAAAAAATAAAATTTTTTGTACCTGTAAATCTTTTTACTCAATGTTCATTGAGGGACACAGCACCATAGATTCACATACATGCACGATATGTTCCTACCTAAAGAATTAAACACCCAGTGAAAACAAAAAAGGGGCCAACTAGCTCTAATGATTACATACCTGTACCAGCAGTACAGTTCAGTTGTAGCTAGCAGTAATAAAACCGGAAAAGTAGCGAAGGATGAGAATGGTAACAAGTCACCCAAGGAAATAACGAAATAGATGGAAAGCTGTGCCCCTCAATGAACACTGGAGAAAAGGATTTTAAAGGAAGTTTTATAAAAAAAAAAAAAAAAAAAAAAATTTTTCTCCATCATTCATGGAGAGGCACAGCACCATGTGTATATATATATATAAAAAAAAAAAAAAAAAAAAGTGTGTATATTATATATATATATATATATATATATATATATATATATATATATATATATATATATATATATATATATATATATATATATATATATATATATATATATATATATATATACACATATATATATACACACACACACACATACATACATATACACACACACACATACACTTTTTTTTTTTCAATCACACAGCCACCTCAGCAGAACCTTATGGCCAAAGCTAGCATTCGCTGATGAAGCCATATCCACCTTAAAAGCACTATGGGAAGGAAAGTCCAGTTCACGTCCTTAGAAACCTGGAAGCCAAAGCCTGGTGGAGGCTAATAGCTGAGAGCGCTGATCGAATGCCGATTGGCAGACCTTTTTCTGTCATGATCCTTCGACAGAAGCCAGACAAGAGCATTTGAGAGTTTTTCTGCTCCATGACTGGACAATTCCTGCCCTTTAAGGGACAGATCTAAGTAGAAGCCCTTGAAATGTTCCTCAGCAGAAAGTGGAACAATTACCTCCTGTGATACCAAGCCTTCTATGACCCAAGCTAGGAATCTTTTGTAAGGTGTGAACTGGAGATCTATAGATGGGAATAGACCTTCATGCCAAGGGAGACTTGCCTGCAAGCTTTGAAGGTTATAAAGTTAAATTTATAATTCTTAAAATAAACATCTTATACTTATCTGCTCTAGGCATTGGTTTTGCATCGGGCAGCCACGAACCTCCTCTTCTGGAGTTCCCCACCCATTCATATAGTATAACTAAAAAAATTTAAAATTGCAGCTTACCTTTGTAGGTGCTCTATTCTAGACCCTCCAGCAAGAAAAACAAATCTACGTAGTTCTCTTTGATTATGTAGAGGATGGGATGCTGTGTGCCATAATCAACCCTGTCTATACTTTGCAGATAGATCTGCATTAGCAATTGTAACTAGATTTGAACACTATCTGTCCTAGCAAAAGGTTAAAGGTTTACAGGCTGGGCTGCTTGTATTGCATGTTAATGAGAACAGACCCAGGACAGGCTCACTCTAACCATGTTGAAAATAATCTTGCAGTCAGCTGTGACACCTCCTTCTGAGAAACATGAAAGGTAAGAACATTAAAAGAAAATGCTAGGCATGATGTGTAAATGGGAACACACACACAAACATAGTAGGGTTTCCTAAAATTTGACTGCAAAAGTTGAAATTCGCTTCAAATAAGATCCTGACTCCAAAGCCTGGACCAGTCAAACACTGTTTGCCACTCCAGGGTCCAAGCCAAAACAGGATGCATGAAGGAACCAACAACCGAATACATGGATCTGGAAAGTGACTCCAAATTCTTGTCCAACTTGAAAGAGGGAGCATTTTTGACAGGAATGAGAATCTTTTTGTTCAGGAATCGATAAAGGGGCAGGGAAAAAAAAAAAAAAACTTCTAAGAAGAAAAAAAAAAAAAAAAGAAAAAAAAAAAAAGGAAGGAGACCAGACGATCCAAGTCAGATAAGGACATGGGAGATGGAGGCAGGTACTTCCTGCGACCCTGCTGTTCAGACTGGAGTAAAGACTAAGTTGAAACAACAAGTCCTCCATTAGAAGAGAAAATCTCATCCTCTCAGTAAGGTAAGCTAGCTGTGAATGCAAATAACAGTTTCAAGAAGGGTCAAGATGTTGTTACAGAAGAGGGTAGCTTGGAAGGGGCTCTGCAGGTGTCATGCTGCACACAATACCCACAAACCGCACAACTAGAAACAATGGTCTGCTTAAGGGAGTTCCTGGCAATAGCATAGTGACTGATCCACATTTTTTGTCAGACACATTGCCAGTATTAGTAAAATCTGTACATGTGTGCCATGCAATTAAGGAGTTATGTGGCAGCATGAGGGGTTCAAGATGCAGTCTGAACTCATTAAAGCAGAATTAATGCAGCAAAGAACAACAGGAAAGTATAAAATTGGTGGCCCATGCACATGTAAAGCCCTGACTACTTTCAGAAGCAGCCCAAAGATCCAGGAGTGTGCCATTAAAAATGATCTTGTAGTAATTGAAAGTGCTCTGAAGCAAAATGGTGGTGAAAGGTGTGGGAACATGCTGTAAAGCACAGGGCTTTATATGCAAGAAAAACGGAAGCTGCTTCAAGCCTAAAAGCATACCCAGAGACAGTAAAAGCCAGTCACCTACCGCACTGGCAGGTCTTCAGAGCCAGCCTGGAAATCAGGTCTGCTGGCTCTGGAACCTGAAGAGGTTTTTGCAGTAAATTCACAAAAACACGGAAATGACACAGGGTACAACAGTCAGCAACGCAAACACCGTCTATTTAAGCTCATGAAAGACAGCCTAATTTAGCAGGCCATCACAGTGAAATGCCTGATTTTCAGTCGTTTGTCGACTGGAAAGAGACATACATTCCAAAATATCAAGATCTGTAATGACACTACCAACCGCTGCCTGATTGCAGATATCCACACACAAAATCAATCCAGCAGAGCTGAATGAAGAGAGGTGTCCTACCATCACAGAGCACAAAGCTTAACTCAGCTATACAGCAGGTACAGGGCTAAAGCCACTATAGGAAGATGTCCCTTATTCGTGATGTACAGTATTGTATGGTGCTGTGTCCCTCAATAAAAAAATTGAGAAATCATTATTAAAGCTCTGGCACACACGTCGATGGCTTCAATACAAAATTTTTACCTGAGCATGAGTGGGTCATGCAGAACTTACACAACTGGCAGTCAACTATTCAAATAGTTGTCATTACTACCCAAATAATTTACATGTAAAGCTTAGATAAGCAGAGGTTTGTCAAGTAAAAAATGGCAAGTGAGTGATGTCATCCAGTGCAGTATATAAAAAGCATCTAAGTTTTGGTTCACAATGACCCTCTCAAATTCAGGTAATTAAAAACTATACTTTATCCACTTCTTCAAAAAGATGCAGATGGTGATATGGGGGAACCACCGTTTCCATCATTTTATAAATTTATTGTCAGCAAATTCGTAATTTAAACATTCACTTAAATCTACATTGTAAAATGCAACTCAAAATTATTATTTTAGTTACATGTGTAAGGCTGCATTCACACCTGAGCGTTTCAAATTTGCGCATTTTTACAGCGTTTTTGTACAGGTCACCAATGTAAAAAGCTGAAAACACCTTGTAATCTGACCCAAAGAAGCTCATGTTCTTTTTTGAGCTTGTGCGTTTTTCAGGGGCTTTGCTTCAGGTGACAAAATGCTCAGATGTGAACAGGTGCCATTGAAATGAATGGGATTTTGCTTGTTGGGCATTTTTCAGGCTTTTTTTGGGGTGTTTTAGGAGCTCAGGTGTGAAAACGCTCAGGTGTGAATGCAGCCTAAAGTGATAACGGAACCTGGTGGTTGATGTTATGCTTGCCAAAGTACCAACATGAACTTTCTACATTAGAGGTCTTCCTTCGATAGTCATGCTGTCTTTGGCAGTCAGCTGCCTCAACACCTGCTTAAGAATCCTCTCACACAGACATGCACTACAGAAGAAATACCAAGCGAGGAGAATGATGGGGAAAATTCAATTTCCCTTATAGCTCTGGTATGTAGGTTACCTTCTATAGCACTGTATAATAAAATTAGGTATATGGTGGTTAAAAAAAAAAAAAAAAAAAAAAAAAAGGAATCAGATGATATAACCATACTCTGTTTATTAACCACTTCCAGCAAAATCACTTACCTGTACATCATTTTGCTGAAGTGGTTGTACCTGGGTGATGCCTACAGCTGCAGGCATCACCCCGGTACCGTTTTTTAGAGCCACTCAGATGTTACTACAAGCAGGGGGAGGGGATCCCCCATCCACCCGGATATCCTGTCCCGAGACCCGAGCCACCAGCCGGCACATCTGCCAGCTGGCCGGAGTCCCAAACAAAGGCGGATTCAGCTTTGATCCAATCTCAGATGTAGGAACCTGGAAGTGATGTCACTTCCAGTTTACTCGGCAGCTAATGGCGCCACTTCAGCCCCGGAAGGATTTACCCCCTTAATGACCAGGCCATTTTTTTGCAATACGGCACTGCGTCGCTTTAACTGACAATTGTGCGGGCATGTGACGTTGCACCCAAACAAAATTGTTATCCTTTTTTCCCCACAAATAGAGCTTTCTTTTGGTGGCATTTGATAGCCTCTGCTGTTTTTATTTTTTGTGCTATAAACAAAAAAATTAGACAAATTTTGAAAAAAAAAAAAAAATTAATAATTTTTTACTTTCTGCTAGAATACACATAAAAAAAAAAAAAAAAATAGAAATTTCTTCATCAGTTTAGGCCAATATGTATTCTGGTACATATTTTTGGTAAAAAAAAATACCAATAAAGCGTATAATGATTGCTTTGCGCAAAAGTTAAAGCATCTACAAAATAGGGGATAGATTTAGGGACGTTTTTTTATTTTTTATTATGGTTTTTACTGGTAATGGCGGCGATCTGCGATTTTTGCGGCAGACAAAATCTGACCCCAAGTGACACATTTTAGGGACCAGTGACACCAATACATTGATCAGTGCTAAAAAAGGCAAAAATTACAATGGCAGGGAATGGGTTAACACTAGGGATGCGATCAAGGGGTTAACTGTGTTCCCTGGGTGTGTTCTAACTGTGTGGGGGATGGGCTCACTGGGACAACACAGATCTGCTGTTCCTAGTGATCAGGAACAGCGATCTCCATGTTGTCCCCTGTCAGAACGGGAATCCGCCTTGTTTACAAATCCCCGCTCTGCCTCCCGCTCACCCAGCGCGTGCGACCACACATCTAATGCACGGACCGATGGCTTGCGCAGCCGAGCCGCCTTGCCGCTGTACATCTGCGGAAGGCAGTTGGCAAGTGGTGCTTTTTTTGGCGGTGGGCAAAAAATGTCAGTATTAAAAAAAACACACTGATCTTGACGTTTTGAATACTTTCAAGTGCAGAGGAGAGGTTTGGGGTCTTTTAGACCCCAGATCCCTCCATAAAAGCCCTTGCACACTGGGGCGGGGGGCGGCGTCGGCGGTAAAACGCCGCTATTATTAGCGGCCTTTTACCGTCGGTACGCGGCCGCTAGCGGGGCGGTTTTACCCCCCGCTAGCTGCCGAGAAAGGGTTAAATACCACAGCAAAGCGCCTCTGCAGAGGCGCTTTGCCGGCGGTATAGCCGCGCTGTCCCATTGATTTCAATGGGCAGGAGCGGTAAAGAAGCGGTGTACACACCGCTCCTTCACCGCTCCGAAGATGCTGCTAGCAGGACTTTTTTTACCGTCCTGCCAGCGCATCGCTCCAGTGTGCAAGCCCTCGGGGCTTGCACACTGGAATGAAAGTAGCGGCACTTTCGGGGCGGTTTGCAGGCGCTATTAGTGCAATAGCGCCTGCAAACCGCCCCAGTGTGCAAGGGCTCTAAAGAGTACCTGTCACTGCCTATTACTGTCACAAGGGATGTTTATAACCCTTGTGACAGCAATAAAAGTCAGAATTTTTTTTTTGTAAAAGGGACTGTGTAAAAAAAAAAAAAAAAAAAAAAAAAAAAAAAAACATTTAATGCACCCCATCCCATGCTCGTGCGCTAAAGAAAACACATTCACAAGTCACGCCCGCAGATGTAAACAGTATTTAAAATCACACATGTGAGGTAACGCCGTCATGGTTAGAGCGAGAGCAACAATTCTAGTGTAACTGTAACGCTAAACAGGTAACTTAATTTTGAAATTGCCACCTATGGAGATTTTTAAGTACCGTAGTTTGTCAGCATTCTACGAGTGTGCGCAATTTTAAAAACATGACATGCTAGGTATTCATTTACTCGGTGTAACATCTTTCACATTAAGGGCCAACTTTACTATTTAGTTTTTTTACATTCATTGAAGTGTATTTTTCCCCAAAAATCGCGTTTGACAGACCGCTGCGCAAATACATTGTGACATAACATACTGCAACGCAATATGCAGAAATAGGCCTGGTCTTGAAGAGGTTAAAGGACCTGTACCAACCAAGTAGCCTCTAACACAGGGCACTTTGAATCCTATATTTAGAGCACAAAAAAAAAAAAAAAACAAACAAAAAAAAACACACATTATATAGAGACTTAACCATGGGTTTTCTGCTTCGAGCTTAATGTTAAAAAGCCCTTACCAACCTCATGTGGGTGGCATCAAAAGTTAGCCATGGCAACTGAACATCATAACAATCCCTGAAATCTTTAAAAAGGGAGAAAAGACCTTCTTTCGGTATAAAGTAACAAGGAGTTGAAAAGAAAAACGAGATTCTTTTTGTACCTTGTGAGGTCACTCTCGTGATTTAGACCAAGCAACTAGGAAGCTGGCACTAAAACAGAAATATAAATAAAATACAGAATTCTTGGCACTAGAAAAGTCCCGTTCCGGTTTGTCACTATTGTATCTGAATATCTTATTCAAAAAGAACAGCACAACCTTATTTTAAAAGGGTCCATTTGACCTTATTTTGTTACACTAATATCTTTACCCCATAAAATTACTAGCGATAGAAGATTGAAGGCAAGATTATTTCTCCAGCAACCATGCTTATGACACTCGCATTCTTGCAATCTCCTCTCTACAAAAAACAGAACAATAGAGGCTCATCCGGTCAGTACAAGCACAACAAAAATTGCCTGATTGTTGCTGTGACCTCCTTAATTTAGTTGTCAGACCAGCATGTAACATTGTTGGCCATCATTAAAAACTGTGTAGCATTATGTTAGAAACTATACATGCACAAGAAAAGACAATGTTAAAGTAAGATGGTTGGCACGGTCAGGGTTAAGTCATACGCAGGGGAAAGGAAAGCAGCAACAAGCAGTTAAGAGGAAAATGAAGTCTTTATAAGATTAATTGCACATGATCAAAACATGATCACAAGTACGCCTATTACACAGAGAATGAATTGTTGTCTGAAACATAAGACTGGATTTACACACACATTTCCTGTTTTAATAATTAATGTTTTAGTGTACAACCAAAAGAAATAATTATTCAATCCAACCCAGCAGACAACTTTATTTTCCCATAGCTGTGTACACACTGTGCAGTCTGTACAACTCTGAAGCAGGAATGATGCTGGCCCAGGAACCAACTTTTACCAATTCGTAGAGATGGGGAGGCTGCATTTGTTTTTGTTTTAATACGATTTCTCTTTAATTTTAGCCCCCGTTCACACCGGGAAGGAATTTGACAATCGCATGACAAGTCGCACTCTATTTGTGCCTATGGAACCGTTCAAAAAAGGTGCGACTCAGACTTACACCGATATAAAAAAGGTTCCTGTGCTATTTTTGGCGATTTCATGTGTGAGTTGCATAAACATCTGATGTGCATGAAGTCGCAGATGTCAGCAAGCCGCACATGAACATTTCACTGACTGGCGGTTTTAAAATCCTGTTGAGTAGTGAGAAAACTTGACAAAGAGAAAAACTTTGTCAAATCCTCCCCCTTGCTGTGAGTGACAGGTGATTTACATATCTCGTGCACTAGCCTAAGACATGCATTATTTTTTAAATTCCCACCCCCACTCCTTTCTTCAGCAGCTCTGCAAGGATTGGCTGTTCCACACCTCAGCATGATTTGACATGCTGAAGTCATGTGGTTACTTTCCTGTCTTTTCACTGGATGTTAGAGATCATAGCAGAAGTTCAGTGTAAGAAATACACAGGAGGAAATGCATATTGACAAGGGGAGTGTAGAGGTGGGCGGGGAGTCTACTGACATCACGACTCCACCCACCGAGCTCCAGACAACAGACCCACCCACAGAATCTGCAGTTTTTCGGGTCTAATAACAGACAGAGGGGAGACATTTGACAGGTAAAGATACATGCAGGGGGCATGTATATCCTTATAGATAACCCCTATGGCAGTAGTTTAGAAAGGATGACATTGGGTTTACATCCACTTTAAAGAAAACAAACACATGCACCACATTTGAAGATTGCTAGGTTGCATTATAATAAATGTTGTTTTGAGGTTTAATAACTCTTTAAAAGTATTTCCATGTTTGCAGCCAAATTGGGATAACACCTATTTTATATTCCTTACAGGTTCTCATTAACATGTCACAACTTCAAGTATATTTAAAATTGCAGCTTACATTATTACTTTTAATTAAAATATCAAAATTTCTCCTCTGCTATAGAATGTTAAAGGGGTTGTAAAGGTTTGTTAAAAAAAAAAAAAAAAAAAAAAAAAAACAAACACAAACATGTCCTATGTATCTCCTCTGTGCAACGGTTTTGCAGAGTGGCCCCAATCCTCCTCCTCTTCTCGAGTGCCTCCACAGAGAAGCGCTTTCCATGGGGCACTCGTGCGGGCGCGCTCCCAAGTCCTGCTGCTGTGTCTATTGACACAGGCAGCAGGACTCAGCACCACCCCCGGAGTCATTGGATTTGATTGACAGCAGCAGGAGCCAATGGTTTTAATATATCAAATGAGGACCTGAGACAGTGGCTGGAGCTGCTGGGCTCGTTCCAGTCGCTGGAAAGACCGGGTTCAGGTAAGTAAAAGGGGGCTCTGGGGGCTGCAGCACTACAGAAGGTTCACAACCCTTTAAAGGAGGGGTCATGAATAACCATGTCCGATATGAACCCTCTATCCTTACTAAAGGTTAAAGAGCTCAGGACTAAGATTTTGCAAAGTATGTTAACGAGAAGAAACTCAGCCCCCTCCGCCCGCCCCCCCCCCCCCCCCACCGTGACTCCTTTTTTACACTGTTAAGTGCAGCTTGTAGTCCCCCCAAAGGCCTGCTCCATGGAGAGAACTAGAACAGATAAATATTGTTTAAAATACATTTTAGGTATGCTATGTGAACAGGGACAAACATGTTTTCCTCAAGTTTTGTTTCTTCTCAAATTTAACTGCAGAAGTGGAATGAAGGTCTTAAAAATGAAAAATGTCATCTGCTGGAGAGATTCAAACTGGCTGTCAATCTCCACAAGCTTATAACGAAACTCAAGGTGGTATTAAACCCACTAACAAAAATGTAATATATTGCAGCTTACTAATCATTAGATGTGGTGGCTGCATCCGTTTTTTTTCTTGGATTTATTCCCCTCCATTTTCACCTGGTGATCTGGCCAGTAACACACCTTCTGTATTAGTGAGACAACTCTGGATGAAGGATCACAGGGACACCTTTGGAAAGCAGCACTGCCTATCTGAGGGGAGGGAAGTGTAGATGTACTAGCACATTTAAATACACTAATAAATTGAAGCCGAACTGCAGCGGATACTTTATAAGCAGTTACAGCAGTTTTTTGCCCCCTTTGAAATAAAGGTTTTACATAAATAAAAAAACTGATCATTGCAAGCACCCTGCTAGTGTTAAATGGTTTGTCTCAGCGATACATCTGGCAGGACAGCTTGTTCTTTTGAAGAAGAAGAAAAAAAAAAAAAAAAAAGACTTTCTGGCCGGATCACCAGATGAAAATAGAAGAAAGAAAGCTAAAAGGATAGGTTCACCTTTTAAAACATGTTACACCAGTATATAGAGTGTAACAAGTTACTGTGCTCCAGCCTCAGCAGCCCTGATCCCCAATTGAGACAGCGGGCGGGGGGGGGGGGATCCTCTCCCAGCACCCGCTGTCACAATTGGAAAACAGCGTGGCCATGCGGGGCTCCGCCCACATGGCCTCATCATTTATTCAGTTTCCTGTGAATGAACAGACTACAAGTACTGCCATCCTTTGCGGCTGGTGGCTTATAGTTCTCAATGAGTTGGTGAGCATCCTCGTAGTTCATTGATCTTCCTGTTCTCAGGTAACTGGAGGTATGGGCAGACAGCTAACCTGAGAGTCTGCAGGAGCCGGACACTGCACCTGAGATCTGCTGATTATTATATACAGAATTTATATAGCGCCAACAGTTTGTGCAGTGCTTTACAACATGGGGGCAGACAGTACAGTTACAAAACAGGAGGAATCAGAGGGCCCTGCTCGTTAAAGCTTACAATCTAAAAGGGAGGGTCAAATGATACAAAAGGTAATAACTGTGGGGGATGATCTGATGGAGAGAATAAAAGCACAGTTTTTAGGTTGAGGCAGGATAGGCTTCTCTGAAGTGAAAGATTTTCGGGGATCACCTAAAAGTGGACAGAGTAGGAGATAGTTGGACAGATTGGGGTAGGAAATTCCATAGGATGGGAGAAGCTCGGTAGAAGTCCTGGAGGTGAGCATGGGAGGACATGACAAGGGAGCTAGAGAGCAGGAGGTCTTGGGAGAAACGAAGAGAATGGTTTGGTTGGTATGTTGAGACCAGGTTAGTGATGTAGCTGGGGGCCAAGTTGTGGATCGCTTTTCTAAGTTATTGTTTGAATTAAATTCAAAATACTATCGCAGGTACAATGCTCTGCAGGCTGCTTAGAAAAAAATAAAATAAGTGCACTTTTTTTACCTGCAAGATGATCATTTAACAAATCACTTAGACCCCTTTCACACTGGGGCGGTTTGCAGGCGGTATTGCGCTAAAAATACCGCCTGCAAACCGCCCCTAAACAGCCTTCGCTGTTTGTTCAGTGTGAAAGCCCGAGGCCTTTCACACTGAAGCGGTGCGCAGGCAGGGCGGTGAAAAAAGTCCTGCAAACCGCTTTTTTGGAGCGGTGTATTCACCGCTCCTTCCCATTGAAATCAATGGGACAGCGCGGCTATACCGCGGCAATAGCCGCGCTGTACGAGGGATTTTAACCCTTTTTTGGCCACCAGCGGGGGTTAAAACCGCACCGCTAGCGGCCGAATACCGCTGCAAGAACGACGGTACAGCAGTGCTAAAAATAGCGCTGTTGTACCGCCGACGCCCCCACCGCCCCAGTGTGAAAGGGGCCTAACTGAAAAAAGATTGTTCCATTTCAGAAATAAGATCTGTTCTATTGATCAGCTCAGTGCACAGGAAGTTAGAAGGAAATTGGAATTTTGGCAAAATAAACTTATTTTCCCATGCCTGCAGAAAATGTGCTTAGCCCGAAAAAAGAGAAAATGAATGCTGCCACTACATATAAATCTGGCCATACATGGCTCAGCCGACTGAATGAAAAAGCTGAATTGAATTGAAATCCTTCCCTGTGACATTGCATCAGAACACACTGATCAGCGGTGCAGCTGCAGGAGCAAAAAAACAACAGGCCTGATCATGATAAGTTGTCAATAAATCAAGTTCTCATTAATGGGAACAAACATACATCAAAATTTGTCCGGTTTCTGATAAAAACTGACGGATTTCGATCCATGTATGGCCAGCTTTAGGACTGGCTAGCTGCAATTATCTTTATTTAAACTGCAAATTATTTAACTCTTGTGTGTCTGATTATGTGGGGTGTATAGCCTGTGTATAGATGGGTTCAAATGTGGCGACTGTGAATTATGTATGTAGGTTAAAGGGGGGGGGGTGTCGGAAGTTTGATGGTTGAATTGGGCCGTGGATGTCTTTGTTAGTTGCAGACAACTCTGTGTCCCTCCATCCTACACCAACCTTGTTTGGTACCTCAGGTATGCCCCACTTTTGGGACAGGGAAGAATATTTGTTAATGATTGTATATAAAAGGGATGTTTATGTATGTTGGCTGGACACACTGTGTGAATGTTGTCACAGACAGACATACTGGAACCGCTGAGACAGGTTCTCTTTATAGTTTAATATGCTAGACATGCTAATGCTGCCAGCCTGAATCCATCTAAGGTGAGATCCAGTGTCTGCCAGAGTGTATCCTAAGATTTGTCATCATGGAACATAGTGTTGGGGTCTGGTTCAGTCTCTTTCTATGCTGGAATTCTGCACAGCCATTGCAAAAATGACAATATTACGTGTGGATTGTTGTGATTGTAATTATATCCCTTTAATATTGAATTTAAAGTATAGATACATATTGAGTTTCCCTGAAGAAGCAGAGATCGAGGTGCACGAAACGTGTTGAACTACTCTATGCTCAAGCATTTCTCCATATATTAGGAACAAGTACTACTGGCCATGTACCATATGTTACTCACACATCAACATGTTTTTATGTTTGTACAATAAAATGATTTTTTAAATATATTTTGTGTTTCGGCTCTCACCTCAGTGGCAACCCCATATCCTCAAAAATCCTACCTAATGTATGGGAGGGAGCGTTTCCCCCCAATCTTTTGACTTTATTAGGATGTATATATGACTGTCTGTCCCTAGAACTGGTTAAAAACTTTAAATTAGGGAAAAAAAAAATGCATACAGTAAAAAATAAATAAAAACACACAGAATTCTGTAACAAAGTGTTTATCCATCATAAAAGAACCAATGCTTTGGAACATACAAAGGATAGATTTTAAAAATGGCGTTTGCAGAGAGTGTAAACAAAAAGGTGCTAGACGCTTTAGACCCCTTTCACACTGGGTCGGTTTTCAGGCGCTTTAGCGTTGGAAATAGCCTCTGCAAGCGCTTGAAAACCACCTCCCATTCATTCCAGTGTGACTTTTCACACTCGGGCGGTGCGCTTGCGGAATGTTACGAAAAGTCCTGCAAGCAGCATCTTTGAGGCGGGTTGGAAACACTGTATTTAGGGCTCCCAAAACGCCCTGCCCATTAGAATGAAGGGGCATCGCTTTCAAATCGCCTAAAAAGCGTTGCAAAACATGAGTTTTTAACCCTTTTTTTGGGGTTAAAAGCTCCCCGCTAGTGGGCAAAAGCGCCGCTAAAACGAGCGGCGCTTTACCGCGAACGTGGCCCCAGTGTGAAAGGGGTCTTAGCGTCTTCTAGACAAACTTGTTGGCTCAGTATGGTGCTTTCACCGTGACACCTCTGCACGTACACACTGTACATTCATTGAGATTATGTCTCATTCTCCAGCTGCTAATAAGCCCGCACAATAACATACTTTGTTCTACAATCATAGTTGAGCCAGAAAGTAAAGATGTGCAAAAACAGCAATTCAAGTTTAGGATTAAAAAAAAATTTAAAATCTAAATTTCAAAAACCTAAAACAAACAGTATTTTAATGAAATTTATAAACAAGGATAAACAATGCTTGATCATAAAACGCCTCAGCCACATTTCAAAAGTTTGGTATTCTATAATGTGTTGTAGATGAGGCTAAGCAGTCTCAGGGTTACCAATTTAGCAATACTGACAAAATGAAATTTAAAAAAAAAAAGAAAGACTGACTGACATAAAAATTAAAATTAACAAGTAAAAATGAGAAAATCTGGAGGCCAACAAGAATGTGTAGAAAACATGACTCAGTAGGCAAGCTTGACCCAACTTGGAGTACTGAAGCTTTGGAGATCAGACTAATTTGCTATTTAGGCATAGTGGCAGGAACGTACAAATGGGTGAAAGTATGTACTGGCACCTCCAGACCTCTACACTTACAGGAACGTTGACTTAAAAGTTAAGATTTCCACAGTGGATTCAGGTGACTGCCTGCATAGGGGTTCTGTGTTTTGTTTGAATATTTCTTTCATAGCACATACAAATATAGGCATTTATTTGCCATCAGATAAGAAGTAAACATTTCACGCTTACTTGAAGAGGATAGTGGCTGTAAACACTTACATACACCCACTGAAGTGACTAGCCTCGGGTGATACAAAGATATGAAATAAATCCTACATAAGTTCTACCTGATTATCTGCGGCCCTCTCTCCTCTACAGCCTTCTAACACACATCAAATGCTTTTTCTCGGCTCCAGAAGGCAGGGGTCTGACCTCACACTGCACAGCTTAGAGAGGAGAGCAGAGTTTAATCTGAGACAAGAGATATGCCACACTACACAGTCTTATAGGCAAACATGCACAGCTGAGACTGTCAATCACCTGTGTGCTAGGGATGGGGCATAGGTTAGGGTTAGGTGTCCGGTCATATTGTCAGAAGAGACTCATGCAGAGAGCAGAGGAAGGAGAGCTCAGATAGGAACCACACTGGGTGCTTTGGATTGAAATAAGTGCACATTATAGAGGGATATGCTTTGCTCATTTTTCCATTTCAGAGGTTTACAGCCACTTCAACAAGTGTATAGTGCAAGTTTACTATATGAGACTTTTACCAGCTAATGCCGCGCACACACGAGCGGACTTTACGGCATACTTGGTCCGGCGAACTGGCGTCCGGCGGACAATTCGATCGTGTGTGGGCTCCAGCGGACTTTTTTTCCCCAAAAGTTTGACGGACCTAGAAATAAAACATGTTTCAAATCTTTTTGACGGACTCGAGTCCGGTCGAAAAGTCGGCTCGTCTGTATGCTAGTCCGACGGACAAAAACTGACGCTAGGGCAGCTATTGGCTATGAACTTCCTTGTTTTAGTCTGGTTGTACGTCATCACGTACGAATCCGTCAGACTTTGGATGATCGTGTGTAGGCAAGTCCGTTAATTCGGAAAGTCCGTTGAAAAGTCCGTCGAAAAGTCCGCAGGACAAAGTATGCCGTAAAGTTCGGTCGTGTGTACGCGGCATAAGTGGCACCAGGCTTGTACTTAAGAGATGACTTGCTTTATTTTTAATTTTACTCCTGTATATCGGAGACAGCTGTCCTTTGCATCCTACACTCTGAATGTTCTAAAAAAGGAGTACTCGTAATTTCAAATCTAAAAATATAAAAAAAAAAAAAAAAAAAAAAAGAAAAAAAAATAAAGTTGATTCTGACAGTTTCACCCATTTAGAACATTGATCGGGCCAAGTTTTTAAACAAACACTGTACATCTGCAAATTCTTACTTTGTGGGCAGACTTTCAACCAAATTATTTTGTTTTACTTTCACTTTTGATGAGAACAATAAACAGGACTAGTGCAGAGGGTGAATCTCCCTAAAGCCTGGTACACAGTTTTTTTTTTTCGTTCAGCCCAGTGGGTTGAACAAAAAACAAAACAAAAAAAAAAAAAACAAAAAAACTGTCAGCTCCAGTCAGAGACGCTGTACTATGCGAAGTTAGTATAGTGATCTCCACTGCTGATCTGTTTTGTTCTGCCTGGACGGCCCCCCACCCGGAACACTCTGATCCTCACCATCCGCCATTGGCTGAGAGCGCTGATTGGGAGTCGGTCAGCTACTGGTTTTCCAGCATGCTCGGCCAGCTTCTGTTGGACAGGGTGGTGTACACACGGGCCGAACGTCTGGCATTTTTGTTTTAACCAGTCGATTTCTCCCCACATTCGGCCCATGTGTACGGGGCTTAAGGCTTCATGTACACTAGCCTACATTTAGCATGGCCACAGAAAAAAGCAAAGCGTGGCAAAAATAGCCAATAGAAAGCACTAAGGGGAGGAGAGGGGAGAGGAAATTAGGGGTGGAGAGCTGCTGTTCAGGCGTTTCTACTGAAGTCTATAGGACCAAACAGAAGCTCATGTACTTTTCTGAGCGACAGGCATTTGCTTCAGGCGACAAAACACTGTGAACAGGGACCATTAAAATGAATGGGATTGGCTTGTTGAGCGTTTTAGATAAAAATTGCTGAGGTGTGAACAGGGCCTAAGGCTACATTCACACCTCTGCATTTTGACGCGATTCTGCCCACGATTTCAAAGCTCCGAGGTGTGAATGACAAATCACAGAACACACATTTGAGATGCCATTCATTTGGATAGCACCTAAAATCGCGGTGCACTTCTGCCGAAATAAATCGTGCTGCAATCGTGACAACCTTGTCGCCCAAAAAATGTTCAGGAGCCACTTTTGGGGCGACGTGCTTCACGTTTCATGCTTCAAATAAGTGGCATTTCAAAAGGTGCGTTCTGCGATTTGTCATTCATACCTCAGCGCTTTTAAATTGCAGGCAGGATCTTGGCAAATCTGCTCGCGATTCAAAACGCCAGGGTGTGAATGCAGCGGAAGTACAGACAGCAGTAAAGACCTGACAGGTGTTCTAATCCCTCTCCACTCTATTAAAGAGTGCCTTTAGTTATAGGTTTAACAGAACGACAAAACAAAAAGGTAAACATTTAAACACACTACTAAATTATTTGGTCACTAAAAATCACCTTTTCCTAAGGCTGGCTATACAGGTTCGAATCTCGGCCAGTTCCGCAGGAACGAGCCTGAGATTCGAACCGTTAACAGGCAGGCTGGATGTACCAAGTTGATCGATTAACTTGGGTACAACCAGCCTGCCGAATCCCCTGCTATAGCCTCAAGCGATAATCACTGTCTTCTCCCAGCGGAAGACAATAGCCCAGCAGGGAATATCCCACATTAACACATAGTGTTGACGGGGGGAAAATCGAGCCAATTGGAACACATCCTCCTAAATAAGTTGTACCCATTTATCTGCAGCTCTCTTCTCTACAGCCATTCAAAGTGCAGAATTTATATAGCTTGTCTAAGCATTCAGAAAGCAGGGGCCGGAAGTTACACTTTGCAGACCTCAGTCACAGCTGATTGGAGGGAAAGGAACACACCTGCCTTCACAGCGCACACAGGAACAGAGCTGCTGTGTGCTGCAGCTCCCTCCCGTCACCTTTTTATTTCTTGGTGTCGGGCAAAATGGTCATAAATTACTCATGCAGATAGCAGAGGAACAAGCAGGAGACAGAAGTGATACTTAGTCAGGACTGAGACAAGTACATACTATAGAGGGATATGGTTTGTTCATATTTCCCGTCTGAGGTTTACAACCACTTTAATGTGGCTTACCACAGAAAAACTCTTCATAGTCTTGGCTTAAAAAACAAAACAAAAAAAAAACCCATCTCTATGGATTAGCAACTTGTAATTCACCTCAGGGACAAGGCAAATATACTACATGAAGGTTTGTTAAGTATCTATTTTGTACACTGCTGATGCAATTGTAACATACTGTCTGCAACAACAGAAAAAAAAAGTAATACACATTTTCTACAAGCACTAGCCAACACCAATCTATTCAGTATGACATTCTGTTATTACAAAAGGATGCATCTAATTGGTGACCATAGATAGATCGAAGTTTGGCTGGTTCAGCAGGGAACAGTGCATGGACATTTCTATTTGAAAGAAGTCAAACTATAAATAAATCAACTTCTGCAGAATGAACAAGTAGGTAAACTTGTCGATCAGCAGTTGCAGTTGATTGGTTTGCTGGCAAAAAAAAGGATCATTTATGGCCATCGTAACTGAGCCAGTGTACTGGAATCAATTAACTAGCCATTTATAAAATGCAACACTTACGTGCCTTTTCTTTTGAAATGTAATTTTTAGGATAGAACAGTGATTTTGCAAGATTCCATTTAGTAACTAAAGCTGTCCAGGCACAAATAAACACCAATATATGTATGGTTTAAAATAAAGTTTACTTTTTAATTTTAAATGAGACCAGTGTAAGCACCTAAAACTGTTTCAACATCACTTTTTGGTAATATACTATATAGCAACACTCTAGGAGGAAGATGGCCAGAATATAGAGACAATCAGACTCAGCTGCAATGCACATGTTCTAGCAGCTAGCAGGGGGAGAGATAAAAGAAAAAAAGGTATGACCTCATCAGTGTGCTGCTTCACTTTCTTCGTCCAATCAGCAAACAAAGGGTGTGTCCAGGTTTTACTGTAGTTCTGCTGCACTCAAGGCCCCGATTTGGCTATACTGTCTGGCAATGGTGGTTGGATTAGACTGGCTGAAGAATTACAAAACCTTTGGTAGATACAATAGTAACCATAAATTGTTTTTTTTTTTTTTTTGCCAAGGTCACCCCTAAACTAAAATGTACAAAATATAATCAAACATTTCTTCTCCCTAACAAAATACAAAACCTTGTAAATGGTGCACGCAACAGTGACAAAAGACAGTATCAAATATTCTAGTTTATATATTCCATACTTGAATTTAAAAATATATATCACTATGCACGATTTGCTCAGAGGACTGGAAGCCAGCGAGACATATTTCATAATAAAGATTGGTGAATTGTATGAAAAACATCTCACATCAGACTATGGAGTTCAACTTACCACATGTGATATAACATCCCATTCGCAAGTTCCCCAACTAAGACGCTTTAGATTTCTTACTTTACTATTTCTTACTTTAGATTTCTTACTTTAGATCTCAGATAACTGGTCACTCAGAGTGTGTGCGAAAGATACGAGACTCTCCCATTTTACAGGTCTATGTAAAATCTTTAATGTTAAGGCTGAAGCATACATACAGAGGATTGGGAGAAAAAGATTCTGAAAGGGAAAGTATGGCCGAAGCTATTTTGGCTGTACTTCTTCTGTAGGTCACAGGAGTGCAGTTTGTTCTGCATTCCCGTGACCAGCTTTCAGCCAACAGCAGGCTAAAGCTTACACTCAGCAGGTCCAGGCTCGAGAAAGATCCGAGTGTAAACTGGACTGGCAGCTGGCTTGGCGACTTGCTGAGGGCCTGAGCTAGCTGCTCCTGTACTCTCCACAGCCCAGCACTGGAGGGGTAGAGCAGAGAGCTGGAGACTAATGCCACGACCGGACTTTTCGTCATCAAAGGTCCGACGGAACGAATCTGTCGGAAAATTCGATTGTGTGTGGGCTTCATTGGACCTTCATCGGACGTTTTCTGTCTACAATTCTGACGGACTTTAGAAATAGAACAGGTTTCAAATCTTTCAGACGGACTCGGGTCCTATCGAAAAAAACGTTTGTATGCTAGTCCGACGGACCGAAAACGACGCAAGGGCAGCTATGGGCTACTGGCTATGAACTTCCCTATTCTAGTCCGGTCATACATCATCACGTTCGAAACGATCTGACTTTGGTGGGATCGTATGTAGGCAAGTCCGTTTCGTCGGAACTCTGTCAAAAAGTCCTTCGGAGTTCAGGCGGACGAGAAGTCCGCTCGTGTGTACACGGCATAACAGTCACTGGCGCTCTGCTCAGTGAAGACTGAGAACTGAGCGAACAGCAGTCTTTAGCCTCGTACACACAATCGGATTTTCCGCAGACAAAAACGTCAGACTTTTGTCCGAAGGGTGTTGGCCATGAACTTGTCTTGCATACAAACAGCACACAATTGTCGACCAACAAACGCGAACGTAGTGACGTACTACGTGGCTTTTTAGCTCTTTAGCGCCACCCTTTGGGCACCTTCTGCTAATGTTGTGTTTGGTGAGCATTGACTCCGAGCATGCGTGTTTGTACTTTGGACTTTTGTCTGACGGACTTGTGTACACACGATTGGAAAATCTGACAACAGATCGTTGTCTGCGGAAAATGTATAAGCCTGCCATCCAACATTTGTCCATGGAAAATCCAACAACAATTGTCTGATGAAGCGTACAAACGGTCGGATTTTAGGCCAACAATTCCCATCGGAAAATCCGATCGTGTATACAAGGCTTTTGATTGCTTAGTTCTCATTCCTAGAAGTGGTGGAGGACAGCTCCAGCATCCACCTAGGCGAGTATTTTTTTTTATGAAACCCAAATGTCTCTTTGAATCTCTCACTGAGGGAATCTCAGACTAAGATACTCTATGACCGGGTGAACAGTGAAAAAAACTACTCAACTGCCTTTTCTAGACCAGCGTTTCTCAACCTTTTTCAGTCAAGGTACTCTTTAAAACGATGCACAATCTTGAGGCATCCCATTCTAAAATGTAAAAAACGAAACTAATAGTACTACATATTGTAGCAACATCCACACATGTAGGACACCCAACGGCAGAGGTGATTTATTCTTCCAAAACAAATACACCTTTGTACACTGGTACTGATTAGTTTTCCAACATTTCTCTTCTCCCTCAGTTTCTTTACCTCATTCAGCTAATGTGACCCTAGTGCTAAGGGAGAGGGGCAGAGGAGGGTCAAACAAGAATGCAGTGCAGGCTCCTAATGTCCACTGATATCATTGGTTGTTAGGATGCCGGTGTTCTGACGAGAACTGTCCTCCTATCAGATAGTGTCCGCCCCGTACTGCGCAGGCGCAGTGCCTGCGCAGTACGGAGGAGAAGGAGAAGCCGAAAGTGTCCAAAGTTGATCAGCTGACCATCAGCTGTACACGGCGCTTGGGCACTTATTAGTGATGGCTGTGTAAGAGGGCCCCTCGCGGGCTCGCTTCGCTCGCCACACTTCGGGCACGGCCTTGCTGCGCTCGGCATCTATTTATTCTTACTCTATGTCCACTTGGACAGTAGGGAATGAACCTGGACACAGGGTAAGAATAAAAGCGCAGGCGCCGTGTACAGCTGACGATCAGCTGTTGAACTTCGGAGACTTTCGGCTCTCGTTTGTCCTCTGTACTGCGCCTGCGCAGTACAGGGCGGACACTAATCGGATGGGGGACAGTATTCGACAAGACACCGGCAGCTGGAAGGTTGTAATGGTGCACAATGAAAACCTGTGGCTGTGTGTAAATAAACAGCAGGCTTCGTCCACCCACTGCCTTGTATACAATTTTTGGACAAATTTTAGGCATTTTGCCAAACAAAAACCCTAAAGAAACCCGAAGGTACTCGGTTGAAAAAAGCTGCTCTAGACACCCTAACAATTAGGCTTCCATTTAGTTTTACCTTGAATTAGCAACAATAAAAAAAACAGACGTATGGGGCATCTGGCAAATCACTCATAAAGCTAAATATTTAAACTCATCCACACTTTTGACACATGTGTGACAACGGATTACGGGAAAAAAAAAAAAAAAAATAGTGTAGAAAGGGGCTTCACCAACAGACCTTTATTAGCACACACAAGAAACTGAATTTTGATTTTTAAATTGATCACAAACCAAACTGGGATAACACCCACTTTGAACTTGTTACATGTTCCCATTCACATAGCAGAATATATATAAAAAAAATGCAGCTTACCTTTTTTTTTTTTTTTCATTTTTAAGAACGCCTGTTCTGGTCATTCCAGCACTGTATAAAATCCCACTAAGTCCTTGTTTATGAGGGGGCTGGGCAGGGGTGTTTGCTATATGACTTAGATCTTATAGGCTTAAACGCGTCAACTGTTCTCATTTGCATTTGGTCACTGTGGCTTGTCAATAAATATTACACTTTTTAAGAGGAATCACCGGAGTGCGGATCATCTTTTGCTCATTTGCTATATTCAACCCTGTCTGTACTGCGCAGGTAGATTTTCATCATTAGCTGTAAACTAGTTTTAAACACTGTATGTCCTAACAAAGATTTAAGAAGCGTACACATGCGGGCCACATCGACCGTTTCAATAGAAACCGGCCGACATTTGGGCCGTCGAATGGGCATGACCGAAAAAGGACTGCCGATCAGCGCTCTCAATGGCTGAGAACACTGCCCAGAGTGTTCTGGCAGGGGGCCAGTCCCCCTGTCAGAACACAATAGCACAGCAGTGGAGATTGCTGTACTAATGTTGGATAGTTAATACAGTCGCTCCCTCTGAGCCATCTGCTTGCTGGGCTGAAAAAACAAAACTAGTGGTGTGTACTAGGCTTGAATGGTTTAGAAGCTGGGCTTCTTGCATTGTATGTTAATGAGAAGAGAGTCAGCCTGTTCTTAGGACAGACTCACTCTGACACGGTTCAAAAATTCTGGAAGTCAGCCACGAGGCCTTCTCCCGAGAAACATCTGAAAGGTAGTAAATATATTTATATTTTTTAATGCTGCATGAATAGGAACATCTAGTGAGGTTTTCTCAAATTTAACTGCAAAAGTAGAAATACACTTTAAAACTAAGCATATCATATTAAAAAAAAAAAAAAATCAAGCAGAGAGTACCTCCAGTAAATAGGATATCAGTATGTTCAATAGATTCATAGATATAGGCTGCTGAAATTATACCGTATGTGATCTTAACTTTCTCCATGAAAAATAAGCTTAGCTCCTCCCTTGCACTTCCAAAGCCTTTCTTTTCAGCAAATTCACTTATAATTAATGGCCAATATGAAAGGAGAGAGAGGATGGGCAGGACCAAGCTTAACTTTCACAGGAAAAATATGCACAGGTTTAGGTTTGAGTTTGTTTTGAGCTGCCAACATCTTGATCTTCTGATCACTTTAACCAAAGCTGCAAGTGATGCTTGCAAAATGTTCAGGGTTGTTAATATTTCACACTGGTATGTCCTATATTGGCCCACAAGTCAAAGTATATGAACACCAGTATTGAAATATAAGCAGGTTTGTCTGCTCTTCATGCTGACCACTATCTGATAAAGTTAATGAATCGCCACCAGGACGATTTTGACTCTGGTTCTAACCCAGCAGATTGATTCCCCAAAGTCAGGTGTCTGCGTGATGTAGAAGCACTGACTGGCCACTGAGGCAAAGGCAAGTACCGGTAATCAATGCCTCCGCTTCAGGGCCTGCCCTAAAATAGCAGGAAATATTAGCATTATGGCAGGACAATAGGTTTGTACTGTGAAGTAAACCACTTCAAAAAGACACTTTAGTATTTAAAGGGTTGCTTCACTTTTACAGAAAAACTGTAAAGGTGACCTAATACCGGACCCCCTCCCCCTGTACTTACCACCTGCTGCCTATCCTGAGCTGTCAAGGCTCCTGCAGCCACTCCACCAGCTTGGGGATTTGAAATCCCCACTGCTCTCTCACTGCTGCCACGGTGGACCAGAAAGATTCTGGTCAGCTCCGTCACATGGATGGCGCTGTCCAATTTGATTTCACCTGGTTCATCCTGGCAGCTCAGTATGGAGAAGAGAAAACAGAAGGGGATTCCAAATTCCTAGATCGCTGGATCAGCTGCAGGGGTTCTGACTGCTGGAAATCGCCAGAGGTATGTACAGCGAGGAAGGTGGCGTGGGGAGGGGTCCAGTGTTAGGTCACATTTACAATTTTTCTATAAAAGGTGAACAATTTAACAACACTAAAAACTGTTTGTTTTTTTGATATCGTAGGTAACATGGGGCTGGGCACAGCTAACATTAGTTGATAACTTTAGGTTTACAAAGCTATAATGATAATAAATTACAAAATACACCAAATACAGAAGCATGATGTGATAAAGTACAAACTTATTCAAGTAATGAGGATGAATACATTTAAAAGTATGGGTTTGGGGATTTTTCCTCTATTATACTTACCTAGGTGGATGCAACATCGCCGATGGCTCGGTTCTCACAGCTCTCCGCTCTGCTCCTCCTCGCTCACTGGAGCGCTGAGCTGTGGAGGGGCGGGGAGCGGCTGTCTCAGGCTCTCAGCGGCTCGCTGAGAGGCAGACACAGGCATCAGTGCAGGCACCTGGCAGATCCAGACTTCCACTGTCAGGATGACGTGGTGCCTGGACTGCTCTTGGTGACGTCAGCAGACAGCGGACTTCAGTCCACTCTCTGATGAAAACGGGTCACAGGAGAGCAAAACTAATTGCACTCCTCTGACCCATAAGAGAAGCCAGACTAACAAGCTCAGGCTGGACTTCTCCTTTAATGCATATAATAAAAAACGCTAAAACACCATTCATTTCCTTACAGTTACAGAAAATCTACCAATGATGGAAAAGGTGCATCACAAACTATGTTATTGTTGGTTCCTTTATTTCTTGCCTTTATCTCTCAGTACTGCTCTCTCAAATCTGCTGACTGCTTTTTGTGGGTTAGTTATCTATATTGTCTCAGTGCTATTGATAACTGCAATATGGAGACAGCTGGTGTACCCCAACAAGGTATTGAAGAATTTGTGAGCGGACATTGGACATTGTGTTTCTTTTTTTACTGGGCTGAATAAACTAGGGCAAATCTAATGACCACATAACCCCGATTCAATTGTCACCATTCCACTGAAGAACAGTAAACTCAACTGTGTACTTTGTGCAACGCTGATCATTTTAAAGATGGAGCGAATCTCCCAAAATGCATCAGCTTTCTGATCATAGTCTAACGATGGGACATATCTTCCATAAACAAAGCACCCATGTTATATGCCTGCCATTTTTATGTATCCATATGGCTTTGGGGGATTTAATAAATTGTTTGGTGATAATGCACGAGGAGCTTGTGTGCTTTTCGGTAAAATAATTACCATAATTAAGCCTCTGTATACCAAGGTTTAATCATAAAAGGGAGTCAATTAAGACTAGATCTAACAATGGTATATTATTTGCAGGAGGGAGGCCCCAAAAGTATGCCGATGACCATTCATTGTCCAGTTAACAGGTTGCACATCAAGGTGACCAAGGAAGGCTAACATTAAAACTTTATGAGAGGAGTACTGAAATAAATGAACACCCCCCCCCTTTAAAAAGGAGCACTGCCATTTTTCCTGTAAGCAATCTAGAATACGGGCGACTACAAATACCACAGCTTAGCATAGAGCAGTGGTTCTCAACTCCTGGACACGTGTATCTGACATATGGGAGCTACAGAATTTAAAAACAAATAATTTTTGCCTGGAATTAACATTAATTTTTTTTTTTTTTTTTTTTTTTTTACATATGAAACCCAAAATGATTTATACTAAAACAATACATGCCACTGTAGATATATACCTTTTTGTGTGATTTTTTTTTTTTTAGCAATTAACAATTCTTTAAGGTGTACGCATTGCAAATAATACAAATAATGATACATTTCAAAGCATGTACAGAGTTTATAAATGTACCTGCACAGCTGCCGCTCTTCTCTCCGGCTGATGAAGATATGTGCGAAGACTGATGCACACTGGATTCGGCCATGTTGCTGACAATCACTGCATTTAGACAGCACATGTACAATTGAGTACACACAAGAGTAGAAAGAAACTTCTGACACATTTATAATGTTATATTTCATGACGTGCACTAATGGCTGTACTTTGGTGTCTTTCAACATACAAATATACAATTAAAGGGAGGTTCAGTCAAGTCAAGAAAAAAAAACACTACAGGCAAAGTGTTGGTCTTTAAAAAAAAGAAAACCTGGTGATCCTACCATTGCTGGAGAGAGACTCTGCCAAAGAGTGACAACACTAATTCCCCTTGCCGTGAATTTACAGTACCGTTGTCACCCTGTTGAACGCTGCATGGTCACACAAGTACAGGAATAAGGTTCTCAGCATCATGATTTCTAAAAATCCTCTTTCCCAATGCCCAATTGGTCTGGCTACGACTATGTCTTCCCCAAAGTGTTGTGACTGGCAGCATAGCTCTGTCCACATCGCTCAGGCAGAAGAGTAAAGCTAGCCATACACATAAAGATTTCTCCATCTACACTATGCAGCCCAAACAATGCCTGCACCTGACTAGATGAATTCACTATTCAGCCGACAATTTTCCAATAGGCTCTTTCAACAAGTCAACTGAAAAATACTTTTTGATGATGGCAGGGCAGTCCATCACACAAATGTAACCCATTTCTGGCAGTAAAGCATGGAGCTCTCTTCTATCTCTCCTATGGCAGACAGTAGAGTGTCTCTGTGATGATGTTTAAAGCAGTATTAAATCAAAAACCAAAAATGCAATATATTGCAGCTTACCAATCCTTCACTATTGTGGCTGCATTTGTTTCTTTTTTTTAGACTTTCTCTCTTTGTTTTCACCTGGTGATCTGGCCAGTAACACCCCTCCTGTAAAAAGTGCCTACTCTCTGGATGAAGGAGCAACAGAGACACCTTTGCAAAGCAGCATTGTCAGGTTGAGGTGGTGGAGTGTTAGATGAACTAGCAGATTTTTAGATACACCAACAAATTTAAGCCAAACTCCAGCTAATACTTCATAAGCAGTTACAGCTTTTTTTTCTTTGGGAATTAAGTTTTCACATAAATAAAAGCTGATCATTGTAAGCACCCCTGTTAGTGGTAAATGGTTTGTCTCCACTGTCTAACTGCTACATTTCCAGAACAGATGAAAATAAAGTTAAAGTGTTACTAAACTCACAACACTAAAATCAGTCTGTACAAGCAGTAAAGCATGCTTCTTATACCCGCTGTGGAACCTAAAGGGGTTAATCCCGTGCATTGCCTAAAAAGGCTGCTTGATCCTGTCTTCTCTGATCCTTCCCTTCTTTTACTATCCCCAATCCATCTCCTGACAGTACAGAGCCTTGGGGGCACTCTGCACATGCTCAGTTTGGTGTGTATTGCTAGAGAGTTTATTTTTTATTGGGAGAGTGCATGTGATCGGCAATGGGCCAATCAGCCCTCTCCAGGCAGAGGGTGAGGGGCCCTGCAGCCTCATAGGACAGTCAGAGGAGAATGAAAACACCTCCTACAAGCTTTAACCAGTCACTGATAGAAGTCACAAGACTGCTATATACTGCTATTGAGAAAATGCATTTAGCAGTTTATATTTACTAAAATAATTGTATTTCCATGCTCTGTGTACCGTGGGAGACCAGATATAGTGAATGTAGGGTCCTGGGTTTGGTAACACTTGGGAAAAAAACAACAGATTCACTGGCTGGATCACCAGATGGAAATATAGCATATAAAATAAAACAAATGCAGTCATCACACCTAAGAATTGGTAAGCTTCAATAGAATAAATGTTTGCTTTTGGTTTAGTACCGCTTTAGGTGGGTTACTGGAGAATTTTAAGCATTCCCCCCCTTTTACACTAGTGCGACTTGTCATGCAATTTCACAGGTCCAAACCGCATGACAAGTTGCACCGCTTTGCCGGCAATTAAACCACTCATATCGCAGTGATTATGAAAAAGGTTCCTGCACTACTTTTTAACTATTTCATTGCTACTTACATAGACTTCTGTTAAATTAACTCGCAAGCCACAATTAAATCAGTAGTGCAAATTGCACTGATGTGAGGCTTTGAAAAAGCGCTGAAGTAGCATGATTTCAAGCTGCACCGGTGTGAACCAGGGCCAAGGGACTGCGGGAACCTGACTTTGCACCCGCGATCTGCTAATCACAGGTATAATGCTTTGCAAGCTCCTGGGGGAAAAAAAATAATCAATGTTTAATTATGTGCATTTATTTTTTTTTTTCCCTAAAGGGCAAAAGGCAGGCAATAAAGGGGCAGTATAAGCTGGTAAGTTTAAAGATTGAGTTCACTTTAAATAAAATGTACTTATTTAAGGTAAAAAATGTGCATTTACTATATTTATTTTCTTTTTTTTGTAGGAGCCTGGAAAGCATTGCACCCGCGATCAGCAGATTGCAGGTGCAATGCAGGATTCCTACAAACTGTCAGTGTAAGCTGTCTGCCCGTACATCATGCATCGTACGGCCAAGCAGTTTCACAGACAGAAAGGATCAATAAACTATCTAGAGCGCTCAACGCCATGGTAGTCCATTGAGAACTACAAGCCGACAGCCGCAAAAGATGTCTATACTTGTAGCTCATTCACAGAACTCTGAATGAATGGCACAGCAGTGTGGACGGAGCCCCGCTTTGTTTCCAAATAGTGACAGCTGGTACGGGAGAAAATCCCCTGCCTGCTGTCACAGGGAGGGCTTGGATCGGCTGCAGGAGTGAGAACATGTTACATGTTCCACCCTAAAGACAGGTGAAAAATGTAACACGTTCCCAAAGGTGAACGTGATTATAAAGCTTTTTTTTTTTTTTTTTTTTTTTAAGAACAATAGTTTTCCACAGAGCAGCCCCAATCCCCCTCTTTTTGGGTACCTCACCAGTGCTCCTGTCTACTCCCCTCCCGCCAAGTGTTCCCATAGGAAGACGCTTTCTATGGGGACACTCGTGTGTACTCGATCCCAAGCCAGGCTGTTTGTATCTATTCAGAATGCATTAAGATAAAAAAAAAAAAAAAAAAAACTTCTGCCTTTAGAACCACTTTAAAGAGGTGGCTTTCTACTAGGGTTTTTCTTTACCTTAAAGTGGTTGTAAAGGCAAAAGGTTTTTTTTACCTTCATGCATTCTATCCACGAAGGTGGAAAACCTTCAGTGTGCAGCTCCCCTCAATACTTACCCGAGCCTGATCCAGCACTGTGCATGAGAGCAGTGGCTCTCCCGGGTCTCTGCTTCCTCATTGGCTGAGACACAGCAGAGGGAGCTACTGGCTGTCAAGCACAGGCAGTGAGGAGGGAGTGGGGCCAAGCCATCAAGCCATGCTCTGTCCATCTTATGGATTCACAGAGCGAGGCTCAGGAGCGAACACGCATGAATGCCCCCATAGCCAATGGCTGGCTATGGTGGCACTTGGCAGGAGGTGGATCCAGGAGCGCCGGCAGGGGACCTGAGAAGAGGTGGGGGGGGGGGGGGGTCGAGACTGACATGTTTGTTCAAAAAGTAAAAAAAAAAAAAAAAAAAAAAAGTCATTTACCTTTGGTTTCGCTCTAATGCAAATAATGCATTAAGGTAAAAAAAAAACAAAAAAAAAAAAACTTTACAACCACTTACAAAATATGAGTGCTCCCATATTTAGGCCAAGTTCACACTGGTGCGATTGCAGACATCGCATGTGATTCGTACCACATTCCTGTGCACATCACATGCGAAGTCTGGCGGTGCAATATCAGCCATACAGTTTGTATGGCTGAAATCGCATTGCATCCGCACCAAGACACCCCCCCCCCCCCCACCTGAATAGCAGCACATGGGTGTTCACACCCATACAATGCAATTCTGGCAATCACAGTGCATTTTGCAATCTGTTTTGGGGTGTTGTTGCGATAACATCGACACCTGCAGCAGATCTCAAGGACACCGTGCGATTGCTTAGAGTGCGATGCGATGAAACGCAGCAAATCTTGTGTGTTTCCTACATCGCATCAGTTTGAACCGAGACGAACAACCACTTAAAAAAAATAGGAAAGCTGCCATTTTCAGAGGGGCAGAATGGCCAGATGGGGCCTACTACCACCACATTGTTCATCCAATCACTGCATCCTCCAAGGGTTGCCATGCTAATTGGGAATTGTCATCTTTTGTCTGCAGATGACGGTCTCTTTCAGCCCATCGAGTGAGATCTCCTCCGGGGCTCTCTATATACATTAGAAGGGAGAAAATGAGGAAGCGGAGGATGAGGCCAGGCTGTGCTAAGATGGTCAGCTATGGGGAAACCTCCCAGACACACACAGGAAGTGGCCTTGTCCTCTCATTAATGGATCATTTCTATATATACAGATCACACAGCCATCTCCTCCATTCCTCATTAGTCATTACACGCTGCTCACCTACATCTAGGCCTGCTGAGGGGGGAAAATACAAGGATAACGATCCTACAACATAAAGAAAGCAGCAGCCTCCTCCCCACCCCCACTCACAGTGTATACATATAGGTATATATGGGGAGCAGCATGGAAGGATAAAACATGCACATTAATGCCGCACCAAGGGGGCGGGCACACCGTACAGCTCCCTCTACACACACAACACACTAACTAATAACACATTACATGAAGGAATTAGGAAATATTAGATAGATACGTGCGTTTCTCCGTCCTTCTCCTGTCACCGAGCGCGACACCGACACAATGACGCAGCGAACGGGCGACGCCTGCGGAAGGCGGGGCTACGGCACAGGGCGTGGTTCTACCGAGCCGCCAGACATGTGAACGCTGGGCGTGGCCCGGAGGCTGACCTAGATGGGAGGCGGGGGCGCTGGAGAAGCGCGCATGCAGGTTACGCCCGTCTTTTTTTATTTTATACACCAAGCTGTATTGCTTACCGTCCTGACAGAAGAGAGAGGCCTGCACAAAGGACTCGTTTTATAGTAAAAATATATAAATAATACAACGCTTTGCAATGTGTTGCCCACTACGTTTTAAATAAGCACACTATTATCTACCTATACATTATGCCATGACAGCACCATTTAGAGTGTAGGGCGTTCATTTACAGAACGTAAAATGAAAACGCTTTATACAGGAATAAGGCGCTGGGGAGCGCGGTGCACCTTGGGAGTTGTAGTTCAGGCTGAGGCACGCCCCTTCCGCTCCGGACTACAGCTCCCTTCCCGCTGACAAGGGCTACGCCCCGCCCCCATGTCCCGCCCACTGCTTCTGGATTCCCCCCTGAAATCAACAGGTCGGTACTGAGCTGAGTTCCCGCTTCTTATCAGTGGGGGGGTGGGGAGGGTGCAGTGTCTGTGTGTGTGGTGTCCACAGAGGAATGGCGGGTCCGAGCCGCACCACAGCGTCTCCTATCCGCCACCTTATGCCGTCCGTGTACACGGCTCGTCCTGCCACTGTTTTTATGTGTTTATAAGTACTGTTGTCATGGGTGACCGGCCCTAATGAGGGGAGCCCTGGGTATACAAAGTTCTTACAGGGTGGTAGTGTTCTGCTATTGTGTACACAACCTGCACGGCATGTATGACACACAACATGTATGTGACAGCACAACATGCATGACAACACGGCATGTATGACAACACAACATGTATGACACCAGAGCACATATGACAACACGGCATGTATGACACACAACATGTATGACACCAGAGCACATATGACAACACGGCATGTATGACACACAACATGTATGACACCAGAGCACATATGACAACACGGCATGTATGACACACAACATGTATGACACCAGAGCACATATGACAACACGGCATGTATGACACACAACATGTATGACAGCAGAGCACATATGACAACACTCCGACGTGGCTTAGACAAGTGACATGTATATTTCTATAGGGAGAGGGGTGGTGCTGGGGAAAGTACATTGCAGTTCATATCTACAGTCAGAACAATAATGTCATTATGGTTGGAGTCTGAATTCCAGGGATATATTGTATTGTATAGTAGCAAAAAATATGGAGTAAATGGGAATCCCACCTAATGTAAATATGCAGAACTCACTGAATAGATATTGGGGTGTAATCGATAATATACTAAACCAACAGAAAAAAATAATAAGCACAAAGCCTCTCACACATCCTAAAGAGTTAAACTACAAAAAGTATTTATTGCTTAAAAAAGCAAAGTACAGCAAATTCTTAGCACAAATATCCAAGACCCCCCCCCCCCAGATAATCTAACCCTCCCCCAAAAAATTTCCTCTAAAATCAAACACACTGTGCGGGGCAAAAAGGTGCAAAAACCACACAGTCAGCAAGCCCACCCTCCCCGATACAAAGCACCCCCCTAAAGTACTAAATAATGTTTCAAAGCCGGCTCTACCCCTAGTAGGACCCAGGGGCAAAAAGATGCAAAAACTACACAGTCGTTTCAAAGCCGGCTATGGCGGGATCCCTGCAATTCGTTCCTAAAACGGAGCAGTGAATGTCTGTGTAGCACACAAATGACATATATTGCACTATCCCATAGTGGAAATATGCACAGAAATATTAACCACACTCTATATATTATCCACAAAGATACGCTGGTCATAAGTCCGTCAGTCAATGGGGCTGGGCATGAAAATGTGGAATAGACTCCCTCCAGAGGTGGTTCTGGCCAGCTCAGTAGATTGCTTTAAGAAAGGCCTGGATTCTTTCCTAAATGTACATACCGTGTTTCCCCAAAAGTAAGACATCCTCCGAAAATAAGGCCTACTTCCAGTTTTGCCTCTCGTAATATAAGGCATCCCCCGAACATAAGGCATCCACACGATAATAAGGCGTCTGACTCTGGACCGTAGTGGCAGGCGCCGCCGCGCAGCTCACTGATTGGCCGCAGCTGTGCAGGCAGTGCGAGGTCTCTTTAAATCAGTGAGCTGCGGCGGGCTCTCTGGATGACAAGTGATGTCCTTGATGTTGCGCAGGGGAACGTCGCCCGTCAGAGAGCCCGCGCCGCCGCTGCCAGGCACAGGAGTCAGGCACATTGTGTGGAAGCTCGCCGCCACAGGGGTGACTGAGGTGGGGGGGGGGATGTCTGGTGAAGGTGGGAGGGGGGAGAGACTAAACTGGTGGGGAGGGGGACTTAAAATGACACATGGTGGATTTGAGGGGGGGGGGAATCAAATCGGCACAGGAGGATCAGAAGGGGGGGAATCAAAATGGCACAGGAGGTACTAAAATGGTAACCCCCCCCCCCTCTGATCCTCCTGTGCCATTTTTATTGATTCCCCCCTCTGATCTCCCCATTTCAAACCCCCCTCTGATCCAGTGTGTCACTTTAGGGAGTGACTGCTTTTCTGCTGAAGGGTCTAAAGTACAAGAAATACTGGTAAACAGTGGTGGTATTCTTCTTCATTGAAAAATAAGACCTAGCGCATCTTTGGGAGCAAAAATTAATATAAGACACTGTCTTATTTTCGGGGAAACAGGGTAATATAACTGGGTACTAACATTTATAGGTAAAGTTGATTGCCTCTCTGGGATCAGGAAGGAATTTTTTCCCCTGCTGTAGCAAATTGGAGCATGCTCTGCTGGGGTTTTTTTTCGCCTTCCTCTGGATTGACTGTGGGTAAAAGATTGGGTATATGGGATTGTATGATTTTTTTTATTTTATTGATTTTTTTTATGGTTGAACTAGATGAACTTGTGTCTTTTTTCAACCTGACTAACTATGTGAATCTGTGGCAACTTCCCATATATCATGAATGAACATTTGATCAGATCAGTATAGTGTATTTTATGTAGTTTCTTTCAGTGGTGTCATAGCTCCTTGCTCTTAACAACCACTTACCTGGACTAAGCAATCAGGAATGATTACTGTATATTCTTGGCAATTTACCTGGAAAGCGGATGAAAAAACGTGTGACTGTAATTTTCATATGTTCATGCCCAATCCCGTTTTTCTTTTCAGCCCCATTGACTGACGGACTTATGACCAGGGTATCTTTGTGGATAATATAGTGTGGTTAATATTTCTGTGCATATTTCCACTACGGGATAGTGCAATATATGTAATTTGTGTGATACACAGACATACACTGCTCCGTTTTAGGAACGAATTGCAGGGATCCCGCCATAGCTGGCTTTGAAACGACTGTGTAGTTTTTGCATCTTTTTGCCCCTCGGTCCTACGAGGGGTAGAGCTGCACGATTCTGGCCAAAATGAGAATCACAATTTTTTTGCTTAGAATAAAAAGATCACGATTCTCGCGGTGTAAAATTTTTCACATTATACAAAAAAATTCGGCTAATTTTACTGGATATTTTTTTTTAAAATTAATTTAAGTGTAATTTCTTCCCAAAAAATTGCATTTGAACGACTGCGCAAATACAGTGTGACTTAAAATATTGCAACAACCACCATTTTATTGTCTAGGGTCACTATTAAAAAAAAAAAAAAATATATATATATATATATATATATATATATATATATATATATATATATATATATATATATATATATATATATATATATATATAGTGGGGACGGAAAGTATTCAGACCCCCTTAAATTTTTCACTCTGTTATATTGCAGCCATTTGCTAAAAGCATTTGAGTTCATTTTTTTCATCATTAATGTACACACAGCACCCCATATTGACAGAAAAACACAGAATTGTTGACATTTTTGCAGATTTATTAAAAACGAAAAACTGAAATATCACATGGTCCTAAGTATTCAGACCCTTTGCTCAGTATTTAGTAGATGCACCCTTTTGATCTAATACAGCCATGAGTCTTTTTTTGGGAAAGATGCAACAAGTTTTTCACACCTGGATTTGGGAATCCTCTGCCATTCCCTCTTGCAGATCCTCTCCAGTTCTGTCAGGTTGGATGGTAAATGTTGGTGGACAGCCATTTTTAGGCTCAATTGGGTTTAAGTCAGGGCTCTGGCTGGGCCATTCAAGAACAGTCACGGGGTTGTTGTGAAGCCACTCCTTCGTTATTTTAGCTGTGTGCTTAGGGTCATTGTCTTGTTGGAAGGTAAACCTTCGGCCCATTCTGAGGTTCTGAGCACTCTGGAGAAGGTTTTCGTCCAGGATATCCCTGTACTCGGCCGCATTCATCTTTCCCTCGATTGAAACCAGTCGTCCTGTCCCTGCAGCTGAAAAACACCCCCACAGCATTATGCTGCCACCACCATTCTTCACTTTTGGGACTGTATTGGACAGGTGATGAGCAGTGCCTGGTTTTCTCCACACATACCGCTTAGAATTAAGGCCAAACAGTTCTATCTTGGTCTCATCAGACCAGAGAATCTTATTTCTCACCATCTTGGAGTCCTTCAGGTGTTTTTTTTAGCAAACTCCATATGGGCTTTCATGTGTCTTGCACTGAGGAGAGGCTTCCGTCGGGCCACTCTGCCATAAAGCCCCGACTGGTGGAGGGCTGCAGTGGAGATGACAGGCTTTTTCTTACCTCTGGTAAGCTCACATCCATAGGGGATATTCACGCGGTGATGTGGTGATGGTTTAGTTACCCATGGATGTGTGCACTCCAGAAGAAATACAATCCCTTATTTTGACTATGGTCCACCGTATGCAATGAAATGTTTATGCGAAAACTTTGAGTTTATGCAGTAGATACAAGTGGTGTTCACATACTACCACTGGTATATCATATGCTATCGCTGGTATTTTATGAACTATCGATTGGGGATTATTGGTTCTCATGCTACTGCATTGGACTGTTTTATGATTATAATTTTATGTTTATATTTACTCTCATCCACTCGAGAGTTTAGTGCTATTGTACTTACTAGCCTTAGACCATTTGAGAACTTTATTAGCGCTGTTAATACTATCTTCCCATAAGAGAGTATATTTTGTTTTATTTATGGATACAGTGTTACTGATAATAAATGTATCACAGAAATAATCCTACCAGTGTGAGTCTGAAGTCAGTGCACAGTCATAGTGTCCAGCTTTTGAAAGAAGCTGGACGCCAGCAGTAGGGAGGTGGCGGAGGCCATGTTGGTACACCCTAAACTGCTCAGTGCTAAACCTTTAGGCTTTCAAAATTAAAGCGGAGTTCCAGTCATATTTTTGTTTATTAAAAGTTAGCCGGCAACTGCTCCCCCCCTCCTCCCCAAAAGCTCAGTTTCACAAACAAGAGCTGGGGAGGAGGCCTTAAAGTGCAAGTTCCACTTTTCGGTGGTCAACAAATATAAGGGAACTTACCTGTCCAGATATCTCGCAATGTCGGTCCTAGCCGATCTGTCCATCGGCTTCGGGTGCAGGTACCGGTGCTCTATCAGATTACCGCTACCCATCAGATTGTGTAATGGAAATGACGTTCCGACCAAAAATAATTACTGCGCATGCGCTTTGCATTCCGAGGCGCTATGCGTTCCAAACACTTTATGATCTGACGCGCAATGCGCAGTAAGAATTTTTTGGTCGGAACGTCACTTCCATTACACAATCTGATGGGTAGCAGTAATCTGATAGAACACCAGTGCCTGCACCCGAAGCTGATGAACGGATTGATTAGGGGTGCCGACATTGCGGGATATCTGGACAGGTAAGTTGTCCTTATATTAAAAATCAGCAGCTACAGTATTTGTAGCTGCTGACTGTTCATTTTTTTTTCAATACAGGCTGGAACTCCTCTTTAATGCAGGTCACTGTACATGGTGGGAGGGATTTACTAAAACTGGAGAGTACAAAATCTGCTGCAGCTCTGCATAGAAACCAATCAGCTTCCAGGTTTGTTTGTCAAAGTTTAATTGACCAAGCTGAAGTTAGAACCTGATTGGCTACCATGCATTGTGAGTGCTCCAGTTTTAGAAACCCCCCCCCCCCCCCCCCCCCCCATAGTGTGAATTCAGGCTCAGCCTTCCCCACACAGGTGTAAGCCTTACACTGGGCCAAGCTGGAACAATAGAGTATATAAAAAACACAAAGACTCCTACACACTCTTAAGAGTCAAGCTACAAAAAGTATTTATTGCTTAAAAAAAGCAAAGTACAGCAAATTCTTGGCACAAAGATCCAAGACCCCCCCCAGATAATCTAACCCTCCCCAAAAAAATGTTCCTCTAAAACCAAATACCCCTCGTTAGAGCTGCACGATTAATCGTTAAGAATAGGGGATATTCCTTGTGGTGGGCGGGCCGCTCGGAGCTCTGACCAGCGGTGAGCCGATGATGATTATGTCAGGCTGTTTTTTAATCTTCTATTGTGTAAGCGCATTCATTAAGGGGGGGCTTCTTGTGGGTTCTTTGCAATAAACATTTTTACACTATGGAGAGCCTCCCCTTCTATTTTTCTACATGTGTTTACCATGACATTGCAATATCTTGACTGAGGACTGAGGGATTCTGGTGGTGGAGGAGTCGATCTGAAGGAGAAAGGAGATGACAGGCTTGTCTTTTTCTTACCTCTGGTAAGCTCACATCCATAGGGCATATTCACACGGTGATGTGGTGATGGTTTAGTTACCCATGGATATGTGCACTCCAGAAGAAATACAGTCCCTTATTTTGACTATGGTCCGCCATATGCAATGAACTGTTTTATGCGAAAACTTTGAGTTCATGCAGTAGATACAAGTGGTGTTCACATACTACTGCTGGTATTTTATGAACTATCGATTGGGGATTATTGGTTCTCATGCTACTGCATTGGACTTTCTGTTTTATGATTATTAATTTTGTGTTTATATTTACTCTCATCCACTCGAGAGTTTAGTGCTATTGTACTTACTAACCTTGGACCATTTGAGAACATTATTAGCACTGTTAATGCTATCTTCCCATAAAAGAGTATATTTTGTTTTATTTGTGTTCTTTTCCTTTATAACAGCAGCTTGCAGTTTGTTTTATATCTTCTTTATTGTTCAAGTGGATTCATTTCCACTTTTTCTTTGCTATCCGGTGAGCGCTAGGACCAGTGTTGTTTATCAACCTTGGTATCTGTTTTATCTAACACTGTATCCATACATCCCATCCGAGCTCATTGCAGCATGTACATGTGATCAGCTAAGCCCTGATCAGGGCATTTATACCTTCAGCCACACATTGGGATATATCACAGGGACTCTGCAAATCAAGGTGGATATTGTCTTCTATCACCCTTGCAGGAATTTCAAGCATCAATCTATACGCTTCATGTCCGTACTGGCAGGATCACCATTGTGATTTTCTATTGTCTCAGACCTAACAGCAGCACTATTTTTGTACCTTCATTTATCCCAATCGTGACCAGCCTACGCATACATAATTACGATTAAGCCCAGGACAGGGCACATCCTTTTTCAGTCACGATTTGGGACATACATTAGCTACCTAGCTTCCTTAGGTGGACTTTGATTTATCCTATCCATTACCAGGCTTGTAGGTGCATACAGCGATTTCTACACAGGGACTGAGGGGGTTGGTCTAACAGCGTTTATTTTTAACTATTCAACCTTTTTTTATATTCACAGTTTGTCTACTGTTATTTGCCTGCATATTTCTTTGATATCGCGGAGGAACGGACCCCACCTGTGTGGCCACGCTCCACATATGTGGGATCCCACCACTCCTTCTATTTATGTGGAATTTTTTCAATAAAGTTTTTTTGTAATTGATCTCAAGCTTTTCCCCTTTGTTGGCTAGGGGCCATCCTGGTCCCTTTTTTGCTTTTTTTTTCATTGTATTCGTTTTGCTACGTGGGAGGTAGCCCGTCTTATGGACGAATCGTTTTGATCAATTGCATATTTTATTTGACACACGTAGATTCATAATAGTGTTTTTTTAAATTATTTTTTCTTTCCAAATGTAACATCAGAACAGCATCACAGATGTCAATATACTATATTTATATACGCTCATTTAAAAAATAAATTTCTTCATCAGTTTAGGCCGATATATATTCTTCAACGTATTTTTGGTAAAAAAAAATCACAATTGGCATATATTGATGGGTTTGCGCAAAAGTTATAGCATCTACAAAATAGGGGATATAGTTATGGCATTTTTATTATTTTTTTTTTTTTTACTAGTAATGGCAGCGATTTGCGATTTTTAGCTGGACTGCGACATTGCAGCAGACAGATCGGAAACTTTTTTCTGACCATTAACATTTTATACACCGATCAGTGCTATAAAAATGCGCTGATTACTGTGTAAAGGTCACTGGTAGGGAAGGGGTCAACACTAGTGGGCGATCAAGGGGTTAAATGTGTTCCCTCTTGTGTTTCTAACTATGGGGGCATGGGATTGACTGAAGGAGGAGACAGATTGCTGTTCCTGATTACTAGGAACAGCAGACCTGTCTCTCCTCTCCTGTCAGAATGGGGATGTGTGTGTGTCCATTCTGGCTCTCGTGCCCGCAATCGCGGGTGGCCGGCGTACATCGTGGCAGCAGGCCACGCGCATCGGGTCCCCCGCCGTGTAGTGGGCATGCGCCTGCTATCACCCTTAAAGATGCCAACGTATCCCTACGGCAATTTGCGGGATCGTGCCAACCTGCTGCAGAATAATGGCGGCTGGTCGGCAAGTGGTTAAGTCTAGAGCTGGGGTCAGCAACCCGTCAGTCACAAGCTACCTCGCAAACACGTCCCAGTGTTGCGGACTCCGTTTTTTCCTCAAAATTCCAGAGTGGCGTAGGCGCATGGTCACCCAATCCTAGGGTGCAAAGGCAGCCCCCGTCCCTTGCATACGTGGGGCTTGGAAAGTCTCTGGAATAGGTTGGGCGCGGGCCCTTCTCCGAACACGACTAGGCGTTTCCTCTTTTGTGTATATCCCCCACGGGCCCTCCTCTCCGATCCAAGGGGCTTGTGGGTGATGACAGGTGGGAAGATGGGAGAGGATTGCCAGCAGGGATTAGCTCCAGGACATGTAGGTGTGCCATTGCACCTTCCCTGCGCTACTCTGCAATAAAAAACAGATTTGGGAGAATCACCATCCAGTGGCTACCAGAATGGCTGCTGGGGGGCCGCTGCTAACTTCCAGCAATGGCTGTGGGGTCGGCTACAATGGAGTTTTTCATGCTACTGATATTAAAGTAATGAGCAAATTTTTAGTTTTTTAAAAATAACAAATATGTTATACTTACCTGCTCTGTGTAATGGGTTTGTACAGAGCAGCCCAGCCCAGAGCAGCTCTCCTCCTCATGTCCCCTGCCGGCGCACCTGGCTTGTCGCCCTCCCCACTGACTGCCCCTATAGCAAGCGTCTTGCTGTGGGGGCACTCATGCGTACTCGC
The DNA here is from genome assembly GCF_042186555.1 of Aquarana catesbeiana. NCBI lineage: Eukaryota > Metazoa > Chordata > Amphibia > Anura > Ranidae > Aquarana > Aquarana catesbeiana. The sequence continues at coordinate 223,796,327 of NC_133334.1, read as the reverse complement.
TCCTGAGCCGGCTCTGTGTGTCTATAAGACACGTGGCGCAGCTTAGCCTCACCCCTTGCTCACTTCTCACTGGCTGTGATTGACAGTAGTACAAGTGGGCACTTGGCTTTTCTTTGTATACTTAGCCTGATATTCACTGCCTCTGGCTTTAGTACCAAGGCTTCATGTACACAGGGCATTTTCAGCCTAAAAACCACGCCCTGAAGCCGAGTTTTACAAATGCATCTAAGCACACCAAGAGTTTGGACGTTGATTTATTCCATTGGCCAGAATATTAAAGGGGTTGTAAAGGTTCACGTTTTTTCACCTTAATGCATCCTATGCATTAAGGTGAAAAAACATCTGACAATACCGGCCCCCCCATTTTACTTGAGCCTGTTCACCTGCTGCGCTCACCCCCGATTTCCTCTTCGCCGCTCAGCCTGGCCGTTAATTGGCTAGAGTGGATGGATTGAAAGAAGCGCAGCCATTGGCTCGGTCTGCTGTCAATCACATCCAATGATGCAGCGGGGCCGAGTGATACAGTCGGCGGCTATAGTTGCCGACTGTATCATGGGAGCGCACCCGCAAGAATTAAACACCATGCGAGAGAGCTCACATGAAGGTGTTTATATCTTGAGGGGAGGAGCTGAGACAGCCGCCGAGGGACCCCACAAGACCAGGTTCGGGGCCACTCTGTGCAAAACGAGCTGCACCGTGGAGGTAAGTATAACATGTTTGTTATTTAAAAAAAAAAAAAATACCTTTACAACCCCTTTAATTTATAATGGCCATTGACATGAATGAAAGCTCAAGTGCTAAATGCGCCTAGCATTTATATTATATGCATTCACAGGCGTTTAGATGCATTATGCGTTTTTTTTTTTTTTTTTTTCTGCTCAAACACTCCTCTCCTGAACTCACAAGCAATTTTTTTTCAGCCTCTAAACACTCCTTCTAATACTCTGTAAATGCCTGTGTGTGCTTGGACGCATAGGCTAAGGTAGAGGTGTTTAGAGGCTAAAAAAAAACAAAATGTCATGCCTGTAAAAGCAGGGTTTATGTCCTGTGTTCATGAGGCCTTTGAGTTACTGACCCCCAGCGCAAGCATGCAGCAAGTAAGAACACCTGACCTGCAAATAAGTGGTGCAGAAAGTGTTGACGCTATTGATTCACAATGTCAGGAGAGGTCAGCAAAGACAGCCTACACATACAGTAATATTTCTAGGTAAATATATCTCTAAAGGTGACATGAAACATGAAGTTTTCACCACATATTGGTAACAACCCATGCAATCCACGCATACAAAGAAAACAAAACAAAAAAGGTAAGAAATTAAGTTATACAGTATGTAATAAAATGGAATGACACGGGGAAAAAGTATTGAACATATGAAGAAAGGGAGGTGCAAAAAGGCAGGGAAAGCTACGACACCAGGTAAACTCTATTAGTAATTAGTTCAGTCTCAACTGATGGCGATAAAAAGGTGTCTCATTACCAAGGTGTCACACAAGAAATCTCTCATGATGGATAAATGAAAAGAGCACTGTCAAGACCTTAATAACCTTATTTTTACAAAACATACTGATGGCATTGGTTACAGAAGGATTTATAAACTTCTGAATGTTCCATTGAGCACTGTTGGGGCCATAATCCAAAAGTGGAAAGAACATAATTTCAGCATAAACCAGCCATGACCAGGCGCTCCTCACAAGATTTCTGACAGAGGAGTAAAAATATTTATCGGAAGAGTTGTTCAAGAGCCAAGGAGCACTTGTGGAGAGCTTCAGAAAGACCTGGAACTACCAGATACAATTTTTTCAAAGAAAATAACTAATGCACTCAGCCGCCGTGGCCTGTATGCATGCTCACCACGCAGGGACTGCTAAAGAAAAAGCATGAGAAGCTTGTTTAAAGTCTGCTGCACAACATTTAGACAAGCTTGTGAAATACTGGGAGAATATAGTCTGGTCAGATGAGACCAAAATTGAACTTTTTGGATGCCATAATACATACCACATTTGGCGGTCAAATGGCAATGCACATCACCCCAAAAACACCATACCAACAGTGAAGTTTAGAGATGGGATCATCATGGTGTGGGGCTGTTTTTTCGCATACGGTACTGGAAAACTTAATTTCGTTGAAGGAAGTATGAATGGAAAAAATGTACCAAGACATTCTTGATAAAAATCTGCTGCCAGGATGATGAAGATGAAACGAGGGTGGACATTTTAGCAAGACAATCATCCCAAAAACAAAGCCAAGGAAACTCTCAATTGGTTTGAAAGAAAGAGAAACAAGGCTGCTGGAATGGCCCAGCCAATCACCTGACTTAAGAACTAAAGATTAGAGTTCATAGAATAGGCCCATGGAACCTTCAAGATACAGGAGGCATCTTGAAGCTGTCATTACCAACAAAGGATTTTGTACAAAGTATTAATAAAATTTCAGTTTTGGCCCCCTGTATCGCCTGAAATACCTGGCTGATCCCGCCAATTTCTACCCTCACTTCTGTACGCTGACCACGATATATCAGGACTGCTGAGCCCTGACACTGTGGTCAGAGTACATGCCTCCGTCATAAGCTGCTATCTGCAGCTCTCCTCTGTCTCCCTCTGTCCTCCCCCCTCCCTGCCTGTCAGCTCTCACTAGCACCGCTCTGCTTCTCTCTCCACTGCTTCAAAACTAACTGATCATTATATCATCCCCTCTGTCACATAAAACCTGTATCCTAGTGCCTGTGCTTTATAATAATAAAAAAAAACAATTTCTACCTGTTTTAACAGTGTCTTTCAGTGATCACGTGACTCATTTCATTGACACTCATTTCATGTCAATAGCACCTTTAGAAATACAGTGATACCTCGGTTCACGAACGCTTCTGTTCATGACAACTCGGTTCGTGAACAGAAGAGTTCACAAAAATTTGCTTGGGTACGTGAACTACGCTTCCGTTCATGAACACGAGCTGCGGCCATCTTCCCTGCTCTGACACGTGGTCGTGACTTCCTGTAGGTGAGATTGTGGTCACAGAGAGGCACAAAGTGTACTGTGAAGACACTTAGTGTTTGAAGCTTTTTGGTGTGCTTTTTAGCACATACTGTACAGTACTGTACATCCCTGTGCACACTTGCTATAAAGCTTTTTTGTGTGCTTTTTATCACATGCTGTACTGTACTGTACCGGACACCCAGTATGGCTCCAAAGAAAATTCAGAGTAAGCATAGTGGTAAGAAAGTGCGGAGCAGTAATGAAGGTCACAAGACTCTTTAGAGCAAGCATGGTGGTAAGAAGAATGTGCAGAGTGGTAATGCAGGTGACAAGAAAGTGCAGAGCAGTAAAATGCAGGTGACAAGAATGTGCAGAGCGGTAAAATGCAGGTGACAAGAATATGCAGAGCGGTAAAATGCAGGTGACAAGACTGTTCAGAGCAGGAATTGTAAGAATAAGGTTGTGAAGAAAATAACCATTGAGCTGAAGAAGGAAATTATAGAAAAGCCTGACCGTGATATTCGTGTGACTGATCTGGCTTCAGAGTACAAGATGGCGAAGTCGACAATCTTGACTATTTTGAAGAAGAAAGCTGCCATCTAAGGAGTAGATGTGGCAAAAGGAGTCCAACCAGAGGTTGCAAGTGCTGGAAGAGGTGAAAAACTTTTGTTAGTGTGGTTGAATGAGGAGCAGCTGCAGGTCATAGCTTTAGTGAGGCTATGATCTGTAAAAAAGCCAAGAAATTGCACAGTGATTTACTGCAAACAAGCCCCTCTACAAGTGCAGCAAGTGAAGAATTTAAAGTCAGTAGAGGGTGGTTTGAAAAATTCCGCAAGAGAAGTGGCATCCACAGTGTGACAAGACATGGGGAGGCTTCCAGTTCTGACAAGGTTGGTGCATAAGCCTACAAGAAAGAATTTGCGGAATTCATGAAGACAGAAGGATATGTCACTCAACAAGTGTTCAACTGATGAAACAGGGCTCTTCTGGAAAAAAGATGCCAAACAGAATCTATATCACGCTGGAGGAAAAGGCACTGCTGGGGCACAAGCCCATGAAGGACAGATTGACCCCTTTTGCTGTGTGCGAGCGCAAACGCCGATCTGAAGATTAAGCCACTACTGGTGTATCAATCCCAGACCCCTTGTGCATTCAGGGAACAGAATGTGAACAAGGCCAGACTGCTTGTCATGTAGAGGGCCAATGCGAAAGCTTGGGTCACAAGGCAATTGTTCATGGAATGGCTGCACGAGGTGTTTGCACCCACCGTAAGAAAAAATCTTTGACAACCAACTGCCTGAAAGGTGCCCTCTTCTGATGGACAATGCCTCGGCACACCCTCCAGCATTGGTGGATGATATGGACACTGAGTATGACTTCATAAAGGTCAAGTCCCCCCCCAACACGACACCTCTTCTGCAGCCCATGGACCAGCAAGAGATCTGCAAGAGATGTCCTTAAGTCTTTAAGAAATCTGGAAGAAACGTTTCAATGTTCTCCACTGCGTTAACCTCATTGACAAAGCCTGGGAAGATATCACTCACTGAACCTTAAACTCAACCTGGAGGAAACTGTGGCCAGAATGTCACTGAACGTGACTTTGAAGGGGTCTGATGCAGAGGCAGTGGAGGAGATTGTGTCCATGGGCAACAGTATGGGTCTGGACATCGATGGTACAGACATAGCATTTCTTGTTGAGGAACATAGGGAGGAGCTGACCACCGAAGAACTTTCTGAACTCCACAGTGAGCAGCAGAAGGCGCTTATTGAGGAGCATTCCACTGAGGAAGAGGAAGACAGGGAGGAGGTTGACAGTGATGCCATAAAATCCATTATTGAAAAATGGAATGAGTGCCATGATTTTTTTGAGAAGCACCACCATAACTGTAAAGAACAGTGTTAAATCTGATGAACAATAACGTGGTCTATCATTTCCGGAGGGTTATGCAGCGCAGCAAAAGACAAGTGACATTGGACAGATTTTTCACCAAAACTGAGCCTGCGGCTAAGGGACAAAGAGAGGAAGCCCCTGAAGGAGATCTCCCCAATGTCCTTATGAAGGGGGACTCTCCCCCCGAACAATAACAGTCTCCCACCCGCCACGGCAGAAGTTGTCTCAAGCAAGGTTAGTGTTCTCTCTCTCTTCATACTGTACTATACTGTACTTTGTTTCATATTTTTGTGTTTCAAAAACAAAAAAAAAAAGTTCAGAACGGATTAACCTGCTTTTACATTGAACCTTATGGGAAAATTTGCCTCGGTTCGCAACCAATTTGGTTTTCAACCAGAGTCGTTTCACTAAGTTTGTGAACCGAGGTATCACTGTATATTTACCTAGAAAAATGGTGACGTGCTCAATACTTATTTTACCTGCTGTATTTCTCAGCACAGTTTTTTCTCTTTTTTTTTTTTTTTTCTTTTTTTTTATTTTAGACCTAATTTGACTTTGCTTGCCCAGCATTTGATTAAAAAATACTTCAAGCAGCTGATTGATTATCCAGTCATAGGATGACTGAATCTGAAGCATGCGTGACCAGATTGGCTTTTCTGAGCCTTTAATGGAGCATCTGGATCTGCCTGTATTATAGCCATCTTTAGGGCTTAATCACTCAAATGTCCACACTACAGTTCTTTAGAAAAATGCGTTTCTTTTTTTTAGTGATGACTGAACGTAGGGCCCTTTCACATGGGCATTCAGACTGGATCTGTCTTATGCCGCGTACACACAGTCGGAATTTTCGCCAGAAAAAGTCTGATGGGAGCTTTTCATCGTATATTCCGACCATGTGTATGCCCCATCTGACTTTTTCCATCGAAAATTCAGAGAACATGTTCTATATTTTTCCGATGGAAAAAATTCCTATCAGAAAAACCGCTCATCTGTATGCTGTTCCGACGCACCGAAAAGGACGTATGCTCTGAAACAAGTACGAGACGGAAGCGCTCGGTCTGGTAAAACTAGCATTCGTAATGGAGATAGCACATTCCTCACACTGCAAATTCTGTGATCTTTTAATGCAGCGCATTCTTTTGTGCTTTATAATGCTAGAATAGTGAAGTTGTTTTGCTGCTGATTTTCACACGGAGTTCTGACAAACTCATTTCTTTATTATTTCTCATGATCTCATGAATAATCTTTTATTTTTTTAAAGCCAGATCTCCATAATAATGTTTAGAATTATTTCTTATAGTTTTTTTTTTTTTTAAATTTATTTTTATTCAAATTTTCCTTATAAGACACAAAGACATAAAGACATATACAAATTGGTTGTCTAGCTTGTACAGGTGATATCGCAAGTACATCAGGTAAAAAAAAAAAAAAAAAAAAAAAAAAAAAAAAAATGAAAGGGAAAGAAAAAGAGAGGAATACATCCATGCAATACAATTTTAACATGTAAGTGAAAAGGGGATTTTTGGAATTTTTGGGCCGCCCCCCCACTGCCCATAAAGGCCTATACCTATTAACTAGGAATTACATTTAATCGTCGATTCTTGGTATCGTAACTGAAGCTAGTCCAACATTAGTAAGCAATGTTCATTTCCTCCAGCCACCCACTCCAAACCTTATTAAATTTCAATTGGCAGCCTCTATTAAGATAGGTATCTTTATATAGTGGAAGATTATCGTTAACCAAACGTTTCCACTGGACATTTGTGGGGGGATAGGGCTTCTTCCATTGAAATGTTATGGTTTTCCTAGCGTAAAATAGAAGCAAGCCAATCATCGTGCGTTTAGCTACAGCAGGAACTAATTTTTTTATAAGGCCCAACATACAAATCTCCATAGACAGTGGTAGATTAGTGGATGCAATTTTATTGATTAGGCCTAGTACCTCCCCCCAGAATTGTTGTATCTTTGGACAATGCCAAAAGATATGGGAAAAATCTCCGGGGGTGTAACTACATCTCCAACACTTAGGGGAGTGGGCAGGATTTATCAAATGAAGTCTGTGGGGAGTGAAATACGCCCGGTGGACTATTTTAAATTGGACTAACTTGTCACGTATAGAGACTAGCGAACTAAAAGGGAAGTCCCAAACACCATCCCAATCTTCGCCACTCAAAGCTGGAATGTCACGCTGCCAACGGGACAAAAGGCCGTCCAACGGAGGCAAGGACTCATAGATTAAATGCTGATATATGTGAGATATAGGTTTTTTTGTACAACCGGATCTAAGAGTAGTCTCCAGTTTAGACTGTATTAATATACAGGACGAACGTGGGAATTGGGCTTCGAAAGCATGCGAAAGTTGAAGATAACGGAACTGATAGTGCTGCGGAAGATTATACTGGGAGGAAAGCTGACAAAAAGAAAGCAGTGAGGTGCAAGACACCACTTGTGAGATTAATTTTATACCATATCTAGTCCATATCTGGGGGTCAATAGATTTGTAAAAATGTGGTAAATTGGGGTTTAGCCATAGGGGTGTATTAGGGGAAATTCCCATCTGGCTGTGTTTTTCAATAGCCAAGCCCATTTTCCAGGCCCGTAAAGTAGTAAGCATAGACGGAGTTAATAAGTGTGGGGCACATGGGCCTCTGTAAATTAGGTATTGAAGAGATTCCCAGGAGCCTGCCACAGTGGCCTCCAAAGCGGAGGCCACATTGGTTTTATCAGGATTTAGCCACCAGACCACTGTCACCAGCTGTGTCGCCAAAAAGTACTTATAGCAATCCGGAAAGGCCATACCACCCTGCAATAGTGGCCTCATTAATGTAGTTAACTTATATCTCGGTGGTAAGGAGCCCCAGAGAAACTCTGAAAAGCGTTGGTTTAGTTTAGTAAAGAAGGATTTAGGAATCCACTGCGGGGAATGGCGGAATAAATATATGAATTTGGGGATGACCTTCATTTTAAGCAAGTTGACCCTTCCCCATACCGATAGGGGGAGATTATTCCATGCCTTGAGTTTAGCTTTCATATCCCCCACTACCGGATCCAAGTTTAATTTAAGAAAATCTGAGGCTTGTGCAGAGACACAAACCCCAAGATATTTAAAGGAGTCAACCCACTTTAATGGGCTATCTGGAGAGGATGTCAATTTGGCTGCTTGATCTATTGGAAATAGAGTAGATTTTGGCCAGTTTACCCGGAGGCCCGTTACCATGGAGAAAGTGTTGAGGAGTGACAGAGCACCCTGAAGTGATGGACCCGCGTCCCCCAAAAATAAAACCATGTCGTCAGCATACAGGGCTACTCTCTCCTCCAGCATGCCTATCCTAAGCCCCTTAATATGAGGCGATGTACGGAGAGCCTCTGCAACTGGCTCTATAGCTAGAGCAAATAGAGCCGGAGAAAGAGGGCAGCCCTGTCTAGTTCCCCGAAACAGTTGAAATGGAGTTGAGAGTCTGGAGCCCAAACGAATCGATGAGATGGGACACCTATAGATCACCTGCAACCATGATATAAACCGTAGTGGAAAACCCATTCGACGTAGAGTCTCCCACAAAAAGGGCCACTCCACAGTGTCGAATGCCTTTTCTATATCTAGTAGGGCAATAGCTCTGGTACCGGAGTTATTGTGTTGGGCATGAATATTGGTAAAGAGTCTCCTAAGATTAACGTCGGTTGACCTTTTAGGCATAAATCCTGTTTGATCAGAGTCAATAACCGAAGGTAATAATGGATATAGACGGGTAGCCAGCAGTTTGGTTAAGATTTTCAGGTCATTATTCAATAGGGCTATTGGCCTATATGAGGCACATAGCTCTGGGTCCTTAAGGTCCTTATGGATCAAAGTAAGATAGGCCTGGTGCATTGAAAGGGGCAGATCACCCTTGGATAGGCAGAGGGTGTATAATTGGGCCAGGATGGGTGCCAAAAATGCTGCATGTGCCCTATAAAATTCTATAGGAAGACCATCCGGCCCTGGCGCCTTGCCCAAAGGGAAGGACCGTATAATTTTTAAAACCTCTAAGGCCGAAATAGGGCGTACCAACGATTCTCGTTCCTCATTCGACAGCCAGCCAAGTGCTAGTGGATCTAAAAGGTTTTGCAACATCTCTGGCTGGAAGTCGGGGGGAAGAGCAGAGGTATAAAGAGTTTGGTAAAAGGCTTTAAACATTTGTAAGATTTCTACCTGAGAGGTCACCTTATCCCCAGTTGAAGACCGCAGGCCCGAAACCACTGTGGATGGATATTCATGCTGTGCCAACATGGCCAGGAAACGACCATTCTTGTCCCCCTGTTCAAATAGTCGCTGTCTACCTTTATGCATATCCAATCTTGTAACTTCCGTTAAATGTAAATTTAGTGAACTGCGGGCGGCATTTAATGCGTCAAAATGAGCTGCTGTAGGATCTGTACTATAGATTAATGTTTGATCCTCTACCATCTGTTGTAACCTGTAAGTTTCCCGGCCCTGCTGTTTCTTGACACTAGCGATAATAGAGATATATTGCCCTCTTGTATAGGCCTTGAAGGTGTCCCAGACCGTCTGTGGGGTCGAGGAGCCTTCATTAAGTTCCCAAAACTCAACTAGTCTGGGTGGGATAGTGTCAGCCACCTCAGGGTGGGAAATCCACTGTGCCCCCAGCCTCCACAGGGCCGCATCTCGGCGTGCAGGCGAGCGAAGCTCGATTACCAGTGGGCTATGATCGGACAACCCACTGGGTAGATATTTAGCCCCTATTACATCCGTCAACAGGATTGAATTAGAGAAGGCTAGGTCAATCCGTGAGGCAGTCCTATGTGAGGCCGAAAAGCATGAGTATGCCCTAATAGCCGGGTGTTTCCATCTCCATATCTCCTGTAGCCCCATTGCCTGTGCCCATATAGATAGTTCAGAGCTATAGTTTTTTGATGGGACTGGTCTGTCCAAATCTGGGGAGATAGTAGAGTTGAAATCCCCCATCACCAGCAATTTCGCTGGATAAAAAGGAGCTGCTTTTTCCAAAACCTTATATAATAAATCATGTGTAAAAGGTGGAGGAATATAAACATTTATGATTATATATCGCTGAGACCAGTGTGAAAACACCACCATTGCAAACTTGCCCTGGGGGTCCGTGCACACGTCCTCAATAACACAGGGGAATTTCTTGTGTATTAGGATTGAGACCCCTCTAGCATAAGAGGAGTAAGTCGCATGGATGGCCCTCTGAATCCAGGGTTTTTTTAGAGTTAAAACCTTGCTGCCTGTGAGGTGGGTTTCCTGTAGGAGAATAAAATGTGGAGAGTGGGTTTTTAGATATCTCATCAACAGTGCCCGTTTAAATTTAGAATTAAGACCTCTCACATTCCATGAAAGGACCGAAAAGGTTTCAGCTAAGGAAGTGGCCATATAGGTTTAGGAAGCCATGGCCAAGTAAAATGACTAGGGGAACACCATTTGGAGTAACTCACAAGCAGCAAGATTTTTACAATATACCATGTACCAGCAATGTTAATTTTTAAGGCAATTTTTGAAACAAGCTTATACAAACCATGACAAAGACCAACATAAAATAACAAAAAAATATATATACCCAAGCACGAAGTGCTTATCCGACTAAGTCCCATCTCCTCTCAAAAAACAAAAAAAGGAGGAGGAGAGTTGGGATTAGTTTTCTCCCAAAAAAAAAAAAAAAAAAAAAAAAGAACACGCAAGCTGCAACTGTATTGCAACTATATTGCAGATATACCCCTAAAAGGGGATATCGTACTACTACTACTATTTGTTCAGGCACCCTATGGCCGAACAAATATATAAAAAAGGAAAAAAGGAAAAACCTATCCAATACCTATCCAAAAAAAAAAAAAATTGGACGGGATGGGGAGAAAAGGGCAGGAGGGGGAAGGAAAAAAAAAAAAAAAAAAAAAAAAAAGGGGACGGGATGGGGAGAAAAGGGCAGGAGGGGGAAGGAAAAAAAAAAAAAAAAAAAAAAAAGGGAAGAGAAAAAAGGAGACAAAAAAGGAAGCAACAGAGAGTAATTGAGGTGGGGTTGGGTTCTAATTTTCTAACTCTTGGCTCTTAGTGTAAGAGATATAGTCCAAGTCCAAGTCCAAAGGGCTGAGCATTCCAACTCCAAATAAAGTACATTTATCTAAGCATTCATTAGGAGACCACAGAATAGCAAGAAAATTTTAGACACTATAAGGGTGCACTATAATGGACTATAGTAGACTATAGTAGACTATAGTAATAAGGATGGTACAAAAAAAAAAAAAAAAAAAAAAAAAAACACATGCGTCACCCACGGCCATCTAACCAGGATATAGCGGCCTCCGGATTGGTGAAAAAGAATGTTCGGTCCCCGTCTGCAACTCGAAGCTTGCTGGGATATAATAAGCTAAATTTAAGACCTTTATCCCTTAGGCGTCTTCTGACCTCTGTAAAGGCCCGGCGTCGCTGCTGGACTTCAGGGGAGTAATCAGGAAACAACATGATTTTTGCATTATTAAACCGCAGTTCTTGTTTATCTCTAGCTGCAGCTAATATCTTATCTCTGTCTCTGAAATTCAAAAGTCTCAATAAAAGAGGCCTGGGAGGATTACCAGGGGCTGGAGGGGTTGGTGGAATCCTATGCGCCCTCTCTACCACGAATGTAGGGGGCATAGCAGGTAAGTCCAACAATGATATAAGAAAGGATTCCACAAACTCAGCTGGTTTATTACCTTCTGTTTTTTCCGGTAGGCCTACGATCCTTAGATTGTTTCTCCTCATGCGATTTTCTGTGTCTATCGACTTATCTTGTAGGGCTTTTACCTGCAGCTGCAAAGCGCGAAGGTTCCTGGAGTCTGCACTGGTAATGTCCTCCAGTTGTGAGATCCGACTCTCAGCCTCTACGAAGCGGGATCTAAATTTGTCCATATCATGCCGAATTAAGCTGATATCTGAAGCCAAATGGTCTATTTTAACCATCACCTTTTCATTTCCAGCTTTAATTGCTGCCAGCAGCTCAGCATGGGAGGCCGCGTGAGAGGCTACAGGTGGAGACGGATCAGGGAGCGTCTGCGTGCTAACTGACATGTTTGGTATGGGAAGCCTCGGAGGTAATATCGCGGCGGCGGCAGCAGGCACAACAACAGCAGCAGGCTTAGCAGGCTTAACAGAGCCAAGAGCAGCAGCAGCAGAGGCGGCAGGGGTGGTGGTGGAGACCGCAGGCACTGTGGAGGACCGGAGCCTACCCGGAGATATGGTGGGACCTCGCGGTGCACCGAAAGCCTTTTTCTTTCCCAGGGTGCCTGTATACGAACGGATCTGGTGAGAATCGGAACTGAGAGTCGCTGGAAGTCAGAGAGTCAGCCCGGCCAGTGCCAGAGAAATTTCAGGATGAATGGTTGGAGCGGAGCTCAGCCCGCACACGTCCTCTCACTCACTCACTCTCTCTCACATCCCCACAGTCGACGCCCATGCTTCCTGCTACTCTGTATTATTTCTTATAGTTATCTATTTTTTTTTTTTATTTCATCAAGATCTTCTTTTTTTTTGGATTATTGAAAAATAATTTTCTAGTGATCTCCATAATTTTTTTTTTTTGTGTGTGTGTGTGTCAAGTTACCGCAATAACATAATTATCTTGTATTTTTTAACTTCAAGGAGGTTGGTGTCCCTTGTTAATTTGACATTGTCTTTTTGAAATGTACCTGCCTACTCACAAACTGTCCTTTTTGTCTGAAAAGCGTGAATCGTCTCTCACCAAACTTCTACTAACACGATAAACACGAGATTAACAGAGGAGGATCATGTGAAAGGACTCTTTACTCCTTAAAACTACAGAGGCACATTAGATGGTAAAAATATATAAAGCACATCTTAAGCCAAAGCTGAAAATATGGTGTTTTGCAGGATACCAGTCCTGAGGTGGTGGCTGCATTATTGTTTCGGTTTTCAGGCTAAGAACATTTTGCAAAGGCACAAAATACATGTTTATGCCAGAACTGCAGAATCCTTGTTATTTCCTGTGAGCCTAACCACTGAAGGACTGAGCCTCTTTCTGAGATTTGTTGTTTACAAGTTACCCAACATGTCACGCTTCAAAATTGCGCCGCTCGTGGAATGGCGACAAGCTTTTACTGTTAAAAAATCTCCAAAGGCGACATTTAAAACATACTACAGGTTGCATGTTTGGGGTAACAGAGGAGGTCTAGGGCTAGAATTATTGCTCTCGCTCTACCGATCACGGCAATACCTCACATGTGTGGTTTGAACACCGTTTTCATATGCAGGCGCTACTCACTGATGCGTTCACTTCTGCGTGCGAGTTTGTCGGGACGGGGCGCATTTAAAAATTGTTTTTTTTCTTATTTATTTTACCTTTTAATTTTGTTATTTTTACACTTTTATTAAAAATGAAAATTTAAAAATAAAAGGTAAAATAAGAAAAAATTTTTTTTTTAAACGTGCCCCGTCCCGACGAGCTTGCGCGCAGAAGCAAACGCATACGTGAGCAGCGCCCGCATATGAAAACTGTGTTCAAACCACACATGTGAGGTATTGCCGCAATCGGTAGAGCAAGAGTAATAATTCTAGCCCTAGACCTCCTCTGTAACTCAAAGCATGCAACCTGTAGAACCTGTAGAATTTTTTAACGTCGCCTATGGAGATTTTTAAGGGTAAAAGTTTGTTGCCATTCCACGAGTGGGCGCAACTTTGAAGCGTGACGTGTTGGGTATCAATTTACTCGGCGTAACATTATCTTTTACGATACAAAAAAAAAATGGGCTAACTTTACTGTTTTATTTTCTAATTCAAAAAAGTGAATTTTTTTTAAAAAAAAAGTGCTCTTGTAAGACCGCTGCGCAAATACGGTGTGACAAAAAGTATTGCAACAACCGCCATTTTATTCTCTAGTGTGTTAGGAAAAAAAAAAAAAAAAATATATATATATATATATATGTGTGTGTTTGGGGTTCTAAGTAATTTTCTAGCAAAAAAAAATGTTTTTAACTTGTAAACACCAAATCTCAGAGGCTTGGTCCTTAAGTGGTTAATGATAATGGTAAACAGGACAAATAGAGAGGGTGACTCTCCTTCGGGGGCACAGACAGCAATACAAACCTAATATGGTTGATTTACTAAAACTGGAGAGTGCAAAATCTGCAGCTCTGCATGGTAGCCAATCAGCCTATAACTTCAGCTTGTTCAATTAAGCGCTTGCTGACCAGGCGCCGCAGTTGTACTGCAGCAACATGGCTCGGCTGCGCGAATCGCCGTCATGTTACCTTGCTTCCAATTTCGGCCACTAAGGGCATGCGCATGTCCCCCGCTCGCCCATGGAGCCGATGCGAGTGCCCGGCGGTCGTTATCACCGCCGGGCTCCCGCGATCGCTCGTGGCCAACAAGGACCGGGATCTGTGTGTGTAAACACACAGTTTGCGGTTCTCTGAGGGGAGAAGAGATAGATCGTCTGTTCATACAGAGTATGAACAGCGATCTGTCATCTCCCCTACACAGTCCCCTCCCCCCTTCAGTTAGAACACACACTAGGGAACACAATTAACCCCTTGATCGCCCCCTAGTGTTAACCCCTTCCCTGCCAGTGATATTTTTACAGTAATCAATTAATTTTTACAGCACTGGTCCCAAAAATGTGTCAAAATTGTCCGACGTGTCCGCCATAATGTCGCAGTCCCGATAAAAATCGCAGATCGCCGCTATTACTAGTAAAAAAAAGAATAATAAAGATGCCATAAAACTATCCCCTATTTTGTAGACGCTATAACTTTTGCGCAAACCAATCAATATAAACTTATTGGGATTTTTTTTACCAAAAATTTGTAGAAGAATACATATCGGCCTAAACTGTGGAAAAAAAAATAGATTTTTTTTATATATTTTTGGGGGATATTTATTATAGCAAAAAGTAAAAAATATTGTTTTTTTTTTTTTCAAAATTGTTTGCTTTTTTTTTTTGTTTATAGCACAAAAAATAAAAACCGCAGAGGTGATCAAACACCACCAAAAGAAAGCTCTATTTGTGGGGGAAAAGGACGTCAATTTTGTTTGGGTGCAACGTCGTACGACCGCGCAATTGTCAGTTAAAGTGACACAGTGCCGAAATTCAAAAAGTGCTCTGGTCAGGGGTAAAATCTTCCGGGGCTGAAGCGGTTAAAGTGGCTGTAAACCCCATTCATGAAATCTGACCTGGACACACATATCTGTAGTGTTTACTTATCTCTCTCCAAAGCCCCAAGTCTTGTGTCTTTCTGCTGCTCCATTCCTCTGTTATCAGCATAACTTCTGACAAGTTCTTCGACACAGGAGATAAAAGCAGCTGGAAAATTGTGTCCGGTGCTTTAAATAGGTAAGCAGAGAGCTGGTCTATTCACAACACTGCTTTGCAAGTTTCTTCATTCCTCTGCCTATGTAGAGTGGGGGGATGTGCCTATCTTTAAATCAGCTCTCACACAGTGTATGCCAAGACTCCACTCCCACTGCTGCTACAGGAAGAATTACGGTAATTCTAATACAATGTGCACTTTTTAAAGAATATAGAAAGCTGAAGACAGCTGATATACATGTAAAACCTATATAGGGAGATTTGTTTAATCTCTGTATCAGCTGAGGCCGTTCACTTCGCTGGGTGTATGTGAAGATTTACATCCACTTTAAACTTTGACAATAAAACCTGGAAGCTGATTGGTTTTTATGCAGAGCTGCAACAGATTTTGCACTCTCCAGTTTTAGTAAATCAACCCCAATGGGTTTTGTAATCCACTTCTACAATATTCAAAGCCCAAACATTTTTTTTTTTTGCCTTTAGTTATACTTAAAAAAAAAAAAAAAAAACAGAACCTTTATCATGCTTGTGCAAATATCTAGTCCCATCAATCAGCCATGTAGAAATGAAGATGAACATGAAGGGACAGGAATTGAGTTATTTACAGGAATACCAGGTGAAAATAAAGGAAAAAAAGCATGAAAAAGAAACCATTGCATCCAGAGCATTAAAGTGATACTAAAGTCTCTTTTTTTTTTTTTTTTTGTTTTTTTTTTGTTTTTTTTTTATAAAAATAACAAACATGTTATACTTACCTGCTTTGTGTAGTATTTTTGAACCACGCAGCCGAGACACCCCTGCAACATTGCTGAATCTAGATGGGGCTCAGGTAAGTTTTAGAGGGGCTGAGGGGGACCGCTGCACATAAGTGTTTTTACCCTAATGCCTAGAATGCATTAAGATAAAAAAAAAACTTCTGCCTTTACAACCACTTCAAGAAACTAGCAAGCTGTGGTAAATTACATTTTGATAAGTGATGGAACTACCAGGGTCGCAGCAGTCGCACTTGCGACTGGGCCCTGGCGTTCCGCCACCGTAGAGGCCCCCCCAAGACAGCATCACGTGTCCTCTATTCTGTGTCCTCGATTCTGTTAGCCTAGATACGGCAGGACACTTCAGTTGCACGGCATGTCGGGATTTGTAGTCTGGCTCCCGTTGCCAGTGATTGGTGAGGTCTTCTTGTAGGACCACCAATCCCATGATTCCCAGTGGGCCAGGTGCCTTCAGGGAGCTGTGCAGAGGGGAGAATGTTGTCTGAGGGCAGGTCCTGGGGGAGCCTGATCAGAGCTTTATCACTGAAGGACATGGGGTAGCAGGGGTGGGGGAGGGTATAGTTGGGGGAATTTTGCCCTGACTTTATAAACTTGCTCAGGTTTCGAGCACGGGGGTTAATATAGATCTAACTCCAATCACTAATATCCAATAAAAGCTTTACCATGTTATTGTGATTTTAGTAGTTGTCTTCAATCTTTAAAAATTTTCAGTTTTTATTAAAAGAATACTTGTGATCCTGCCAAGGAGGTCCTTGTTCAGGACGTTCGTCTTTTATTGCTCCTGGGTTGTCACCCTGCCACATGCATACGTACAGGGGTCGCAACTGCAACCCAGCCCCATGCTCCAGAGGGCCCGTGCGGTCCCCTGTACAACTTAATAGGAGGGGTGACATATAGAGGAACTGATCTCTCCATTTTGGAAAACGGAGGGGATCGGTCCCTCTACATGCCACCCCTTCTATCCACCTCCTGCTGCCCCAGGCTCCTGTGTACTCCTCTGGTCCACTCCTGTGGTCCTCCCCTCTCCCGCCGGCTGCTGCAGGGATCTGTTAGGATGGAGAGCAGGGAAGGGGCCAGTAAATATGTCATCTAATGACCCTGTCCTTGTTTTAATGAATAGAGTCAGTCATCCGTACCGATCACTGACTCTTTCCATAACTGAGGCATAGTAAACTGTTTCCTATGCTTCAGTCTATGAATGGACAGGAAGCTCTGTACAGAGTTAATCCCATCCATTTATTCTGTGCAGCTCAGGTTTGTGTCCTCAATCTCCTTTCTCTGTCTCAAAGATGGAACATCAAAAGTCTGTTTACACCCCGGATAGTTCACCAAAGCCCCCCAATGGGGCTCCTACAAAATTGAAATTAAAAAAATAAATTGTAAAAAATTGTAAAAAAAAAAAGTAACAAAAACAATTGCAAAGATTGCACTTGCGAGCGGGCCCTAGCTGGGGTCGGGGGGGGGGGGGGGGGGCTTTTAGGGTTTCTTGCACCGAGGCCCTGAAGGTTCTAGTTACACCTCTGATTTTGATTTTGGGTTTAGATGTTACAGGTTGCTTGTCATTGCTAAGAATGGAGAGGAGGAGGTGATGTAACTATGGGCATGTAAAGAATTGGGGAACATTTACCCGATAACACAACTACTACATGCTGTACTAAGCTAACTAATTGTTCTATCAGTTAAAAGAGAAGTATATTTTTTTTTCTTCCCAATGCTACATCTGTCCCCCGCCGCCTCTGCACTGAGAAGAGCAGTAGAGTGTACTGACACTGCTCTATGCACACTTCCATTTCCATAGTCCCTAGTCCATTTCGGGAGCAAGCAAGGGAAAGTGGCTACATTCCTAGATACATTGGGACCATGAAAAACGAATGTAGCCACTATCTTACAGGAAGTTGGAACACAGCAGCAGAAAATAAAGGAATTTGGAGCAGGCTGGAAGCAATAAATCAGGGGTAGGCAACCCCCAGCACACCGAAGCTTCTTGTGCAGGGAAGTGTCAGTGAGACGCTAAAGCATTCCAATCTCACAATTCCCAATGCCTCACCTGCACGGGGGGGGGGGGTGGGCACTGTCCCCCCACACATTGTAAACAATGGGAATGCAAAGAGATTGGGTGCAGTTCTGCTAGGGGTGGTCCCTGTCTCCAGGAGGAAGAGGACTGTCATTGGCCACTGCCAAAGCCAATCGCAGTCCTGCTAGCCCCGCCCACCATCTGGAGGAAGATGATTTGCTTGGTTACCACTACCAATCTCAAAGAAGGGATTTCACTGTGATTGAGAAAACCACAAACAGGTGACAGTTTGTATAATTACTGTTACATAGTTGGTGAGGTTGAAAAAAGACACAAGTCCATCAAGTCCAACCCATGTGTGTGATTATGTGTCAGTATTCCATTGTATATCCCTGTATGTTGCGTTCGTTCAGGTGCTAATCCAATAGCTTCTTGAAACTATCGATGCCCCCCGCTGAGAGCACCGCCTGTGGAAGGGAATTCCACATCCTTGCCGCTCTTATGCCCCGTACACACGGTCGGACTTTGTTCGGACATTCCGACAACAAAATCCTAGGATTTTTTCCGACGGATTTTGGCTCAAACTTGTCTTGCATACACACGGTCACACAAAGTTGTCGGAAAATCCGATCGTTCTGAACGCGGTGACGTAAAACACGTACGTCGGGACTATAAACGGGGCAGTGGCCAATAGCTTTCATCTCTTTATTTATTCTAAGCATGCCTGGCACTTTGTCCGTCGGATTTGTGTACACACGATCGGAATTTCCGACAACGGATTTTGTTGACGGAAAATTTTATCTCCTGCTCTCCAGCTTTGTGTGTCGGAAATTCCGATGGAAAATGTCCGATGGAGCCCACACACGGTCGGAATTTCCGACAACACGCTCCGATCGGACATTTTCCATCGGAAAATTCGACCGTGTGTACGGGGCATAACAGTAAAGAACCCTCTACGTGGTTTAAAGGGGTTGTAAAG
Source organism: Aquarana catesbeiana (assembly GCF_042186555.1). NCBI lineage: Eukaryota > Metazoa > Chordata > Amphibia > Anura > Ranidae > Aquarana > Aquarana catesbeiana. The sequence continues at coordinate 223,777,383 of NC_133334.1, read as the reverse complement.
GTAAAAATTTTTTCACCTTAATGCATTCTATGCATTAAGGTGAAAAAACTTCTGACAGAACCGCCGCCCCCAGCCCCCCCGTTTTACTTACCTGACGCCTCGAAAGTCAGCTTCGCGTTCCCGACATCTGTTCCTCCGCTCACCCTGGCCGCTGATTGGCTGCAGTGGATGGATTGAAAGCAGCGCAGCCATTGGCTCGCGCTGCTGTCAATCACATCCGATGACGCGGCGCGCCGGGGGGCGGGGCCGAGTGATACAGCGAGCGGCTATAGCCGCCGGCTGTATCACGGGAGCGCGCCCGCAAGCACTCACCACCGTGCGAGGGAGCTCGCATTAAGGTGGTGAATGCTTGCGGGGAGGAGCTGAAACAGCCGCCGAGGGACCCCAGAAGACGAGGTTCGGGGCCACTCTGTGCAGAACGAGCTGCACAGTGAAGGTAAGTATAACATGTTTGTTATTTTAAAAAAAAAACACCTTTACAAACGCTTTAAGTTTAAACCTCCTTTTCTTCTAATTTTAATGAGTGGCCACGAGTCTTGTTAAACTCCCTTTCGCGAAAAAGTTTTATCGCTATTGTGGGGTCACCAGTACGGTATTTGTATATTGAAATCATATCTCTTCTCCAGAGAGGATAAGTTCAGTGCTCGCAACCTTTCCTTATCACTAATATCCTCCAGACCCTTTATTAGCTTTGTTGCCTCTCTTTGTACTCGCTCCATTTCCAGTACACCTTTCCTGAGGACTGGTGCCCAGAACTGGACAATATACTCTAGGTGCTGCCGGACCAGAGTCTTGTAGAGCGGGAGAATTATATCTTTTTTTTTTTATCCCTGGAGTTAATCCTCTTGCATGCCAATATTCTGTTTGCTTTGTTAGCAGCAGCTTGGCATTGCATGTCATCTATTAGGACACCCAGGTCCTTTTACATCCTAGATTCCTCCAGAGGTTCTCCCCCCCCAGTGTATAGATTGCATTCATATTTTTGCCACCCAAATGCATTATTTTACATTTTTCTACATTGAACCTTATTTACCATGTAGTTGCCCACCCCATTAATGTTTAGATCTTTTTGAAAGGTTTCCACATCCTGTGGAGAAGTTATTGCCCTGCTTAGCTTAGTATCGTCCACAAATGCAGAGATTGAACTGTTTACCCCAAACCCCCTAGATCGTTTGTGAACAAATTAAACAAGATTGGTCCCAGCACAGAACCCCGGGGGACCCCACTACCCACCCCAACCATTCCGAGTATTCCCTATTTAGCACCACCCACTGAACTCGCCCTTGTAGCCAGTTTTGCAGGATGTTAATTAGTCACTGTTACTCAAGTAGTTTACAGCATTTACTTTATAAAAAATCCTTTTTCGTGATTGAGAGTGTGAAGTTAACAATTTTTTGTTTTAAAATCGGCACGCTCAATTTCTTTGTAAACATTTTTCGGCACACTGTGCTCAAAAGGTTGCCTACCCTTGCAATAGAAGGTCCTTCTCCTAGATTGTAAGCTCTAACGAGCAGGGTCCTCGAATTCCTAAGGTATTAAATTGTATAGTGACTGTACTGTCTGCCCTCGTGTTGTAAAGTGCTCCGCAAACTGTTGGCGCTATATAAATCCTGTATAATATTAATAAATACTTGATAAGATTTGTTTTTCTTTTTAAACCAGAGCTTAGTTTCACTTTAAATCAGAAATGTATGAGACTAGTCACAGCCAGGTGATTGCCATTTTCAGATACAGAAACTGTACAATTATTTAAATGTTCATTGAAGAAACCTTTTGATTTTATTCTTGTTAATGTTAGAGTATAATTTATAAACAGGTTTTACAGGTATGTGTAGGATAATAAATATAAGACATAGATGATTCATTATAAAGTGGGTGCATGGCTTTGGCTGTGTTTGAAGCCTTGTACACACAATCGGATTTTCCAAAGGGAAATGTGTGATGACCGGCTGTTGGCGGAAAATCTGACCGTGTGTAAGCTCCATCGGACAATTGATGTTGGATTTTCCGCAGACAAACGTAGGATAGCAGGTTTTAAACTTTTCCGCGGACAAATGTCTATTGTCGTATTTTCCAAGCGTGTGTACACAAGTCCGTCGGACAAAAGTCCAAAGTACAAACACGCATGCTCGGAAGCAAGGATGAGCCAGAAGTGGTCGGTCTTGTAAACTAGCGTTCGTAATAGAGAATTAACATTCGTGACGTGGCAAATTATGAAATCTCAAAATGCAGCGCACAATTCTCTTCTTCTTTAATGTGATAATAATGAAGCTGCTTTGCTGGTGATACTGATGGAGTTATTGTAAACAAATTTTCGAAGGCTTTTTTTTTTCTAGTGATATCAAGAATATTATTATTATTATTATATATATTTTTTTTTTTGGGCAAATTACCACAACACCATTATCCCATAGTCTTTAAAATCAAAGATACAACTATGTTGGTGTCCCTTGTCAATTTTACATTGTATTTTTTTTTTAAATGTAACTGCCTACTCCCAAACTGTCATTTGAAGTAAAACACATGGCCAAGTATTATTCTCCACAATTTTTTTTATTGTGCATTAAAAAAAGTAAACAAATAAAATTAGACATGCTATCTGCCAATAGAACTTAACCAAAAAGTGCATTCTATGCATCCAAAAATATAGAAAATATACCAAATCAAATAATTATTCAACCAAAAAAATCATGTCAAAGCAATAACTCCAAGGCCAATAATCAATAACATGTTATCTCCTCCAATTCTGCAACATGGCTGGTTGACGAAGGGCCATTCAGAAACGAAATGGAAAGCGCGAACTGAAAAGCACGAATCAACACTCGCCAAACTTCTACCGACACGAAATTAGCAGGAGGAGCTCAAAGGGTGGCGCTAAAGAGCTGAAAAACCATGTAGTACGACACTATGTTCGTGATTGTTGGCCAACAATTGTGTGCCTTGTGTATGCAAGACAAGTTTGGACCAACGCCCTTCAGACAAAAGCCCACGGTTTTGTCGGCCAACAATCCGATCGGGTGTACAAGGCTTAAGGCAGCATGCTTCACTGTGGGTGTATGGTAAAAATTATTTATTGCCCTATGTCTTTCATAGCGTTGCCTATATAGCACACCCACGATGGTGGATACAGCAGGAAGTGTAAAATGAAAGTGGTTTCTTAATGTGTGCTTGTGGCATGCTTCTTGCTATGTTCTGGTGCGACTATTTTTTAACAGGCACAGGCTGAAATTGGTCATGTGCCAGCGAAGTTATGAATCATTTCCAAAAGCATCTGGCTTTTATTTAGACAATTTTTACTTTCTGGATGGTTTCTGGTTCGGGTGGGGGTGGTGAGGGCCACACCTTAGTTTGTAATGGGCATAAAAATGTTTGTTGCATAGTTTCGTAAGCTGAAAAAAATAGACATGCACCTTGATCCAGAGGAGGGAAAATACCTACTTTTAATAATAAATATTTTCTTCCTAACACTTGGATTACAGTTGCACAAATCCCTAGATCAGCATTTTACTATTTTTTTATTTGTATAAATAAATCTTTACCCCCTTAATGACCAGGCCATTTTTTGTGATACGGAACTGCATTACTTTAACTGACAATTGCGCAGGCATGCAACGATGTATGTACCCAAATAAAATTGATGTCCTTTCCCCCTTTACTTTCCCTAAATAGAGCTTTCTTTTGGTGGTATTCGATCACCTCTGTGGATTTTATTTTTTGCGCTATAAAGAAAAAAGACCGACCATTTTCAAAAAATATATATATATTTTTTACTTTCTGCTATAATACATATCCAAAAAAAAAACAAATTTCTTCATCAATTTAGGCCAATATGTATTCTTCTACATATTTTTGGTAAAAAAAATCCCGCGTATATTGATTGGTTTGTGCAAAAGTTATTATAGAGTCTACAAACTATGGGATATTTTTTTGGACTTTTATTTATTTTTTGTTTTTACTGGTAGGGGGGGCAATCAGTGATTTCTAGTGGGACTGAGACATTGTGGCGGAACAAATCTGACCCTAAGTATACTTTTTGGGGACCAGTGACACCAATACAGTGATCGGTGCTTTTAAAAAAAATGCACTGATCACTGTATAAATGACACTGGCAGGGAAGGGCTTAACATCAGAGGCGATCAAAGGGTTAAATGTGTTCCCTGTTTGTGCTTTCTTCCTGTGTGGGGGAAGTACTGACAGGAAGAACACAGAGATCACTGCTTCCGATTGCTAGGAACAGAAGATCTCCATGTTCTCCCCTGTCAAAACGGGGATCTCCCTTGTTTACATAGGCAGATCCCCATTCTGCCTCTCTGAAGCGCTCGCGGGTGGCCGGCGGACATGCAGTCCGCCATACCCCCGCATCGGCTCCACCTCCGTGCAGCGGAGCGTCTCTTGCGGCGCATGCCCGCACTATTGCATGAAACAATGTACAGGTACGTTGTTTCACACAATAGAGCCACCCTGACGCAGTATATTTGCGGTGGGCGGTCTTTAAGTGGTTAAAGCAGGCAGTCTACTGTGCCTGCTAGTCCTGCTTCTGTGAAAGTCCATTTCATGTATTTACATAGTTACATGGTTGGTAATGTTAAATAAAGACTCCGGTCCATCTATTTTAACCTGTGTGGATGGAAGAGAGTTCCACATCTTTACTGCTAGAACAGTAAAGATCCTCTTACATAGTTTAAAGTTAAACCACTTCTCTTCCAGTTTGTCCGTGTCCACATGTCTTGTTAAATGGCCTGGGACTAAATCATTTTCTCCCTTTTGCTAGAATCGCCATTTAGATATTTGTAAATTTTGATCATATCTCCTCTCCAGGGAGAATAAGTTTTAATGTTTGTAATTGTTCCTCATAACTAAGGTCCTCCAGTCCCCTTATTGGCTTTGTTGCCCTTCCCTGGACTCTCTCCAGTTCGAGCACATCCTTCCTGAGGTCAGGTGACCACAACTGGACAGCATACTAAAGATGTAGCCGAACCAGAGTTTTGTAAAGTGGTAGAATTATAGTGTTATCTCTTGCATATATACCTTCTTTTAATGCACGCTAATAGTCTACTAGCGTTGCTTGGTGCAGCATTCCTTTGCATTCTATTGCTGAGCCTGTTATCTGCTAGGACCCCCAGATCCTTTCCCATCCTTTCCCCCAAGAGGCTCACCCCCTAGCGAGTCCCATGCATTCCTATGTCTAGTTCCCAAGTGCATTACTTTACATTTGTCAATATTAAACCTCATTTGCCATGTATTTGCCCACCCCTCTAGTTTATTGAGGTCTTCCTGTAAATTTGCTATAGCCTGTTGTGAGGTTATTGCTCTGCTTCACTTTATATCATCCGCAAACACTGAGACTGAACTATTTATACCCACCTCTGTATCATTTATGAACAGGTTAAACTGAATTGGTCCCAAGACAGAGCCCTGGGGCACCCCGCTCACATCTGCAGACCACTCTGAATATACTCTATTTATCACCACCCTCTGGATGTGGTCATGTAACCAATTTTCTATCCAGTTACATACACTCTAGTCAATGCAAGCTGACTTCAATTTGTAAATTAAGCATTTATGGGGTACTCTATCTATCAAATGCTTTGGTGAAATCCAGATACACCACATCCATGGGCCTTCTTCTATCCAGATTACAGCTCACTTCCTCATAAAATGTTAATAGGCTGGTTTGGCACGAACGGTCCTTCATAAATCCATGCTAGTGACTACTTATGACACCATTCTCATCAAATTCTTGAATATAGTCCCTTTACATATTCTCCAATAGTTTAGATACTATTGATGTTAGCCTGACTGGCCTGTAGTTTCCAGGTATGCATCTCGGCCCTTTTTTGAACATAGGCAAAAGGTAACAGGGTACCAATCAGCTGCTACCATTCTGGTCAGTAAGCTGTCGTTGAAGTAGTTTCTAAAGCCTCAAGGTTTTTTTATCACCTTAATGCATTCTATGCATTAAGGTGAAAAACCTTCTGTGCTGCAGCTCCCCTCCCCCAGACCCCTCTTTTTCTTACCTGAGTCTGATCCAGCGATGTGCATGAGCGCAGTGGCTCCAGCCGCTGTCTCTCTCCTCATTGAACCCGATTGATAGCAGCAGGACCCATTGGCTCCTATTGCCATTAATTAAATCCCCTGACACAGGGGGCAAATCCCGCTGCTTATATCAGTGGGCGCAGCAGCGGGACTTGGGAGCGTGCCCCCAGGAAAAGCATCTTTTGGAGGGTTCACCCGATGAAGGAGGGGCCTAGAGTGGGGGACCCCAGAAGAAGAGGATCAGGGCTGCACTGTGCAAAGCGATTGCACAGAGCAGGTAAGTATAGATATACATGTTGTGTGTGTTTTTTTTTTTTTTTTAATAGAAGGTTTACAACCACACAAAGATCAGGCATTATGGTCTATCAATAGCCTGGTCTTTGAGGACTCTCATGTGTGAGCAATCTAGTCCTGGTGATTTAGTCACAAGTTTTTCAAGTCTTTTTTGAATACTGGCTTCTGTTAGCCACAAGGGTTTGTTCCAGGTTGTGTTACTAACAATACAATCTTGTTTATTATACCCCTCCCTTTCCTTAATAAAAACCGAGGAGGAGAATGTATTCAACACAGTTGCCTTCTTGTCACATGTAACCAACTTCCCCTGACAATCCTATATGGGGCCTATGTGCTCTAACATTGCTTTTTTATTATTAATATATGTAAAAAATGTTTGGAATTTTTTATACTCCCCTCTGCTGTGTGCCTATTTTCCTATTGCGTTCTTTGAAGACATGGAACGCTGACAGTGACCGCTCATCCTTATATTTTTTAAAAGGTAGTTGTTTCTCCTAAATATGCATTTTTTAGGCTCGGATTTAGCCACCCAGGTTTAACTTTAATTCTTTTATACTTGTTGCCCGTTGGAATACACTGGCTATTGCCATTTGTTAATTTGTTCTTAAAACATTTCCGCTGTGCTTTTTGCTTCTAGAATATCTTCCCATTTAGTTTCTTGAAGTATGGAGTGCAGTTTAGTAAAGTTGGCTTTCTTGAAATTTAACATTCTTGTCCTACTGTTGTGCCTTTTTTTCATATGATTTATAATGAACGTAATTACCCTGTGATTGCCATTTCTCAGGTTATCCCTTCCACATCTGCAATAGGATTTGTTTTGCTTGTAATTAATAGTAGTTTCTAGTTGGGACATCCACTAATCGACACATGAAATTGTCTTGCAAAACATTCAAGAAATGGCAAGCTTTAGATAACTGAGCAGTTCCATCATGTACCTACGGGCACTTTTTGCACAAACTGATTATGATCTCATCTACTGTATGGGTTAATAATGCTCCATGCACACTGGGCTTAAAAAATGCCAGTTCCCTTGGCAGAAAAAAAAATGCAAACCAGAAGTTTTTTTTTTTTTCCTGTCTGTAAACGTTGAGCTCAAAATATGCCTTTAATCTTCCTAATGTGCAGGGACACATAGGATAACACTAAGCTGCTTCTACAGGCAGAACACAAAACTCCTGTAGAAGCAGCGATTTTTAAGCTAGTGTGCAAGGAGCCTAACTATTTGAGCTATAGAGAGGCATACATAGTTACATACTGTAGTTACATAGTAGGTGAGGTTGAAAAAAGACACAAGTCCAACCTATTTGTGTGATTATATGTCCGTATTACATTGTATATCCCTGTATGTTGTGGTCGTTCTGGTGCTTATCTAATAGTTTTTTAAAACTATAGATGCCCCCCGCTGAGACCACCACCTGTGGAAGGGTATTCCACATCCTTGCCGCTCTTACAGTAAAGAACCCTCTACGACCGACCATTCTCCTGTTATTCTTAAACATATTCCTCGCTCTTCAGAATAGATTTATCTATAGGTAATAATTTGTCGGTCCCACTTATAGCTAATGTATACTATGCTCTGAGAGGCGTTTTGGACCAATCTCCGCTGGTGGCGCAGCTTCAGGCTAAACGGCTTACTACTCTAATTAAAGCTCTCTGGAAGTTGAATGCTTTCTGGTTAAATTGTTTCCCCATCATGTTCCTATTGAACAAAAGCTTACAGAATTCTTCTCTGTACATAACCACTTTCCAGATTTACTGATACAATGGGAAGCATTCCAAGAGTTTTCTTAGAGGAGTTGTTGTCTCAGAGATCACAGCGGTACAAAACTCCACTATAGATCATGAAACCCAGGTAGCCCAGATGACCTTTCAGGCTCAACGAAAGAAGCCTGGCATTCAGCACTGGATTCTCTTGTCCATTTGGCAAATTCTGGTGCTGGCAGCACTGCTTAGGTACTGCTGAGATATTTATCAATACAAAACTATTTTCTATTTACTATTATATGTAAAAACAATTTGTTGTATATTTGTATACATTGCCACTTCTTGGTACATGTTGACTGATTCACCTTGATGAATGTCACATTTATCGCTTTGCAAATATGCCCTTTGTGTAGTATTTGGTCCTGCAGGATTAACTTTACTAAGAGAAAAAACTTTTTGGTGTTGTTTTCTATCTGGGATCCTTAATTTATAGCATAAAAGCATGAGCCAGCCTCTCTTGCCCCTTTACCACAGAATAAGCTTTGTCAGCTGTTCTGGTGATAATTCCACTGCAGCTCTCAATCCTCTTTAGAGGACCTGAGACTTTTTGGCATTCTAAAGCAAAGCAGAATTCAGAATTTTACTCTGTATATATTTTTTTTTTGGGCGGTTATATAACCACTTCAGCCCCGGGAAGGATTTACCCACTTCCTGACCAGGCCATTTTTTTGCAATACGGCACTGCGTCGCTTTAACTGACAATTGCGCGGACATGCAACGTTGTCCCCAAACAAAATTGATGTCCTTCTTTTCCCACAAATTCATTCTTTTGGTGGTATTTGATCACCTCTGCGGTTTTTATTTTTTGCTATATAACGCACCCAATAAAAAGAAAAAAATGAAAAATTTTTTCATCAATTTAGGCCAATTTGTATTCTGCTACATATTTTTGGTTAAAAAAAAAAACAATAAGCGTATATTGATTGGTTTGCGCAAGTTATACCATCTACAAAATAGGGGATAGATTTATGGCTTTTTTATTTTTTACTAGTAATGGCGGTGAACAGTGATTTTTAGTGGGATTGCGGCGGACAGTTCAGAAACCTAACTGACATTTTTGATGCTTTTGTGGGAACCAGTGACATTATTACAGTGATCAGTGCTAAAAATATGCACTGACATTGTACTAATTGCATTGGCAGGGAAGGGGTTAAGTGTGTTTACTAGCTGTATGGGGGATAGGCTGCCTGGGACAAAACAAAGATCCATCTACCTGAATAGCAGAAAGGCAGGATCTGTGTGTCATGCCCTGACAGAACGGAGATCTGCCTTGTTTACTTTGGCAGATCTCCGTTATGTCACAGTGGGGAACGACCTGCTGATTGTCTCCCCTGCTGACCAATCGGCGCACGCAGATCACTGTGTTTGAACCCGACGTACACCTACGTTGATTTGCGCAGCCGAGCCAACCTGCCGCAGTATAACTGCGGCGGCTGGTCGGCAAGCGGTTAATTGTTCATACTAATTAGAAAAATGACAATATATTTTCTTTGCAATGTTGAGTGAAACACAGACATCAAAGTGATTACAATGTCAAGGGTTACTAAGGCCGGCCAGACATGGCTCAGCCGTTAACCACTTCCCATCTGAGCCAATTCTGGCACTTCGCTCCTACATGTAAAAATCATTTATATATATGTATGTGTGTGTGTGTGTGTGTGTGTGTATATATATATATATATATATATATATATATATATATAGCCAGCGGCTCTAATAGGCTTCAAAAAAGGGTAGGTTTCGAAGCACAGAGCACTGCGCTCCGAGCCCACCCAGTTGTGTGACATAAGTGAATGAGTATTCGCTATTGCCACACTGATCCTCCTCCCGGCCAATCAGGAAGCGGGTCTTGAGACTGAAAGCAAGGGCAATTCTATTGGACACCTAGGAGGAGGAAAGAGACTTACGGTGAAAGCCGCCGCGATGCAGAAGAGGAGAGGACACAAGCGCTGCCCACCCGCAGCCTAGATGGGGTAAGTGTTTGCCGCCCCCCCCCCCCCCCCCCCACTGATGGGTACACACAGACCGCAATAAAAACCTGACAGTGGTACTAACCCCTCACCCCTCTATCCAAATCTAAAAAAACTAAACTTAGCCTTTTAGTTATACTTTAGTTTTATACCCACTTTTGTTTTCTATATTCAGCTCTTCAGGTTACGTTTTTGGTTTGACTTTCTTCTTTGCGCTCCTTTTTTTCTTTCCTTGTTTTCTCTCTTTTTTCTCTTTCTTGGTCTCTCTGTGTTTCTCCTATCTTCTCGTTTCATTGCTGTGTCATCACAATTTTGCTTCATGCCAGTATATAGATTTAAAAAAAGTATGTTGGTAACGTGCTATGAGTCAGACTGAAAGGCTGTATTTCCTGTCCCGAATGCCAAACTCTGCACTGGTGTTACATTTGCTGTTACTATCCTGAACTTGGCACCTTATACTGTTTTTCTCTTTACTGGATGTTGGAGTTGTGTTTTTTAACTTCAGAAAGGTCAGTTGGTGAAGAAGGTCCTATGCGGTCATCTTAGTTGCTCACATTTTAGATTTTACTCTTTGAAATTGAATGTGGGGTTCATAAGAGCTTCCTCCAACTTTTGAGGGCAAGTCTGCGTTTGATAGGACAGAAAGAGACTATCACCAGATATACTTTCAGGAACCTCTAAGGAAAGTAACGATTTGTGTGGTTTAGCATATGAAATCAATCTGTTGCATTAATGGAAATGTCCGGGTGGCTGCACACCAAACTGAGATCCAAACGCCTTTATTCACATAAAACCATGAAGAACATGAGGAGCACTACATGTGCAAGCAAGAGAGACATGGCTGGGATTGGGCGAGCACCCTGCAGTAAGGAGATCATACTGCTGGAGCCGGCTCACCTGTGAGCAGCGTGGACCTCTTGTCAATCTGTTACATAGTTGTCTGCATTGGATGACATTTGTCTTTAATTGTCACTGTTTATCTTTGTATTGGTTTCTGAACAGTGTGATCTAAGGACCTAATAGCCAAGGCTGGTCATACACTATTTTTTTCCCTCAGCCAGCAAGGTGAACAAGGTAGTCGAAGGAATCCTGCCCAACCAGGACAATGTATTCTAAAAGCGGCAACAGCCACTGTCAGAATACACTGACTGTAGCCACTGAGCATACAAAAACTTTCCAGTATGTCTCTTCAGCAGAAGTTGATCAAACAATCAACTTCTGTTGAGTGAAGTAGGCCATACACTGATCAAAATTTGGCCAATCCCTTCCAGACCATCCCAATTTCGATCAGAGTCTTGCCAGCTAAAGAATTAATGTAAGTCTACCACCACATAAAATATTAAATAATAATTTTCCTTCTGTCTCTTTATAGATCTTGTTTTGCCTCATGTTCTAATGCTGTGTATAGAAAACTACCCATGTTTTTCCTGTTATGACATTGTGTTCTCTCTTCTGTGCACACAGCTATGGCTCCATCTACTCCAGGCCCAGTCCAGGTTGTTATAGTACAAAAGGATGATCATTCGTTTCAGCTGGATGAAGAGGCTTTGGCTTCTGTTCTTCTTCAGGAACACATTCGTGATCTGGACGTAGTTGTTGTATCTGTGGCTGGTGCGTTTCGTAAAGGAAAGTCTTTCTTGCTTGACTTTATGCTGAGGTTTATGTACCACCAGGTAATGCTTCTAGCTTTGTGTGTGTGATATGTACAGTATCTCACAAAAGTGAGAACACCCCTCACATTTTTGTAAATATTTTTTTATAAGAGCTGCACAATTCTGGCCAAAATGAGAATCACTATTTTTTTGCTTAGAATAAAAAGATCACGATTCTCGCGACGAAAAATCTTTCACATTATACAAAAAAATGGGCCAACTTTACTGGTTAGTTTTTTTTTAATTAATTAAAGTAATTTTTTTTTTTTAAATTGCATTTGAAAGACCGCTGCGCAAATACAGTGTGACATAAAATATTGCAACAACCACCATTTTATTTTCTAGGGGGTGTCTACTAAAAATATATATATAATGTTTGGGGGTTCTAAGTAATTTTCTAGCAAAAAAAAAATATTTTAACTTGAAACCAACAAATGTCAGAAAAAGGTTTAGTGTTTAAGTGGTTAAACTTTTTTCACTTACACACAGTCTATTCCATTGACAAATTGTTACAATGTTTATACTTAAGTTCAACTGATAAAGAATGTTTTGATTCTTGGCAGACTGCCTAGTTTTTCTCTTTTCTTTTGAGGGCTGTGGCTTCAGAAGAGCAGAGAGAATTATTTGCATAGAAAGAATTGTGAAACACTTTAGTCAAGATCGCGATAACGATTCTTGACGATTAGTTGTGCAGCTCTACTTTTTATGTTAAAACACTGAAGAAATTACACTTTGCTACAATATAAAGTAGTGAGTGTACATCTTGTATAACAGTGTAAATTTGCTGTTCCCTCAAAATAACTCAACACACAGCCATTAATGTCTAAACCGCTGGCAACAAAAGTGAGTACACCCCTAAGTGAAAAGGTCCAAATCGGGCCCAATTAGCCATTTTCCCTCCCCGGTGTCATGTGACTCGTTAGTGTTACAAGGTCTCAGGTGTGAATGGGGAGCAGATGTGTTAAATTTGATATCGTTCTCACTCTTACTGGTCACTGGAAGTTCAACATGGCACCTCATGGCAAAGAACTCTCTGAGGATCTGAAAAAAAGAATTGTTGCTCAACATAAAGATGGCTTAGGGTATAAGAAGATTGCCAAGACCCCTAAACTGAGGTGCAGCACGGTGGCCAAGACCATACAGCGGTTTACCAGGACAGGTTCCACTCAGAACAGGCCTCGCCATGGTCGACCAAAGCAGTTGAGGGCACATGCTCAGCGTCATATCCAGAGGTTGTCTTTGGGAAATAGACATATGAGTGCTGCCAGCATTGCTGCAGAGGTTGAAGGGCTGGGGGGTCAGCCTGTCAGTGCTCAGACAATACGCCGCACACTGCATCAAATTGGTCTGCATGGCCGTTGTCCCAGAAGGAAGCCTCTTCTGAAGATGATGCATATGCCCGCAAACAGTTTGCTGAAGACAAGCAGACTAAAGACTTCCAGGATTACTGGAACCATGTCCTGTGGTCTGATGAGACGAAGATAAACTTTGTTGGTTCAGATGGTGTCAAGCGTGTGTGGCGGCAACTAGGTGAGGTGTACAAAGACAAGTGTGTCTTGCCTACAGTCTAGAATGGTGGTGGGAGTGTCATGGTCTGGGGCTGCATGAGTGCTGCCGTCACTGGGGAGCTACAGTTCATTGAGGGAACCATGAATGCCAACATGTACTGTGACATACTGAAGCAGAGCATGATCCCCTCCCTTCAGAGACTAGGCTGCAGGGCAGTATTCCAACATAACTACTCCAAACACACCTCCAAGACGACCACTGCCTTGTTAAAGAAGCTGAGGGTAAAGGTGATAGACTGGCCATGCATGTCTCCAAATCTAAATCCTATTGAGCATCTGTGAGGCATCCTCAAACGGAAGGTAGAGGAGAGTAAGGTCTCTAACATCCACCAGCTCAGTGATGTCATCATGGAGGAGTGGAAGAGGACTCCAGTGACAACCTGTGAAGCTCTGGTGAACTTCATGCCCGAGAGGGTTAAGGCAGTGCTGGGAAATAATGGTGGCCACACAAAATATTAACACTTTGGCCCCAATTTGGACATTTTCACTTAGGGGTGTACATGCTTATGTTGCAAGCGGTTTAGACATTAATGGCTGTGTGTTGAGTTATTTTGAGGGGACAGCAAATTTACACTGTTATGCAAGCTGTACTCGCAGTACTTTACATTTGTAGCAAAGTGTAATTTCTTCAGTGTTGTCACATGAAAAGATATAATAAAATATTTACAAAAATGTGAGGGGTGTACTCACTTTTGTGAGCTACTGTATGTCATCAATTAAAAAAAAATTGCACTTATCTATACTGTGTACCTTTACAGAAGGAAGGCAATCGTAGGAACTGGGTAGGAGAGGATAATGAACCGCTCACAGGCTTTTCTTGGAAAGGGGGGTCCGAACCTGATACCACTGGCATTCAAATCTGGAATGAGGTCTTCACCATGAAAAAGCCGGATGGTAAAGAGGTAAGAGAACTCATTCTGCTATCAACTGTGTTTGCTGCTTCTGCTTAGGGATAATATAGTGTTATCATGAAGACGATACCTTTTCATTTGATTGTAGGTTTATTTAACCTTTATGTTTTTACTTCTGTTAATTAGGTTGCTGTTGTCCTAATGGACACGCAGGGGGCATTTGACAGCCAGTCCACAGTTAAGGATTGTGCCACTATTTTTGCTCTCAGCACTATGACCAGCTCTATTCAGGTAAGCTGATCACAGTTTATGATGTCTATTAGGTGTGGGTTTATAACTATTTTGCCCAACCATCCAGTTTTTTTTTATAAATTGGGAAAAAAAATAAAAATTGTCAAAGTTATACATTAACTTTCCAAAAGAAGCACTCTCATACACAATAATCCTTGCCCAATTATCATAAGCAATGTGCAAATCATTTGTTCTACTTGCAAAGATTAGGCATTAGACAATCATTTGGCTGATTCCAGATGAAAGTCCCCTGAGGTTTTTGCTGATAACACACTTGGAGACCACGTGGGTAAATGGGAGCAGGCAGGTAAAAAGGCTATTCAAAGTGCATCTGAAGCAAAGTTTTTGTTTTATTAATTTTAGTTTTGGATAGAGCATTGATGGGTTAGAACTGCTGTCATATTTTTAATTTAGGTAAATATTTGCAGCACCAACAAAAAAAAAAACCCTCCCCCCAAAAAGTTAAAATAGCCGTTATATGTGAATCAGTAACAAAGGGTGATAAAAAAACGTAACAACAATTATTTTCACAAATAACTTGCACCAAACTATAAAAAGAGTAATCAAAGATATATCACAGTCTCCAGTTAAATTGTCTACAGTATTATGGATGAGCATTGCATTCCCCCTCCCATAGGGCAGAATGTAGTGGTCTACAAAAAGATGGCAGTAGATGGACAAAAATGCATTGGTTGGAGCTTACATGCTGAAATCATGCAGCTGCTTACTTCGGTCTACAGCAGGCCTTGATGTAAGTGTGATGTAAGTGTGCAGCAGTACATAATGTATTCACTTAATGACGCATTGATTTTATAGCGGTTTTATCTTGAATGACTTTTAATGATCAATAAACTAAACTGCACTATGACCAGCCTTGGTTTTCTCCAGGGTGGATTTGATTTAAATCAACTCAATTTAAATCATAATTTTTAAAGAGCAAAGGTCATCTCTGTCCCACAGCAGCTCCTCCTCTGACCTGCTGTTGATTCACCGGCAGTCCCATTCACTTTAATGGTAGAGCTGATGATGCAGCAGTGACACAACAAGGTGAGGGACCTGCCGGCAGCAGGTGAGAGGATGCCCACTAACAGGCGCTGCCATGATGGATCTGAAATGACAGGTGCTCTTTAAATGTAATGTACTCATTCTTTCTGGTAGTTAGAATCTTTAATATTTGCAAACAAAATTAAGTTTTCCTATTTAGAATAATAAGCTGTCAGATTAGTCACAACAGCGATATCAGAACCGATTTTATGTTAATAGGTTTAGTTTGTAGTATACATAGATTTGCAAAACAATGGGATAAAAAATATGCCTGAACTTTGTTTTATCTCATGGTTACTGTGAAATTGTGTGAATGCATTAATGCAGTGCATGTTATCTCAGTTTGCAGAGCAGATTCATTGAATGAGTTTATCAAAAATGTAAATATTGCAGAATATACAGCCTCATGCTACATAAATAAGCTCCATTTCATGCTGAATAAACTAAATTATTAATGTATCTTAAATAGAAAACTATCTTTAAATAGATTTTTACTCCAAAGGCATTTTATTAAAATAAAATAAATTTTATAAAAATAAAAAAAAAATCTGATTTAAATAAAACAAAATCAGATTTTCTTTTTAAAAATCATTGATTTTTATCCACCCTGGTTTGCTCCTTTTGGTGAGCTTTATTCAATACAGCTTGGAGCGGCATCCTTTCTTGGGTTTTAAAATCCCCTAGGGAAGAGACGATGGATGAGCACCAACAAGAGTCACATTTGATTGTACTATACTGGCTACTTTTATTTTTTAGCATTTTTGTTGTTTGTTGCTGAGAGCACATACACTGGAGGTTTTATAACTAATTAGGATTGAATAGTGGATGATTGAGCTATCTATGGCCTTTATTTGTGAAAAAAAAAAAAACATTTTTGTTACATTTTTGATCACCTTTTGTTGTTGATTCTCATGAATAATGGATATTTTGATTTTTTTTTGTGGGTTTTTCGGAGCTGCAAATATTTACCTATATTAGATGCTATAGAATCTGTATATCAGCCTCTCATTTTGCAAGCTGCCTAATAATACCATAGCGCAGGACAAATTTGATTATTTGCCTGTTTTTTTTTTTTTTAATCCCTCTCACTATCCATTGTGTTTGTAGGATAGAAGATGAAGGGAAATCTCAATGAGACTGAGATTGGGAAAAAAATAACTTACAGGGGTTTTAACCATTTCCTGCTCTATTCAAAGTGTTAAAATGTCTTAATCGTACAGTACAGGGCACGGACTGGATATTCATAGACCCTGGGTTGTACGCTGCTAACTTCAGGTGATTGGGCACTTTCAGGTACCCCTATAACCTTATTCCATTCCATGGGACCCCTGTTTTTTGGACCTCTTTTCCCTTATGGAGAAGTTTCTTTTCTTAAGTAGTTTATTTACTTAGAAATTCTTCATTGATTCAACTCTTCATTGACTTCTACTGTAATAATAGAAGTGGTGTACCTGGATCGGTATTATCAAATACAAAGCACACAGAGGTCCTGGGAAGGAATAATGAACAGTTCCTAATGTAGATGTGTTTCATCAACTGGCCCCATATGGGCTTTTTAAATCCTCATCAAATGGCATGAATTGGTATCAATAGGATTGTGTGATAGGGATTGGAATAACACATCAATTATATCAATATATAGTCCTATTGTCCATAGGGTAAAAAGCAATCATGTCACTACGAAGCAGTCATATATCCAAAAATTGTCCACTTTATTGAAAAACGTAAACTTTAAAACATAACTTGAGCCATAAGCATATCCTCATCCAAGGACTCAATGTCATAGGAACTTAGTATGAGCTTACATGATCCCTGGGAACTCTGTGGTGTGTGTTATAGCCTTATGGATGGTGCAGAATGCGATAGCCCCCTTCCAGGGTGGCCACTCTTGTGGGGAAACTCGCCAGCCAAACTTACCGGCAGGAAGCTCCAAAAAACTGCGTGAGAGGTTGTAAAACCCAGATGTACTCACCAGGACCACATCACCTGAAGTTACATATTAGGACTTGCATCACTTAATGCCCTATCACCGGAAGTCACGTGCTGTTGGCTATCTGGAGGATGAATGGGATTAGCAGCCATTAGCGATAATCACAGGTAAAAACCAGCATGCTGGTTGTACCAAAGTTAATCGATCAGCTTGGTACATTCAGCCTGCCCATACACTGTTCGAATCTCGGCTGGTTCAGCAGGAACCAGCCGAGATTCGAACCGTGTATGGCCTGCTAGAGTTTTTTACTCACTGTATCCCTCAATTGATGATAGAGAAAATAGGATTTTTACACAGCGTAAAATCCTTTCCTCTGAGTTCATTGAGTGACATATCTCTAGCCTCATATGCTATTGTTTAGTAGACTGCTTGCTACAACTGAGCAGGTGGGAGTGTTCATTGCTTCAAGGGGGCTCACCTTCAATTTTCTATGTGCCTAGTGTTCATTTATCATTTAGGCACCTGTGTAACCCTAGGTTTCTGACTAGTAGACTGTGTCGCTCATTGGACTCTGAGAAAAGGATGTTACATTGAGTACAGAAATCCTATTTTTTTATTTTATGCCTCTCATTTATCATTTTACATTATTTATTTTTTTATCATCATTACAGATCTATAATTTATCCCAAAATATACAAGAGGATGATCTTCAACAGCTGCAGGTGAGTGTATCATAATACTCTTTTTGTGTTTTTTTTTTTATGTTCAGTCAGTAAAAGAAATCTCCTTTTGGATAGTGTTTCCCAACTTCAAGAGACTATGTTGCTAAACTGAGTTTGTAAAAGAAAGTGATACTCAAGCCTCGTTTTTTTTTTTTGTTTTTTTTCTTTAAAAATAACAAACATGTTCTACTTACCGGCCCTGTGCAGTGGATTTGCACAGAGCAGCCCAGATCCTCCTCTTCTCGGGTCTCTCGTTGGTGCTCCTGGCCCCTCCCTCCTGTTGAGTGCCCCCACAGCAAGCAGCTTGCTATGGGGACACCCGAGCCGCAGCTCTGTGTATCCATTCAGACACAGAGCCACGGTTTGGCCCTGCCCCCTTTCTCTCCTCATCGGCTAACTGACTTTGATTGACAGCAGCGGGAGCCAATGGCGCCGCTGCTGTGTCTCAGCCAATCAGGAGGGAGAGTCCTGGACGGCCAAGGCACTCGTGCAACATTGCTGGATAGAGATGGGCTTAGGTAAGTATTAGGGTGGCTGTTGCACACACAAGGTTTTTTTTATCATAATGCATAGAATGCATTACGATAAAAAACTTTCTGCTTTTACAACCACTTTAAAGCTGTTCCTATAAAGGAGATAGGGGATGCCTGCCTACTCTGACAAACACTGCTCAACTGAACAAAAATCGCGTCCTCCCCAAAAAATCTTTTTCTCGTCCCTACACAGTAGAGGTCAGCGGAACTCAATAGAACAGTTTTGGGTCCCTTTCACACATGCGGATCGTTTTTCATCAGTTCAGTCACATTAAAAAAAAAAAAAAACAGATGACCCGTGTGTCCATCAGTTTTTTACATCCACCAGCTAGACAGCTAGAGTCCTTAACCACGTGAGACCCACAGTCATTTTTCATGTAAAAACTGACCGTTTGTCTGTTTTTTACATCTGTTTTTTCCGTCCGATCTGTTTTTTATTAACATAGGGCTTTGATCCGGTCCAAAAAATGGATGTTGATGAAAGCGGATGTAACTGGATCAACATCCATTTACATCCGTTTTTCTATAGAGATGCATTGATATCTGTTTTTTGTCCCTCAACGGATGGATGAAAAACGGACAAACGCCGCATGTGTGAAAGGGGCTTTCGTTTTTGCTGTCAGTCAGCTTTTATTTACAATTTCAGTTTACCAGCAGTTACTTTAACCACTTCAGCTCTGGAAGGTTTTTTTCACACAAATAGAGCTTTCTTTTGGTGGTATTTGATCATCACTGGGTTTTTTATTTTTTGTGATATCAATGAAAAAAGACAGAAAATTTTGAAAAAAATATATATATATTTAATACTTTCTGTAATAAAACATATCCAATAAAATCAAATTTCATCATAAATTTAGGCCAACATGTATTCTGCTCTGTTTTTTGGTAAAAAAAAAATCCCAATAAGCGTATTAATTGGTTTGTCTGAAAGTTAGAGCGTCTATAAACTATAGTATATACATTTGAAAGTTGATCAGTTGTAATGTACTGACGGTGTGTCTAATTTCTTGAGGCCTTAAAGTGTTAGGACTGTACAAATTGCCCCCAATTGAACCATTTTTGGAAAATAGACCATGTAAGGCATTTAGTAAGAGGCATAGCGAGTTTTATGAATTTGTAATTTTTTTTTGTTACAATTTTTTTGAAAATGAACACATTGAATACATTTTTTCTTTTTTTACATACTGTCATCAGGGCTGTACAGTGTCATCATATGACTGATGTGGCGGTGATCAGGGACACTGATTGATGACAGAATGTTTGAATAAAAATTTCCATTTTTTTTCTTTTAACATTTTATTTTCGCTATTTATTTTTTACATAATTTCATCCTTAATTTACTGTATATGGCTGCCTTAATTTCCATGAAAAATAATGTGTTATTAGATATGAAAAATTGAGCAAAGAAATACAAAACTGAGACTTTAACATATAGTGGTTTACTGAGTGAAGCATATTAATAAGGTTTAGAAAAATTCAAGATCTAAAGATTCATGTTTTTTGCTTTCTCTTGCCATTCTTCAGCTTTTTACTGAATATGGACGACTGGCTATGGATGAGATCTTCTTGAAGCCCTTTCAAGTAAGAAATGAGCAAGATGGAAATCTGAGCTTGAATAGTTTTGCAATACGTAATATTATTGCTAGCAGAGGTGTGCCTGTTCAAAAACGATAAGAATTGGGATATTATAAATGGTGTTGATGAACTGTTAAGCCAGGTTTTCCAGCATGCACAGCCGAATCTCAGCCGTTTTTTTTTTTTTTAAAACAAGTTTTTATTGCCATATGCATAAAGATAGTACAGTTCACCAATGCAAGAACATATAGTTGAGTACATACATTTCAGGAAAAGGAGAAGTATTCCATATATGCATTCACAGGTTAGCCTATCTACAGTGCCCTAAAAAAGTATTCATACCCCTTGAAATTTTTTTTTTTTTTTTTAAACAGAAAACATGTTTATTGTTGTCAAAAAACATCATACAAATAAAATACTTGTCATACCATCAGCAGAAAAGGTAATGGACAATGTATATATTCAAGCATACATTTCCGGCGTTATCTTTATAGACCTAGGAAGGTGTAGATATATACATAACTAGGACATTGTATCTAGATTAGGCATTTACATTGTGCTCTTTATATTAATCTAGACATCTCCCCGAGACACGATCTTATAACAGTCAATACATTAGCCTTCCCCATCTTACAGATATCTACTAACAATCATGTAGCACAGGTATTGGTATTGGCTAGCCATGTGCCCCATATCTTATGATACTTTTTTGGGCATCCCCTGTGTATATAGAGTACTTTTTTATATGGCAGGGTCACGTTTACTTCCCTCAGCCAGTCCTGGACAGTAGGAGAAGTGGTTCTCATCCAATTTTTGGCGATTAATTTTCTAGCACTAAACAGTGTTTCACTAAGGAGTGTAGCCATAGGCCTGGACATGGTGTCTGGGAGCAAACCCAGTAAGCACGGCCTGGGGTCTAGTTGTAGTGGTGAACCCATATGGTCATGGAGGAATTTTATAATCTGTGTCCAGTAGTCAGTTATCACTGGGCATGACCAGATCAAATGGAAAAAGGAACATGGAGTGCCCAGACATCTTGGGCAATTTAGATTTTGGTTTGGGGAAAATTTGGCTATTCTGACGGGCGTAAGGTAGGATTTATGAACTATGTATAGTTGAGTCAGGCGTTCAGATAATTTAGGTGAGGTTTTCCGTACATTTTCCAGGATATTTTCCCAATCAGTGTCATCTATTTGGCCTATGTCCGCCTCCCATCTGATTCTTGCTGTGTCTACTATTCTGGCAGTTGTTCTAGTGCGTAGTGCGGTATACAGAGTGGATATAAGTTTTTCTGGAGAGGAACCTGTGATTACGTCTACCAATGGGAGCATTTGTGGGTTGGGAAAGCCATTTACAAATTGTGTCTGAAGCGCGTGTTTCAGTTGCAAGTAACTAAATTGCATATTAGAGGGAAGGTCGAATTCTTCACAGAGTGTTTGGAAGTGTCTTACCCCGAATATAGTAATAACCTAGAAAAGGAACACTATCCCCTTAGCAGCCCACCTAGTGGCCCCAGGTAAGGACAGCAGTTCCCTCAAAAGGGGATTGTGCCATAAGGGTGTATGTGAATGAAAAAAGTCAGCACCAGACATTTTAAACGCTTTTTCCCATATGTGGCGATGCTGAAGCAGCAGTGCGTGCTGTTCTGTATTTGTCCGTTTCCTACTCCCTTTCCTAAATAGGACTTGTAGTGGGGAATACATATCATTATTTGGTCTTTCACATACCAGTGTTTGGTATCTAAGTTCATCGGTCTTATGAATATGGTAAAAATGTGAAAGCTGCGCAGCTATGTAGTAGGTATATAGGTCTGGTATGGCCGCTCCTCCTGACGAGGTTGGGTTTTTAATCGTGTTTCAAGCCAGTTTGTGTCTATTGGACCCTCATATGAATGAGTTGATGATTTGGTCCATCATTTTAAAAAACTCTAGTGGGATTAGTACCGGGGAGTTCCAAAACATATATAAAAATTTTGGCAGAAGTACCATTTTAAATAAATTTAATTCTCCCCATTACTCCTAAGGGAAGCCTTGCCCAGGATTGTGTACGAGACTTTAGAAAGGGAAAGAGTGGTTCGATGTTGTTGACTACATATTCAAGGGGGTCTCTTGTAATTGTCACTCCAAAATATTTGATAGTGGCAACTCTTTGTAACGGGAGGGAGGCCGCACTAAAGGAGGGAGGTGAGAGGTCAAGAGGGAGAATCTGTGATTTGGACCAATTCATGCTTAATCCCGAATGTTTCCATACCCCTTGAAATTTTACTCATTTTGTCATGTTACAACCAATAGGGCTGCATATATTTGGAAGGTCAAAGGTATCTGCAATGAATTGAGTAACCAGGGACCACAATGGGCGAATTCTATTGCATTCCCACACCATATGCAAAAAGGAGCCCTCAGTCAATAAACACTTATGACACAGAGGGGTGTCTCTTCTCCCCATTTTGAACAGGCGCAGAGGTGTGTAATACATTTGATGCAGGTACCTTGGCTGGATCATTTTGCAGATTGGACTGTGTCTATATAAGAAATAAGTACTTGTTCCTCCCATAATTCAGCTGTGAGCTCTGGAACTATTATACACCATCTCTCCCTAGTCTTCTGATTGTGCCTACCTTCCACCCATGTCAGTGTGGTATAATAGCTAGATATTAGTTTATTATGTTCAGATCTCAGTAGGAGCTTTTCCAAGCTAGTATGGCTGTTTTTTTTTTTAACCGGACGTTGTCTCCCCACATACGGAACTTTAGAGTTAAAAGTGAGGAATGCAGAGGACATCAGTGTGGGCAGTATGTGCAGGAGAAGAGAGCCGGGGGTATGACATTGGGCAGTATGTGCAAGAGAAAAATTATGAGTATGATGGTGAAGTTTGCAAAAATTTGCTCTAAGGGTGATAGGAAGAATAGTAGCGTGAAAGAGCAGACACTGGTGTGTATGGTGCTGGCTAGAAACGGTGATCGGTGACACCTGGACAGTGACGCCTGTCAGGAGGTAAGGCAGCAAGGGAGAAATGTCTCTGCAAAGTGTGAGGGAGTCAGGGAAGGCTTGCGGGGGGTGAGGCAGCTGGGTATGGATGTATATCAGTGTGGGAGGAGGGGAAATGTCTCAGAAGGGGGAAAATGATGTCTTGTGGGGTTGGGTGGCCTCTCAGCAAGATGGGAGTTTGGGTGGGGGGAGCAATATCTGTTAGTGGGGGAGGAGAGGTAGTCATGGAGGGGGATGTCTTTGGGAATGGGGCTAAAGCGACCAGGGAGGGATGTCTGTTCGCAGAGGAGAAGAGGTGGTCAGGGAGAAATGCCTGTTTGGTTGAGGAGTAAGGGGAGAAGTGGCCAGGGTTTACTGTTATCACACTCAAAAAACAATCTACCTATCTCAGAGCAAGCCCTAATCTGTCAATAATGTGGCAGTCCCTGGCTTTCTCTCAGATCTCCCAATCAAAATATGCCAGCATGCAGCATGGTGTATCCAGAGAGACATAGCTGCTCCCAGTGTGTACTAGTGCTTGGTGTACCTTTTAAAAAAAAAATTATGTCCTGTATCACATGAAAAGTGGTCTGTGATAAGACATTTAATGCCTTCCCTTAACAAGTAGTCCATTTCATCTTTGTTTACAATTTTTGGTGGACTGAAGTGAACAAAGTGGAGAACCTATTCTGTATTGTTCCCCTAAAATGCTACATTTTACCAGCAGGTGGCACTGCAGGTTAAACCTGTGATTGTAGCATTCCCTGAGCCCAGTAGGACGTATAAACATACCTCAATTGTAGTTGTAAAATAGGGGTCAGCAGGGAAGAGAACAGGGGTCTCAAGGGCAGAGGACAGGGACCAGCAGGGCATTGTACAGTGGGCAGCAGGGAAGTATACAGGAGTAAGCAGGGCATAGAGTCATGTTGTAAAGTGCTGCACAAACTGTTGGCACTATATAAATCATTTATAATAATAATCATAATCAAGCTCCCAGGGCAAAGATGACCAACTGAAAGCCCCAGCAGTAATCGGCACTCTCACCCCCTAAATTTACATACCTTTTGCAAACCAAAATTCTCCCCAAAACAAAAATTCCCCCTCTCAAAATTACCCTCCCAGCACAAAGCTAGTAGTAGAGGCACTGTTCTGACAGGAGGGGGGGAGAGCACAACACAGCCCACATCTCCTCCTTGATATACTTGATCAAAGTAATCAGAAATGCAATTGACATTTAAGAAAGGGTAAATAAGCAGTTGCAGCCCCTGTATTTTAGTTTTTTTTTCTTTGACCTTTATCTTATTCACAGTTCTTTCTGTGTACCTGGCAGGTCCATCTGATCCTGTTGGCACACTAAAAAGAGTCATGAATCGAAATTTGACTGGTTCAGATTCAAATGTGTGGGTGAGGGGGATCAGTTCAGTTTTTTTTCATCCAGCTCTCTGGCTGAACTTAAAAACTGAACCGTGTATAATCCATCAATCAACTTTTGTACAACCAGCCTGTGGAAAATTTTCTCTGATCAGCACCGGCGGTGAAGGTTTTCCCGCTGTCTGCATACAATGGCGCAGAGTGAGGCATTTCCCCCATCCACACACTCGATGGGGTAATAAAGTCACTTTCTTTCCTTCAACCCACTGGTTAAATTTAAAAAAAAAAACGACTCATGTATGGCCAGCTTGTATGTGGTTCGAAGGTCCCTGCTGAACCAGCAGAGATTCGAACCATGTATGGGCAACTTGGGTATGATCAACTTGGGTACAACCAGCCTGTCCGATATATCCGTTTGCAATAATCGTGTGTTCTCCTGGCCAGGAGAGCTGAATGACTGTGTACTAGTTCCGTGGACCCTATGAAAGATGCAGTGGCGGCTGGTGGTATATTTTTTGGGGGGGGGCGGCAAACAATCCACCCGCACTAGCAACACTTTGGTATGTAACATAGAGGATTCACTTCAACAAAAGAGACTCTTTGGTATCTAACATATAGAATACGCTTAAAAAAAATTTGCGTGTTACATTTATGTCAAGGTTTTTTATGTTTTTGTTTTTTGTTTTTTTTTTTTGTTTTTAAACAGACCCTTATGTTTTTGGTTAGAGATTGGAGCTTTCCTTATGAATATCCATATGGAGCAGAAGGAGGTGCAAAGTTCCTAGAGAAGAGGCTGAGGGTATGTGCACTGTCTGTTGTCAGCTGATCTTCAGTATAACCGTTCGTCCAACATCTAACTGAGAGTTCTTCATTTTTTTTAAAAAAGCAATTGATCAAATTATCTTTATTTTTTTTTTTTTGAACGCTGATTTGTATCATTTTTGTCATTGACTACACTGTTTTTAATTCATTTTTTTCTTTTTCAAGAGTTTTTTTTATATACAACATAACACCAAATTTCATAAAAGTACAATTGTATTCATAAACAATATAAAATCCAGTATTTAAAATTGTAATTCCAAAAGGTTTGGGTATACTAGTAACAAACTAGACATGTCAGCTTCTATGTACGCATTTCCCAACAAAATTTTTTAAGCTTCTTTAGGACATTTGGTGAAGCTGTTTTTCCAATGACAGCTTCACCAAATGTCCTGAAGAAGCAGAAATGAATAGCGAAACACATAGACAAAGTATATTTTCACGTAAAGTAAAGGGTAAGATGTTAATTGGAGGATTGGTTACCAGCCCATTCTGCATATGGTATATTTAAGTACTGGCTATATAAAAACAAACTGTATGCCCTGTAAAAAAAATAATAATTGAGCTAATCTGTGAGGGGGGCAAAGATACTGGGAAAGTATTTTGAAGCACATCTTCCCAGATATGTTATCTAGGTCCTCCTCCCCTTTGTCGCCACAAGTACAGTTTGATTGCGCATTTGCTTTTTCCTGCAAGGACCTGTCTGAATGGATAAAGCGTGAAACATGGTTTTGGTAGACCTAGTTGTTTAAAATGTGTACATTTAAAGAGGAAGTAAACCCTCCTGCAAAAAAAAAAAAAACTAAAAACACACCCTGCAAGATAAAGGCATAATGAGCTAGTATGCATAGCATATTAGCTCATTATGAATTACTTGAGAACTAAGCCCCCGCAGCCATCCTCGTCTCCCCCTCAGGCCGCCGATATGTCGCCCGGGGCTTGCTTCCGGGTATCACGGCTCCGGCGCTGTGACTGGCCGGAGCCACGATGACGTCACTCCCGTGCATGCGTGCGGGAGCCTCCCCGAATGGCACAGTACAACTGAAGCAACGGCACGTACGTGCCATTGCTTCAGTTGACTTAAGTGCGCATGTGCCGCATGACGTCAGGACATGCACATACAGGGATGGATATCCAGTGCAGCTACAGCCTAATTATAGGCTGCGTGTAGTTTTTTAAAGTGGTTGTAAAGGGTTTACAACCACTTTAAATTGTAATGTGTATGGCCAGATACAGTGGGTTTGATTTACTAAAACTGGAGAGTGCAAAATCTGGTCAAGTTGTTCATGGTAGCCAATTAGCTTCTAACTTCAGCTTGTTCAGTTAGGCTTTGACAAAAAAAAAAATCTGGAAGTTGATTGGTTTCTATGCAGAGTTGCACCAGATTTTGCACTCTCCAGCTTTAGTAAATCAACCCCCATGTGTTTCCACAGATGAGTATTGTTGTTAGTAATAGGAGGGTTTATGAGGAAGCATGTGATTGAATTAATGCGTGATTCTGTGAAGGGAACTGGTAAAACTGAATTTTATGAAGTATCAAAAAAGGATGAATTTCTTATTAGTTATAATAGGAGGTTGAAGACTTGCCTGTTGATATGTAGCTTAGGTGCACCTAAAGCTGGCTTTTCAACATGGTCAACTTTGGAGACTCTCTCTTTTCTATGCTTAAGGATTATTCCTTTTTTTTTAAAAAGAAAGGACAGGACTTAAGCCTTAGTTGGTTCAGAAATTTTGCGGGATGTGTAGAATTGTTTTGTTACTCCTGTGCGTTAATGTTTGAGCAGATATAGGGGAGAATATTTGGGGAGTTGCAAGTCCTGATGAAGCTAGATTTGTAGAAATTAGTGCAAATGTCACAACTTTGTTCTCCAGGTGAAAGAACACCAGCATGAAGAGATCCAGAATGTACGAAAACACATTCACTCTTGTTTCACCAGCGTCAGCTGCTTCCTTCTCCCACACCCCGGTCTCAAAGTGGCAACTAGTCCTCAGTTTGATGGCCGCCTGAAAGGTCAGTCATATTGTTGCTTGTACTGGAAAGATTTTAAGAAAGATGGTTTAAACCAGTATGCAGTGGACAATTCTTTCCATTGCATACACTTTGTGGTCATGTACAGCTGTATAAAACCCACAAAGACATTGTTGCTCAGTTCACGCAGGTATTAAGTATTGATGGACCATGAAAGCATTTTTTCACACTTTTGAGACAAGATCTTAAGTTTGTCATCCTTCTACCCTGTACTGCTGTAATGACTGGTTTTTCGTATTATGAACGCCTGTCAGCTTGAACTAGACTGTCTTTTCCCCTGTGACCTCTTTCATGAACAAGGTGTTTTCATTCATAAAAATACTACTCACTGGATGTTTCTCCTCTCACATAATTTTCTGTACATTTTAAAGACGGTAATGCATATAAATTCCAGGAGATTTTGCAGTTTCTGAGCTATTTTAAATGCCTAGCCTGGTATCAACAGCCATTCCTTGGTCTCAGTTGATTAGATCATGCATCTTTCTTGTCCTAATGCTTGGTTGCACAGTAGATGAGCCTATTGGCTATGTTTATATATTTTTTTTTATTCTCAATATCATCCACATGATGTGCGGTTTGTCTATTTGCTTTAAAGTAGAACTATAGGCAAAACTATAAACAAGATTTTTTTTTTTTTTTACGCCATCTATGCCCCATTGCAGAGATTTCCCTTCACTTCCTGTCCAATAGCCAAACAGGAAGTGAAAGGAAATCCCTGCAACTTAAGGGAATTCTTTGGGGACCCCCGGGTCACCAGAACTAGTGTCCCCATTGGAAGATTTCCCCACACTTACTTTTCTGGGGACAGCCCATAAATTGGGATTTTATTTTACTTTCATGTTCAATGATAATAGTAAACGGGGCAGATAGAGAGGGTGAATCTCCTTAACGGGGGTACAGACAGCAAAAAAAACTAACAAGCGTTCCAATTCCTCTACACACTATTCAAAACTTAAAAAAAAGTTTTGCCTTTAGTTAAACTTTAAGGACCAGGCGTAGCTAATAAAGTAGCCACTGAGGGTTTACAAACTTGACAAGTGTTAGCAGCAAACCTTTCTTTTGAGTTACAATGTTTGAAATGGGGTGCAGATATTGAAGTACCTTATTTCAGAAGACAATTTTATGGTACATTCACAATTTATGTAAATGCTTTTAATGTACATAACAAAAATGCAGTAGGGGTTTCATCCTACTGAACTGTCTTTATTCTGGGTGACTAATTTCTACTCTTAAGCTGGCCATACATGGGTCATTTTTTTTTTTTTTTTTTATTTTTTTTTTTGCGATCAGTCAGCGGGTTGAACAAAACAACCGACCCAATTCTCCGATCCACACATTCAATGTGAATGCAGGAATCCTCTCTGCTATTTCATTGTATTCTGAGACAGCGGAACTCCCCCACCGTCAGAATACACTGATCAGTACTGCAGCCTAATACACTGTTCAGCACTGCAGTGCTGATTGAATGGAATTTTTCCAGTAGGATTGTTCGTGAGAAGTCAATCAATAGGTCAAATTCTCATCCTGGCCATAGATGAAATGAAATTGTCCAACTCAGCAGGAACCAGATGAATTTTGATCCATGTATGGCCAGCTTAAAGTGGAGTTCCACCCAAAAATGGAACTTCCTCTTTTAGTACTCGTGACCCCTAACATGCCACATTTGGCATGTGATTTTTTTGAGTGGGGCGGGTACCTAGTTTTCACAGGTACCCAGCTTCCACTTCCTCTCCTGGCGTCGGAAGGAAGTTCACCTCTCCCCCCTCCCTCCCTGCAATCTTCTGGGACACGTCACAGGTCCCAGAAGATTGCCCAGCCAT
Organism: Aquarana catesbeiana; assembly: GCF_042186555.1. NCBI lineage: Eukaryota > Metazoa > Chordata > Amphibia > Anura > Ranidae > Aquarana > Aquarana catesbeiana. The sequence continues at coordinate 223,748,148 of NC_133334.1, read as the reverse complement.
ATAGAACGCTCAGTGTGCACCCGGCTGTTAAGCCACAGCCGGGCGACCACACTTGCAATGCCGCCGCAGAGAAGAGGGGGAGAGAAGCGAGGCTTCGGGCGGCCGCACCGCTGGACCATGGGACAGGTGAGTGTCTTTTTACATTTTTGTAGCTGCGGACTTTTAAATGGGTGTAACTCTGCTTTAAAATAATTACCCAATTAGGTGGGACTTTTCTTATGCACACGAAAATTTTAAAAGTGTTTACATGACTTTTAAAACTGTTTTTAAAAGATGACTCTTGCTTTCAATGGTGCTAGCACAGAGAATAGGTTTTTTTGCAGCATCAACATTTCTGTAAAGCAAAATAAAAATCTCTCTGTAGAATGATGGAGCCAGTCATCTAATAAGGCTCTTAAAGAAGTGTGTGACTGGCCTCCTTAAAGCACATCTGAACCTAGCTGCAATTGTTTTGGGGTTTTTTTTTTTCACGCTTTTTTTTGCTCTTCATTTTAACCTGGCAGTTCTGTGAATAACACACTTCCTGTGTCTTCGTGGCTACACTCCTTGCTCCACTTTATCTATGGAGGCACCCGTGGTTGGACCTTTGTTCATCTTCACTACTTTATAGTTGACACATGAGAAAGGGCATTATTTTTGCTATGTTTTCAGCCCACAAATAAAAGGGTAAATCTTCCCCAGCAAGCAGATAAACTACAATAAAACTTGAGAGGGTCTAACCCGTCTCTGTCCACAAACAAAAAAAAAAAAGTTTGCCTTTACATGCACTTCAACTATTATATGATTTGTCTTTTGTTTTCCATAGACATTGCTCCTGAGTTTACAGAGCAGCTGAGTGCTCTGGTGCCACTTATCCTTGAACCGGGTAGCCTTATGGAGAAAGAGATAAATGGTTCAAAGGTTACTTGCCGAGGACTGCTTGAATATTTCAGGGTAAGTTCCTTTCTTTTTATCACCTTGTTCTTAGTTTGTGGATGTTTCACAATAAAACAGGTACAGTTCTTGTATAGTTACTACTGTTCAGAATGTCATTACCTTTTCCATATGTAGTGCTCATAGGTTTTAGAGAGGGCTCATCCTGCTGTAAAGATAAGAAGTTGTTGTTATCAGTAAAATCATACCTAAAGTAAATAATGGAAATGGTAGTGCTGGTTCACACTGGCTTCAAAGTGGTCCGACTCTGAAGCCTCCCCGCACATCGTGACCTCTTTAATAGAAGTCAATGCAAGCCGCTCCGAAGTCGCCCCCAAGTAGTCGCTCCTATTAGAACGGTTCCATTGTACTGCATGGAGCGCGACTTGTCAGGCGGCTAAGTCACCTGACAGGTCTCCCCAGTGTGAACCAGAACATAGTGTAAACTGGTTTAATACAACGGAACATTACCTATAACAACTTGATAAAAAATAATAAACAGCAGTAAGACCCCTTTCACACTGGGGCACTTTTCAGGCGTTTTTTAGCACCTGTAAAACTCCTGAAAAGCGCCTCTCAAGCCACCCCAGTGTGAAAGTCCGAGTGCTTTCACACTTGCAGGACAGGAAAAAAAAATCCTGCAAGCAGCATCTTTGGGGCACCGCTCCCGCACCGCCCCTGTCCATTGAAATTAATGGGCAGAGCTGCTGAAGCGCCTGCAAAGCGATTCAGCAAGGGCGTTATTCCGTTTTTTTTTCGGCCGCTAGCGGGGATTAAAAGCGCTACTATAACAGCGGTGCTTTACCGCTAACGCCCGCACCGCCCCGCCCCAGTGTGAAAGGGGTCTAAATCGTAAAGCAGAACTAAACCCACTTCTTTAACAGTTTCAAATAAAAGTTACATTCCTGGAATACGGGGATTGTTAACTGTCACATTTGCTTGTGTCCTGAACCAAACTGTCAAACCATCAAATGTTTGGTGTCATAAATGATCACATGTGCAGCATCATGGCAGTTTCAGATCAAACTGAAGCAGCTTCCTTGGCTGTAAAGGATAGGAGGGTTTAAAGGATAAGTCCACCCTAAAACTAAAATCCCTGCATCTACAGACATCCATATTCTAACACTGACCTATCTAGCCCTGTAAAGAAGAAATCCCTATACATACCTTTTCTGAAGCCGATCCAGCGGCGGAAGCTCTGCAGAGGACACAGCCGACAACGGCTGTGAAATTAATAGGGAGTGACGTAACCAAAAGACTTACTATGGGGCTTCTGTTGTCAGACGTGTCCTCTGCACCCGCCCACACAGAGAAGCCGCGGATAACAGATCAGTGTGGGATCGGGTCGGATCGGCTGCAGAAAAGGTATGTATACTGATTTCTTCTTTAGCCCGGGTTCACACCTATGCGAATTAGATGCGGCTTACACCGCATCTAATTTGCAGGACATTTTAAAATACATTCATATGAATGCATCTGGTTCACATATGTGCGTTGCATTCGCACTGCGCATTGCACAAAAAACGTGTGCGTTTTTTGGGCATTGCGGTGCGAACTACAAGCCTATTATCTCCTATGGGAACGCATCTGATTCGCAGATGCATTGCGTTCTGAACAAGGATTTTCTCTTTCTCCTCACTACACCTCCCCCTCTCCCCCCCCCCCCCTCCCCCTCTCCCTGCTCTCTAATCCTGAGCAAAAACGCAATGAATCCTTTGAACAGGAGATTTTTATCTCCCCAGTGAAACCTGAGCTTCAATTCGCACCGCACATGTGTGAAACCAGGCTTACAGGGCTAGATAGGTTAGTTTTAAATTGTGGATGTCTGTAGATGCAGGGATTTTTGTTTTTAGGGTGGACTTCTACTTTAATTCTGCTTTAAGTCTGTCAGCAGATCGGCCTCTACAAATTTGGCAGTGCCTAAAAATAGAGAGCAACTTAACACATGCAGAGCAGGGTGAGACATTGTATTATTGGATTTTAAACAGTATAGACACTTGTTTTTAAAGTTTTACATAGCTATACCTGCAAAAGGGGCCAGCCTGAAGTGGCAGGACTTAATTTTCTGACTAAAGTTCTACTTTAACTTAAAAAATGTGTCCAGACCAAAATAACGATCTCCAGTCTATATTCTTGCCTGCTGTTATGAAGTTTGGTTTAAGCGAGTTAAATTATTGACATCAGGCCAGTATTTTGCTGCCTACCTCCTTACCCCAATACTCCACTTCTGAATACTTTCAGCTCTAGTCTGTTCCAACCCCCTACACTGGTAGTATTGGAGCAATCCGGAAGGGAAATAATGCACTGCAAAGAGAACATTTTTAAACAATCAACCATAAGAATAGCCCACTCATCCTTTAAGTACCTACCATATCTGACTTCTGTTATGATTGACTAGTTTGGACAAAACAATTCCAACCTCAAGGACCATTCTTTTGATGGTTATGAAAGCATAAAATGACTACAGAGAGATTCAAGACTTGCGAAACGCATCTGAAGGCTCATCCATTTTTATTAGTGATGCCATTGTATGAAGCAGAGAACTTTATCAAACTGCATCCTTAGTGAAGGGTTATGTTTTTTTAATATGCTCTTGTAAACCACCAATATGTGATTATGTTGCTGCCTTGCAAAAAGGTTTCATTATAAAATTTTCAAGTCTGATTTTGTGTAACAAATCAACTTGGTTACAAAAAAAAAAAATATTATTATATTTTTTTTTTTAGGCTTACATAAAAATATACCAAGGAGAAGATTTACCACATCCCAAATCTATGCTACAGGTATGTGGGATTTGATTTGCCTTTCTCAACACCATTCTTTTATGACTTCTTCTGAACTAATGTTTTCATATCTTTGCTCAGGCAACTGCTGAGGCTAATAACCTAGCAGCGGTGGCTTCTGCCAAAGACTTATACAACAGCAGCATGGAGAAGGTGAGTGGATGTGTGTGCCCTTACCATTGTCACCAGCCATCATCAAATCCTGTGTATGCCTAATCATCCTCGTACCTTATTACTCTCTCTCAACTTTTTCCTTCAATGGCTAAATAGTGTCTTACTGATATTTTTTGGAACTTTGTTGCATGCATTTCTGTTTAATTAATGTAGGTTTTGTTAAGGTAGGGGACACTGGTGATCTTCAAAGGAAACTGGTAATGTTGAGGTGCCCCACTGCTTTTCTCTCCTAGAAATGCTAACTTGTTGGCTGTTTGCTGACCAAGTGGCTTCAGAACGGTCAGTCACTGACTTATAAGAGCTGTGCGAATCCGTAGGAGGGTTTGCTCATTTGCTTTGGACTTTAGGGGGTTCTCACTTTCTTTCTTAGAATAAAGGGTCTTCTACTATGTTAACAGCAGTTGTCCTTTTTTGGGGAGGTTGGGAGAAGGGTTGTATTCATAGTAGTTTCTCCTTTTAAAAAGTAAACCATTTAATGAGTTTAATACCAGGCAGCAAAAGCTAAGAAGATTTCACTGGGTTCCAGAGGCTAATGCTTCTAAGAAATGTCCAGCAGCCTCAGATCTCATCTGTAGAAGCTGACACAGGTGACGGTCAACAGGGATCTCCCCTATCAGACAAAGGTCATCCAAAAGAGGGTGTCCCAATTTTGTATTGAAAATGAACCCTTCCTCCTTTTTTTCTCCTTTCTTTCATTTTTCTGAAAAGGATTGTCTCTCTTTTAGGCAATGCTACATGGATTTAAAAACAACATCGCACTGACTTGTGTATATATTGTCTGTAACATATCGATACAATGCCATAAGAAGCCACAGGAGCCATTCTTTTCTATTCGTAACCTTTTGATAGTTTTTGTTCAATAAAATATATTGAGGGAGGAAGTGAAAAACCCTTTAATAAAAGAAAGGAGTTACTTATTGTGCAACATATTTTACCTAATAACATTTCTATCCTTAGCAATTTAGAGTAGTCGTTTTAACTATAATTAGTTGCTTTTGGGCTAAAACGCAATGCACTTTGTATTTCATATGATTATTTGGCTCTCCTGTGTTCTTTGTTATAGATTTGTGGTGGTGAGAAACCGTATGTGTCACCAGATGTCCTGAGAGATAGAGATGCTGCCTGTAGGGACGAGGCCCTGTCCCAATTTGACCGTGCAAAGAAAATGGGAGGAGTGGAGTTCAGCCAACAATACAGAGAAGAGTTGGAGAAGAGCCTTGATGACGTGTATACTGCTTTCTGCAAGCACAATGAGAGCAAGAATATCTTCACAGCCTTCCGCACTCCAGCTGTACTTCTAGCCCTGGTGGTTGCGTTATACATGGCTTCTGGTATCACAGGATTTGTCGGTTTAAGTGTGGTGGCACAACTGTTTAACTGTGCAATGGGGCTGCTGCTCATTGCACTCCTGACATGGGGCTACATCAAATACTCTGGACAGTACAGAGACCTTGGCAAAGTTATTGATTCCAGTGCGGATTATGTTCTTGAGCAGGTAATACAATGAGGCTGTATGTGTTGTTTTGCAGCACTAGAAAGCATATTAATATATAATATTATCAAAGATAACCCAAGTAAATACAAAATGCAGTTTTTAAATGATGATTTCATTTATTAAGGGAAAAATAGCTGTTTAAACTTGCCTGGTCCTATGTGAAAAAGTAATTACCCCCCCCCCCCCTTTGCTAAATCATGAATAAACTGTGATTAACCACATTTTTTGGAAAGCTGAGTTAAATTTCAGTTGCCACACCTAGGCCAGACCAGTTGAATCAAGAAATCACTAAAAAAGAAGTTCTCAAAAAGCAACACAACATGCCGCGATCTAAAGAAATTCAAGAAAAGATGAGAAACAAAGTAATTGACATGTATCCATCTGAAAGGGTTACAAAGCCATTTTTAAGGCTTTGGGACTCCAGTGAACCTCAGTGAGAGCCATTATCCACAAATGGAAAAAACTTGGAACAGTGCTGAACTTTCTCAGGAGTGGCCGACCTACCAAAATTACTCCAAGAGCACGACAACGACTCATCCAGGAGGTCTTAAAAGAACCCAGAACAAAATCTAAAGAACTGCAGGCCTCACTTGCCTCAGTTAAGGCCAGTGTTCATGATTCAACAATAGGAAACACACTAGGTAAAAATGGCATCCATGAGAGAGTAACAAGGCTAAAGCCACTGTTGCCCAAAAAGAACGCAAAGGCTCGTCTCACATTTGCCAAAAAATCTTGATTATTTCCAAGATTGTTGGTCAAATATTCTGTGGACTGATGAGACAAAACTTTGTTTTTTTTTTTTTGTTTGTTTTTTTTTTTCTTCATTAAAAGAACATTATACCAACAGTCAATCATGGTGGTGGTAGTGTGAGCGTCTAGGACTGCTTTTCAGCTTCAGGACCTGGACAACTTGCCATAATTGATGGAACCATGAATTCTGAGCTCTTCCAGAAAATTCTGAAGGAGAATGTCTGGCCATCAGTTTGTAAACTCAAGCTCAAACACACTAGGGCTGTGCAGCGGGACAATGATCCAAATCACACCAGCAAATCCACCTCTGAATGGCTCATAAAACAAAATGAAGGCTTTGGCGTGGCCTAGTCAAAGTCCAGACTTAAATCTGATTAAGGTGCTGTGGCATGACCTTAAATAGGCCATTCATGCTCGAAAACCCTCTAATGTGGCTGAATTAAAACAATTCTGTAGAGTGGGCCAAAATACCTTCTCAGCGATGTGAAACACTCATTGCCAGTTATTGCAAATGCTTGATTGCAGTTGTTGCTGCCAAGGGTACACAACCAGTTACTAGGTTTGGAGGGCAATTACTTTTTCGCACAGGGCCAATCAGGTTTGGACAGCTTTTTTTCCCCTAAATGAAATCATGATTTGAAAACTGCATTTTGTATTTATGCGGGTTATCTCTGTGTAGAATGAATTAAGATTTGTTTGATGATCTGAATCAATATTTTAAGCAACAGACAGCATGGATTCATGACAGAGGTTGTCAGACCAATCATATTTATTTTTATGAGGTGGTAAGTAAAACCTTAGACAAAGGAAAGTCTGTGGACGTGGTATACTTGAATTTTGCAAAAGCGTTTCGACACAGTTCCACCTACACTGCTAATGTGTAAGGTAAAGTCCACATGCCTAGAAAAATATGTTTGTAATTGGATAGAAAACTGTCTAAAAGACTGTATTCAGCGAGTAGTGGTTAATGATTCTTACTCTGAATGGTTTAGGGTTGTTAGTGGCGTACCCCAAGGTCCACTATTGGGACTCTTACTTTTTAATAAATTTATAAATGATATAGGGTCTGGGATTTAAAGTATAATTTCAGTCTTTGCAGATAACACCAAGCTTTGCCGTGGAATAACATCCTTACAGGATGTCTCTAATTTACAAGCCGATGCACTGTTTAATTGGGCAACTATGTGGCAAATAAATTTTAATGTTGATAAATGTAAAGTTATGCACTTGGGGGCTAAGAATATGAATGGGGGAATACATGGTGGAGAAGGGTCTGGGTGTTCTGGTAGATCATAAGCTTAACTAGTTAAGGACGTAAGGATTTTCCCCCTTAATGACCAGGCCATTTTTTTGCAATACGGCACTGCATCGCTTTAACCACTTAAGGACCGGGCCTCTTTTTGACACTTGTTTAAAATTAAAATTACTTAGAACCCCCAAACATTATATATTTTTTTCTAACACCCTAGAGAATAAAGTGGCAGTCGTTGCAATACTTTCTGTCAAACTGTATTTGCGCAGTGGTCTTACAAGCACACTTTTTTTAAATAAAAAATAAGACAACAGTAAAGTTAGCCCAATTTGTTTATATTGTGAAAGATAATGTTATGTCGAGTAAATTGATACCCAACATGTCGTGCTTCAAAATTGCGCCTGCAATTTTGGAGCGCGACATGGAATGGCGACAAACTTTTACCCTTAAAAATCTCCATAGGCGATGTTTACACATTTCTACAGGTTACCAGTTTTGAGTTACAGAGGAGGTCTAGGGTTATAATTATTGCTTTTGCTCTAACGATGGTGGCGATACGTCACGTGTGGTTTGAACACCGTTTTAATATGCGGGCGCTACTCACATATGCGTTCGCTTCTGCGCGCGAGTTTGACGGGGGACTTTAACCTCCCTGGCGGTATGATTATTTCGGATTTTAGGTGCTGAAAGCGGTACAATTATTTTGCATGGAAATTTGGCGTTTTATATTGTAGGTCTGTAAATCTTAACAATAACACACTTAAATCTGTCCAAACAAGAGTCTAGTAGATATCCCGGGTATGATAAAGTTTGAAACACAAAAACATAAATTATAATATAATAAATAAAAATAAATAATTAAAAAAAAAAAAAAAAAAATAGTAATAAAATAAATTTCCCCACAATTCACTATCGCTCAATTCTGCAAGTGTTCTAATTTACTATCGCTGTTTTCTAGCTGGTCTAAAGCCACTTTTGACGTAAAGGGACACTTTTTGGTTGCTATGGACAATCTCCAGTTTCCAGGCAGAAAGAACAGTGTATATCATGTAAAACTGCATGCAGGGCATGGGCCAAAGCACTGGGGACAAAAGGGATGTGAAATCATTTCATACAGTACTGTAATCTGTAAGATTACAGTACTGTATGTGTTATGATTTTTACTTTTTTTTTAATTTGCCGCCAGGCTCCGCCCCCGTGCGTCGCGCCGCTCGCAGGGAACGGAGCCTGGCATGGAGAGGCTTCAGAGGAGGACGGAGTCCTCGGACACTGCGGGTGACATCGCAGGATCCAGGGGACAAGGTAAGTAAAGCCGCCCCAGGATCCTGCAATGCGATCCCGAGTGTGGCTCGGGGTTACCGCTAATGGTACTGAATTTTAACCCCGAGCCACACTCGGGAATACCGCCAGGGAGGTTAAAAAAAACTTTTTTTTTTTTCTTATTTGACTTTTTTATTTTGACACTGTCTTTTTAAAAAAAAAAAAAAATTGTCACTTTTATTCCTATTACAAGGAATGTAAACACCCCTTGTAATAGAAAAAAAGCATGATGGGACCTCTTAAATATAAGATCTGAGGACAAAAAGACCACAGATCTCCTATTTACACTAAAATGCAATAAAAAAAAAAAAAATTTCACTTGAATACAAAAAAAAAATCTCCTTTTAAGAACTATGGGCGGAAGTGACGATTGATGTCGCTTCAGCCCTCCCATGCTATGGAGCCAAGTGGGGGCCATCTTCCCCTCACTCGGCAGCCAGGCATCCATGGGAAAGGACGCGATCGTCTCCGTCGCTAGCGGCGGAGACGACCAGAGCACAGCGGGAGGGGGGTGGGCACCACCTCTCCAGCCACCAATAAAAGTGATCTCGCAGCAAATCCGCCACGGAGACCACTTTTATCGTAAAGAGAAACGCACGGCGTTCCCGAAAATATCGGGTTATGGCAGCTAGATGCTGCCATAACCCTGATATTTAGTGTCAAAGTAACGGCGTACGGGTATGTCGTTTTGCGCGCAGTGGTTAACTGACAATTGCGCGGTCATGTGACGCTGTACCCAAACAAAATTTATGTCCTTTCCCCCCCCACAAATAGAGCTTTCTTTTGGTGATATTTGATCACTACTGCTTTTTTTTTTTGTTTGTTTTTTTTTTGTTTTGCTTTGCTTTTGTTTTTTTTGCGCTATAAACAAAAAAAAGACAGACGACTTTGAAAAAAAAAAAATGTTTTACTTTTTACTATAATAACTATCCCAAAAAAATTGTAAAAAAACGAATTTCTTAATCAGTTTAGGCCAATATGTATTCTTCTACATATTTTTGGTCAAATAAAATCGCAATAAGTGTATATTGATTGGTTTGCGCAAAAGTTATAGCGTCTACAAAATAGGGAATAGATTTATTACATTTTTTTTTCTATTAATGGTGGTGATCAGCAATCTTATTTATTTATTTTTTTTTATTTCATTTTTTTTTTTTTGTTGGACTTCAACATTGCGGCGGACAGATTGGACACTTTTTGGAGCCAGTGACATTTATACAGCGATCAGTGCTAAAAATAGCCACTGAATACTGTACAAATGTCACTGCCAGAGAAAGGGTTAACACTAGGGGGCGATCAAGGGGTTAAGTGTTCCACAAACATTTACAATCCAACCTGACAGAACTGGAGAGGATCTGCAAGGAGAAATGGCAGAGGATCCCCAAATCCAGGTGTGTAAAACTTGTTGCATCTTTCCCAAAATGACTCATGGCTGTATTAGATCAAAAGGGTGCTTCTACTAAATACTGAGCAAAGGGTCTGAATACTTAGGACCATGTGATATTTCAGTTTTTCTTTTGTAATAAATCTGCAAAAATGTCAACAATTCTGTGTTTTTCTGTCAATATGGGGTGAACTTAAATGATTTTAGCAAATGGCTGCAATATAACAAAGAGTGAAAAATTTAAGGGGGTCTGAATACTTTCCGTCCCCACTGTGTATGTGTGTGTGTGTATATATATATATATATATATAAATACTATGAGTTTGGCATACCAGAGAGTGGAGAGATTGGTAGGCTTGCATGCTATATATTTATAGGGGGTACTGTGTATCGCCTCCGTTTGGGGTGCACAAAGATTTCCATTTTAATGTGACATCTGTGTAATGCTACCAGAACTCTATAGCTTCTAATGCTCTTCTCTCAATGTGTTCTCCCTTCCACTACAGGCTACGAACCGCATGGGTAATTCTACCCGTCGTTCCACAGAATCCGCCATCGGCGCACCACCTGAGAGGAAAAAGCAAAAGTAACAGCAGAATGACCTGCCTTTCCTGCCTCCAGCAGAGGCAAGCATCTTAAACTGCAGCTTTTCCAGATATGCCACCTATTTGTACACAATATACTCGACTCTTTCCAACCCAAGACTGCACCAACAAACCCCTTTATACATTTCCAATGCCATATAAAGTAGACCAGTTGCATCTTGTCATGGGCACAGCGAGCCATGATGTCTGGTCTATAGTACATGCTCTGCACTTTGGATCTACTGCTATGGTAATAGCTTTTTGCCTTCACAGCAAAACAAAAGTATTTTCATAGAGTCAATGCAACAGATACATGTCTTTTTTTTACTTTAGGAAATTGTATTATGGGGGATTTACTTTTAAAATTACCTAATTTTGCCAATATATCAGAAATTTGCAAGAGAGAAGTGACCCTTAACCTGTGGTGTTACTATTGTACTTCATAGCAGAATTATAGTCTAATAAGAACCTCCTGCTACCCTGCCCACCCCATCCTCCTAAATTAAAATGTAAAGGATCACATGGCCAAGTATGTCATGCCTTCTGTTGGCTATTATGAGTTTAAAGCCCAACTCTGGGTTAGCCAAAACAAATTTAATCTGGCTGTCTCTCTTCCTGTATATACAGAATAAAATGCTTGTTTAATGTAAGAGAAGGGGGCTCTAATACAAAGGAATCCTTACATTTTCTACAGTCCTGCAGGCTTTCTCCCTCCCATTTCCGGTAATGACAACAGGTTCACCAATCTGCACTGACATGGTCATGTACAGTCCAGGACCAGCAGCCTAGTCAGGCATTTTATGTAATGATAAGGACCAGCCCACATTTCAGGGCAGGATAGAAAACAGCATCAGCTGCCACAGAACAATGGGATAAGGTGAGCATTGCTATCTATTCTATACTTGTAAACTGAAGCAGCAGTAAAATGTAAGGTTGCCGGGTGGGCAAGGTAAGAGTGTTTAATATTAACTATAAATCTGTTACAATATTGACTATAAATCTGTTACATTTTTTGGATTATAAATGGTTATAGTTAATGTTTAGTTTGTTTAGGTGTTAAATTTATTGCTCTTGGGTTACTTCTTTGCATTCCTGGGTTAATATAAATATTTTTTTTTAATTCCTGAAGAGGGGCCTTAGTGTAATAATTAGCTTAGGTTGTGCCTTATTGCTTGCCTCTTTTATGGGACTTATAACTTAATACTGTCTTTTTATTGAAGAAATGTATCTACGTCTAACCTTATTTTAGTCGGTGACATGTATAACACATTACTGCTTTATGTGAAAGCAAAACATAAAATGGAAATAGTTTCTTAAAGTGAACCTTTTCTCCACTTCATCTGAAATTACCCCGAAGAACATATGGGGTTTATTTACTAAAGGCAAATCCACTGCAAGTGCAGTTGTAAGTGCAGTCGCTGTAGATCTGAAGGGAAACTGAAATGAGGGGAAGCTCTGCAGATTTTATCATCCAATCATGTACAAGCAAAAATGCTGTTTTTTATTTTCCTTGCATGTCCCCCTCAGATCTACAGCGATTGCATTTGTAGTGCAAAGTGGATTTGCCTTTAGTAAATAACCCCCCATGTGCCTGCTATTATTTCTCATGTTTGGAAAACTCACCTCTGTGCTCCTTGAGCGATTACATTCATTTTACTTTAGAGGTCTCAATTTCTTGAGCATATGTACTGGCAGCACTAAGCTTCTCTCAACCACATCAGCCCCGTCTAATGACAGTGCCTTATTTGCTTAAAAGAGAACTTTGATTGGATGAGGAGCTAAGCAACTAAAGAAAGATGGGCACACACAGAGGAGCTAAGCAACTAAAGAAAGATGGGCACACACAGAGGAGCTAAGCAACTAAAGAAAGATGGGCACACACAGAGGAGCTAAGCAACTAAAGAAAGATGGGCACACACCGAGGAGCTAAGCAACTAAAGAAAGATGGGCACACACTGAGGAGCTGAAGCTTCTACAGCAAAATAGAAATATTCTCGCATATGACACTAAAGGGGCTTTTCTGGAGAAGTTGGGTAAAAACCAGCTTTTGACTATTAAGCTTTTAAACAGTCAGTGTGGTGGACAGGTTCACGTCAGTATTGCTTTTTATAACGCCTAATGCACTATAAGAATACACAAAAACAGCAGTTTTCTGTGGTATTTTGCTTAGTAGGGGGCTTCAGAAAACCGTATATGGAGGTAACACTTATAGCACATATGGGCTTTTTAAAGAGACCATAATAAAATAAAAAAACAAATAATCTGCCTAGACTACCATTGTGGACAGTCTTCTGAAAAACCTAGTTGGTTGGTTGTCCTTTTGATCCTTTGGCTTCAAGTGTTTGAGCCTCTGGAGTCAGAACTCCGGATCTGCATTCTTGGTCAGTGACTCACAAAATGACAGGCAACCTAGTTTCCAGAAGCAGGTCAGCAGTCACAGCCCAGTACTTCTCTTATAACAGGTTTCCTTTGTGCTCCCTTCCCAGCAGTATCAATGTTCAACATGCATGGTATTTATATCCATTTACAGTGCATTAAGCAATTGGTAAGGTGTGCTTTATTAATGTAAAATGTTCTCTATAAATATGTCCTGAACAATAATATGTTGCCAACGTTTCATATATTTGTTATCTGTATTAAAAAAATGTAAACAGTGCACTTTCAATAGACCAAATTAAAAGTACCGTAATTTTTCTTAGAGAAAAACAAACAATTTTATGATGCATATTGTCCATTCCAGGATATTGAGCTGTTGTTTCAGCTTTGAATTAAGCCAATATACATTCGTTACTAGGTCTGTGAGATGTGACTTGAATAGAGCAGTTCTTAAGTAGTTCTTTTCATATTCTCACAGCTGTAGATTTTATGTCACCCAACAAAACGGCAGATTACATGTCAGTGTCTCCAAATTGCTGCTGCCTTAATATGAACCTGTCACATGTTTACTATGGAAGTAGCTACATTTTGCGCTAAAGCAGGAAGTCCCCAGGCTTTTCTCCGCCAATGCTCACAGTGTATGTAATGGCAAATTTTATATTTTTTGTTTTGTGAGGAAGGGTTAGAACTCCCTGGCAGATTTTTATTGGGGCCTTTGACCCCATTGGGGAGATTCTCCCTCTATCTGTTCTGGTGACCATTGTTACTGAGACAAAGTGAGGGAGAATCCAGTAAGAGAAATTTCCCTTATTTTGCTGAGATTTCAGAAAGTAGGAGAAAATCTCCCCAGTACGAAATGGTTTTTTATCTTTCCATATTCTTTCCTAAAATAAAACAAAAGTTTGGCTATACTTACACTTACACACTCCAAGTTCATCACCTAATCTGAGAAGTTTTTATATTGCAGTTATCTATATGGATGTGATAAATATGGACAAGATTTTATTGCAGCTGTCATGTCGGTTACAAGGGTCTGTTGCCTGAAGCAACCATTTAAAAAAAAATCTCACATTTCATTTGAAAATGAAAGAAAAATATTGTTTGTTTTGGGCAAGACAGACACATTAGGGTATATTTATAAAGTAACAAATGTGACATTCACCATATATTCTTTACAGGGTTAAGTGTCTTAAATTACAGTGATTGATTCGCCTACAATGAATACTTGGCCATATTCATTTTGCTGCTTTATAAATATGCCCCTTTAATTCCTCCAGATTTTGAGATCCTTTGTCAGTTTGATTGAGCTAGACCTACATGGTTTATGTCTGCATCTTGGTTTTCTATATGACCTTTCTATTGAGTACCCATTTTTATACAAATACATAGGACTTCTTGCACTATATACAGTACATGCATATACAACCAACATGTGCAATTGTTACCCTTTTGTGAATAACTCTTAAAGGTATGTGCACAATCTTATTTGTTTTTGTGTTTAAAATCGTTCCTCCGCATATGTATGTACAGATGTATATGTGTATGAGTTAATGTAGAAATATTTACTAAATGTTCATTTATGATCTATCAAACGCTGAATCCCAAAGCACAAACTTTTATGAAGTCATAATCTGGACCAAGAAAATGTTTCTTATGCTGCTGCTTATGTTTCTGTCCTGATTTATTTTTAATAAAAGCAAGTGTAACACTATCATTATAAACTGACTCTATCAACTTCTTTTTTTCTTGAGTGCTGCATTATGTAAAATATTTGCTTTTTGGAATTACACATAAACCAGACAAAGCTGGCCATATGTAGCCTGATTGTACAATCACTGTGTGGTCTGCTTTAGATTTACCAAATCAATGTAATTGAAGGGCCTACTGAAATGTGACTTGACAACATAGCTTACCATTACTTAAAGTAGAAGTTCACCCAAAACCTAACTAACGCGCAGCCACATATTAAACCTCATCTATCTAGCCCTGTAAAGAAGAAATCCATATACTTACCTTTTCTAAAGCCAGTCCAGTCTCCAGCAGCACCCTCTTTGTGCAGGAGAGAACCAACAACAGCTGGGAATTCCTGGGAAGTGACATCACCCATAGACTTACTATGGGGCTTCCATTGTCGGCTGCCTCTCCTGCACACGCCTACACAGAGAAACTGACCGCTCAGCGTGGGACTGGCTGCAGAACAGGTATGTATAGCGTCTTTACAGGGCTATATAGATTCTTTTTAGAATGTGGCTGAGAGTAGGTTTAGCTTTAGTTTAGGTTTTGGCTGAACTTCCACTTAAGTAACACTGTCTCATTTGTTGCTTTGAGTGAAGCTGTGCTATCATACTTCAGTACTTTTATAGAACACAGACTGTCAACACTTTTTTTTTTTTTCTGACTTATGGTGGTGCATATAAATATTAGAACATGTCAAAATAATAGCAAAAGTGATATTGAAAGGATGTGGCGCTAAAAGCATTTGTCTGACCTAAAAGTAAGATTCTGCTTGTATAGCTCCATGTCTTTTTAATGGAAAAAAAACTTTTTCTGTCTTACAAGAATTCTATTATAACACTAGCTCCAATCAGCACTGCTAAACTAACAGCTAAACTTAGAGTGTATCTAAACCAAAAATGTTATATATTGCAGCTTACTAGTGTCTTGTGTGGAGGCTGCATCTGGTTCCTTTTTTTAACCGCTTCAACCCTGGAAGATTTTACCCCCTTCCTGACCAGAGCACTTTTTGCATTTCGGCACTGCCTCGCTTTAACTGACAATTGCGTGGTCGTGCAACGTTGCACCCAAACAAAATTGACGTCCTTTTTTTTTTTTTTTTTTTCTCCCACAAATAGAGCTTTCTTTTGGTGGTATTTGATCACCCCTGCGGTTTCTATTTCTTTATCGTACATCACAAGGTTTTGCCTGTAACGCTTCTCTTTGAGAGCTGGACCCGTGGATTCAGTGCTTTGGTCATATTACAGTGCCATAAAGCTTACTGACAGGGTGCTATACAGGTCCAGGGCAGTGAAACCCTGATAAAAAGGGACCCCAGTCCTTGAAGGTTTTTTAACGGATCCCACCGTGATAGGTGAAGATTGGGTCTGTTTGGTTTTACCACAGAATCCTGCGGCAGGATAAAGTGGAGATTCCTAAGGGGTTTAAAAACTTTCTTTGGATTTCTCCTTGCAGTAAATGTTATCATGCCTAAAGTCACCACTAGAGGGAGTAAAGGGCACGTACCTGTTCCATGCTTTCAGATCTCACTCTGTGTCAGCAGAAGCTGCAGGCTTCCTCCAGCTATCCGTTCCTGGCCACCAGTAAGAGGTTTGGAGGAGGGGTTTTGGTTGGAATTACCCCCATCTGGGCTGCGTTTCCTTTCCCCTCTCCAGGAGCAGGCAGGGGGATGCTAAAAGGTCCGGCGATCTGCTACTTCCTTCCACCGCCCCCCCTCCGCCAATCGGATGCCCACGCGAGCGATGAATCATTTTTTGGAAAAAGAAGGAGGCGTGGCTTGGCGCGGGCATCATGGCACAGGACGACATAGTTTACAAAGCCTCCATTGCCAGACTCATTTGGCTGATGGAGGGACGCAGAAGCAGACCTGGGCATGCAAGTGTGGGACACAGGCATTCCCCAAGGCACATTCACTCTGCATCAGGCTGAGCGTTTAATAGCAGTAACAATTACTGGACTATTGCTCAGCAGTGGGTGCGTTTTTCTTTGTAAGTACCTCTGCATTTGTGACTATACATTCCAGAAGGGGACGTATAAATTCCTCAAAAAGGGCACCAAAGGTATCACCCTCAGGCTCTGAGGACCCTAGTCTCAACTCAGCAATGCCACCCCCCCCTGAAGTTCCAGGGGTAGCTGATCAGGGTGAACCATCAGGTTTGTCAAGTGTTTCCAACACTTCAGCCCCTGTCTATTACTGAGGTTGTTTTCTCCTCAGCCTGGTGGGGTTGGAGGAAAGATTGACTGCTCTAATCGCATCTTCCCAGCATGGGAGAAAACGCGATAGGTCTCCTTCTACTGCCCAGGTCCCTCAAACAGAGGATCAGTGGGCGGGGGAGGATGAGGCCCCCTCAGGGGGACCGTGGGAAGGCTGACTCCCCTTCTGAGAAATCAATTGTGAAAGAACCCTTTTTCAGCTTCAAAAACTGAAAAATTGCTGGTACAATCGCTTACAGAAATGGTTTGTTCCGCATTTAAGCTACCCTCAAAAGAGACAGCTGAAAGGCCCACTTCTGCTTTGGGTTCCCTAAAGCCTCCCCAAGCTATGCATGCTTTTCCTGTCCATCCATTGCTGGAACAGCTTATGTATTCTGAGTGGGATCACCCAGATAAACATTTTCTCCCTCCAAAAAAGTTTTCAACACTTTATCCTATGGAGGAAAAATTCACAAAAAGGTAGAATATACCGGCAATTGATGCTGCTATTCCTGCTTTTTCCCCTGTGAAAAAAAATTTAACTTGTCCAGTTGACAATGCTCAGATTCTTAGGGGGATCCAACCGATAAAAGATTGGAATTCCTGTTAAAAAGCTTGTTTTCTTTGGCAGGAACAGTAACTCAACCTGCAGTGGCGGCAATAGGTGTTTGTCAATCCCTGAAGGACCATTTGAGACAAGTACTCAAGGTCACCCCTGATCAACAGGCACGGGATTTAGCCGAGTTGCCAGGGGCATTATGTTTTGCTATTGATGCTATTAGAGATTCTATTCTTCAGGCTTCACGCCTTACGCTTGTACTTGTGCATATGCTGTTTGGAGATGATTTGGATATACACATCCAGAAAATTTCAAGTAGAAAAAGTACCCTTTTGCCAATTAAGAAAAGAAATAAACGTCCTTCATTTAAACAGGCTCCTTCTCCAGGATCAGGGGCATCAGCCTCTAGGCAGTCGCGACGGCCTCCGCCGTCAGGTTCAAGAGGTAAACCTCAGGGTCAACCTGAATCCTGGGGAAGGAAACCTACAAAACAGAATGCTAAGGCCTCTTTTATAAAGAGGCGCCCTCGCTTGTGGGGGGAAGATTTCTGCAGTTCTCAAGGGTCACAGGTTACAAACTAGAGTTCCGGGAGTTCCCATCTCCTCGTTTTCTGAGATCAAAAGCCCCCAACGATACAGAGAAAAAAGTCTCTTTCAAGCATTAGACCGGCTCTTGTTTCAAAGAGTGATCATGGAGGTCCCCATGGAAGAGCAGGGGTTGGGGTTTTATTCAAACCTGTTCACGGTGCCAAAACCAAATGCAGATATCGGACCCATTCTAGATCTCAAGGATCTGAACCGATTCCTAAATATCCTCTCGTTTCGCATGGAATCAATCCGATCAGTAGTCTCCATCCTGCAAGGAGGAGAACTTCTGGCGTCAGTCGACATCAAGGATGCATACCTGCATGTGCCAATTTTCCCCGCTCACCAGAAGCATCTACGTTTTGAGGTAGAAAAACTCCATTTTCAGTTTGTAGCTTTGCCTTTCGGTCTAGCCACTGCACCGCAGGTGTTTACAAAAGTTCTGGCCAAACTAAGGACTCATGGTATAACAGTTGTTGCATACCTAGACGACCTGCTCTTGATAGACAGGTCAGTAGCCCGCTTAGACAAAAGCGTGGTCACCACAGTCAACTACCTGGAAGGCCTACAGTAGGTTGTATCCTCAACCTAGAGACTTCTACCTTTAAGAAGGCTAGAATATTTAGGTCTGATCATAGATACAGACCAGAAAAGAGTATTTTTGCCCCAGGCAAAGATCAGCGCCATAAAGGAGCTGGTCCAGATCGTCAGGGCGAAGAAGGACCCTCCTATTCACCTTTTGCATGAGGTTGTTAGTGAAGATGGTGACTTAGTTCGAAGCCGTTTCATTCGAGACTGCTGCAAAACAGTATCCTATCCGCTTGGAACAAAAGGGTCCAAGCAAGGGCGGATCCAGAGCCTAGTCTCGGGAGGGGCACTGCCATAAAATTTTGCGGGCAATTTGTCGGGGCAATGGCTGGTGTTGGCGCTTCAATCATCACAGCACCATGGTTAATGTGGTGTCAGGATGATTGAAGCGCATTATTTCTATTATTACATTGTAATGTAAAATGAAATTGTTCAACTCACCATAATGCAGAATCATTGGGAGCCCTGAGCGTGTCACTTGCTACCGTTGCCTGCCACCAGATGCAGCGTTTCACTTGCCACTGTTGGCTGCCACCAAATGCGGATTGTCACTTGCCACATCTTCTGCCACCAGATGTGGATTGTCACTTGCCAATGTCGCCTGCCACAAGATGCAGATTGTCACTTGCCAATGTCGCCTGCCACAAGATGCAGATTGTCACTTGCCAATGTCGCCTGCCACAAGATGCACATTGTCACTTGCCAAAAGATGCAGATTGTCACTTGCCAATGTCGCCTGCCACAAGATGCAGATTGTCACTTGCCAATGTCACCGGCCACAAGATGTAGATTGACACTTGCCAATGTCGCCTGCCACTAGATGCGGATTGTCACTTGCCAGTGGATGTGTCCCAGAGTGAGGGCGGGCAGTGAGAGATAATGTAACTCATTACCTCATGTAACTCATCAGAATATGCAAGCAAAGTGATGTTGCAGTGCGGCCATCTTGGTACACCCTCACTTGTCAGCAGTAAGACTAGAGTTAGAAGTTGGCAAGCAGACATCTTTATACACCCACCGGAGTCTTGCTTTTAACAGTTATTTTTAACAGTAAACTCAGCTTATTTAGTGAAATATAAGTTGAGTTTACTGTTAAAAATAACTGAAAAGCAAGACTCTGGTGGGTGTATAAAGATGTCTGCTTGCCGACTTACAAACACTAGGCTTACTGTGGACGAATGCGGTACGTCCCTTCGGTCACATATTCAGAAGAGGAGCGGCTTCAACACCTGCCTGCTCGCTCAGCCTCAGTCACACGCCAGCTGACCGCCTGGGCTGGCGGCATAATTACTCGCTCACCCGCTCGTATGTTCTCGGGTGGTTAACCAAGAATCTGCAATAGGGGAATTCATTCATACCAGTTACATGGAAGGTGGTAACAATAGATGCCAGCCTTTCGGGTTGGGGAGTAGTCCTGGAAGAGGAAACTGCCCAGGGAAAATGGCTTGGCCCAGGGGAAATGCTTGGCCCTGAGGGCCTGGAGATTCATATTGCAGAATTGTACTGTCAGGATCCAATTCAACAATGCCACGGCAGTGGCCTATATCAATCTCTGGGACAGTGATAATAATGGGAGATTTTAACTACCCAGAAATTGACTGGAGTAATGGCACTGCTGGGACAGTTAAAGGGCAAAAATTTATAAACCTAGTACAGGACAATTTTATGGTCCAGTTTATTGAGGCCCCAACTAGGAATGAAGCTCTGTTGGACCTGGTAATCTCAAACCATGCAGAACTTATTACTAATGTGCAGATAAAGGAACACCTGGGTAGCAGTGACCATAACATGATTTCATTTGATGTTAGCTGTAAACAAGAAATACATAAGGGAAAGATAAAAACACTTAACTTCAAGAGAGCAAATTTTCCAAGGATGAGGGCTGCTCTCGAGGACTTAGACTGGGAGGGAATATTGGCAGCGATAAACACAGAACAGAAATGGGAATTCTTCAAAAAGACTGTTTGGGACCTCACTGCAAAGTATATTCCCATGGGCAATAAGTTTAAAAGGCTAAAAAGAAAACCTATGTGGCTCACGGTCAAAGTTAGAAAAGCTATAAACAATAAGAAAAGAGCTTTTAAAAAATATAAAAATGAAGGAACACTAGAGTTGTTTAAATGCTACAAAGAATTTAACAGAATATGTAAAAAGGAAATCAAAGGTGCAAAAATTCAAAATGAACGACAGATCGCAAAAAATAGTAGGACAAACCCCAAAAAATTCTTCAAATATATTAATAGTAAAAAGGTCATGTCTGAGCATGTAGGCCCTTTACAAAATAATCTAGAGTGGGTGACTGGGGACAAGGAGAAGGCTAATTTATTAAATACTTTCTTCAGCTCTGTGTATACAAAAGAGCATGGGGAAGCTCATGTCCATAATGGGGGTGGTATTGACACAGCCCCCAATGATCCACAATGGCTCAAAAGGGATATGGTCCAGAAATATTTAGACAGAATAAAAGTGGATAAAGCACCTTGACCTGATGGCATCCACCCACGGATCCTAAAAGAATTGAGCTCTGTAATTTCAAAGCCATTGTATCTAATTTTTAGGGACTCATTAATGACAGGAATGGTACCACTGGATTGGCGCAGGGCGAACGTGGTGCCTATATTTAAAAAGGGATCAAAGTCTTTACCAAGTAACTATAGACCTGTTAGTTTAACTTCTATAGTCGGGAAGATACTGGAGCGTTTAATAAAAGACCACATAGACGAGTTCTTGCTGGAAAAAAACATTTTAAGCAACAGACAGCATGGATTCATGAAAGACAGAAGTTGTCAGACAAACCTGATTTCTTTTTATGAAGAGGTAAGTAAAACCTTGGACAGAGGGGTGGCTGTGGACGTGGTTTACTTGGATTTTGCAAAAGCGTTCGATACAGTTCCGCACACACGGCTCATGTGTAAGCTAAAGTCTACAGGGTTGGAAATATCAGTTTGTAAATGGATAGAAAACTGGCTAAAAGACAGAATTCAGAGAGTAGTGGTTAATGATTCTTACTCTGAATGGTCTAAGGTTATCAGTGGTGTACCCCAAGGTTCAGTGCTGGGACCCTTACTCTTTAATATCTTTATAAATGATATTGGGTCTGGGATCAAAAGTAACATTTCTGTCTTTGCAGATGACACCAAGCTATGCAGTGGAATAACGTCCTTACAGGATGTCTCCAATTTACAAGCCGACCTCAATGCACTGTCTAATTGGGCGACTATGTGGCAGATGAGGTTTAATGTTGAGAAATGTAAAGTTATGCACTTGGGGGCTAAGAATATGCATGCATCATACATTCTAGGGGGAGTACAACTGGGGGAATCCATAGTGGAGAAGGATCTGGGGGTTTTGGTAGATCATAAGCTCAATAATAGCATGCAATGCCAAGCTGCGGTTTCCAAAGCGAGCAAAGTTCTTTCTTGTATTAAGAGAGGTATGGACTCCAGAGAGAGAGACATCATTTTGCCCCTGTTCAAATCATTAGTAAGACCTCATCTGGAATATGCCGTTCAGTTTTGGGCACCAGTTCTCAAAAAGGATATCGGGGAACTGTAGAAAGTGCAGAGAAGGGCAACCAAACTGATAAGAGGCATGGGGGAGCTCAGCTATGAGGAAAGATTAGAGGAACTGAATTTGTTCACTCTTGAGAAGAGGAGAATAAGGGGGGATATGATCAACATGTTTAAATATATAAGGGGGCCATATAGTGAACTTGGTGTTGAGTTATTCACTTTACGGTCAACACAGAGGACAAGGGGGCACTCTTTACGACTGGAGGAAAAGAGATTTCATCTCCAAATACGGAAAGGTTTCTTCACAGTAAGAGCTGTGAAAATGTGCAATAGACTCCCTCCAGAGGTGGTTCTGGCCAGCTCAGTAGATTGCTTTAAGAAAGGCCTGGATACTTTCCTAAATGTACATAATATAACTGGGTACTGACATTTATAGGTAAAGTTGATCCAGGGATAATCCGATTGCCTCTCTGGGATCAGGAAGGAATTTTTTCCCCTGCTGTAGCAAATTGGAGCATGCTCTGCTGGGGTTTTTTGCCTTCCTCTGGATCAACTGTGGGTATAGTATTGGGTATATTGTTTTTTTGTTTTTTTGTTTTTTTATGGTTGGACTGGATGGACTTGTGTCTTTTTTCAACCTGACTAACTATGTAACTATGTAACTATGTAATCACCAGGGGGGCACAAGAAGTCTTGCGGCCCAGAGAGAGGTGAACCATATCCTAACTTGGGTAAAAAAAATCACGTACCTTGCCTATTGGCAGTCTTCATTCCAAGAATAGAAAATTGGCAGGCGGACTACTTGAGTCACCAGCAGTTGTCACCCTGATATCTTCCTGGCAATATGCCAGAGATGGAGGATCCCGGACGTAGACCTATTTGCGTCTAGGTTCAACAAGAAGATCGACAACTTTGTGCCAAGAACACGGGATCCTCTAGCATGCGGAACAGATGCCTTGGTGACCCCGTGGGATCAGTTTTCACTGATTTATGCATTCCCTCCTATTCTGCTGCTTCCATGACTTCTTCGCAGGATCAAGCAGGAAAGGAAGTCGTGGTTCTTGTGGCCCAGAAGATCTTGGTATGCAGAGATCGTAAAGATGGCGGTAGGAGATCCATGGACCCTACCACCACGTCCAGACCTGCTGTCGCAGGGTCCGGTATTCCATCCTACCTTACAAACGCTAAATTTAATGGTTTGGCTATTGAAACCCACATTCTGAGGAAGCGTGGGCTGTAAGCATCAGTTGTGTCTACCTTGATTAATGCAAGGAAGCCGGCCTCCAGAGTCATAGAGTCTGGAAGGCATATGTTTCCTGGTGTGAATCCAGGGGTTGGCATCCTAGAAAGTGTGTCATAGATAGAATCCTTGCTTTTCTGCAAATAGGGATTAGAGATTAAGCTGGCCTTAAGTACTATCAAAGGCCAGGTCTTGGTCTCATCTGTATTGTTTCAACGACCACTTGCTTCGCATTCCCTGGTCCGTAATTTTATACAGGGGTAATGCGGCTTAATCCACCAGTTAGGTCACCCCTGAATTCTTGGGACTTGAATTTAGTTCTGTCGGTGTTACAGAAACAGCCTTTTGAGCCAATTCGGCATATTCCCTTGGTCCTTTTGACAAGGAAATTAGTTTTTCTGGTAGCCATATCTTCTGCAAGAAGGGTATTAGAGTTGGCGGCTCTTTCTTGTAAAAAGCCATATTTGATTAATCACAAGGATAAGGTAGTATTCCGTCCTCATCCTAACTTTCTACCGAAGGTAATGTCAGGTTTTCATCTAAAAAAGGATATTGTTCTACCTTAATTTTTTCCTGAACCTAGTTCTACAGAGGAAAAGTCGCTACATTTGTTGGATGTAGTGAGAGCAGTCAAGGTCTACCTGAAAGCAACTGCTCAGATTCAAAAAACGAATGTTTTGTTTGCGCTGCCTGAAGGTCCTGGGAAATGACAGGCAGCAGCAAGATCTACTATTTCTAAGTGGATTTGGCAAGTAATTGTTCAAGTTTATGGTTTGAAGAGGAAGATTCCACTTTTTCAGATCAAGGCGCACTCTACCAGGGCTCAAATCTGCAAGGCCACAACTTGGTCTTCAGTCCATACATTCACTAGAGTAAGAGCAATGCTATTACTATGGCTCTGTGTCCCGTGATGTACGATAAAGAAAATAGGATTTTTATAACAGTTTACCTGTAAAATCCTTTTCTTGGAGTACATCACGGGACACAGAGGTCCCTCCCCTCTTTGGTTACATGTGTATTGCTTGACTACAAAACTGAGGTAATCCCAGCAATGGGAGGGGTTATATAGGGAGTGAACTTCCTGTCTTAGGGCGTGCCAGTGTCCATCACCTAAAGGTGGCCTATATACCCATATAGTTATTACTATGGCTTTGTGTCCCGTGATGTACTCCAAGAAAAGAATTTTACAGGTAAGCGGTTATAAAATACTATTTTTTTGCACTACAAACAAAAAAAAAGCGTCAATTTAAAAAAAAACGCAATGTTTTATATATATATAAAAATCCAGATTTTTATATATATATATATATAAAATTTTCCTCAGTTTAGGCCGATATGTATTCTACATATTTTTGGTAAAAAAAAAAAAATCGCAATAAGCGTATATTGATTGGTTTGCGCAAAAGTTATAGTGTCTACAAAAGAGGGGTTAGTTTTATGGCATTTTTATTATTCATTTATTTTTTTTTATTAGTAATGGCGGTGATCTGAGATTTTTATCTGGACCGCGACATTATGGTGGACACATCGGACACTTTTGACACTATTTTGGGACCATTGTCATTTATACAGCGATCAGTGCTATAAAAATGCACTGATTACTGTGTAAATGACACTGGCAGTGAAGGGGTTAACCACCAGGGGCGATGAAGGGGTTAAGTGTGTCCTAGGGAGTGATTCTAACTGGGGAAGGGGGTGGACTACTAGTCACATGACAGCGATCACTGCTCTCGATGACAGAGAGCAGTGATCTCTGTCATAGCACAAGGCAGAACAGGGAAATGCCTTGTTTACATAGGCCAGTGATGGCGAACCTTGGAACCCAGGATGTTTTGGAAATACATTTCCCATGATGCTCAACTACACTGCAGAGTCCATGAGCATCATGGAAAATGTAGTTCCAAAACATCTGGGGTGCCAAGGTTCGCCATCTCTGACATTGTGCCGACGTATATTGGCGTGCAGTGGTTGGCAAGTGGTTAAGCTATGTTTGCTTTATTTTCACCTGCCAATCCTGTAGATAACACACTTCCTATCCCTGGGTGGCTGCACCACCGTACCTATGGAGGAAGCCATTCACCCTAGGCTTCGCTTTTGATGTGGACTACAAACCTGTTCACATCCCTTCATTTCCATTAACTACAAATTGTTAGTTTACAGAAGATAGGTAGCAATAAAGATATCTTTGGTGTAGCTCACAGGCAAGGACTTTTCTTGCAGGATCTTGCAGGTTTGTTCTGTATTTGCTCAAAATGTTGTTAGCTTTGAAGAAAAAAAAAGAAAATGCAACCATTACATTTAAAAGATTATAAACTGCAACAGATTAAATTTTTGTTCCTGAGTATAGGTATCATTTAAAGCAAGAAGCCAAATACACAATTGATATGAATATGCGTTCAATGTTTAAGAGATTTAATTAGGTTTTTGCAAACAAAATTAATAACTGGTGTTCTGTCAAAATAGCCAACTCATGTCACTTCTGGTTACTGTAAACCATCAGTAATTGGAGATTTTGACTAATTGCTGTTTTGCAACAACACCGGCAATACACTCTGGTACACAAAGAGTTTGCGGTTTTGACAGCACAGCGGCTAAGGAGGAAAAAGTTGGCGCCGCCTCGGAGGTGGCCATTTTGTTGGTTAGTATCAGGCGGACTAACAATGTCCACTCATTATATCGTGTACCGGAGTTTATACGGTTGCCGGTGTTTTGTCTCAAAACAGCAAGTTGTCTAAAACTCCAATGACTGATGCTTTACAGTAACCGGAAGTGACAAGATTGGACATCTCGATGAATTGGCTATTTTGACAGAACACCGGCAAAGCACTGGACCTCCCACTGCAACAGTAGCACAGCTTGGTCCAAGATACACTCTGTCTGTTGATTGGACTATGAAGACTCGGCAGCACATTAACCACTTGAGGACCGGAAGATTTTCCCCCTTAATGACCAGGCCATTTTTTGCGATACTGCACTGCGTCGCTTTAACTGCCAATTGTCAGTCATGCTACGTTGTACCCAAACAAAATTGACGTCCTTTTTTTTCCCCCCACAAATAGAGCTTTCTTTTGGTGGTATTTGATTACATCGCAAAAAATAAAACCCGCAGGAAGTAAACAAAAAAAAGTGACAATTTTGAAAAACAAATATTTTATACTTTTTGCTATAATATCCAAAGAAAAGTAAAAAAAAAATTCTGCATCAGTTTAGGCCAATATATATTCTTCTACATATTTTTGGTAAAAAAAAAAAATCGCAATAAGCATATATTTATTGGTTTGCGCAAAACTTATAGCGTCTACAAAATAGGTAATAGATTTATGGCATTTTTAACTTTTTTCCTAGTAATGGCAGCGATCTGCGATTTTTAGCAGGACTGCAACATTACGGCGGACAGATCGGACACTTGACACATTTTTGGGACCATTGACATTTATACAGCGATCAGTGCTTTAAAAATGCACTGATTAATGTGTAAATGTCACTAGTAGGGAAGGTGTTAACACTAGCGGATTATCAAGGGGTTAAATGTGTTCCTTCGCGTGTGTTTCTAACTGGGGGGGGATGTGACTGACTAGATGGGGAGACATATCGCTGTTCCTGATTAGTAGGAACAGACGATCTCTCTCCTCTCCTGTCACAGCAGGGATGTGTGTGTGTTTACATGTTCTGGCTCTCGTGCGTGGAAGGCGGTCATTGCGACCGCCGGCCACATGCATTGGGTCCTCCACCGCGCAGCAGGCTTGCGCCTGCTATAGCTGTTTAAAGGGCCTACATACAGCTACGACGATTCGCGGGAACGAGCCGACCTACTGTATGACGGTGGCTGGTCGGCAAGTAGTGAATGAAATCACTTCTGTGCTTTCCCCTTGGTAAGCATTTTCACTGTGTTAGACTTGCAACATTATAACCTGCATCATAAACTTGATAATGGTGTCAATCTTTCTGCTAATCAATCCTGCTGTGCAATAAGCTGATAAAGAGTAAACCACTTTTTAGAGATGCATGGCAAGTTGAGATAGGGAGTTTGAGGAATAGGGAGAGAGTCTGTAGAGATCCAGGACACAAGTATGGGGGGGATGCGGCAGGGGAGTTTTTAGACTACCAACAACCCTCTTGCAGGACCCATAAGTAAATTCTGCAATCCATACCTGCCTACAATTACGAGTGGCTAACGCCCTTATTTAAGACTGGCCAGCTGAATAACTTCGTTTGCTTATGTTTCTCTGTATTAGGTGCTGTTTTTAAATGTTAGAATGACTCATATTTGAAAGTTCTACGTTTTTTCGGGCAGCCACGGGCTCGCCTGTCCCAAAAGTAATGGGAAGCCCTCACTCCCCTAACCAACATTGCTAACAAGGGTACATTAGGCAATATACATTAGAGATGCTTTTGGGTTATTTAAACAACCCTGACAGATGACCCAGTGGCTTACCCTGAAGAACCGCTAAGCCCTCAGTCCATTGCAATGGGAACCTAATTCATGTCCCTTTAACTCAGCATATCATGGGCTACTTTGAAAGGTAAACAGCTGAAACTTGCCATTCATATTGGACATGTGTGTATGTTGCCACATAATATCACATATATGTATTCTCTTCTGCTGTTTTCAGCGATGGTTGTATGTATTCAACTTTATTACTCTCCCCATGGCCCTTGACACATCTTTGTTCATTGTCATCACTTGCCTATACGTTCACATAGGCCGCTGTCAATCCTGATTGCTTTCTGATCTCCCCTAATGCATATATCATTAGGAAAATAATTTTAAGCAGGATGCAGTTTCCAAGCTCTCCTTAATTACTATGCTTAAGTATACCTATGTACCTTGGACACAAATGGCTTGACTGCTAAACACAGACCAACTTTCCTTTCTTAGGCAGGTTCTGTTAATCCTAATAGAATTCACAGGGGACATACTAATATTAAAGTGACAGTAAACTGGTCCTTTGTTTAGAAAGTTTGGAGACCCCTGGTCTAGAGCTACCTATCTTCTATCAAGGTGGTGGCTATGCTGATGTTAACTCTTTAGCTATACTATAAAGCAGTGGTCATCAATCCCGTTCTCAGGGTCCACTAACAGGCCAGGTTTTATGTATTACCTTGGGGAGATGCAGGCTACAATACGGCAATCACTGAGCAGCAAATTATATCACCTGTGATGTATTTTAGTTATCTTGCAAACCTGGCCTGTTACTGGGCCCTGAGGACAGGGTTGATGACCACTGCTATAAAGGATGCCCAAGAGAGATGGCAGACATACCCAAGAATGGAATTACAACAGCTGGTTCACAGAAGAGCAAGACACCATGGGGCAGATCGGACCTGAGAGTTGGATCTCCGGTATTAGAACAACGCAGTTGATGTTGGATTCCTTATGGCGCACATCTAAGGGCCAACCAGTAGTCACGAGAACGTCTAATGGCTAAGATTAGCTGACCCTAGATTGCGACCCCCTGGGTTCATCCTACTTAAGACCAGGTATTTGACGAGAAAAAAGGTACCAGGATGTAGGTGTGGAACAGGAAGGTACACTGCAGTGCAGGGGACAGAGCTGCTTGTGGGCACAGAAGGGAAGGTACAGTTCGGAGGTCAAGACCAGGAATGAAGCCATAGGTCAGGGTAGGTAGTGGATTCAGACAGCCAGGAACAAACCAGAGGTCAGTACACGGGAATCAATGGCAGAAAGCAGGCAGTTTCCAGGCTCGGTAACTAGGCGATGGGGCAAGAGTTGCACTGAGTTTAAATACACAAGACAAGAGGAAGGGGCCTATTTGATTGGCTGCAGACCAAAAGGAGGTGAATGGTACAGCTTTGATTGGCTGACGCATAAGTGAGAGATGACTAGCCGTGTAGCTGATTATATTATTCCGCAGGTGAGACCAGCCAATGCCTACAACACTTAGTCCTGGGCAGGACCACGTTAAGCACATGTTGTTGAAATAAAAGAACCAGAACAGCTTTGGATGTTAGAGCTGTGGAACTACAAGTAAAATATTTGTTTTCCTGCTAATATAAGGAACTACAAGTAACGGAGCCGGAGAAGCTTTACTGCCTGCTGATCTGTGACATCCTTAAAAAAAACTCAAAACTGAACTCCATATCCATTGCCTAGTTGATACCCGTTAGTTAACTAACCACCAAGTTGGTGACTAACCTTAAATAAAATAAAAATCACACTAAACAAGGACAATATCTTGATGATATGCTGGAACGCACAAGTGTTTTGTCTTAAATATTTTAATAAAACATGCTCAGTATGCCCAAATTAAAACTTCTTTAAAACCAAATTCATGCCATAGAAGCAACATACAAAAATATACTTAAGTAATCAACTCTGAGTGAACTCCAACTGTACCGTAACCAATTAACCCCCTTTCTAATGTCCAAAAAAAAAAGTTGCATGGTAAGGGATAGACAAACATTTTTGAGTTTGCCAATAAACGAGGTAAAATATTATCTAAGGCCAGAACCTACTATTTACCTACACAACCTACATTTATGCTCTGTGGAGACATTATGTGTGAAAAGTCATCAAATCTGCAGGCAGCCTCTACCTCTTGTGATTTTTACCATAAACTCTATAACTTGCCCTGCCCCTCGACCTAGGATCAGACCATGGGGACGCAAATGCCTATTGAATTATACATCTGTGAACCTTTCATGCCTACAATTCACTCTAGGAAAAGAACATTTAAAAAACAGGGAGAAGTTCGAAACCACTATCCGAGCAAATAATTGGGTCTAGCCCTCATCTCCACAATACCCTGTAAAGCTTTCAGCCCCAATGTTTATCCTTTGCATACTACAAAACCTTTAGGCATATTCTGATGCCCCACTTCCCTTTCACTTTCAACTCTCTTCTATAGGGCCATTCTACCCCTATGGACACCTTACAGACACACATTTCTGTAATCCCCAACGAAGAGAAGGACCCTCTCAATGCTGGAGCTACAGATGCCTTGCTAAATTTAGATCTGAAGCTGTTTTTAAAACTACTGCCCCATTGATTACTCCCATTTACAACCAGACCTATTTATCCTTACCAAATGGGTTTTATCACATACTGCGCCCAAGATAGTTTTACCTGAATACGGGTGTAACATGTTACTAAAGGTGAATTTATCCTTTAACCACTTGACACCCACGCTACAGTATAGCCGAAAGATGGCTACAGCATGGGCTTAAAATACTGAGAGGGCGTCCATGTGCATCCTCCTGTGCTCACGCTGCCTGCATGCTCTGTGATTGCGGAGTTCTTGGAACTCGGCTGTTCACAGTTCGGATTAAAAGGCCAATCATGGCCCTTTACCACGTGATCAGCTGTCAGCCAATGACAGCTAATCACATGATGTAAACAGAAGCTGTTCATCAGCTTCTTTTTTTTTTTTTCCCCTCACGCTGAAAAAAATAAAGCTCATTACCGGCTTCTGTAGGAGGGACATCGGTCCCACACTGTGACCACCAGTGCTGCTGTTTAGTGCCCTCCAGAGCCACCTACCAGTGCCGATCAGTACAGCCTCATCAGCGCACATCAATGAAGGAGAAAAATGACCTGTTTGGAAAATTTTCTAACAAAACTATGAAGACTGTGTTTTTTTGGGGGGCTTTTTTCAACATTTTCATTTTTCTTTTTTTGTTTAATAAAAAAAAAAAAACAGCATTGATTTAATACCACCAAAAGAAAGCTCTAATGGTGTGAAAAAAATGATAAAAATTTCATATGGGTACAGTGTAGCACGTTACCCCCCCCCCACCCCCCCCACCCCCCCCTCCCTCCCTCCACTGAGTGCCCCCATAGCAAACCTTCTGCCTCTAAAAACAATTTAAGTTTTCCTTTTTTTCTTTTTTAAATCGACACAAAGGTACAGTACTTACATTGACTGAGAATTGTTCCTTGTGCTGGTAGCTAATCTCTTCATTTAAAGGGTAACTCCACTTTCGTGGGGGGAAAAAATTAGCATTTAAAGAAAAAATATCATGACTAGGCACACATGAAGTGTGCGAAACGTGTCTACCCAGCATGCTGATGCCTATAATTTTTGGGATGTCCAAATAAAGAGGATTTTGATCTACAGTGGTGTGCAGCCATTTCTTCTAATTTCATTGTGTGCGGAGGCGAGCCGAGGTGAGCACCTGCTGGATCATTAGGCTCGATTCACACCTATGCATGTTGCTTTTGAGCGTTTTTGGAGGTTTTTTTTTCATGCTTGGCACGTTTTTGAGCAGCGTTTTTGTAGCGTTTTTGCGGCGTTTTTGCCGCGTTTTTGCCGCGTTTTGCGTTTTTTTTTTTTTTTCATTTTTTTTTACAGTCTTAAAAAAAATTACAAAAAAAAAAAAAAAAAAACGGCAAAAACGCACCAAAAACGCACCAAAAACGCTGCAAAAACGGTGCACTTGCGTTTTTGATGCTTGTCCATTGAAATCCATTACATGCAAAACGCTGCTTTTTGCATGAAAAAAAGTCCCCGACCCTTTCCAAAAACGCAGAGATACAAAAAAGCATTGATGTGAACATGTTCCATAGGAACCCATGTTAAAAAATTCCCATGCATTTCTGCAAAATGCAAAATGCATCAAAAAACGCGCTAGTGTGAATGGAGCCTTAGGCTTCCTTATCTCACCTGGAGTGGCGGGTCTTCTTTTGTCCATTAAATCCCTTTCACACTAGGGCGATTTGCAGGCGCTACAGCGCTAAAAATAGCACCTGCAAAGCGCCCTAAAAGAGCCGCTGCTTTCACACGGGAGCGGTGCGCTGGCTAAAAAAAGTCCTGCTAGCAGCATCTTTGGAGCGGTGAAGGAGTGGTGTATACACCGCTCCTGCCCATTGAAATCAGTGGAGCAGCGTGGTTATACCGCTGGCATAGCGCTGACGCAGCAGCGCTTTGCGGTGGTTTTAACCCTTTCGTGGCTGGTTTTCAACCACTTGCGGGGGGTAAAAGCACCCCGCTATCAGCCGAATAGCGCAGAGAAATTGACGGTAAAGCGCCGCTAAAAATATCTGCGCATTACCACCGACGGACCCACCTCCCCAGTGTGAAAGGGGCCTTACAGTACTTACATTGACTGAGAATTGTCCCCTGTGCTGGTGGCTAGGCATGTGCAATTCGTTTCGTTCCGAATTCGTTTTTTAACGAATTTCGACAAATTCGTTAATTCGGGAATATCCGAATTAACGAAAACTTGTTTAACGAATTTTTTCCGAATATTCGTAAATTCGATAAAATTGGACATTCGTAAATTCGGGCATTCGTACATTCGCAATTTACGAATGTACATTCATACATTAGTAAATTATTGAATTCGTAAATTTGTAAATTCGAAAATTCGGAAATCTGAAATAATAGTTAACTAATAATAACTTAACTATTAGTAATTACTAGTAACTTTGAAATTCTAGGTATTGTAATTTCCTTTAAAATTTGGCTGTTAGTGAACGTAACACATTAAAATTTATACAAAGTTATGAATGATCCGAAAAAATGGAATGGAACGTAATGAATTAATAATAAATAACAATAATAACGTTTTATTATTATTATTTATTATTAATTTGTTCCGTTCCATTTGTTTAGATGCAGCATTCGTTTTGGATAATTCATAACTTCGGATAAATTCGTATTTGTTACGTTCACTGACAGTCAAATTTGAAAGG
Source organism: Aquarana catesbeiana (assembly GCF_042186555.1). NCBI lineage: Eukaryota > Metazoa > Chordata > Amphibia > Anura > Ranidae > Aquarana > Aquarana catesbeiana. The sequence continues at coordinate 223,715,053 of NC_133334.1, read as the reverse complement.
AAATTACAATACCTAGAATTTAATAGTTAGTTACTATTTCAGATTTTTGAATTTTCGGGTTTTTGGATTTTCTAACTTTGAATTTACAAATTTCCGAATTTTCTAATTTACAAATGTACGATTTTACGAATTTACGAATGTACGAATTTACAAATGAACAAATGTAAAAATGTACGAATATACGAACGAACGCATTTACGAATGTACGAACGCATTTACAAATTTACGAATGAACGAATTTACGAATCGCGATCATAACGAATGACCCGAAAAACTAAAAAAAAAAATAAACAAATGAAACGAGAACGAAAATGAACACATTTTTTGGCTGCGCACATGTCTACTGGTGGCTAATGTCTTCATTTAAAGGGTAACTCCACTTTCGTGGGGGAAACAAAATTTAGCAATTAAAAAAAAAAATCATATAGCGTGTACAATTGCGATACAAGTCATATTGTAATTGAATGTTATTAAAAATGACCTTTCCTTCTCAATCTGCAGCTGCTGTAATTTTCTATAAATGCAATGCAATATGGCTACATGCAGTTCTTCTGTACACAGAATGTGTACTGACCACTCACCAGAAACATAATTTCCTACTTGTGTGATTGGCTCACCAATTTTCCCAGAAGTCTGGCTAAGATGCACGTCAGATTTCAGGCATCCCCTGCAACAAAAATGCAATTTTTTCGTGAAACATTTTCCTATAGGAACACGTCTAAAGGGACATCTGACTGATCATTATAATTATGAAACCACTCACATTAGACCCACTCAGCACAGACAAACACACTTGGATTTCTTCAGAATAACAAAATGTAGGAATCTGCAACTGAGGTTGTTATAATCCTTGCAATGTACATAGATCACCCAGAGGGGAATGTTTTTTTTTCGCAACAAAAGTGGAGTTACTTAATTTAACTTTTCAGTCTTCTGCCCCTCCAGCAAACTCCTGCAATGGTAATCTTCCAGTGCTGCAGAGGTTAATACGAGCCACTGGACCTCTCATGGGCACTCATCAACTATGCTCAACTGCTCCATTCATAACAGCTGTACTATAGTTTACAGTAATTAAAAGCCCTCTTTGAATGAAGGTCTGCCTCCTTCATTCATAGTGTATTATTGCAGGAAGTGATAATACAGCTTTTATGAATTGAAGAGTAAGGGCAGGCAAGTGCCTATGACAGGTCTAGCAGCTCATTATAACACCGCAGCATCAGAAGACTACCACTGCGAAAAGGCAGAGTACTAAAGATTAAAATAAAGACAGCAGACACCAGCACAAGGGAAAAAAAGAGGTATAAATACCACAGCGCAAACAAACCTAAGTGGATATAGTAAAGTGCAAATGCTGTGCATAAAATACATGTGCAAAAAGCACAAGGGACACTTGTTATTCAAGTACCACCCCTTGTACTGACTTAACCACTTCCTGTCCCTGGGACCTACCTGTACTCCCTAGAGAATACTAGTTATACCAGGATCATGACTGTAGCTGCAGCCATAATCCTAGTATCACAATTTGCAGCCAGCCAGCAAGCCATCCTCTTTTCATGTAAAAGTGATTAAGGTGCCCCTACTGTCTCCTGAGCATTTTTACATAGCACAGAAGAGGCCTCCCTTCCGCTGCCGTTCCAGGCTCTCCCGGGCCATTGGGGGGGCCCAGGACTGCTACACTCGCTTGGTTTGGCTGCAGACAGATTATAAGAAGAAACATCCGTTTCTTCCTCCTAATAGACCCCAGATCTCTCAATAAATAATTCATGTCACTGCCCATGCTATCAAAAGGGATGTTGTTACTCTTAGCAATAAGAGTGATCCAAAAATAAAAAAATGAAAAACAGTATAAAAAATAAATAATAAAAATTAAATAATTTAAAGCACCACTGTCCCCCTGTCTGCACGCTTAGGTAAACTCTGATTGCATCACACTTATGTGGTATAGCTGCGAACATCAGAGCGAGCATAATAATTCTAGTACCAGAGTTTGTGTTTAACTCTAAAACCGATAACCTTTTAAAGCATTGTGTACCATAGGTGTACCGTAGCTTGTCACCATTTTACAGGAGTGCAAAATTTTAAATCATGTCATTTTTGGTATCCATTTGCTAGGCGCAAGATCATTTTTTACCAAAAAAACTGGGTATTATATTGTGTCTGTGTGAACTAAGATGCATTTAAGTGCATTTTTTCCTGAAAAAAATTTGCATTTGATAAACAATCAAATATCGTGTGATATTAAAAAAATTGCAACAACTACGATTTTATTGTCCAGGCCTTCTGTTTTCAGAAAAAATATGTTTAGGGGTTCTAAGTAATTTTCTAGCAAAAAATGCTGATTTTTTTTTTGTATTAAAAAAAAAAGTCAGAATTTTCCCAAAAAGGAAAAAAATTTCCTTCCCAGAAGTAACAAGTTTGTGGCAGCAGAAGGCCATGTGCTCTCATCTTCAGGTAAAAAAAAAAGCTTTGAGTAGAGTACACTGAGTTTCCAGGATAGATAGAGAACAGACTGGATATTATATTGTGTCTGTGTGAACTAAGATGCTTTTAAGTGCATTTTTTCCTGAAAAAAACAACTGTGCAAATATCGTGTGATATAAAAAAAATTTACACATACATACAACAATAACATATTACAGAAAAAAAAATTGAATAAACTTTCTCTCTCTTTCCTTTTCCCTTCTCCCTCCATTGGGCCAAACTAAATCAGTTACTAGCATATCCCTCCCCTTCATGAATCCTCCATATCAATTCTTCCTATTTTAGCTATCATTCCTTAACTCAGTGTTTCTCAACTCCAGCCCTCAAGGCGCCCCAACAGGTCATGTTTTCAGGCTCTCCGTTATTTTACACAGGTGATTTGATCAGTATCACTGCCTTAGTACTTACCACAGCCATTTCATCTGAGGGAAATCCTGAAAACATGACCTGTTGGGGCGCCTTGAGGACTGGAGTTGAGAAACACTGCCTTAACTAATCTATAGCTAGTGAATTGTCTATTGACCTTAATACTTCCATCTGATCCCAAAATAAATGGTGTCAGCTCTGGTAGCATCAGCCATGGTTCTCACATTTCATTAAATTTATTTGCTAAACCTCTGGTCTTATACATCTGCCATTCATTTAACAATGCATCATTTACCTGTATCCGCCATTCCTTATACTGTATGTCGAAGTTTTGGAGGATATCCATTTTATTGCTATCAGTTTTCGTGCTATAAATAGCCTCCTATTGATGGGTATCCTAGTTACTGGAGTGTATAGCCCAATAAGCATATTCTTGGATCTACTTGTACCTGTGTTTGACTGCGTTACAAGGTTTAAGGTGTGAATGGGGAGCAGATGTGTTAAATTTGGTGTTATCGCTCTCACTCTCTCATATTGGTCACTGGAAGTTCAACATGGCACCTCAAGGCAAAGAACTCTCTGAGGATCTGAAAAAAAGAATTGTTGCTCTACATAAAGATGTCCTAGGCTATAAGACGATTGCCAAGACCCTGAAATGGAGCTGCAGCACGGTGGCCAAGACCATACAGCGTTTTAACAGGACAGGTTCCTCTCAGAACAGGCCTCGTCATAGTCGACCAAAGCAGTTGAGTGCACGTGCTCAGCATCATATCCAGAGGTTGTCTTTGGGAAATAGACATATGAGTGCTGCCAGCATTGCTGCAGAGATTGAAGGGGTGGGGGGGTCAGCCTGTCAGTGCTCAGACCATACGCCGCACACGGCATCAAATTGGTCTGCATGACTGTCGTCCCAGAAGGAAGCCTCTTCTAAAGATGATGCACAAGAAAGCCCGCAAACAGTTTGCTGAAGACAAGCAGACTAAGGACATGGATTACTGCAACCATGTCCTGTGGTCTAATGAGACCAAGATAAACTTATTTGGTTCAGATGGTGTCAAGCATATGTGGTGGCAACCAGGTGAGGAGTACAAAGACAAGTTTGTCTTGCCTACAGTCAAGCATGGTGGTGGGGGTGTCATGGTCTGGGGCTGCATGAGTACTGCCGGCACTGGGGAGTTACAGTTCATTGAGGTAACCATGAAATGCCAACATGTACTGTGACATACTAAAGCAGAGCAGGATCGCCTCCCTTCGAAGACTGAGCAGCAGGGCAGTAGTCCAACATGATAACAACCCCAAACACACCTCCAAGACAACCACTGCCTTGCTAAAGAAGCTAAGGGTAAAGGTGATGGACTGGCCAAGCATGTCTCCAGACCTAAACCCTATTGAGCATCTGTGGGGCATCCTGAAATGGAAGGTGGAGGAGCGCAAGGTCTCTAACATCCACCAGCATCATGATGTCGTCGTGGAGGAGTGGAAGAGGACTCCAGTGGCAACCTGTGAAGCCCTGGTGAACTCCATGCCCAAGAGGGTTAAGGCTAATGCTGGAAAATAATGGTGACCACACAAAATATTGACACTTTGGGCCCAATTTGGCCATTTTCACTTAGGGGTGTACTCACTTTTGTTTCCAGCGGTTTAGACATTAATGGATGTGTTGAGTTATTTTGAGGGGACAGCAGATTTACACTGTTATACAAGCTGTACACTCACTACTTTACATTGTAGCAAAGTGTCATTTCTTCAGTGTTGCCACATGAAAAGATATAATAAAATATTTTCAAAAATGTGAGGGTTGTACTCACTTTTGTGAGATACTGTATGTATGTTATCACTGAGCACTTATTTTTCACACAAGGGATTAATGTTTGTGTAATGAATGGTATTTATTAGAGTGATGATTTAAATATTTTTTGCTAAACAGTGCACCATTTCCTTTTTTCTTATATTTACTTTGAGTGGTAGGAGTTTCACCATATTAGTGGTGCAGCATTTCTTTTCATAGCACATTCATTGTTGTTATACACATAGCAGCGCATAAGTAACCTGTAAGGGATCGGAGGGGTGAAAAGCTGTCAGTCCAGTAATGGTAAATTTTATGCAGTTTAGCTCACCCCAGCAGGCCACAATCCAGTAATGGAGCTCTCCTCCCAACTGATGTCTCTCTCACTCCAAACACACAGCTCCACTAACATTTCCAGATCAGCTGATTAATAAGCAGGTCTGAAGGGAAAGGACCTGCCCTCCTCAATTAACCCCTTTTTAACCCAGCCCCAGGCTGACTCCCTACAAACCCCATAAAAAAATATTGGGGACTGAGAGCTGTCTCTGTGCTGGGAGTGTACAGTGAGTGTGCTCTCAGTACAGAAACATCAACCACTCAGTGTTGCATACAGGGCTTTTTTTCAGCGGGAATGCGGGGGAACGCAGTTCTGGCACCTCCAGCACTGAATGTATGTAATATCATGGGGTGTGGGATGTGCTGGAGGGTCTATTGATGTTGGCTGCTGGGGGATCTATTGTCACTGGTGGGGATCAGATTTTGTGTGAGGGTCTATTGTTGCTGATGGGGAATCTATTGTTGCTGGGGGGGTCTTATGTTGCTGGAAGGGATCTACTGTTGAGGGAGAGGTCTAATTTTACTGGCTGCTGGAGGATCTATTGATGCTGGCTGCTGGGAGATCTGTTGTTGCTGCTGGGGGGGTCTAATGTTGCTTGGGTAGATATTTTGTTACTCGGTGTAATATTTTGTTGTGTGTGGTTCACTGTTGCTGCAGGGAATCTATTGTTGTTGGGGTGGAGTCCATTGTTGCTGGGGGAGTCTATTGTTGTGTGGGGATCTATTGCTGGGATTCTATTCCTGGCTGCATGGGATCTATTTTACTGCTTTTCTTTTTATCATCAACATGTTCCATACAAATGATTTAGCACCACAAAATGATACTTGGTTCTGTATTCCCTAAAAGAGGCAGTACTGGTAGGTGGGTAGGGGGTGGAATCAAGGGACGGTAGTTAGAGGTGGATAGGGGCAGAAGACAAGGGGTGACTCAGATGGGGGGAGTTCCTGCATCTATTCTCCGAGAAAAAAAGCCCTGGTTGCATACAGTATGTGCAGCTTGTTGGCATTGAAGCCCACACTTTTGCCACCACACATATGTGTTCTATGGGTTAGATATGTGCATGCCGAAAAAATTTGTTGTGTTTCATTTCGTTTAGATCCGTTAATCTAGTTATTTAGTTTTGTTAAATTCAGTTGATTCGTTCAATTCGTAATTTGTATTCTGAATTTTTTTTATTTTCTTCAAATTCACCGATTTTTTTCGATTTGAAGCATTCAAATTGATACATTTTTAAATCGGTCGAAACAAAAATGTTATATTGTTTTCGATTCAATTGCATCAAAGTGAACAAGCAAAAGCATTATCTTCATCAAATGATTACAATGACTCTTTAAATTACCTTTGGCTTAACAAAAACAGCATTTATTTGAAATGGTACTCTAATAACACACACATTCTTTGATTTCAGAAATATATTTACAGTTCGAATTTGAATGGAATTTGATGTAAAATTCAATTCGAATTTCAGTTTGAATTTCGGAAATTCGGACGAATTTAGTTTCATTATGTGGAGCATTTGGTAAACTTTGTTTATAATGTAATTCGGGTATTCGGATATATCCAAATAACGAAAAATTTGTCTGAATATTAATTTGGAACAAAACGAACCGCACATTATTAATATTATACAGCATTTATATAGTGCCAACAGTTTACGCAGTGCTTAGCAAAATGAAGGCAGACATTACAGTTACATTACAATTTGGTACAAGAGGAATAAGAGGGCCCTGCTCGCTTGAGTTTACAATCTAGGAGGGAGGATCAAGTGATACAAAAGGTAATAGCTGTGGGGGATGAGCTGATGGAGAAAGTAAAACAGTGTATTAGTTAGAAGCAGGATAGGCTTCTTTACAGAGAAGGGTTTTCAGGGATCGTCTAAAGATGGATAGATTAGGGGACAGTCGGACAAATTGGGGTAGGGAGTTCCAAAGGATGGGAGAAGCTCTGGAGAAATCCTGTAGGCGAGCATGGGAGGAGGTGACAAGGGAGCTAGAGAGCAGGAGGTCTTGGGAGGACCGAAGAAAGTGGCTTGGTTGGTATTTTGAGACTAGGTTAGTGATGTAGCTGGGGGAAGAGTTATGGATGTATTTGTAAATTATTGTTAGTACTTTGAATTTTATTTGTTGGGTGAGTGGAAGCCATTCCTTGCATTAAAGGATAAGGTCACCTTTTAATCAAAAAATAATAAATGCACATTTTTTTTATAGGTAAAAAGATGTGCATTTACTACTTTTTTGTTTTGGGAGCCTGTAAAGAATTGCACCAGCGATCAGCAGATTGCTGATGACATGCAGATCTCCTGCAGATCTGTCAGTGTATCGGCTTGCTCGTACCTCGTACGAGCAAGCTGATATGTTCTGACAGGAAGACTCACTGAACTATCACAGTGCCATGGTAGTCCATTGAAAACTACAAGCCGACAGCCGCAAAGGTAGTCGGGTAGTTTCCCATTCAAAGAGGACTGTGAATGAGTGATGCAGCCGGGCGGGCAGAACCCCATGGCCACGTTTTTTTCAAAGTGTGACAGCGGGTGCCCAGAGAAGATGCCCACCCGCTGTCACTAGGGATGGGGGGTTGGCTGCAGCTGCTTGAACATGTTACATGCTCCACCCTAAATACGGGTGGAACATGAAACATGTTCCAAAAGGTGAACTTTAACCCTTTCTTTCCCCTAGCCATTTTTTTGTTTTTTTTACACACGTTTAAATAATAATTTTAGGCCTGAAGATTACACAAAACCCACAAATATTATATATTTTCTGAAAGCAGATATCCTAGAGAATTAAATAGTGGTAGTGGCAATTTTTTATGTCGCACAATATTACCGCAAAGGTCTAGGAAACGCAAAATTTCAGTAAAAAAACACATTAACGTGAATTTTAGGGCAAACAAACGCAATTCCCAAATTTTTGGTAAAATATAAAAGACGATAAATGATAAATAGATACCCAACATGATAAACCTTACATTTTTGTGCACCTGTGAAATGGCGTCAAACTTCAGTACCCTATATTTTCTATAGACAACGCTTCAAAAGGCCCCTATAGGTATCAGTTTAGTGTTACAGATGAGGTCTTGTGTTAGAATTATTGCTTTTACTCTGGCGTGCGTGGCGATATGTAACATGTGTATCACAATCGACGTTTGTGCGTATGTATATGTGGGGAGGGCTCAAATTTTTTTGTTGGGGGGGGATTTATGTGCTTGGGTGTAACTTTATTTTTTTGCAAAAACAGTCCCCTATGTGATGATTTTTAGGTGACAGGTCCTCTTTATTGAGACCCTGCATGTCTCCCCTGTACGCCACTAAATGTTTTGCAATGCAGATCGCCATGCAAAACATTATTTCTCAAGTGAGCTAGCCGGAGACACTGAGATCTCGACCCGGAAGTGACATCAGAGACGTCGCTTTCCGGGTCACAAGAAGTAGGGGAGGAGAGTGGACGTGTGTCTGCTCATCTCCTTCCCCTCTACCTGCCGGCACCTGCCATGGAGGCACCTGCCGATGGGCAAGCGGAGCTTGGTAAGCATGGCGGGGCGCGTCGGCGGGGGATGCCGGTAGCGGGGTGTGTGACAGGAGTCTGCCTTTCAGATTCACACACAATCCCGGTCGCTGCAGCCACCGGATTGTGTGTGATACCTTCTGCTGTTAGAACCTGGCGGCGAAAGGGTTAAGGTAAAAAATGTTTAGGCATCAGTATTTGCTCCTAACCCCCCCCCTTCTTTTACTTACTTGAGCCCTCATTCAATCCAGCACTGTGCATGTCTGTAGCTCTTCTCTCCCCTCGCTTCCAGGTCTCACAGGCTTTACTGTGGCAGGGGGAGCCATAGACTCCCAGTGCTGTCAATTAAAGCCAGTGACGAGAGAGTGGGGGGCGGGGACAAGTTCCAATGTTTATGTCAATGGACACACCAGAGAGCCAGCCTGCTTAAGTGCCCCCGTGGGAAGCCGCTGCCTATTGAGGGCACTGGCCAGAGAGGATGTGCCAGGAGTGCCAACAGGGAACACAAAAAGAGGAGGTTCAGGGCCGCTCTATGTAATTCTATTGCACAGAGTAGGTAAGTATATGTAATGTAAAAAAGAAAAATGGTTTCCTTTACAACGACTTTACAAACTCTACAAATTGGTTTTACATAACCATAAGTATTACGTTTATGCCCTGTACACATGGTCGGATTTTCCAATGGAAAATGTGTGATAGGACCCTGTTGTCGGAAATTCCGACCGTGTGTGGGCTCCATCACACATTTTTCATCGGAATTTCCGACACACAAAGTTTGAGAGCAGGCTATAAAATTTTCCGACAACAAAATCCGTTGTCGGAAATTCCGATCGTGTGTACACAAATCCGACGCACAAAGTGCCACGCATGCTCAGAATAAATTAAGAGACGAAAGCTATTGGCTACTGCCCCGTTTATAGTCCCGACGCACGTGTTTTACGTCACCGCATTCAGAGCGATCGGATTTTCCGACAACTTTGTGTGACCGTGTATATGCAAGACAAGTTTGAGCCAACACCCGTCGGAAAAAATCCATGGATTTTGTTGTCAGAATGTCCGATCAATGTCCGACCGTGTGTACAGGGCATTAGTCTGCCCTGGAGGTAGAGGAGTTGGCACTGTCAACTTCTAAGACTGGTGAGATGACTATTGCTCAGATGGCAATTTCGCAATGCACTGTAGCTTTTGACAAGCAAAGCTAAATACACAAGTATTGAGGTAAACATGACTGTGTGTATTTAGCAGTTTATATTTCAATTTTTATTTTTTAATTAGTAAAATTATAGTTTGCCTTTAAAAATAATAGCTTTGGTATTAATTCCTAAATGGCTGTTGTAATTTCTAAATCTATCAGTGCCCCATGCAATACACCCATAAGTGTTAAGTGATAAGCCCTTTTAAGTGCTGGTTAGTGGTGTTAAATTCTATATCAGTGGCAAGATATTGCTGATGTGGCAATCTTTTACTGGAAGTGCGAGCATATACCAGGGATATCTCCGTTTTTATTGTTTATGAAGTTTGATCTCTGACAAACTCATAAATTGGGATCCTAGTGCAAGTATTTGCTACCTTCTAACGATTAAGAAATCCTAGCATCCTCATATCAAGCAAGAGACACACAGAGCCAGACATGTCGCTGGAATCGGTGAGTAGATGGTATATTATTTATTTTGCTTATAAAGTATTACTGCCATTGGTAAGTATATGTGAACCTATGTCTTTGGCTCCAGTATCTTTGCTTTGCCCAGCTTGGTTCCAGTACTGTAAACAGGTACTTCTTTTAAATACTTCAGCCCCGGAAGATTTGGCTGCTCAATGACCAGGCCATTTTTTGCGATACGGCACTGCGTCGCTTTAACTGACAGTTGTGCGGTCGTGCAAAGCTGTACCCAAACAAAAGTGACGTCCTTTCTTTCTCACAAATAGGGCTTTCTTTTGGTGGTATTTGAGCACCTCTGTGGTTTTTATTTTTTGCGCTATAAACAAAAGAACAGCGACAATTTTGAAAAAAAAAAAAAAAACACACACACACACAATACCTTTTATACCTTAAATACTTTTTTCTATAATAAATATCCCACATTTAAAAAAAAAAAACAACAACAATGTTTTTCCTCTGTTTATACCGATATGTATTCTTCTACATATTTTTGGTAAAAAAAAAAATCGCAATAAGCATATATTGATTGGTTTGCGCAAATGTTATAGTGTCCACAAAATAGGGGATAGATTTATGGCATTTTTATTATTATTTTTTTTTTTTTACTAGTAATGGCGGTGATCTGCAATTTTTATCGGGACTGCGATATTGTGGCGGACAGATTGGATACTTTTGACACATTTTTGGGACCATTGACAACCATTGACAATTATACAGCGATCAATGCTATAAAAATGAACTGATTACTGTATAAATGTCACTGGCAGGGAAGGGGTTGACACTAGGAGGTGATCAAGGGGTTAACTGAGTTCCCTCACTGTGTTCTAACTGTAGGGGGGATGGGACTGTCTACTTGGTATGAACACACAATCTGTCTCTACTCCCCTGAAAGAACCAGGATTTGTGTGTTTACACACACAGATCCCGGTTCTCACTCTGTCACGAGCGATCTCGGTGGGTCAAATCGTACGTTAGTTTTTGACTGCAGTGATGAGAAAATTCGAAGAAGCAGGATGAAAGTTTTTTCTCGAATGAACAAATTTCTAACAGTGTATGTGGTTTTTGTTCGGTAAAGTCCATTCATTCCAAAATCAAATATTCTAAAAATGTTCACCCAAATTTTCCTAAGACTTTTCCAAAGAATTTTCATTTGAAATTCTATCCATCTACAGTCAGATTTAGGCACCATGCAGAAGCTTAATAGCGTTGTCCATGCAAACTACTTTAGGCTATTAGCATTTTTTGAGTTTCAGCGTCTAGGTTTTCCAATAGAAACATTCCTAAATGCTGCTAATAGCGTTTTTTTAGCACTTTTATCCCTTTTATGCCAAAAACACCAATAAAATGCTAATGCTCCCCAAACGCTACTACAAAAAGCTATTACCAGCGTTTTTTTATCCAGTGATTTTTCCAGCGTTTTTTTAGCTTAAGGTGTGCATGGAGCCTAAGTATGCATGTCTGAGCACTGGCGGGACCTCACATATGCAAACAAATTACAAGATAAGTATAACATTTTATCATCAGCTTAGATAAGAATCTCATATCACTAAAGCAGCCCATAGATGAGTTTTCCTTTTTTTTTTTTTTTTCATTCAACCAGGGGGTTGAAAAAAAAAAAAAAAAAAAGACTTGATTCCCCCATTCACACACTCCTCAGAATACACTGATCAGCGCTGCCAGGCTATAGCCGACTACGCTGTTAGAGCACGGAAAATTGGACAGGTCGGTTGTACCCATACATGGCAAAAAATTAGGCCAGTCCCTGCTGAATCAGCCAAATTTCAATCCATGTATGTCTAGCTCCGATCTTTTCACACATGATCAGTTCCTAGCGCCGGCTTTATTGCAGAGGTGGGACATCCGACAATGGATGCCCTATAGCAGTGATGGTGAACCTTGGCACCCCAGATGTTTTGGAACTACATTTCCCATGATGCTCGACTACACTGCAGAGTGCATGAGCATCATGGGAAATGTAGTTCCAAAACATCTGGGGTGCCAAGGTTCACCTTCACTGCCCTATAGTAAACCTATGTGTGATGTCATAACTGAGGCTCTGCAGCCATTGTCGGTGATCTCTCCTCTACACTGAAGTCAGCCACTGGAAAGATCATGTGACCGGACCAGAGTAACTTCAGAATAGATAGGTATACACATCTTTCCTTTACAGGGTATTTAGAATAAGCTTAACATGGGGGTGGGAGCAGTTTTAGGTATAGTTAGGATTTGACTGGAATGCTACTTTAGGTTGGCCATAATAGTGCACCAGTAGAATTTCATTCAGAATTTTTCATTTTAGGAAAGTTCATAACATTTTCTTTCTTAATCTCAATTTTATTGGAAAATTATTATACAAATATACATACATTAATAGCATAGTCATACCATCAAACAACTTACAAATACATTATACAAACTAACATAACTAAAACAAAAAAAACAACCAAAAAACAGACAGGGCAAAAACATTTTCTAAACATTAGTGGGGTCAAATTGACTTTTATTATTAACCACAGTGACAATGCAAAGGAACAGAATGAAAAGTTTCTACTGAACAAATTTCTAACTGTGTATGTTGTTTCTTGTTTGGGAGAGTCCAATTACTCCAAAATCGAATGTTAAAAGCAAAACAAAATTTTTATAGTTTTCTATTCCAATCATTTTTATCAAGTATTTTAACCGGTTGTGGAACAGCTGCCACAGTTTCACTGCGGCAGGTTGGCTCCGCTGCTCGAAATCATGTTAATGTACATGATCTCGCAAAGGTCCGAATAGCAAGCACGCGCGCCCACCGTGAGCTCCGTGAGTCCGACCGCGGGTCCCATGGACTCGATTTCCGCGGGGATACCCGCGATTGTCTCACGGTGAGGAAGAACGGGGAAATGCTGATGTAAACAAGCATTTCCCCATTCTGCCTAGTCACAGGACACTGATCACCACTCCACCGCTGTAATCGGGAGCGGTGATCAGTGTCGTGTCACACATAGCCCATCCCCCCCACAGTTAGAATCACTCCCTAGGACACACTTAACCCCTGCAGTGCCCCCTCCTGGTTAACCCCTTTACTGCCAGTCACATTTACACAGTAATCAGTGCATTTTTAATCGCACTGATCGCTGTATAAATGTGAATGGTCCCAAAATAGCGCCAAAAGTGTCCGATGTGTCCGCCTTAATGTTGCAGTCATGATAACAAACACTGATTGCCGCCATTACTAGTAAAAAATAAATAATAATAATAATGCCATAAATCTATCCACTATTTTGTAGACGCTATAACTTTTGCGCAAACCAATCAATAAACGCCTATTGCGATTTTGTTAACCAAAAATATGTAGAAGAATACGTATCGTCCTAAACTGTGGAAAAAAAATGTTTTATTATATATTTTTTGGGGATCTTTATTATAGTAGAAAGTAAAAAATATTGCTTTTTTTTTCAAAATTGTCGCTGGTTTTTTGTTTATAAAATAAAAACCGCAGAGGCGATCAAATACCACCAAAAGAAATCGCTATTTGTGGGAAAAAAAGGACGTCAATTTTGTTTGGGTACAATGTCGCACGACCGCGTAATTGTCAGTTAAAGCAACGCAGTGCCGAATCGCAAAAAAACGCTCTGGTTAGGAAGAAGGTAAATTCTTCCGGGGCTGAAGAGGTTAAAAAGAAAACAGAGAATACATATGCTATTACATATGACAGCAGCTAACATTTGCTTCACACAAAGAGGTAAAATCACAGAGAAAATAGAAGTAGTTGAATCATGCAGTGCAGGAGGCATAAGAAAAAGGCGTCCAGGATTCCTAAACGAAGGCAGGGGCCTATTGCTTCACCTGCCTAATTATCTTCATGGTATAAGGGACAACTGCATATCACATCATTATTAAAACAATAGTCCCTCCTGCACATTAGATAAGGTATTGGTCGTAGGCAGGGTACACTGTAGCTGCGGGTGATCGAGTCACTCAGAGCACCCTATTTGGCAAGGATACAAGCCCCTGGTGTCTCAGACTCTTCCTTGCATGTCCTCCAAGGACATCAACCCAAAGTATCAAGGGAATGGCCAAAGTTAGGTAAGAGAAGAAAAGTAAAGAAGAGAGCACATAGGAAAGTGCAAACCATGCAACCCAGGTATGTACTATCACAAGCGTATTATGTGGCTCCAGATTAATATTTGATCCAGGGTCCCATGTTTTCGCAAACAGAGTGATTGTATCATGTAGAATAACTGAAAGGTGTTTGCTTACCATAACTCATGACAGTTTGGTCTTCATCAGGTCAAGTGGAATTGCAGGTGAGTTCCAAGATCTGGCTATAGAGATTCTTGCCACCACAAAGCTAAATGATATTAATCTCCTTGTGTGTCTCTTCCACTGAACGACCCAGTAGCGCCTAAAATTTTTAAATATTTCTTAAGTACATACTGTATGTCAAGTCATCCAACATACTAAGAATTTTCATACAGATGTTCATAAAAATATGCTGACTGAATGTACCTACAGTGCCTTGAAAAAGTATTCATACCCTTTGAAATATTCCACATTTTGTCATGTTACAACCAAAAACGTAAATGTATTTTTTATGTGATAGATGAACACAAAGTGGCACATAATTGTGAAAAGGAAGGAAAATGATAAATGGTTTTCAATTTTATTTACAAATAAATATGTGAAAAGTGTGGCATGCATTTGTATTCAGCCCCTTTTACTCTAATACCCCTAAATACTAGGGGAACCAATTGCCTTCAGAAGTCACCTAGTTCGTAAATAGATTCCACCAGTGTGTAATTTAATGTCAGTATAAATACAGCTGTTCTGTGAAGCCTTCCGAAGTTTGTTAGAGAACCTTAGTGAACAAACAGCATCATAAAGGCCAAGGAACACACCAGACAGGTCAGGGATAAAGTTGTGGAGAAGTTTAAAGCAGGGATAGGTTATAAAAAATATCCCAAGCTTTGAACATCTCACAGAGCACGGAAAGAGTATGGCACAACTGCAAACCTTCCAAGACATGGCCGTCCACCTAAACTGACAGGCCGGGCAAGGAGAACATCAATCAGAGAAGCAGCCATGTGCAGAGATCCACAGCTCAGGTGGAAGAATCTGTCCACAGGACAACTATTAGTTATGCACTCCACAAATCTGGCCTTTATGGAAGAGGGGCAAAAAGAAAGCCATTATTGAAAGAAAGCCATAAGAAGTCCCGTTTGCAGTTTGTGAGAAGCCATGTGGGGGACACAGCAAACATGTGGAAGAAGGTGCTCTGGTCAGATGGGACCAACATTTAACTTTTTGGCCTAAAAGCAAAATGCTAAGTGTGGCTGAAAACTAACACAGCACATCACCCTGAACACACCATCCTCACCGTGAAACATGGTGGTGGCAGCATCATGTTGTGGGGATGCTTTTCTTCAGCAGGGACCGGGAAGCTGGTCAGAGTTGATGGGAAGATGGATGGAGCCAAATACAGGGCAATCTTAGAAGAAAACCTGTTAGAGTCTGCAAAAGACTTGAGACTGGGGCGGAGGTTCACTTTCCAGCAGGACAACGACCCTAAACATACAGCCAGAGCTACAATGGAATGGTATAGATCAAAGCATATTCATGTGTTAGAATGGCCCAGTTAAAATCCAGACCTAAATCCAATTGAGAATCTGTGGCGAACCTTGAAAATTGCTATTCACAGATGCTCTCCATCCAATCTGACAGAGCTTGAGTTATTTTGCAAAGAAGAATGTGCAAAAATGTCACTCTGTAGATGTGCAAAGCTGGTAATGACATGCCCAAAAAGACTTGCAGCTGTAATTGCAGCGAAAGATGGTTCTACAAAGTATTGACTCAGGAGGGCTGAATACAAATGCACACCATACTTTTCACATATTTATTTGTCTAACATTTTGAAAACCATTTATCATTTTCCTTCCACTTCACAATTATGTGCCACTTTGTGTTGGTCTATTACATAAAATCCCAATAAAATACATTTACGCTTTTGGTTGTAACATGACAAAATGTGGAAAATGTCAAGGGGTATGAATACTTTTTCAAGGCACTGTAAACTCTGTTGAACGCCATTCAGCAATAGGAAAGCATTTACATGCTTCCAGGTGCATTTAGAAATGATCTTCACCTGGAAGCTTATTTTAATTCCAGTATGCCAGGCATGTCCAAAGTCTGGCCCACGGGCCAATCGCGGCCCGCGTTCCGGTTTTTAATGGCCCGCCTGGTTATTTGGACATATATATCTGTTGTGGCCCCCAAGGATCTCCCAGCGCCGGGGTCACAAAAGATATATATGCTGGCTGCCTTGGAGGGGACAGGGAGGAGGCAGGACGAGTGCCATACACACAGGAGAACTTCCTGTTTACATGTCAGCCTCTGTAATTGGAAGTCCCGTCTTCTGCACTGCCATTGGACGACTGTTCTGTCCATCACAGGAGGCGGCACTTTGTATTAAAGAGGCCGCCGAGAAAACAGGAGTTTTTCCTGTATGTAATCTTTTGGCGTTCATCCCTCCCCCCCCTCCCTGCCCCCTCCAAGGCTGCAGATAGATGGGCATCAATCAGGCTGCACTGATGGCAATGGTGAGTCTACATTCATGGCAATGGGGGTGCTGCATTCCTGGCAATAGTGGGTGCTGCATTCCTGGCAATGGTGGGTGCTGCATTCATGGCAATGGGGGTGCTGCACTAATGGCAATGGGGGTGCTGCACTGATGGCAATGGGGTAGCTGCATTCATGGAAATGGGGGTGCTGCACTGATGGCAATGGGGGTGCTGCATTCATGGCAATGGTGGGGGTGCATTCATGGCAATGGGGGTGCTGCACTGAAGGCAATGGTGGAGCTGCATTCATGGCACGTGTGAGGCTGCAGATGGGCACTGACCCTTATTTTGCTTCACAGTTCTTAATTTAAAATTTAGGGTTTTTCCTGAAACTTCCCTCTTAAAGTGAAGGTGGGTGTTATACGCCAATAAATACGGTATTTCCAAATAACATGCCCAAGCTCATTTCTTTACTCACACACAGCCACAAAGGCAAGAGAATTCTTGTTGGGCAGTGTATGTAGTGCTCGGACAAACACACTTAGACCGAATTTTAATGGCTCAAAGAATGTCAGGCAAAATGGTTGGCCCTCGTGCATGTTCACTTCATCAATTCTGGCCCTCTTTGAAAAAAGTTTGGACACCCCTGCAGTATGCATTAGGCCCTTTCTCTTTTTTTTTTGTGTGCGAGTCCCCCTTTAACATCTATATCAAACCCTTATCTAGGATAAGGGTCTGATATAGATGAATGGAATACCCAGCCATTCTGTTTACAAACAGAACTAAGCTGCTGGGTGTTGTAATTTTGCCACCTTTTTAACCTCTTCCCGTCAAATGACGTCTGGGCGGCGTGGCTCTCGTTCTGGGTGTACTGATGTGCTGGTGATCAGGGCTACTGACAGGTGACAGTATGTTAAAAAAATTGTAAATAATTTTTTATTCAATTTTTAAAACTTCAACATTTTTTTTTTACATTTTTTTTTTTCACTTTGAATGTTCATGTTCAGTTTTGAACTGTCATGAATGGGTTATAACAGCTGTGATTACTAGTGATCTGTGATTGGCTACAGATAATAACATGATACATGGTGCTGTGATTAGCCCAGGTACCACACAGCATCACTCAATAGAAAATGCGGGATGATGTACATGCATCAGCCACTTTATTAAGTACACCTGTTCAATTGCTTGGTAACACAAGTTGCTAATCAGCCAATCACATGGCAGCAACTCAATGCATTTAGGCATCTAGACGTAGTGAAGACGACTTGCTGAAGTTCAAATCGAGCATCAGAATGGGAAAGAAAGGGGATTTAAGTGACTTGGAACGTGGCATGGTTGTTGGTGCCAGACAGGCTGGTCTGAGTATTTTAAAAACTGCTGATCTACTAGGATTTTCACACACAACCATCTCTAGGGTTTACAGAGAATGGTCCGAAAAAGAGAAAATATTCAGTGAGCGGCATTTGTGTGGACGAAAATGCCATGCTGATCTCAGAGGTCAGAGGAGAATGGGCAGGCTGGTTCGAGATGATAATAAGACAACAGTAACTCAAATAATCAAGGTATGCAGAATGCCATCTCTGAGCGCACAACACATCACCACAAATCTTGAAGCAGATGGGTTACAGCAGCAGGAAGACCACACCGGTTGCCACTCCTGTGAGCTAAGAACAGGAAACTGAGTCTACAATTCGCAGAGGCTCACCAAAATTGGACAATAGAAGATTGGAAAAACATTGCCTAGTCTGATGAGTCTCCATTTCAGCTGCGATATTCAGATGGTAGGGTCAGAATAAACATGAAAGCATGGATCCATCCTCCCTTGTATCAAAGGTTCAGGCTGGTGGTGTAATGGTGTGGGGGATATTTTCTTGGCACACTTTCAGCCCCTTAGTACCAATTGAGCAGCATTTAAACGCCACGGCCTACCTGACTATTGTTGCTGACCATGTCCATCCCTTTATGACAACAGTGTACCCATCTTCTGATGGCTACTTCCAGCAGGATAATGCACCATGTCACAAAGCTCAAATCATCTCAAACTGGTTTCTTGAACATGACAATGAGGTCACTGTACTCCAATGGCCTCCACAGCCACCAGATCTTAATCCAATAGAGCACCTTTGGGATGTGGTAGAACGGGAGATTCACATCAATGATGTGCAGCCGACAAATCTGTAGCAACTGCTTGATGCTATCATTCACCTTGCTGAATCTATGCCACAAAGAATTAAGGCAGTTCTGAAGGCAAAAGGGGGTCCAACCCGGTAGTAGCAAGGTGTACCTAATAAAGTGGCTGGTGAGTGTACATGTACATGATCCAGGCTGGCCACACCGGCCACCCATAGTAAATATACCGTGGGCAATGGACAAAGTAGTTAAACACACTTTTTTCTTTGTAAATGTCAGTTTTGCTGCAGTAGGTTATATACATTGCACAGATGGACTGCTTCACAGGCAGGGTCAGGGAATCTCCCAGGCATGTTATTTAATAGAATTTAGCATTCTTAATGTTTCACTTTAAGCATTATTAAAATAAAGTATTGTGCATAAAATACATGTTCACTAGGACAGTGGACATCCCTCCATGCCATTTGTTTCACTACTCCTGTGCTTTTAACCACTTGACGACCGCCTCACGCCGATATACGTCAGCAAGGTGGCACGGGCAGGCAAAATCACGTACATATACCTCAGTGCCCGAGGCGGTCGGCTATTGTACAGCGGCGATCGGAGATGAGGGGGAGACCATCCGTTCGTGGCCCCCCCCCCTCGCGATCGCCGCCGGCCAATAAAATCATTCCTTTGCTGCTGTATGCTAAACAGCAGCAAAGGAAATTATGTCATCTCTCCTCGGCTCGGTATTTTCCGTTCCGGCGCCGAGGAGAGAAGACTGCAATGTGAGTGCACAAACACTACACACACAGTAGAACATGCCAGGCACACTTTAGACCCCCCTTTACCCCCCGATCACCCCCCATGTCACACTGACACCAAGCAGTTTTTTTTTTTTTTTTTCTGATTACTGCATGGTGTCAGTTTGTGACAGTTACTGTGTTAGGGCAGTTACTGTTAGCCCCCTTTAGGTCTAGGATACCCCCCTAACCCCCCCTAATAAAGTTTTAACCCCTTGATCACCCCCTGTCGCCAGTGTCGCTAAGCGATCATTTTTCTGATCGCTGTATTAGTGTCACTGGTGACGCTAGTTAGGGAGGTAAATATTTAGGTTCGCCGTCAGCGTTTTATAGCGACAGGGACCCCCATATACTACCTAATAAATGCTTTAACCCCTTGATTGCCCCCTAGTTAACCCTTTCACCACTGATCACCGTATAACTGTTACGGGTGACGCTGGTTAGTTTGTTTATTTTTTATAGTGTCAGGGCACCCGCCGTTTATTACCGAATAAAGGTTTAGCCCCCTGATTGCCCGGTGGTGATATGCGTCGCCCCAGGGAGCGTCAGATTAGCGCCAGTACCGCCAGACACCCACGCACGCACCGTACACCTCCCTTAGTGGTATAGTATCTGATCGGATCAATATCTGATCCGATCAGATCTATACTAGCGTCCCCAGCAGTTTAGGGTTCACAAAAACGCAGTGTTAGCGGAATCAGCCCAGATACCTGCTAGCACCTGCGTTTTGCCCCTCTGCCCGGCCCAGCCCAGCCCACCCAAGTGCAGTATCGATCGATCACTGTCACTTACAAAACACTAAACACATAACTGCAGCGTTCGCAGAGTCAGGCCTGATCCCTGCGATCGCTAACAGTTTTTTTGGTAGCGTTTTGGTGAACTGGCAAGCACCAGCCTCAGGCAGCGTCAGGTTAGCGCCAGTACCGCTAACACCCACGCACGCACCGTACACCTCCCTTAGTGGTATAGTATCTGAACAGCTCAATATCTGATCCGATCAGATCTATACTAGCGTCCCCAGCAGTTTAGGGTTCCAAAAAACGCAGTGTTAGCGGGATCAGCCCAGATACCTGCTAGCACCTGCGTTTTTCCCCTCCGCCCGACCCAGCCCAGCCCACCCAAGTGCAGTATCAATCGATCACTGTCACTTACAAAACACTAAACGCATAACTGCAGCGTTCGCAGAGTCAGGCCTGATCCCTGCGATCACTAACAGTTTTTTTGGTAGCGTTTTGGTGAACTGGCAAGCGCCAGCGGCCTAGTACACCCCGGTCGTAGTCAAACCAGCACTGCAGTAACACTTGGTGACATGGCGAGTCCCATAAGTGCAGTTCAAGCTGGTGAGGTGGCAAGCACAAGTAGTGTCCCGCTGCCACCAAGAAGAAGACAAACAGGCCCGTCGTGCCCATAGTGCCCTTCCTGCTGCATTCGCCAATCCTAATTGGGAACCCACCACTTCTGCAGCGCCCGTACTTCCCCCATTCACATCCCCAACCAAATGCAGTAGGCTGCATAAGAGGCATTTTCTTTATGTCCTCCCGAGTACCCCTACCCAACAAACCCCCCCAAAAAAGATGTTGTGTCTGCAGCAAGCGCGGATATAGGCGTGACACCCGCTATTATTGTCCCTCCTGTCCTGACAATCCTGGTTTTTGCATTGGTGAATGTTTTGAACGCTACCATTCACTAGTTGGGTATTAGCGTAGGGTACAGCATTCCACAGACTAGGCACACTTTCACAGGGTCTGCCAAGATGCCATCGCATTTTGAGAGTCCCGAACCTGGAACCGGTTACAGTTATAAAAGTTAGTTACAAAAACAGTGTAAAAAAAATATATATATATAAAATTTAAAAAATAGTTGTCGTTTTATTGTTCTCTCTCTCTCTCTATTCTCTCTCTCTCTATTGTTCTGCTCTTTTTACTGTATTCTATTCTGCAATGTTTTATTGTTATTATGCTTTATCATGTTTGCTTTTCAGGTATGCAATTTTTTATACTTTACCGTTTACTGTGTTTTATTGTTAACCATTTTTTTGTCTTCAGGTACGCCATTCACGACTTTGAGTGGTTATACCAGAATGATGCCTGCAGGTTTAGGTATCATCTTGGTATCATTCTTTTCAGCCAGCGGTTGGCTTTCATGTAAAAGCAATCCTAGCGGCTAATTAGCCTCTAGACTGCTTTTACAAGCCGTGGGAGGGAATGCCCCCCCCACCTTCTTCTGTGTTTTTCTCTGGCTCTCCTGTCTCTACAGGGAACCTGAGAATGCAGCCGGTGATTCAGCCAGCTGACCATAGAGCTGATCAGAGACCAGAGTGGCTCCAAACATCTCTATGGCCTAAGAAACCGGAAGCTACGAGCATTTCATGACTTAGATTTCGCCGGATGTAAACAGCGCCATTGGGAAATTGGGAAAGCATTTTATCACACCGATCTTGGTGTGGTCAGATGCTTTGAGGGCAGAGGAGAGATCTAGGGTCTAATAGACCCCAATTTTTTCAAAAAAGAGTACCTGTCACTACCTATTGCTATCATAGGGGATATTTACATTCCCTAAAATAACAATAAAAATGATTTAAAAAAAAAAAAAAATGAAAGGAACAGTTTAAAAATAAGATAAAAAAGCAAAAAAATAATAAAGAAAAAAAAAAAGCACCCCTGTCGCCCCCTGCTCTCACGCTAAGGCGAATGCAAGCGGCGGTCTGTCGTCAAACCTAAACAGCAATTGCACCATGCATGTGAGGTATCACCACGAAGGTCAGATCGAGGGCAGTAATTTTAGCAGTAGACCTCCTCTGTAAATCTAAAGTGGTAACCTGTAAAGGCTTTTAAAAATGTATTTATTTTGTTGCCACTGCACGTTTGTGCGCAATTGTAAAGCATGTCATGTTTGGTATCCATGTACTCAGCCTAAGATCATCTTTTTTATTTCATCAAACATTTGGGCAATATAGTGAGTTTTAGTGCATTAAAATTTAAAAAAAGTGTGTTTTTTCCCCAAAAAATGCGTTTGAAAAATCGATGCGCAAACACTGTGTGAAAAAAAAAAATTAATCACCCACCATTTTAATCTGTAGGGCATTTGCTTTAAAAAAAATATATAATGTTTGGGGGTTCAAAGTAATTTTCTTGCAAAAAAAAAAAAAAATTTTCATGTAAACAAAAAGTGTCAGAAAGGGCTTTGTCTTCAAGTGGTTAGAAGAGTGGGTGATGTGTGACATAAGCTTCTAAATGTTGTGCATAAAATGCTAGGACAGTTCAAAACCCCCCCAATGACCCCATTTTGGAAAGTAGACACCCCAAGCTATTTGCTGAGAGTCATGTCGAGTCCATGGAATATTTTATATTGTGACACAAGTTGCGGGAAAGAGACAAATTTTTTTTTTTTTTTTTTTGCACAAAGTTGTCACTAAATGATATATTGCTCAAACATGCCATGGGAATATGTGAAATTACACCCCAAAATACATTCTGTTGCTTCTCCTGAGTACGGGGATACCACATGTGTGAGACTTTTTGGGAGCCTAGCCGCGTATCGGACCCCGAAAACCAAGCACCGCCTTCAGGCTTTCTAAGGGCGTAAATTTTTGATTTCACTCTTCACTGCCTATCACAGTTTCGGAGGCCATGGAATGCCCAGGTGGCACAAACCCCCCCCAAATGACCCCATTTAGGAAAGAAGACACCCCAAGCTATTTGCTGAGAGGTATAGTGAGTATTTTGCAGACCTCACTTTTTGTCACAAAGTTTTGAAATTTGTAAAAAGAAAATAAAATGTTTTTTCTCGTCTTTCTTCATTTTCAAAAACAAATGAGAGCTGCAAAATACTCACCATGCCTCTCAGCAAATAGCTTGGGGTGTCTACTTTCCAAAATGGGGTCGTTTGGGGGGGGGGTTTGTGCCACCTGGGCATTCCATGGCCTCCGAAACTGTGATAGGCAGTGAAGAGTGAAATAAAAAATTTGCACCCTTAGAAATCCTGAAGGCAGTGATTGGTTTTCGGGGCCCCGTACGCGGCTAGGCTCCCAAAAAGTCCCACACATGTGGTATCCCCATACTCAGGAGAAGCAGCTAAATGTATTTAGGTGTGCAATTCCACATATGCCCATGGCCTGTGTGAGCAATATATCATTTAGTGACAACTTTGTGCAAAAAAAAAAAAAGTGTCACTTTCCTGCAACTTGTGTCAAAATATAAAATATTCCATGGACTCAACATGCCTCTCAGCAAATAGCTTGGGGTGTCTACTTTCCAAATGGGGTCATTTGGGGGGGTTTTGTGCCATCTGGGCATTTTATGACCTTCAAAACTGTGATAGGTAGTGAGGAGTGAAATAAAAAATTTACGCCCTTAGAAATCCTGAAGGCGGTGATTGGTTTTCGGGGCCCCGTACGCGGCTAGGTTCCCAAAAAGTCCCACACATGTGGTATCCCCATACTCAGGAGAAGCAGCTGAATGTATTTTGGGGTGCAATCCAACATAGGCCCATGGTCCGTGTGAGCAATATATCATTTAGTGACAACTTTTTGTAAATTTTTTTTTTTGTCATTATTCAATCACTCGGGACAAAAAAATAAATATTCAATGGGTTCAACATGCCTCTCAGCAATTTCCTTGGGGTGTCTACTTTCCAAAATGGGGTAATTTGGGGGGGGGGGGTTGTACTGCCCTGCCATTTTAGCACCTCAAGAAATGACATGGGCAGTCATAAACTAAAAGCTGTGTAAATTCCAGCAAATGTACCCTAGTTTGTAGACGCTATAACTTTTGCTCAAACCAATAAATATACGCTTATTGACATTTTTTTTTACCAAAGACATGTGGCCAAATACATTTTGGCCTAAATGTATGACTAAAATTGAGTTTATTGGATTTTTTTTATAACAAAAAGTAGAAAATATCATTTTTTTTTCAAAATTTTCGGTCTTTCTCCGTTTATAGCGCAAAAAATAAAAACCGCAGAGGTGATCAAATACCATCAAAAGAAAGCTCTATTTGTGGGAAGAAAAGGACGCAAATTTCGTTTGGGTACAGCATTGCATGACCGCGCAATTAGCAGTTAAAGCGACACAGTGCCAAATTGGAAAAAGTCCTCTGGTCCTTAGGCATCATAATGGTCCGGGGCTAAAGTGGTTAACCTGGAAAATGGTCATTCATTTTTTAACATTCGGCTCCCGTTGAGTTCAGTGAGGCCCAGTTTTGGCACCCGAACTTTAGTAGCGTTCACTAAATTGTCTGAAACCAGGTACGTTCCGCTAATCACTATCAATAGGGATGACATCATTACAAGTTAGATAAACAGATAAATATATTACCTATGAACTGCCCTACCCTAACATTACACACTATTTCACTGACACACCACATCAGGTGCTTTCCCAGCAATAAATGCTCCCTGTGGTAGAATCTATATTAGTACAAAGATGTGTCATACTAAAACAATAATGCATGTGACACTTCTTAGCCAGGTGAAAAATACCTGAAGTGGGGTCCTATATCTGATAAAACTTCACAGTCTAGGTGCAATGTACACCCCTTCCACATCTACCTCTTGCATCCTCATAGGCCATTTATCACAGTATGTATACAATTATCCTGGATACAGGCAAAATCTTGTGATTTACTGGTTGAGGGTAGTGATGAGCTGAACATACTTGAACATACTTCAGATTGAGGCAGGTTCAACCAACGTTGCTAAAGGGTGCCAAATCCGAACCCTATTTAAATCAATGAAGCTGATTTTTAAAAAAAAAAACAGTTCTGACCATTTTTTGAGAGCTGATAGGCATGGAATTGTGAAACAAATGCACTGCATTGCCCTGTGGGACATATACCAAAGCAAAAGATTCTGTTTGGCGGAGAGCACTGATTTTAGTAATGCCTAAAATGAAAAAAAGAAGTGTAGCGCACCTGGAGGAGCTGCTGGTGGATACAGTCCTATTTCCCCACTTAGAGCACACACAGCCAGTGACCCAGCCTGTTTCTCACTCTTCCACTGGCTCCAAAGAACAGTCTAGGGGTTTCTTTTTCTTGGGGGTTTTATTGGGAACGAAGAACTGGGATAGGGAGAGGAAGCATAGGACACCCCAATATTCTGTAGAACTAATTCTTTAGCACTGGGGTTGCTTACTCACATGGATCATCGATTGCCTATTGCCAATATCCACTAGGTTCTTCCTAGTGAGGAAGATGTAGACCTACACCACCATAGGACAGCTGTACTCTTTCCCACCAAAACCCTCCTGGCTCTCTCCAGTGAGCTTCTCCAGACCCAACTTGATTCCTGGACTTTCAAATAGGCCCCCTAGCTGGGACCTCAGTGTCTTCCTAATGGATTATTCTAGAATCCTGCACAGGGGTCTTCTCCAGCAGGACTGGGGTTGACTGGAGTCTCATAAATAATCAGTCTGCATGACCTCCTCCCACTATGATTGAGCAGCCCTAATTAATCAAGCTCCGTTCCTCTGATTACAGTGGAGCCAGCTAAATTTACCTAGCAGCCCACTCTATTTCTAGGAGGGCGCTACACAGTGCGGCTGGTGGAGTTTAAGGATGGGGGGGGCGCCAGACCCTGCCCTTCCTTTTGTCCCCTCCCACTTCCCATAAGCCCCACCCCTCCGTCCCCTGTATTCCACTTGCTTCCACCCATAGTGTTAGGAGTATACAGCCCCGGAATCACAGAACAGAGTATACAGCTCAGCATTACAGATACGGTATATAGATCAGCACTACAGATACAATATACAGATCAGCACCACAGATACGGTATATAGATCAGCACCACAGATACTGACAGCATGACAATCCCCCCTACCCCTAGTCTCCACAATCCCCCCCCCCACCAGTTTGCACACTGCTCTTCCCCCTAGTCTGCACAATCCCCCCCCAGTCTGCACAATCCCCCCTCCCCCTTGTCTGCACAATCCTCCCCTAATCTGCACAATTACCCCCCTCCCCCTAGTCTGCACAATTACCCCCTTCCCCTAGTCTGCACAATCCCCCCTCCCCCTAGTCTGCACAATTATCCCCCCTCCCCAAGTCTGCACAATCCTGCCTCCCCCCAGTCTGCACAATTACCCCCCTCCCCTAGTCTGCACAATCCCCCCCCCCAGTCTGCACAATCCCCCCCCCAGTCTGCACAATCTCCCTCCCCTAGTCCTCCCCTAGTCTGCACAATCCCTCCTCCCCCCAGTCTGCACAATTACCACCCCAGTTTGCACAATCCCCCCTTCCCCCCAGTCTGCACAATTATCCCCCCAGTTTGCACAACCCCCCTTTCCCCAGTCTGCACAATCCCCTTTCCCCAGTCTGCACAATCCCCTCTCCCCTAGTCTGCACAATTACCCCCTAACCCCCAGTTTGCACAATCCAATCCCCCTTCCTCCAGTCTGCACAGTCTCCCCCCCAGTCTGCACAATTACCCCCCCAGTCTGCACAATCACGCCTCCCCCCAGTCTGCACAATCACGCCTCCCCCCAGTCTGCACAATCATGCCTCCCCCTAGTCTGCACAATCACCCTCCCAGTCTGCACAATTACCCCCCCCAGGTGTGCACAATCTCCCCCAGTTTGAACAATCCCCCCTCCCCCCAGTCTGCACAATTACCCCCCCCCAGTCTGCACAATTACCCCGCTCCCCTAGTCTGCACAATTACCACCCCAGTTTGCACAATCCCCCCTTCCCCCCAGTCTGCACAATTATCCCCCCAGTTTGCACAACCCCCCTTTCCCCAGTCTGCACAATCCCCTTTCCCCAGTCTGCACAATCCCCTCTCCCCTAGTCTGCACAATTACCCCCTACCCCCCAGTTTGCACAATCCAATACCCCTTCCTCCAGTCTGCACAGTCTCCCCCCCAGTCTGCACAATTACCCCCCCCAGTCTGCACAATCATGCCTCCCCCCATTCTGCACAATCACGCCTCCCCCCAGTCTGCACAATCACGCCTCCCCCCAGTCTGCACAATCACGCCTCCCCCCAGTCTGCACAATCACGCCTCCCCCCAGTCTGCACAATCACGCCTCCCCCCAGTCTGCACAATCATACCTTCCCCCAGTCTGCACAATCACCCTCCCAGTCTGCACAATTACCCCCCCAGGTGTGCACAATCCCCCAGTTTGAACAATCCCCCCTCCCTCCAGTCTGCACAATTACCCCCCCCCAGTCTGCACAATTACCCCGCTCCCCCAGTCTGCACAATTACCCCGCTCCCCCAGTCTGCACAATTACCCCCCACCCCCCAGTTTGCACAATCCCCCTTCCTCCAGTCTGCACAATCACCCCCCCCCCAGTCTGCACCATTACCCCCAGTCTGCACAATTACCCCCCCCAGTCTGCAAAATCCCCCCCCCCCCCTCAGTCTGCACAATCTCACTGCGATGGTCCTGTGCTTGCCAGCCAATCTCACTGCGATGGCCCTTAAGAACTTAATTATTTGGTTATGCAGGAGGGATTCATGTATTTCTTGATTGGTTCATAATATGTGTATATATTGATTTGATACCTCTCTTCAGCCAAGAACACGTGGCCAGTGGTTTCTGCTACAAAAAGATATCTAGCACTTTCCAATACTTAAGAGAAGTTCTGTGACAAATGAGAAAACCTCTATTGACCTCCTGGAGATGATTCTCTTTTCTATGGAGAAATGGTAAGGATCCTACACTGTACCTGTTAGGTTGCTGCATTGGAGACAATATTTCAACTGATCCAGCAAGGACAGTCAGGACCCGGACAACTGTTAGTAAAAGCCACATGTCTCTAACCATACCGAATTCGATAACTATCTCCCACAAAACCATGTAACGCACTTACATGTAGTGCACTGCAAAGTGAACCGAATATCAGGGCTGCGTGGCACACTCTCTCCTACCTTTCAGCTCCGCTCCATGCAGGGCTGGACTGGGATAAAAATTTGGCCCTGGACTTCATCCAGACCGGCCCACTTTATTTGTGCAAACAAGCACAAAAACAGTATATAAACTATACGCAATTGTGCAAAAAAACATAAGTAGCATAACATAAGGCGTCCTCACTAACCTCTTTTACTATTTCACTTATTATCCTCAGTATTTTTCTCATCTTTTTCACATCACTGTGTGAAGTTGAGGGCGAACCAAGAAAGCCATTACTTTGACAGGCTGTCACTGAAACCAGCCCACTGAGCCATCGGCCCACCGGGAAACTCCCTGTAGTCCCGATGGCCAGTACAGGCCTGGCTCCATGCAAAGAACGGAGCTGCCGACGTCACTTCCGGTTTTTGTCTATTCCACGAAACCCAGAAGTAACCTCTAAATTTAAACGACAATGCTCCCGCCCGTAGTGATTCTACGGGTGGAAGCTAATTGGCGCTTTGGATTGCGCCGCAAGGCGGGCTAAAAGCCCACAAATGAAGCTCCACGTCTGCAATCTCGCGATTGCATTGACGTGGCGCTTCCCATAGTGCACTGTGTCCGGCGCCTGAACACCGTGCACTTTTTTTAAATTTTTTTTCTTAATGGGACCGTTTAAAAAAAATTTTTTTTTTAAATTTTTTTTATGTTTTTTATTTATTTTTTTTGGTGACTACAGGAGGGGGGGGCGGCGCCCAGGCGCCCCCTATGGATGGGCTGCCACTAGTGCTACATATGCAAATGCACACCCAACAGCTGCTTGGGCTGTTATGGCTATTTTTATGCCACTGCCTCCAGGCATACTTAAAGCCCAACTCTGAGCAACTAAAAAATTAACCCCCTGCAGTGGGGATGTGCCTGCACTGCAAGGGATAATTGCATGTTTTTGTTTAAGGGAACAAGAAAGTTTTCCTGATCCTTTGCTCCTCCCTGCAGCTAATTTTTCCCACACTCCAGTGGTCTAGGGTCCTGATATCATCAAGATAAAAGCAGGGTCCTTGGTCCTGCATTGAATGTGATGACGCAGAGGAACAGTCCAGAGTGTGGGGGAGCACCATCTGCCAAAGGAGCAGAGAATCAGGTAAGTAGACAAAGAACGCAAGATTTTAGTCACCAGGACCTGGTTGGGCTTTATTATGTCTTACAATGCTCTCCTGTTCACCTCTTATGAGACCCACTTTCAATCTGACAACAAAAATCCAGATGTACCAGCTGTTTCAAGTTATTACATTGTTTTTTTTATAATTAGTAATTATAAAATTATAATTATTTATAATTATAGTAATTATTAGTAGTAACAATATAGCAATTATGTTGCATTGTATCATGGCAGCTGTTACTCCAGACCACAGGCTTGTTCTGTGTTATCTGGGCCTAAATTTAGCTGCAGAAAACCTTTATTTATTTGAAAAAAAAAATAACTTTTATCTAATTTTGAAATTCTGTAGCATCCTATGGACCAGTAACATAATTAGGGGTATATTTATAAAGCAGTAAATGGGACAATCACCAAACATTCGGTGCATTTGTATTAACCACTTGCCGACAGCACTATAGCTGATTGACGACTACAGCGCCCCCGGCTAGTTCTGGGAGGCTGTCATATGATGGCCTTCTGTGCTTGCGCTTCTCGCGCACCCCCTGTGGTGCGCACCCAGAAGTGTCTGTGATCGCGTCACAGATCAGTGCATCATGGATTGGAGTAAAAGAGAAATCACAGCACCCTTTATCACGTGATCGCTTTGTCCAATGCTGGAGCAATCACTTTGTCAACAAAGTGGAATCGTGCCTGGTTCAGCTCATGCTGCTGCGATGTTTCTCTCTCCTCTCCTCACATGCTGTATCAGTGTGAGGAGAGAAGTACACCACAGCAGCGTGAGTTGGCAGGATCCCGAGTGCCACCACAGTGCCATCAGTGTCCCTACAGTGCCATCAGTGTGCCTACAGTTGCCCCTACAGTGCCATCACAGCCCCTACAGTGCCATCAGTGTCCCCTACAGTGTCATCACAGTACCATCAGTGCCACTACAGTGCCATCAGTGTCCCTACAGTGCCATCAGTGCCCCTACAGTGATCAGTGCCACTACAGTGCTCATCATTGCCAATACAGTGCTCATCAGTACCACTACTGAGAAAGAAAGGGTTTTGGACTTTAAATGAGGCATAAGACCTGTAAGTCAAATGTCTCCATCCCTATTGATATAGCAAAAAGAGAAAGGTCGGGACTTTAAATGAAGCATGCAGCAGGAAAGCAAAAAGGACACTATGTACTGATAACAATGTATTTATTCCATGTAACAATGCATATACTCATGGCACACATGCAAGTATAAAATAAATGGTATCAAAATAAATTTATCATATATTTACAGATAAACAAACATAGTAATAGTACAGGACTTTCAATATGCAAAATGCATCAATCCATATTCTCATATAAAACAGAACTCAACATGATTAATGTGGGCAGAAACTGTCAGAGCATTGGTAAAAGTTGATTAGGAATCCGTGTTCTACACATCTGAATGTAGCATCTGAAAATTCATTGTGAACATCTGAATGTAGCATCTAAAAGCTCGACATGTTTCATGGAACTACGGTATATCCATTCATCAGGAGCAGATGCAAGGAGTGTGTACAATGACCATGGATGTGACATATAATCATGGGCACTGAAGGTAAATTATGGACAGTATCTCTCCCGGGAGCTGAGGCATTATAGACAGCAAGGATATACAGAACAGATGTACCTGGGAATAGAATCCCAATGGAACAAGCAGATGGTATGTTGAACATAAGCGTGGGTATCTTGTGTTGCGGCATGAAACATGATGCAAAGAGTGCATGGTGTACCCAGAGCCAAGAGCTGAAAAAAACACTACAGTGCTCATCAGTGCCCTACTGTGCCACTACAGTGATCATCAGTGCTACTACAGTGCCCATCAGTGAGTGCTCATCAGTGAGTGCTTATCAGTGCCATCAGTGCACATCAGTGGGTGCTTATCAGTGTTCATCAGTGACCTACAGTGCCATGTGTGCTCATCAGTGCCACTAAAGTGATTGTCAGTGCCCTATTAGTGATCGTCAGTGTCCAATAGTGCACATCAGTGTCCATCATTGAGTGCTCAATGGATTCTCATCAGCGCCTGTCGGTGCCATAAGTATGTGTAAAAAATGCGTTTTCATTTTCTTTTCACATTTTCCAAAAACTTGTGGAAAAAAATGACATGTTCAAAAGACTCATTATGCCACATAGAATATACGTTGGGGTATTTGCTTTCTAAAATAGGGTCATTTTATGGGCGTTTCCATTGTCCTGGTGCTCCAGGGCCTTCAAAAGTATAATAGATAGTCAAGAAATCAGATGTGTAATTTATGTCCCTAGAAACCCTGATGGTGCTCCCTGCATGTTGGGCCTCTCTATATGCCTAGGCTGTGGAAAAGTCTCACATGTGGTATCACCATTGTAACGAAACATCCCACACTCCGCTTGAGTGCTTTCGTCATATACCGCTTCTTCCCAGTCTGAATATAGATATCAGATATTCCAACCACTAACAACAAACACAACAAGACAATACTCGTTTGGTTGCTGAACATGGACTGTTTATTGAAAAAACAGGTACACAGATAATACTCGGGACAATTCCCCCCCTCCTTTGCATTCTGGGTGGGGTAGACTGTCCAATCAGCAGGGAGAGCTGTTGGAGGAATTCGCCCCCACCAATCTCACAGCTAATCTATATGCACATCCCATAATATCCAAGGCAGACAGACACAATAGTACATTGGAATACAGCCAAACCCCAAATGATCCAGCAAAGAGTACATAACAAAATGAGACAATAAACTATTGGGTGAAAGACCTGGACTTTCCAGATCTCATTAATCAGCATTCCTTTCACATACATCTGTCCACTGAGTCCCAAGCTGGCAGAGACCATCATGGCCTCCTTAATGTCCTTTTGCATTACATAACAGAATATCTTCCTAAATGCTTGTAGTTCCCTCAAATGCCAGGGCCCATAGTTGGTAGGCAAGAGGCTAGCATTCAGTTCCCTGCAAAAGCCTCTGTCCTGGCTGAGTCTATCACAACCATACTCAGGAGGAGTAGCAGAATGGGTTTTGGGGTGTAGTTGCAAGTATGCATACGCCATGTGAGAGAAATAACTTGTTAATATGACAAAAAAAAATCTTCATTTGCAAAGAATTGTGGGAAAAAATTACAACTTCAAAAAACTCACCATGCATCTTACTAAATACCTTGGAATGTCTACTTTCCAAAAAAGGGTCATTTGGGGGGCATTTGTACTGTCCTGGGTTGTTAGTGTCTCAAAAAATGAGGCTGTATGTACATCAGGCATGATCAGGTGGGATCAATTTTACATGATTGGCACCATAGCTTGTAGACTCTATAACCTTCACAAAGACCAAAAAATATACACTGACTTGGGTTATTTTTACCAAAGAAATGTAGCAGTATACATTTTGGTCAATGTCCTTCAATGTAAGAAAAATGACTAATTTGCAAAATTTTATAACAGGAACGAAGAAAAATGTTTTTTTTTTTTACAAAATTTTCAGTCTTTTTTCTAAAAATCATTCATAATCATTCAATCATAATTTCAAATCTAAAAAAAAAAACGTGGTGATGAATACCACCAAAAGAAAGCTCTATTTGTGTGAAAAAAAGGACAAAAATTTCATATGGGTACAGTGTTGCATGACTGAGTGATTGTCATTCAACCTGTGAGAACGCTGAAAGCTGAAATTTGGCCTGGTTAGGAAGGGGGTATAAGTACCCAGTGGGCAAGTGGTTAAATTGCCCTGAATGTTTGGCAAATGTCATATTTACTGTTTTATGAATATGCCTCATCATAATAAAAAGGAAAAAGCAAAGTCATACATTTACAAGGTAATTGCTGAGTCAGTAACAAAAATGTGAAAATTTGCTTTGACCCATAAAAGGCAAAAATCTGTAGAATCACTAACACCAGAGCAGGGTGTGTTGTACATACGCCTTGTCTATGGATCAGTGGCGGGGCGCAGGGGCACCTTCCCCTAATCTACACGCAGGGCGCCTGACCCATGGATTACAACATTTTTTTTTTGGTTTTTTTTAGAAGCACATGATTAGAGCCTGAGGCTCTAATTGGCTTCAAAAAAGGGTGGGCTCAGGGTGCAGAGCATTTCGCCCTGAGCCCACCCAGTTGTGTGAAAATAGCAAATTATTATTTGCTACTGTCTTCCTGATTCTCCTCCTGGCCAATCAAAATCAGGAAGCAGGTCCTGAGACCCGTCACCCGATTGGCGAGAGAAGAAGCGATTCTATTGGCTGCCGAGGAGGAGGAGGGAGGAGACACGGGGGAAGCCGCCGCCCGGAGGAAGCGCTGCCCGCGACCTAGATGGGGTAGGTGCAGAGCTGGTGACTGACCAAGGGGGGTGTTTGTGACCCGACCGACCAACGGGGGTTGTTGGCAGTGGGTGGATTGATGTCCCCCCATAAAAATACCACCAGCCGCCCCTGCTATGGATTAGAAATTAACGCCTTGCTGACCGTGGGATGTCCTAGGACGTCCTGGGTTTATGGGGGTATATCTGAATGATGCCTGCAGCTAAAGGCATCATTCAGATATTGCCGTTTTCAGCCGGCGATTCCCTACACCATAAGAATGATCATAGCGGCGGGTCAGCCGCTTGATCGTTCTTACGGGCAGTGAGAGGGGATGTCCCCCCTCCCGCCGCCCCCCCGGTGCTTCTACCGTCTCACCTCTGTTGGAAAACGGATCCACCGGTGCCGGATGTCCACCATAGAGTCTCTATGATCGGCGGAGGCCGAGCACGATGTTATGAGGTCACGCCCAGCCTCTGCATTCAAAAAAATGGCGCCGCCTCGGCTGGGAAGCCGTGATCGTTTTTTTATTTTTTTTTATTTTAGGCTTCCCAACCTAGAGGAGAGATGTGGGGTCTTATGGACCCCATATCTCAATGTAAAGAGGTCCGATCATGCCATATTCCTATTACAAGGGATGTTTACATTCCTTGTAATAGGAATAAAAGTGATCCAATTTTTATTTTTTTTTAAAGGTGTCAAATTAAAATTTTTTAAGTAAAATTAACAATAATAAAAAAAAAAATTTAAAGTGCCCCTGTCCACGCAGAAGCGAACGCATACGCAAGTCCCGCCCACATATGAAAAGAGTGTTAAAACCACACATGTGAGGTGTCGCCACGAACGTTAGAGTGAGAGTAATAATTCTAGCCCTAGACCTCCTCTGTATTCAAAACATGTAAGCAGTAAAAAATTTTAAAGCATCGCCTATGGGGATTGTTAAGTACCGAAGTTTGGCGCCATTCCACGAGCGTGTGCAATTTTGATGTGTGACATGTTAGATTTCTATTTACTCAGCACAACTTCATCTTTCACATTATGCAAAAAATTGGCTAACTTTAGTGTTTTTTTTTTTTTTTTAAAGCATGAAACTATTTTTTTCCAAAAAAAAGCGTTTGAAAAATTGCTGCGCAAATACTGTGCGAGATAAAAAGTTGCAATGACCGCCACTGTATTCTCTAGGGTCT
Organism: Aquarana catesbeiana; assembly: GCF_042186555.1. Taxonomy (NCBI): domain Eukaryota; kingdom Metazoa; phylum Chordata; class Amphibia; order Anura; family Ranidae; genus Aquarana; species Aquarana catesbeiana. The sequence continues at coordinate 223,679,996 of NC_133334.1, read as the reverse complement.
CTGCTAAAAAAAACATATATAATGTTTGGGGGTTCTGTGTAATTTTCTAGCAAAAAAATGATGATTTTTACATGTAGGAGCGAAGTGTCAGAATTGGCCGGGTTGATAAGTGGTTAAATTGTGTGTGTGTGTTTTTTTTTTTCTTTATGGTTATATATACTGCGAGGCGTTGAGCCTTGGTTATGTACGTCTTTCCGGTCTGTACATTATTATTTTGCATTGTAACTATTCAATTGTTGGCTCTGTTTGTTTGACTGAACATTAATAAAATCCTTTGTAAAAGAAATTAAAGTGTGTGGGATGGGAGCACTGCAGGCAACAGAAGAGTGAGGAACAACATGCATGCAATAGTTGAATGCTTTTGTCTTTGATAACTAATGGACAGTATATTGTCCACTTTCTTCTATATCCCTCCTTATAGTAACCATAGAATCCAGTTGTGATCGCCACCTTAGCAAACAAAACCCAAACTTTGAGTGGATCCAAGGCAATATTTATTAATAGGGCTAATGACTGTTTTTTTTTTATTTCAGTGTTCCACCCTTACAAATGGAGATATTATTGAAATCTTGAAACCTGGACATCGCCACTGGGCTGTGTATGTCGGTGATGGACATATTGTACATTTAACAGGTAGGTATTCAAGAAGAACTATGCATCATGGGTAGCAATAAAAAAATAAAGAGTGTGATAAAACTAAGTTCTGTGTTATAACTATAGTCAAATGCATTCTAAATACACTAATTTCAAAGATATGTATCTCTGGATCTCTGAGTGTGGAACATACAATTGATGTTTTTAGTTAGTATTCTTTAATACCTCACATTTACGTAAACAATTATACGATTTACATTAATATACCTTTGGAATAAAATGGAGTCATGTTTTTAGCATACCCAATCTAGCTCTCTAAAACACCCTAAAAAAATAGTATACAAAAATATTTAGAGGGTTCATATCAAATGTGTTCACATTCCACAAGCTGAATATCCCACTTTTGTCAAATAAAGAGATATCTGTGTCCTGCTCAGCTATCAAATTGCTATAAAGCCTCAGGGATGATTCACTGCTCAGAGTCATCCACTTGTGTGTGAGAATTTCAGCTTGTGTTATTAAGCTTTGTAAACAGATTGTTTTTTCAACAAAGTAGTTAAAAATACACTACTAAAAATGTAGTAAGGATACTAGAGTTCCACCTGCTGGCTGGATAGGAGAATATAAAATATTCAAAATCACATATTCATACCACAATAGTATAAAGAATATAAGTACAAAACGATGTCCATTAGCTATATCTATTTATCTAAAACAGCGACAGGTTTATGGGAAAGAAGAGCTTCCTCAAACACAGCAAGAGTTGATAGCTATGTAATTTCTTCTAAAATTGTGAAAGCATGCAAAAGTCCCATTCAAAAGCAATTTCCTGTCTACATTAAAATTGGACCCTTTTCTGAGACTACTGTTAAAGTCACATGGAGTCCACCCCTCTATTGTTTTAATAGGATCCATGACGTCACATATTATGCAATGTGCTAGTTGCAAGTGAGATCTAATAATGTAACTCAGCCAATCAGATAACTGGCTCTAAGTGCACTAATAAAAAAGTTAGGGCCAAAGGGGGCTGTATGTAGAGATCACAGGGACTAAAGCACACAGAAATGCTCAGTAAACCTTAGGTTCATATCAGAAAACCTTATTAAAACCTGAAGAACACATATTTTAACTGATTTTTCATTAACTTGATTTACCTGTTAGTCCTTTTATATTGATTCAGATGATATTGTGTGTGCCCAGGCAGGATTATTGGTGGTGGTGATGATGCTGTTCATGGAGAGTCAAATGTTGTTGGGAAAACTACACTGGAGACTGAGGCAAAGGGATGCAAGTATGAAGTGAGCAACATTTTTCATGACCTGACCCCTGTGCCCAATGATGAAGTGGTAAAAACAGCTCTGCAGATGGTGGGTGAGAGTAAACCTTATGGGTCCAGCTGCCGAGATTTTGCTTTGGAACTGAAATTTGGACGAGGAAATCTAGATATTGTAAGTGTGACATATGACTGGAAATCTAGATATTGTAAGTGTGATATATGACTGAATCTTATGATACACAGTATCTCACAAAAGTGAGTACTCCCCTCACATTTTTGCAAATATTTTATTATATCTTTCATGTGACAACACTGAAGAAATGACACATTGCTACAATGTAAAGTAGTGAGTGTACAGCTTGTAAAACAGTGTAAATTTGCTGTCCCCTCAAAATAACTCAACACACAGCCATTAATGTCTAAACTGCTGGCAACAAAAGTGAGTACACCCCTAAGTGAAAATGTCCAAATTGGGCCCAATTAGCCATTTTTCCTCCCCAGTGTCATGTGACTTGTTAGTATTACAAGGTCTCAGGTGTGAATGGGGAGCAGGTGTGTTAAATTTGATGCTATCACTTTCACCCTCTCATACTGGTCACTGGAAGTTCAACATGGCACCTCATGGCATATAACTCTCTGAGGATCTGAAAAAAAAGAATTTTGCTCTACATCAGGGGTCTCCAAATTATGGCCCTTCAGGTGTTCAGGGACTACAATTCCCATCATGCCTATTCATGTCTATGAATGTCAGAGTTTTACAATGCCTAATGGGACGTGTAGTTCCGCAACAGCTGGAGGGCCATAGTTTGGAGATCCCTGCTCTACATAAAGATGGCATAGGCTCTAAGAAGTTTGCCAAGACCCTGAAACTGAGCTGTAGCATGGTGGCCAAGACCATGCGACGGTTTAAAAGGATAGGTTCCACTCAGAACAGGCCTCGCCATTGGTCGACCAAAGAAGTTGAGTGTACGTGCTCAACGTCATATCCAGAGGTTGTCTTTTGGGAAATAGAAGTATGAGTGCTGCCAGCATTGCTGCAGAGGTTGTAGGGGTGAGGGGCCAGCCTATCGGTGCTCAGGCCATATGCCGCACACTGCATCAAATAGGTCTGCATGGCTGTCGTCCCTGAAGGAAGCCCCTTCTAAAGATGATGCACAAGAAAGCCCACAAACAGTTTGCTGAAGACAAGCAGACTAAGGGCATGGATTACTGGAACCATGTCCTGTGGTCTGATGAGACCAAGATAAACTTATTTGGTTCAGGTGGTATCAAGCATGTGTAGTGGCAACCAGGTGAGGCGTACAAAGACAAGTGTGCCTACAGTCAAGCATGGTGGTGGGAGTGTCATGGTCTGGGGCTACCACAAGTGCTGCTGGCACTGGGGAGTTAAAGTTCATTGAGGGAACCATGAATGCCAACATGTTCTGTGACATACTGAAGCAGAGCATGATCCCCTCCCTTCGGAGACTGGGCTGCGGGGCAGTATTCCAACATGATATTGATCCCAAACACACCTCCAAGACAACCACTGCCTTGCTAAAGAAGCTGAGGGTAAAGGTGATGGACCGGCTAAGCCTGTCTCCAGACCTAAACCCTATTGAGCATCTGTGGGGCATCCTTAAGGGGAAGGTGGAGGAGCGCAAGGTCTCTAACATCCATCAGCGGTTTAGACATTATTGGCTGTGTATTGAGTTATTTTGAGGGGACGGCAAATTTACACTGTTATACAAGCTGTACACTCACTTTTTTACATTGTAGCAAAGTGTAATTTCTTCAGTGTTGTCAAATGAAAAGATATAATAAAATATTTTACTCACTTTTGTGAGATATTGTGTATACAGCTAAAATAACGAAGGAGTGGCTTCACAACAACTCCGTGACTGTTCTTGAATGGCTCAGCCAGAGCCCTGACTTAAACCCAATTGAGCATCTCTGGAGAGACCTAAAAATGGCTGTCCACCAACGTTTACCATCCAACCTGACAACAGACCTGGAGGGGATCTGCAAGGAGGAATGGCAGAGGATCCCCAAATCCAGGTGTGAAAAACTTGTTGCATTTTTCCCAAAAAGACTCATGGCTGTATTAGATCAAAAGGGTGCTTCTACTAAATACTGAGCAAAGGGTCTGAATACTTAAGACCATGTGATATTTCAGTTTTTCTTTTTTAATAAATCTGCAAAAATGTCAACAATTCTGTGTTTTTCTGTCAATATGGGGTGCTGTGTGTACATTAATGAGGAAAAAAATTAACTTAAATGATTTTAGCAAATGGTTGCAATATAACAAAGAGTGAAAAATTTAAGGGGCAGTTATACAAAAAAAATGGGTTTTGCCTGGATCAACCACCAGCAATAAAGTAGTAGGTACTAGCAGCATCAGATATTCATCCACATAAACCAATTACCGGATGCAGTTTGGGTTGCCTTGTAGAGCATACAAAACGACTAGGAGAAAAAGGTTCCCCCAAGAAAGCAAATTACCCAAACACAATCTGCAAAAACAATGAATTTATTGGTACTACAAAACACCACACAAATCAACAAAAAATGGGCAAAAATAGGGAATGTATCATGGACCCAGGTTAAAATAGATAACGTTATCATTAAAAACAACGGAGCCGCGGCCAATCATACCCCATACACACGCCAATCACCACAGCAAATTCCTATTAACTGGACAATACTGTATAAGAGATAAAGTCCTTAGATGATTAAGATATTAGTGGTATGACGGTTTGTGGGTAAGGGTGGATGAACAGAAGATTATTAATTGAGGGCTGATTCAGCACATCATTTAAATTATGACAGTCCGGGAACTTGACCCAAATCACATGTATAGCAGCAGAGATGACCAGCAGTAATCAACTAATGGTTAATCATATGGACACAGGACATACAGGTGAAGCAGCTATATATTGGCAAGAGTAGCGGGGGGAGCAATGACAGCCCAGGCTGTGCAACAAGCATAAATCGGAGTGATACTTCTCTCACCGGATTGATGGCTCAGCAGCTCTGAGATCGTAAGGCTCTACCCCCAGATGGTAGCTGTAGATGTCGGTCCAAAGTAGCTTGCTGTTAGATAGGAGATGTCCTCACTGTGTCCAGCACCTTCAAGTGTAATCGTGCAGTAAGAAGCAATGAGCCGGCCGTCAGCTGTTTTTCCCGGTCAAACATTCATCCACTGTGAGCGCGCGGCTCCGAGGTGACGTGCTGACGTCACGTGCTGACGTGTTTCACCAGCCAATCACCGCTGGTTTCTTGTTGTACCAATAAATTCATTGTTTTTGCAGATTGTGTTTGGGTAATTTGCCTTCTTGGGGGAACCTTTTTCTCCTAGTCGTTTTGAAAAATTTAAGGGGGTCTGAATACTTTCCGTCCCCACTGTATATATATATATATATATATATATAAATATATATACCTACATATATATACACACATACATACATATACACACACACACACACACACACACACACACTGCTAAAAAAAAATAAAGGAACACTTTGAAAACACATCAGATCTCAATGGAAAAATATCTATACTGATATGGACTGGATAATGTAGTTTGTATGGCCCCCACTTGCTTGTATGCATGCCTGACAATGTCAGGGCATGCTTCTAATGAGATGACGGATGGTGTCCTGGGGTACTGCCTCCCAGATCTAGACCAAGGCATCACTGAGCTTCTGAACAGACTGAGGTGCAACCTGGTGGCATCGGATGGACTGAAACATAATGTCCCAGAGGTGTTCTATTGGATTTAGGTCAGGTGAGCGAGGGGGCCATTCAATGGTATCAATTCCTTCATCCTCCAGGAACTAGCTGCATACTCTTGCCACATGAGGCTGGGCATTGTCAAGCACCTGGAGGAACCCAGGACCCACTGCACCAGTGGGTCTGACAACGGGTCCAAGGATTTCATCCCGATACCTAATTGCAGGCAGGGTGCCATTGTCTAGCCTGTAAAGGTCTGTGCTTAATTCCATGGATATGCCTACCCAGACCACTAGAGGACCGCGGGCCCTCAGGCCTCCCTCATGAAACCTGTTTCTGATTGTTTGGTCAGAAACGTTCACAGCAGTGGCCTGCTGGAGGTCATTTTGTAGGGCTCTGGCAGTGCTCATGCTGTTCCTTCTTGCATAAAGAAGCAGATACCAGTCCTTAGGATGGGTTAAAGACCTTCTATGGCCCTGTCCAGCTCTCCTAGAATAACTGCCTGTCCCCCTCTGCTACTTAACTGACCAGATCAATATTCCAGGAGTTTAATTGACTTGATGTTATTATACTCTGATTAAAAAGAGTTCCTTTAATTTTTTTGAGCAGTGTGTGTATATATATATATATATATATATATATATATATATATATATATATATATATATATATATATATATATATATATATATCAGAAGCCTGAAGGTTTTGTGCCAATATTGACTGGTATTTGGAATTGTTCATATTTCTTCTACCTTCTTCAAGGCCCTTGTTCCAGCTGAGGAAAAACAGCCCCAGAGCATGATGCTGCCACCACCATGCAACACTGTGGGCATGGTGTTCTTTGGTGCAAAAACAAAACTGCACATCACCAAAACATTCATTAGAGCATAACACATTTTCCTGCTTGGATGTTTTTCCTCGTAAGAAAAGGCCTCCGTCTTGCCACTCTACCCCATAGCCCAGGCATATGAAGAATGTGGGAGATTGCTGTCACATGTACCACACAGCCAGTACTTGCCAGATATTCCTGCAGCTCCTTTAATGTTGCTGTAGGCCCCTTGGCAGCCTCTCTGATCAGTTTTCTTCTGGTCTTTTTCATCAATTTTGGAGGGACGTCCAGTTCTTGGTAATGTCACAGTTGTGCCATATTTTCTCCACTTGATGATAACGGTCTTCACTGTGTTCCATGGTATATCGAATGCCTTGGAAATTCTTTTGTACCCTTCTCCTGACTGATACCTTTTAACAAAGAGATCCCTTTGATGCTTTGGAAGCTGACCACGGCTTTTGCTGTAGGATGCGACTAAGAAAATGTCAGGAAAGACCTACTAGAACAGCTGAACTTTATTTGGGGTTAATCAGAGGCACTTTAAATGATGGCAGGTGTGTACTGACTCCTATTTAACATGAGTTTGAATGTGATTGCTTAATTCTGAACACAGCTACATCCCCAGTTATAAAAGAGGGTGTGCACACGTATGCAACCACATTATTTTAGCTTTTTTGTTTTACTTTCCCTCCCTAAAAGATTTCAGTTTGTTTTTCAATTGATTTGTACAATTTATAGGTCACATTAAAAGTGGATTTTTTTACATTGCAGAAGCCTGACATTTTAACAGGGGTGTGTAGACTTTTTATATCCACTGTGTGTGTGTGTGTGTATATATATATATATATATATATATATATATACATACATACATACACACTGTATTTATTCTCAGGAACACTTGCCAACTAATATTCATGCACTTTATTCATTTGACAACATAAAACACTTAAAATGTCTTTTTAGTTGTTTGGAATGAAAAATTATTTTAATATTTTTGTCATCTTTTGTTTCATGATATTGTGACAGTCTTAGCCCGGGAAAGAGAGTAGAAGATTATAGTAGACAGAAAAAAGTTTTAAAGAGTAACTACACTTTTGTTGAGAAAATAAAAACAATCCCCTCTAGGTGATTAATGTACATGGCAAGGATTTTAACAAACTTAGTTACAGATTCCTACCTATTTCTGTTCTGAAGAAAAATCTGTATGTTTTAGGATACGGATTGTGAATGGGAGCAACTAATTAATTTTATTTAGCTGGTGCACTTGGAGTGATCTGATGAGAAAAGCTGTGGTGTCTCCAATCCCTTTGACACATGTGTCTAAACGCAAGGCACATGGGCCAAATCCGGCCTGCCAAGCCATTTCATGTGGTCCTCGCACCCAGGGTTTTTTCAGCTGGAATGTGGCGGAACTCCATTCTGCCACCTCCGGCTCTCGCCCTCCGCTCCCCGTTCACCACGGTCACTTGTAAAGACAGAAGCCTTCTGTGTTTACAAGGACAGCTTACCTCTCATCAGCCTTTACATATCCCTATCTATCCCAGCAGGTGCAGTGTGGGATGAGGCATTGCATGGTAATAAATGTCCCCATCTGTTCCCGGGTGCACAGATGGTGACCAATTATCTCCCTGCAAGTATGTTAGATATCAGAATTTATGGATGAGATCTTAAAAAATTGAATTGTATATCTAAAAATATATATAAATATATATATATCTTCTATGTATGGAAAAGGTGAAGTTATATAAGGTGTTTATACTCATAAAAGTTTATGCTGTTATAAGCTTCATCAACAGTTCTATGTACATCTCACATATGGCCGTAATTTAGAGTGAGTTGACCATTTACCTCCCCCATCGTAAGAGATTAGGTTACATCCTTTTCCAAAGACAAAGTATCAGTATGTTAAGTTAAGAATATAAGTTCTTTCTTTACATTACAATATTTCTTGATTAGGATATTAATAACACTGCATTTTAAATGTGTATATATACTGATATGTAGTAGGATTTTAGATGTTTAAAGGAAACTTGTATATTGTATAAGTTAAATGATTCTTATTTTAGCTACTCTCACATAGTTCATAACCCCACCCTTAGGAATGTTAGATTGAGTGACACCCACCTTTTTAGAAAGGTGGGAGGGGAAATGCTCAAAGTTCCTGGGTTTTTCTGTGGAACTATAAGGCAAAAACAAATCTTTAAAGCAGCCTGAATAGGAAAAGGGTAGGGGTTAGTTTTCTAGGAGTAGAAAAGCTTGTAACAGGAGGGGACAAAGGCAGACATTCATTCCAGCTCTCCATGAAGACACTCTCACACACATACATCTTAAGACATTGACGCTACTTTTTACACACAGACATATCTGATTTAAACTTCAGTTTAAGAAGAATGTATTTTTATATTCTAAATTTTGACATTGTTTTTGTAACATTTTGCTATTTTATTATTAAATCAATTTTTGAGTTTTTACACGAGAACTGATTTTCTTGGAACTTTTCTCATCAATATGAATTATTGAAATATCATTATTAATACAAATTCAACAAAGTATGAGAGAGGTGTAGCCACCTATATTGCCGGGAGGTACTAGAGCCGGCTGGGTAGGTGAGATGCAAGAAAGCTTTTGAGGGGGCACCCCTGAAACTGCACTCTGTACATAGCGCATCCCTGAACTCCACACATAATGCACTCCTAGTATTTTTTTGCCCCTTTAAGATCCTCCTACCACAGTGCAAGTGTGGCTACACCCACCGTTTAATGCGTTTAATGGGAGGGGGGCTTGTTGAGTTCCTGTACCTATTCTCTGAGAAAAAAAGCCATGCATATAAATGTATATAGTCTTATAGATACAAATTGCCCCTTGAGGGCAACCTAATTTCTCATGTGACCCACAATGAAATTGAGTTACACACCCCTGCCTTTAGATATGATTAACCCTTAGGTAGCCCATACATGAGTCGACTCCCCCATCCAAACACTCAATATGGATGGGAGAATCTCCTACTAAGCTATTGCATTCTGATGGTGGGGATACTGAATACACTTATCAGAGCTGCTGGCTATAACCTGTAGCACTGACTGAGCAGGGAAAACCCTACAGTTGTACATAAGTTGATCATAGACCCTATGGTACCTATACTGTACATGGATCGAAATTCGGCCAGTCCCTGGTGAACTGGTCAAATTTTGGTCCATGTATGGCAAGCTTTAGGGAGTAGCTCACCAAAAATGACATATTTGTTGCAGACCATGCCTAAAACCCGACTTGTATCTTAGTACAAAATACTTCACACAAGCAGGAAATGATATCTCTGAATGCATACTGTACATCAACTGAGTACAAAAGGTCTCCAGGACTCATATATTGCATTGATTGACTTTTTAGAAAATTACAGAGGATGCAGACTGAAAAGGAAAGGCTATTTTTAATGACATCAAATTACAATATGCTTGTGTAGACACTGTATATGATTTTATATATATATATATATATATATATATATATATATATATAAATTTTTTTTTATTATTATTTACACTATACTTTTTTCCATGAGAGTGGACTTACCCTCAATATAGTTTGAGGTAATTGTAATTGTCTTGGGGGATTATTCTACAAAGAAAATGTAAACAGATTGATACACTAAAGATGTCTGTCCATTATGGTCAACACCACAATGTTTTTGTATTACAATCATTTAAACTGACATTAATCTCTTAATTTCCAGATAATTAGAAACATGGCACCCATTCCTGGAGAACTGACAATAGCTGCAGCAAAAGGAGTTCAAATTGTGGGCTCAGCTGTGAACTCAAGTTCTGAAATTGTGGGTTCAGTTGCAGCTAAGGGAGTCGATTTAGCAGGTCAAGGAGTGACAGCGATGTCTGGAGTCCTGGGAGCAGCAGCTGGGAAGAGTCTAGCTGCTTTTGGAAGCATGCTGTCTGCAGGAACACAAACATTGGCTCCAATAGTAGCTGCTAAAGTAGATGCTACTGGTTATGGTACCATGTTGTTGACTGCAGCTGAGTGTATGTCACCATTGGCAGATTCCTTTGCTGCTCGATCTGTAGAGGCAACGGAAGCCACAGCTAATAGTGTTAAACAGCTGGGATCCTATATCTCTTCAAGTTCACCAGCAGCAGGGTCGGCTGTAGCCACAGGCTTGTCTTGGTTAGGTTCAGTTTCTGCTGCAGGAGCATCCAGTCTTGTCAGCTATCTTACATCAGGAACAGAGCAAGCCAGTGTTGAGAAACAGATAACTACTGAGCAACCTGAGAAGTCTGATGCTGACGTACAGAAATAAATGCATCTTTTACATATCTAATATGTGTTTTACTATTTTGTCTGTGCTTTATCACTAATAATTATCATATGGATCTATATGTGTATAATAAATATTTCTGAAACCTTGAAACCTAGTGTTGATTATATAACCCCTTCATCATTTGGATTAATTCGCATCACTAGTGGTGGCAGCAAACTGTATCACAACTAGAACAGCAGCTGCAAATGTAATAATTGGGTAGCATGCGTATCAAAGGCAAAGCAAGAACAAAAATTCAGAAGTGTTGATAAAAGTCCCACTAGAGGCAAAACAACATAACACACACAAAAACACACTTACCTGTCTGCTAACAGTCTTCCATTGAATGTTGAAATTAACAGAATTCCATTAAACTCTGGCTATGCCGGAAAGACTGACTCTCGTGTGCATGATGGGCATGTGTTATGATGTCATCCTACACTAGCCAATCAAGAAGCCAAAAATATGGAACCCGAAAGTAGCCAGGGAAAAAGAGGACAGTGGCTGCCGATGACTGAAAGATGAGTATTTTCAAGAATTTCGTTCCATTTTAGTAGACCAAGTTGTGCAGCAAAAGTGGAAGTTAGAGGGTTGAGACAATCCTAATTAACATTGATAGGGGTGCTTACAATAGTCAGCTTTTATTAATTTATGTAAAACTTTTATCCCAAAAGGAAAAAAATGTTTATGTAACTGTTAAAAAAAATGTTAGCTGGAGTTAGGCTTTAATTTGGTATGTGAAGGCCATCTAAATCTACTGGTCCAGCCGACACTACCCTCTCAAGACAGTACTGCTGTTCTATGGTGACAGTGTTGCTCCTCCATAGAGGAGGCACCCTAAGACAAGAAGTGAGTTACTGGCCAGATCACCAGGTGAAAAGGATATATATTATATTTTTGTTTTTGGGTTTAAAGTGATTGTAAAGTCTCTTTTTTTTTTTTTTTTTTTTTTTTTAATAACAAACATGTTATACTTACCTACTCTGTGCAGTTGGTTTTTCACAGAGCAGCCCGGATCCTCCTCTTCTTGGGTCCCTCTTAGCTGCTCCTGGCCCCTCCCTCCTGCTGAGTGCCCCCACAGTAAGCAGCTTTCTATGGGGGTACCTGAGCCAAGCTGCAGCTCCCTGTGTTCATTCAGACAAGGAACTGCCATTCAGCCCCAACTGATTGGCTAACTGACTTTGATTGACAGCTGTGGGAGCCATTGGTGCCGCTGCTGTGTCTCAGCCAATCAGGAGGGAGAGTCCCGGATGGCCGAGGGACTCGTGGACATCGCTGGACAGAGATAGGTCTCAGGTAAGTATTAGGGAGGCTGCATGCACACAAAAGGGTTTTTATCTCAATGCATAGAATGCATTAAGATAAAAAACCTTCTGCCTTTACAACTCCTTTAATACTGCTTTGAACTGTAGCGGTTGTAGAACAAACATTTAAGCATGTTGCAAAGGTCTACCATAAAAATAGCATCCAGGGCGTGACCGGAAGCCGAGCAAGATGGAAGCCTGATCTCCCTGCTCTCTGAGCCCGCAGCGAGAAAGGCAATCTTGGGGGCGATTAACCGCAATTTTATGGGCAAATCACGGACCACCCGCTCCTCCAAATACAGGGGATCACCGAATCCCCCTCCGGGTGCCTCCACAGACCTCCGCTCCTACTTCACCCAGCCGGACGCATCTCGGAACGAGGAGGCCAATATGGCGCCGGTCACTTCCGCGCCTCACCACCGGAGCTCCTCTCAAGCTCCACAACCCGCTCCAGACCGACTGCAACATGCGGGGGACCCTCCACTGGAGAAGGCGATCTCCCAGGAGAGCATCCCTCACACCACAGCGGTGAGTCCTTCTCCACATGCCGGCGTCCAGACGGCACAAACACATGGGCCGCCATCAGCCACGCTCCCTATCTCCGCCCCGCCATACACGCAGTGCTCCGCAGCATTCCCGAGGCTGCTGCGAGCGACTTCTGACCCCCAGATCCAGAGCCAAGACCCCGCATCCCCACTCTCCTCAGACCTCTCCCAGGACTATCCACCACTGCCTAGGCCTGCAGGCCCCCCTGCCAGAGCGCATCAGCTCCCTCAGGGAACACAGGACAGTCCCTGGACCATCACGGTCACATCCCCTCCACCTAAAGCGCAGAGGTTATCTCGCTCCAGAGACTCTAGCACATCCAGACACCACCCATCCTCCATGCCTTCATATGCACAGAAGGCAGGAGCCCTGACCTTACTCCCAACAGGGGCTAGCCCCCCCCACCAGCGACAGGCCGAAACCTGGTCAGACCCATGGGACTCCCCAGCAACCGGAACGCAATCAAACAGAGAGGAGGGAATCACATACTCCAACGCCACTCCACCTGGCAGACCGCCACCCAATCAGTGTTATGGTACCACAGGGGATCCACCTTTACATCCTCAGTGGCAAGCATACCTACAAGCCATCCCCACGAAGGAAGATTTCAGACAACTCATTGAAGATGTGAAATCCACCTGCCGCACAGAAATCCAAGTACTCCAAACGGGGCTCAAACACCTGGCAGACAGGATGGAAATGGCTGAAGAAGAGATACAAGAAACCAAACTGGCGGTCCATAGGACACAACTCCAGGGAGCTGACCACAGAGAAATGTTGAGAGATATGCAAAGACACGTGGAAGACCTGGACAATCGAGGACGCCGCAACAACATACGAGTGAGAGGTATCCCGGAGGCGGAGGGACCCGAGGACCTCCAAACAATCCTACAATCTGTCTTTAATAATTTAATCGGGGAGCCACCTAACAAACACATTGAATTGGACAGAGCTCACAGAGCGCTTCGCCCTAAAGGCGCCACCGCTAAACCGAGAGATATCATTTGTAGAGTCAGCTCCTACCTCATCAAGGAAGAAATCATGAAACGGGCCCGCCTGGCTCGTAAAGTGACTTTTGATGATGTTCAGATACAACTGTACCCAGACCTCTCCTGGATCACCCTGCAAAAACGCAGACTTCTCCAGCCGCTATTACAGTTACTGCAGAAAGAGAACATCACCTATCGCTGGGGTTTCCCCTTCAGCCTCACGGCAAAACACCAGGGCAAATCCGCGGTAATGAGGTATCCAGAAGATCTGCGCACCTTTTGTAACATTCTTGAAATCCCGGCACCAAAGCTACCGGACTGGGACTTTGTAGCAACTCCGCCACCACCGCCTACAGTCTGGCAGAAAGTACCTCCCTCCAACCGGTCCCGGGACTCTGACCCGCAACGCAAGCCCACCAAGCAAAAGAACCGCTGAGATGCAACCACTGTGACTCTTTATATCTGCAGGACCTAAGCTTTTAGGCTCAATATATACCCCCAGTTAGACTGCAGTTTACTTTAGTTTGTTTTAAGCAACTTCAGCTTAGGCCCCCCAAGATTGCCCCCCCATGCTGAAATCCACTTTACCACCTAGGGCTTAACTCAGATGAGTTCCGGAGAGATTGGTATAAACCCAGTTTACTACCACTCCCCCCCCCTGATAGTTAGATAGATATCAGTGCAGGGTCGTAGACTATGTGCTGTAGAATAATTGTTTTTGGCTGGCTACGGGCTCCCGGGTGCCCCTTCCCACTCCTCCTTCTTGGGGTGGGGGGCCTCAGGGGAATCCGTCCAGACCTCGGCCCGTTGGCCTCTATAGGTTTATTAGGAATGTATGTTCTCCATGTTCCTTACCCACTAACAGTGTTTTTCTCTCTCCCTCTACCTACCCTCCTTCCTTTTCTTCCCAGCCATCACCAAACCTACCCAGCAACCACCGTGCAGGGTCCTGGTCTCCTCCCGGAGAGTGCCTGCCCCAAGCCCCAGTCCGGACTGCAGATGCATCAACACCAGGTGAGCACCTACTCACACAACCCCACACATTACCATGGCTAGGATACTCTCATTAAACGTACATGGATTAAACTCCAATAAAAAAAGACATCTGGCACTGAGGGAATTCAGGCAGTCAGGGGCTGATATTATTATGGTCCAGGAGACCCATTATGATAAGGGGGGCTCCTTCGCGTTCGCCTCTAGGCACTACTCTCAGATCTATATGGCTTCGGGCACCCATAAAAGGGCAGGAGTGGCCATACTTATTAAGAGGGGGGCCCCCTTCACTTGCGTGACCCAGCATTGCGACCCACATGGCCACTTCATAATTTTGCAGGGACAATGGCAGTCACAGGACATTACCTTATGCACCTTGTATGCCCCGAATGTCAAACAGCACAGTTTTCTGTCCAAGGTGTATACCCGCCTCTTTAAAACAACACCTAAGGTTCTGGTAATAGGAGGCGACTTCAATCTCACCCACTCATCTTACACAGATCGCCAGACGGTGGGCCCCCAAACAACCTCACCCAGAGTTCTCAGAGACTCGAGACTATTCAGGCAAATCTCCAGACGATATGCGCTCTTTGATGCGTGGAGGGCTCTCCGTCCAGGCGATCGACAATACACGTTCTATTCAGCCCCTCATCGCACCCACTCCAGGATAGACTACTTTTTTGTTAATAATCACACTCTACAGCTCACCCACACGGCTCAAATTCTCCCGATCTCATGGTCTGACCATGCCCCTATCTTACTCACCATAGACCTTGGCACTACCTTCCGTAGGCCTTATAATTGGAAGCTCAACACCTTCCTCCTCCAACACACGCCCTCCCTGACGGAATTAAATTCCACTCTACAACTATATTTCAAAGAGAATAATAACCAGGAGGTCTCCACTACCACGCTATGGGAAGCCCATAAGGCAGTCCTCCGAGGTAAATGTATAACGCTCTCCACAGCGTTAAAAAAAGACGCCCTAACTGCAAAAGTGAAAGCCGAAAAAGAACTTAGAGTATTAGAACACAAGCTCCAAACAAACCCCACAATACCTTTACTTAAAAAAATAACTAACCTTCGTATGACTCTTAGGGACCTAGCCTTAGGTCAGGTAGAGAAGGCCTTGACCAGACTAAAACAAATGTTTTACGACAAGGGTAATAAGGCCCACTCTCTCCTAGCCAACAAACTCCGTGAACGTACCCACATGCTATCCCCGAATCAGATTAAAAACAAGGGAGGTCAGATGTTATCCCACCCAGTGGACATCGCCCGAACTTTTGCAGAATTTTACAAAGACCTATACAACAGTCCCGACATACCCAGTAACCCTCCCTCTCCAGACCTGACTCAAAAGATGCGACAATATTTAGAGCAAAGTGGAATCCCACATCTCCAAACATCTGACCTCCTATCGCTTAATGCACAGATAACAGAAGAGGAAATAGAACTGACTGTCAAAAACCTACCAAACCATAAAGCCCCTGGCCCAGACGGCTTTCCTTATGAATATTATAAGGCATTTCTCCCTCAGCTGCTTCCCTATATGTGCAAGCTGTATAATACCTTCCTCCATGACACCCCCGTCCCAGTAGACATGCAGCGATCCTTCATCACCCTAATTCCCAAACCAGACAAAGACCCGTCCCTCTGCGCCAATTACAGACCCATTGCACTCCTGAACTCAGACCTGAAAATTTTCACCAAACTTTTATCCAACCGCCTAAATATGATCCTCCCGTCACTGGTCCACAGGGATCAGGTGGGGTTCGTCCCACTGCGACAAGCAAGTGATAACACCAGAAGGGTGATTGATCTGGTGGAAGTGGCGGACAGGGAGGGATCCGCCGCTATGCTGCTAAGCCTTGACGCCGAAAAGGCTTTTGATCGTTTGGGGTGGCCCTTCCTGTTCGCCACACTGACCCACATGGGCTTTTGCGGACCTTTTATGCGAGCGATCAGGCACCTTTACTCCAACCCCACCTCACAGGTCAGAACCCCCTTTGCACTCTCCACACCCTTTTCGGTCGCGAACGGCACCAGACAGGGGTGTCCACTGTCGCCCCTATTATTTGCACTGTGCGTGGAACCTTTGGCCGCCTCGATCCGGAACAATCCGGACATACGGGGGATAATGGTCAGGGATAGGGAATTTAAAATCTCTCTATTTGCCGATGACATTATCCTTACACTAACCCATCCTCTTCTCACCCTCCCGGTTCTACATAAGGAACTAGACAATTTTAGAGTTCTCTCAGGCTATAAAATCAATGCATTAAAATCGGAGGCCCTGCCTTTACATATCCCTGAAGCTGAACTTGCACTCTTAAAAGCCAACTTCCATTACAACTGGAAAACGGCAGCTCTAAGGTACCTAGGGACCTATATCACCCCCACATATGCCACCCTATACCAAGAAAACTTTCCTCCCCTCTTCCACTCTGTCAGAACATTACTAACACAGTGGAAAAAGCATCATATCTCCCTTTTGGGCCGTATAGCCTCTATTAAGATGACCATCCTCCCGAAGCTCCTATATCTTTTCCAAACCCTTCCTGTCCCCATACCACTTAAACACTTAAAAAAGCTCCAGTCGGAACTACTCCAATTTGTCTGGAACTATAAAAGGCATAGAATACCGAGGACGGTAATGCTGGCGTCACGCAGGGAGGGAGGACTAGCTTTCCCCGACATTACTAAATACTACCAGGCTGCGCAATTAAGAGCGATAGCCTCATGGTTCACTCAAAAATCATTTAATAAATGGACCGAAATCGAAAAGCTTTGGTTAGCTCCAATACACCCGAACAACCTTCTATGGAGTGCGGAGGCGGAGGTGCCCCCCGGGCGGATGCTGGGCCCCATGTCATTGTTACGACGAACTTGGCGTGCACTGGCCCGACCTCACAAATTGTCCTCAGAGAGATCACCACTGACCTCCTTTATCTGCAATCCCAAAGTGCCGGATAGCCTCACACACCAGATGTCTTACCCTTGGTCCTCTAGAAACTTATTTCATTTTGGAAGTATAGTGGAACCTAGAACTCGTAAATTACTATCTTTTTCAGAATTACAAACAAAATACGACCTACCAAAACAGGCATTCTACGGATATTTACAAATTAGGCACTACGCATTGACTATAACCCCGAACCTGCAGTTCTCTCCACCGTCCCCCTTTGAATCTATAATACTAGAGGGGAATGCACAGAAAGGGGTCATTTCGGGAATTTATAAGATCCTAAATGCCATCTCCCTAGAGGAGCAGGGAAAACACTCATACATGCTGAGATGGGAGAAAATCCTCGAAG
This sequence comes from Aquarana catesbeiana, assembly GCF_042186555.1. Classification (NCBI taxonomy): domain Eukaryota; kingdom Metazoa; phylum Chordata; class Amphibia; order Anura; family Ranidae; genus Aquarana; species Aquarana catesbeiana. Next base: position 223,662,119 of record NC_133334.1, on the reverse strand, counting down.
AAGAACTACCCCTAGCACAATGGCAGGTGATCTGGAATCAAACAGCAAAAAGTTCAATGTGCACCCTTTATAAGGAAAATGCATACAAAATTTTGTTCTTCTGGTATATGACCCCAGATGTACTCCATGCAATTTTCCCTGCTACCTCAGACCGGTGTTGGCGCTGTCAGGGAGCAAGGGGCACCCTCATACATATCTACTGGGAGTGCCCACTGATTGTCCCCTTTTGGGACAAAGTCCAGCGTCTATTGTCCCACCTTTTGGAACTGCAAGTCCAAGCTTCTCCAAAATTCTTTTTACTAGGCCTATCACCACTTAAACTCCGCACACCATATAAAAAACTAGTAAGGCATATACTCACAGCGGCCAGATGTCTAGTAGCCCTAAACTGGAAACGCTGTTCCCCACCCTCTTCTGAAGATCTGTACTCCAGAATTAAAGACGTTGAACTGATGGAGAGAATGACGGCTAGATTGCAGGACAGACTGGAGGCACACAATGAGGTGTGGGAGCTGTGGCATCTCCGGGAGGACCCACCACGACCAGGTACCAACCCTACTTAGATGGCTTACCTTATACTTTCCACCCCCTCTCTCTCTTTCCCTCTTACTTCCAATCTATTTGTTTCTCTACAGCGCAGTTATTATAGATTTGAATTTTCATAGACATTAATTTACATTAATGTAATTGAATTAACATTCTTTACTCACAAAAGGAATGGCTAGCAGTTAAACAATGAGATATCTTTGAAACTTAATATGATCTCAAAACCCCTTTATCATAAGTATATGTTTGATTGTGGATAAGATATGTTGAACAATATTTACAATTTTCCATGCTCCTTTATTCTGTATTGCAACCAAGAATGAAACAATAATAAAAACTGTTATTTGAATAAAAATAGCATCCAGATGGAGAATCTCTGAATCAGTGGTATAATTTTACACCCCAACAGGTTCCATCAAAAACAGGCAGTTGTCAGTTCTGTTATCATACCTGATATAACATGTGATGGTTTCTCCATGTTAAAGATGAACTTTAGGCACAGACAAAAATGCAAATGAAAAATATGAACACACTAATTAACTAATGTAATTTAAAATACCTGTGTTTAATTATTACAAATTGGCTCATATGATTCTTTTGTCCATCAGCTGTATGTAAAAAATGCTGCACTTGGCAAGATGTCAATACCTACTGAGCCCGTGAACACATTCAAAACTACAAGACCCACCATGCATTGAATCAGTGCCAGGTCCAGTTTCCTCAAGCAGCCAATAAAATGGTGCCAAAAGTGTTATGAACAAGAGCCAGTTCCACATAACAAGGGTCCTGCAGCTTGTCAAGTAGATCCGGGGAAATCCAAAAAGCTCAAACAAGAAAAATAAGATAGCAGCGCAGGATCCTCATTAGTATTATGAATTTAATGTATTCAACAGTAAACAATAGTATGTGTGCAAAACGATATAGCGCTATGTGTATATAAAATAGATAAATAAATAAAATGACACAGATGATCCATGAGAGATAGCAGCACTCATAAAATATACACCTAATATGAAAAAAACAACAAAATCAACGTTTATCACTATCAAACATAACCTAAACTTAACAAAGTGTATAAAGTCCATCTATTATATGAAAATAAAAAATGAAAAAAAAGGGGAAAATTAATAGTCCAAATATCCCAACTATATCCCAAGGTCTATATGCAGATCAGTGAGCTTTCACCCCTCACTACGGGTATAACCACTTCTATGAGGCAGTACTTACCCTTACTGCCTCACAGAAGAAGTCCCATTGAACAAAACGTATGTCAGGCTAGGCACGGAGCAGGGGTGAGGTCTGAGCACCCGTGGAGGGTGCTGGACAAATGAGTGTTTCCATATGAGCCTATTTTATCATTGTAACGAGCCCCTTGCTCGCTCGGTTCTACTCTCCCGACACTCCTCTGCGGCTATAGAATCAGATTGCAGATCGCAATATCTGATGGTTCGGTCATCCGATGCTCCGGGACTAGAACTACAGCTATGTGCCGTTCTAATCCAGTTGTGTAGCTCAGAACAAACACCAGGCAGGCTGTATGTAAGTTCAACCAGGAATCTCCTTTATTGAAAAATACAATAAAAGAGGAGGTGCGTACCTCCGGCTCATATTAATCTGAACCTACACCTGTGACCAGAAACCTAATTAACATGGGCTAATTAACTAATCCCTTTAGACAGTCTAGATGACTCAGACATGACCTTTAGGCCAGACTGGCCGTCTTGTAGCTCAGAGAACCCAATCAACATTATCACAATAGCAGAGGTAATTAACACAAACAACAATGGGGATCTAATGACTCTTAGATCCCATACTAGAGACTTATTTACAATACACATTCTAGCAGGCAACAGACAGACAGGCAGCTGGAATTGACATCAGCATCTCCTAACAGTATTTGTCCCAGCATTATGAATCAGCCACTATTTCTAATATGGCAAATCCAGGGTCCCCAGAGTCTGTGTGTCCTGGGGGACCAGGACCCGAATCCACAGTAATACCACCTCAAGGGTCCCCAGGCATACAGCTCACAAAGAGCACTGTTCCCCCAAATGCCAGGGCCCAAGATCGATCGGCAAGAGGCTAGCATTCAGTCCCCTCCAAAAGTCTCTCTCCCGGCTAGGTCTGTCACATTTCTCCCCTTTCGGCAGGAGACTAACACAGGAGGGGCCCCAAGACGGGTTGACTCCGAAGTTAGTCAGTAGTTCCAGTCCTCTAATGCCTGTACCCACACAGTACCCCAAACAAATTGTTCCAAACAAAGCATTACTCACCCAGCCAACCTCTGCCTCTCTCAGAGAACATACCTGCCGCTGGAGAGAGGCCTGGACTGGCCCTTCTCCCTGGAGTCCTTTCTGCCGCTGGAGAGAAGACAGGGTGTCTGGGCTCACTCCATCATGCTGTTGGGGATCTGGACCAACTGCCCAACATCCCTGGGGCATACAGGTGGAGACTGAAGTCCCATCCACCTTCACAGGAAATCCATCCTCTGTTAGTTGAGGGCAGAGTCCAGCAGTATTCGGCCCTGTTGCCAGCCCTTCTGCTGGAAACCCCACACCATCTGCTCCGGCTAACTGTTGGGGCAGGAGGCTGGCTTCCTCCACTCCCAAACTGTGTAGCTGCCATTGGGGAGGTGAGCCGGCTGCTTCCTTTTCCATTCCCTCATCTGGATGTTGGGACGATATGTCTGTGGTACTGTCTCCCAGGTGCACGGATCTTTGCTGGGGAGGAAAGATCACTTCCTCCACCCTGGCCAACTGTTGGGGAGGGACGACGAACACCTCCTCTCCCTTCTCCCCCCTGTATCCTGATCTGCTGCTGGGAAGTGACCACCTCCTTCTCACCCTGAGCCTCCGGAACCGCCGCAGGTGTAGGGCAGAGATCTTGGACCCTCTGTCCGGTTGCCAGCGCTTCAGGTGGGGAAGTTCCTTGTAACTTCACAGATACTTCTGTTGGTGCTGGTCAGAACACAGTGAAGTTTAGCCCTAATAACAGCTCCTCTTCAGCTTGAGGCTCACCAGGTTGTTCTTCCTCAGCAGAAAAGTCTATCAAATCCCATGTCTCTGCAACTGGTGTCTGGGGATAAAGGTTCACCATCCCCTCTCCGTGGAACCCAGAAGATGCTATCAGTGCTGGGCAGAGGTTAGCAGAGCTATGCCCTGTTGTCAGCACTTCAGGTTTGGGGATGGCAATCTTCAGATTTTCCACTGCCGATTCTCTGGCATGCTGCTGGACAGGCACATTGCTCCATCCAAGATCATCCCATGCAGAAACAGGATCATCAAGGTCAGTGAGCACTTGCTGCATCCGCCATAAGACCTCCGCCTCCATAGCTGCGGGGGCAGGTTGGCAAAGCACACTGTTACTCTGCCACATTGTCAACTCTTCAGCCAGGATTTCAGAGTTGTCAACTGGTATTTCCTGATAGTCCCAGGCAAAGGGAGCCCCACCCTGCTGCTGAGCAGAGTTTAGCAGCTTTCTGTAGGCCACCTCAAGCTCCCATTCCTGAACGGCCAGAAACTCCAAATCTTCCTGGGCCCAGTGCACTTCCGAGACATTCAGTCTTCGCTTTCTGTGCTCCATTATTTCCTCCAAACGCCACTCCCGATCACTTCCAAAGTCAGGGTCCTCGGACAGCCTCCAGTATAACAATCCCAGGCCATCGTAGTCAAAGCCTTCCGTGGGGCTGTCATCCGCTGTCCACAGGCACACTTGAGCTACATACCACCGGAGGGCTCTGTAGCTCTCGTCCAACCGCATTTCTGCCCGGATCAGCCTGCTTAACTTGGCTGTCCACTCCTGGTTCGGCTGTTCCCCCAATAACAGCATTCGCACTTCATACTGCGACCAGTACCTTACATGGATGGAGGGGAGAACTTTTCCCTGGTTTCGCTGTTCACGGGCTAGCGCTTCCTTCCAGAGTTTGCAGCGGATAGAATCAAACCATCCTAGCAGGACCTGCTCTGATACTGGTCCTCTGTGCTGTATCTGCATCTCTTGCAACCTCCTTCTGAATTCCTCTTCCATGGTGGCTGGTATCTGTACCTCTCCTCTCCTGCTATCTGGACCTTGGATCCAGGTGATGGTTTGGATGTGTTCACGGCAAGGAAGCACGATCCCACCATTCCCTCCACGGCTCTCAAGTAAGTCTTTCAGCGTGGCTCTCCTGCAGGCTGGTTTGGAGTGTCCCAGTAACTGGAGAGCAAATCCCACTGCTGCCACCAATGTAACAAGCCCCTTGCTCGCTCGGTTCCACTCTCCCGACACTCCTCTGTGGCTATAGAATCAGATTGCAGATCGCAACATCTGATGGTTTGGTCATCCGAAGCTCCGGGACTAGAACTACAGCTATGTGCCGTTCTAATCCAGTTGTGTAGCTCAGAACAAACACCAGGCAGGCTGTATGTAAGTTCAACCAGGAATCTCCTTTATTGAAAAATACAGGCTCTTTTATACAATAAAAGAGGAGGTGCGTACCTCCGGCTCATATTACGCTGAACATACACCTGTGACCAGAAACCTAATTAATATGGGCTAATTAACTAATCCCTTTGACAGCCTGGATGACTCAGACATGACCTTTAGGCCAGACTGGCCATCTTGTAGCTCAGAGAACCCAATCAACATTATCACAATAGCAGAGTTAATTAACACAAACAACAATGGGGATCTAATGACTCTTAGATCCCATACTAGAGACTTATTTACAATACACATTCTAGCAGGCAACAGACAGACAGGCAGCTGGAATTGACATCAGCATCTCCTAACAGTATTTGTCCCAGCATTATGAATCAGCCACTATTTCTAATATGGCAAATCCAGGGTCCCCAGAGTCTGTGTGTCCTGGGGGACCAGGACCCGAATCCAAAGTAATACCACCTCAAGGGTCCCCAGGCATACACCTCACAAAGAGCACCGTTCCCCCAAATGCCAGGGCCCACGATCGATCGGCAAAAGGCTAGCATTCAGTCCCCTCCAAAAGTCTCTCTCCCGGCTAGGTCTGTCACAATCATTTTTGCTGTAAGTAGAACCTTTAATAAACTCCTGTGTGCTTTTAAAGAATGTTGCGCAATGAGTTTATCTTCCTCTTCCATATGCACACTGTGTGACCGGACTCTGGAGTTCCTTTGATTGTTGATAGCTGTGGGGGATACACCTGTAGAATCCAACCAAGCAGGTTGGACAGCTGATGCAGTTATACCCATGATGAGGGGTAAAAGCTCACTGATGCGCATATAGACCTTGGGAGGTCTTAATATCTGGTAAGCAGATATATTTGCCCTATCTATCCTGTGGGGAGCACCGGTTGTATCTTCACCGATTGAATATTGGATCAACACACTCTTCAGTTCACTCTATGGATGTTTAGTTAGGATATTTGGACTATTATTTTCCCCCTTTTTTTCATTTTTATTTTCATATAATAGATGGACTTTATGCACTTTATTCAAATAAGGTTATGTTTAAGGAGAAGGAGAAGATCAGATTCTGACAGCTGTCAGAGAAGCCGCCAATACCCAGCTTCCTGCATACTACAGTCTACCTGATGGAATCCCCTACGTGCTGGATAGGGGATGGTGTTGGAGGCACTAAATGCATTTCAGAGGTTCAATCCTCCTTTGTCAATAACAGGATATAAAAGATAATGCTGCCTCTGCAGTCACAGCCGGCACTCGGATATCAATCTGTCAGAACCTTGCACCACAGGCATACCTGATTATGATCCTTCTCCAATAGCATGCAGCAACAGCCCTAAAGAAGGGTGAGTCTCTATTCCCTTGAAACGCATTGGATTGATTTTATTTGTTGCTACCCTCAATAAAAGTCTTTTCAAACTCACAATTACTGGATACTGGGTGCTCCTTTCCATCCACTTCCCAAGGTCACATGCGGATTCAACCGTAAGGCCGTACCCTGAGGCAGCAGCCCACGCCCTGATAGGGCTCACCACCACTTTCAAGTTGGGCACAAATCTTTGGAAGGGAATTCTTCCTACCTGCCCACTTCATCACCTACTTACAAACAGTGACTGATCGGAGCATGATCTCCACCCTAAAAGAACCATTGGATATAAGAGGGGAAACTGCACCTGTCTAAAATCGAACAGTTTGTTAAAGATCGATTGTGAGGGTGGAGCAAGAAGAGTTAGAAGCATCAGTCTTTGATCTTCAACATAGGGACAAAGTGCTTTTCTGAAGTAAAGGCATATACCAGTAAGGAAAAGTGTGAACACACTGGGGATAAATCCCTGTAGTTGCCCCACAACAGCCTATGCCACAGTACTATATACAGTGAGAAGGAACCCAAGAAAACCTGAGATGCCTGCACTATAAACTCCCCAAACTCATCTAAACCAACAGAGAGGCCCAAGAGGAGAATTTCAAAGAACCTGTCCAAGTTTGTGAGCAAAAAACATCTATGCCACCAGAGGTTCAATAATTGCTGCCTCCTGCTCTTCCACCATTATTTCTAAGATCCCTCCCAGGACAATTAATGTATCCTGACAATATTGCTCACGTTTTTAGAGATTTTGCATTTTTTTGCCAAAGCCCCTGAACATAACTTAATAAAAGCCTATGAGGGGGATTTACTAAAGCTGAAGCACTCAGAATCTGGTGCAGATGTGCATGGTAGCCAGCTTCTAACTTCAGCTTGTTCAGTTAAGCTTTGACAATAAAACCTGGAAGCTGATTGGTTTTTATGCACAGCTGCACCATATTTTGCAAGCTCCAGTTTTAGTAAATCCCCCTATGTGTCCATACATAGGCTTTTACTAAAGTTTAGGCGTAGCAGTGTTAAGCATTAATTCATTTCAATGGCCATAATAAATTATTGTTCTGACCAATGAAATGAATTATCACCCAAGCGCTGGACACTGCTAAACGCAGGTAAGCACGGTACACTCCTTTACCAGCATCCAGCATTTTTCTGCTGCCAGGGGAAAGGCATCTAGAGAGCGTCCAGTGTGCATGAGCCCTAATGCCGCGTACACACGAGCGGACTTTTCGACGGACTTTATGACGGACTTTCCGAATGAATGGACTTGCCTACACACAATCCACCAAAGTCCGTCGAATTCGTATGTGATGACGTACGACCGGACTAAAACAAGGAAGTTCATAGCCAGTAGCCAATAGCTGCCCTAGCGTGGCTTTTTGTCTGTCGAACTAGCATACAGACGAGCGGACTTTTCGACCAGACTCGAGTTCGACGGATAGATTTAAAACATGTTTCAAATCTAAGTCCGTCCAACTTTTGAGAAAACAAAGTCTGCTGGAGCCCACACACGATCGAATTGTCCGACGAAATCCCGTCCACCGGGCAAAGTCTGCCGTAAAGTCCGCTCGTGTGTACGCGGCATAAATGTAACCGAGATGTGGCAGGTAACAATTAGCAGGTAACAATTACCCACTTGTGTAAACAAATACTTTATTGCAACTTCCAGAAGTAAAATCAGCTCCTTTATTGTAATTAAAAACAGAGACATAACATACACACGCAACCCACAGGGGATCAGTAGACACTTTTCACACTGTTTAATCCTTACAGTAATGATTAAGCACAGGAGTGTGAAACGTATCTACTGATCTCCTGTGGGTTGCGTGTGTATGTCATGTCTGTTTTTAATGGATTTACAATAAAGGAGCTGATTTTACTTCTGGAAGTGATGCCACCCTTTCTTCTTTTACAGCAAGACAGCGTCAGCTAGCAGTCAGTATTTGCCACAAACAGTTCCAATATACAGGAGCAACCTAAAAGTCCCCACATGGTCCACGCCTACAGCTTAGCAGTCCTCCAAGTCTGCCCAACAATCCAGGTATTTTGTATGCTAAATGTTCCAATGTGCTCTGGTTTCCTATATTAGCAGTAATATCAGTAGCTGCAACTGGGCTGTGCACAGCGGCAAATGTCCCTTTATAATCCACAAGAGTTTGTATCCCTAATTCTGCACCCGTTTTAGGTTTAGTGCAGTAAGCACACTGTTGCTCCTTTTGGGATCTTCACCATCCAATTCTGCAGCAAAATATTACTTTTAGTAACTCACCCAAAGGCAGCGACTCCAGTTTTTGCCCTTTTCAGGGTCTGTCACTGGAATCCAACACTTGCAGGACTATCGGATTCCCGATCCCTAGCTATGCGCTTTAATTCCACCTACCATCTCCTTTGTCACTATAGGACAGAGTATCAACGTAGGGGCTGACAAGAGGTACAACACACAGCGTGGCCACAGTTCTTGAACACATTGAATTGAATTTGTACAACCAGAAAGGTAAGTAGAAGCAATATTGTGTGGTGCACTGCTGTAGACTGGTTACGTTTATTTGTTGGTTCTGCTGTACTCAGTGGAGTGGCAATTACTTTTTCAGGTCTGGTCAGGTCTAAGCTTCCAGAAATAGAGTAGGGGGGTCAGCTTCTGGGTTATGAATATTAATCTGGCCTCAGCCAATCCCTGGGAGGGGGTTCTCAGAAGTTGGCTGGGGAGAAGGTAAATGTTTGGGAAGGTCTGCATTTGATATGAGTATATATATATATATATATATATATATATATATATATATATATATATATATATATATATATATATATAAAATTAATTATTTTCTCCATCAGACTAGTTTTCACAGAAACAGAAATCGGGTTTTGTTTGAGTTTGTTTGAGGCTGTTTCTCAAATGAATGTTTTGGTAACGAATACATAGGCTATCCTAAACAAAGGGAACTGTTTCAGCAGTCCATTGTCTCTAAAGCTACAGTAAACAGGTATGTTTTCTGTTGTTTGGTAACTATGGGAAACAGCCTGACACATAAAAGGGGTTGTCAGGCATAAGCTACGAAGGCTCATCATGCTTTAAAACCAAAAGACTCATCTGTAACTAGCCATTGAAGAAAAAGATGCTTTCGACTAATTCTCCAATAACTACTGAGTCCTCATTGTCACTGGAGATCATGAACAGAGTATCCGGAGTTAAGTAACTTTTAAGTGTATTTCTACTGTTACAGACCATAGGCTGTTTATTTGCTAGGCATTTTTGTATAGTAAAAGCACTTTTACACATTGCAGAGGTCTCAGCTTCCTTGTTTATACCGCAAAGTAACCTTGCTAGATAGACGCAAGCAAAACATTTGGGGGCTCGTGCCAGGATTGTACTAAAGTTCAGCTGAAGCAGACCTGTTTTTCTGTGGTGTGTTGTGTAGCTTGTGCTAGGTAAAAATGCTGCGTAAGCTGTTTAGGAAAAGCAAGGCTGCAGAGGGTTCTGGTGGCCAGAAGGAAGTGTACAGCTTACCTATCTGGGCCAGAAACAATGAGTGGGAGCCTGTTAGCCTGTTACTAACCTGTTAGTAAAGCCAGGATACGTGCCATTGTCACATCCCAAAACTGGGATTGTGAGGATGTACTCTCCTATAATGATATTGAGGATGAGGAATTTGATATTTCTGATAATGACCATCCAATGGAAAGAAAAAGTGTGCCAGACCTCTCATTACTAAGCATAGGAAAAGACAACATGATAAAGAGGATATGGCAAATGGGGAGGTACCTTATCGCAACCCCAGAGATGTTGAATCTGAAGAAGTACGGGAGTTTACACAAACGGAACTCCACGAGCTGGCAAAACAATACAAACAAAGGTCTAGGGAATCCCTATTGAGTTGGCTCTTACGTTTGTGGGATGAAGGGGCAGATAGTGTTGTTTTGTCAGGTAAGGAAGCAGTGGCTATGGGAGTCTTAACCCATGATCCACAATTGCGTCAGGCAATGCGAAAAGCCCAAGAGTCTAGTGTGAATTTTTCACTGTTAGACCTCGTCATAGATGGAATAGTCTGAGTATATGCTAGTCCTAGTGACCTGGAAAATATTTACTCCTGGAGAACAATAGGAGAGGGTATTTCCAGGTTATGCAGGTTGGGTTGTATAACCGGATTAAATACATTTCCAGAATGGTGTTCAGATATGGAACCCTTTACATCTGCTCTGCGCTCTAAGCTGATGAAGTCTGCGCCATTTAATCTCAGGGCCCCTTTATTGTCCTTTCTGGGAGGCCTGGGATTAAACAGCAAGATTAATGAAGCCACTACCCTCTTAAGCCAGTTGGGGGAGCTAGAGGAGACTAAAACAAAACCTGTCAGGGCAGTAGGTAAGGTCAAGGCCAAGAAGACAGGAAGAAAACAAGCAGAAATGAACAGAGAAAAAAGGAATTGGGGGAGAGAAGACAGGAGGTAAAGAGAAAACCAGGCTAGTTATTTCTAGGAAAGAAATTTGGATGGACTTATTAAAGACAGGAGTACCTAAAGATGAGATAGATGGGATTTCTACTGCATAAATGTTGAAGATGTGGAAACATTTAGTGGGGAAAACTGTCAGGGTTAGAAACACTACTCCTAGTGAAGATATCAGCCTAGATTTAGAAAAAACAGAACAGACCCCTCCTGTTAGCCCCAAACCAATTCCCAACACTGCAGATGAACCCAAACCCAAAACCCTTTATCCTGGGGAGGAGTTAGAGAGAATCAGAAAAGGGGATTGGGAGGTTCCTTATCCTTTATGAAGGGAAGGCGAGTCTCCTGTAATAGCAGTGACGGCAATGACAGCAGGAGACCGATGCCCATATGCACCTGTCACTATATGGTGGGGGAAGTCATCTTCCCCTACACATGTAATGGCTACTTTTGATACCGGAGCTGAAGTTGCACTTTTGCAAGGAAATCCTTACCATCACAAAGGAGAATTGATTTATGTAGAAGGTTTGGGAGGGAAAACCACAGCAGCAGTTAGGATACGGGAGAAATTGGCTATTGGCAAGGGGTCAGGATTTATGACAAATGTTTTGGTATCAGAGTTACCCAAAAATATTCTTGGAAAGAATGTCCTTCAAGGTCAGTCAATTCAGACTGAAAGGGGTACATTCAGATTTGGGTATCCTTATAAAGCGTATCTGGTTAGGGTGGTGAAGGCTGTGGTCAGAGGTCATGCGAAATGGACCCCTGTCTACATTCCTCCACCAGAGAAGCCAGTCTGTCTCAAGCAGTACAGACTTCCTGGAGGCCACAAAGAAATTGGGGAAACTATTCAAGAACTGTTGAGAGTAGGGATCCTTAGACCTGCTAGAAGTCCTTTCTCGTCTCCGGTGTTCCCAGTAAAGAAACCTGATGGGACATATAGAATGACTGTGGATTACAGAGGTCTAAACAAAGTGGCTCCTTCATTGAAGTCAGCTGTACTTGATATGATCTCAATTGTTGAGAAAATTGCTAAAGAGGCAGGAGAATATCATGCTGTGATAGACCTGGCTAATGCTTTCTTTTCGATTTTGATAGACCCAGAGTGTCAAGACCAGTTTGCTATGGTGTGGGATGGCTTCCAGTACACTTTCACCATGCTTCCTGAAGACTATGTTCATTCTTCAACGATTTGTCATGAACTGACTGCCTGAGATTTAAGTACCCTGAGTTTGAAAGTCGCTGTGTTTCACTACATTGATGACATCATGATCTCTGGAACAAAAGAAGATGCAACTGAAGCACTGCACCTGCTGATACAGCACATGGAGAAGAGAGGGTGGGCTATCAACAAAGACAAAGTCCAAGGACCTGCCACAGAAGTGAAATTCCTGGGAATGATGTGGACTGGGCCACAGAGGAAAATTCCAGAGACAGTTATGCAAACTATCCAGGCGCTGTCGCCCCCTACTACCAAAAAGGAGGCACAGAAGTTCATTGGAGTTGTGGGATTCTGGAGATCGTTTATCCCACATCTTGGACTGATTCTGAGGCCTATATACAATATTACCAGGAAAAAGACGGAGTTCTCATTGGGTTCAGAGCAGCGGACCGCATTCCTTGCTACTAAAGAAGCCATTTTGCAGCATCAGGGATTGGGACCCGTGAGACAAGGAGTACCATTTCAGCTGGATGTAGTGGAGCAGGATGGTACCATATCTTGGAGTCTGTGGCAGCCAAATGAAAAGAAAGGACTGAGAGCAATACCCATTGGATTTTGGTCCAAGCAACTGACAGGGGCACAGAAGAGATACATGCCCCTAGAGAAGTACCTGTTTGGGGCCTACACAGCACTTCAACATGTAGAGAACATTACAGGAAAGGACACAATTACCATCCATACTGCATTGCCAATAGCAGGATGGGTGAGACATAATGGACTGACCACTAGGGCAGCTGTAGCCCAGAACCAGACACTGATGAAATGGAAGTGGTACTTTCAAGAAAGAGGGGGTATTGCAGCTGGGAATGTTAGAGACATTTCAAAACAGTTGGCAGGGCTTGTTACTTTTACCAACACCCAGCCAGAAGAAAAAATTCCTGTGCTGCAGTTATCCCCCATTCAAGAGGCTCCACCCTTTGAGTCTGTCAGAAGACATGAAGGAGTCAGAGTGGTTCACTGATGGTTCAGCCATAGTTGCCTCATCTGGGCGTAAATGGACAGCAGCAGCCTACAACCCAAGTACAGACACAATCCTGCAGGAGACCGGAATCGTAAGGTCCAGTCAGTATGCAGAGTTGAAAGCTGTACACTTCAGGAGGATCCTTCTTCCCATGTCACTATTTACACTGACAGCTGGGCGGTCTTTAGAGGACTGACAACTTGGATGCCCATGTGAAAGTCCAATGAATGGATGATTCATGGAAAGGTGATGTGGGGAGGCAAGGAAGTGTGGAAACTACAGCTGGAAGCTCACTCCTGCACCATAAAAGTGGGACATTGGTGACGCACATGTACCCCTAGTTCCAGACTTTGAGAACTATAACAGAGTTGCAGATTAAATCGCCAAAGTGAATGCAGTTATGCCAATTGATCCTGTCTTGATGAACTTGGCCAACTGGGCCCACAAGCAATCTGGACATTTGAGGCAGAAAGCAACATATGAATGGGCACAGCAAAGAGGATTGCCTATATCTGTCAGGGGATGTTATACACAACATCCAATGCAGGTGATCAGATCGCTGGTCTGCACCAAGGAATCAGGGACAAACGAGTAAATGAATAAAAAAGGTATGTTTATTGTTAATGATAAAGACACACGTGAAATCAAGACAGCAAACCAAAAACAAGTAAATGGTGAAAACACAGCAAACCCCCAAACCCACCTAACTATCTATCTAACTAATATAATACACGAGCAAGGAAACAACATGAAATAAAAAATAAGGCATGGGCAAAAGCGACAAGGGAACAGGAAACAGGAATAATGAAGCAGGCCAAGGAGCAGGGAACAGGAAACAGGGCTCAAGGACAGGGACAGGATACACAAACGGGGTCCAGGGACATACAGGAACAGGCTGGAACAAGAGCAGGTACTGGCAGGGACAAGGGCTAGCAGAGGAATTCTGAAGCACTGAGGCTTAGTTCAGGGCGGGTTTATATAGTCCAGCAGACCCATGACAGGTGTGCTGATGGCAAGTCTGAAGTCCAGGCAGGGAGACACCCGCTGGTGGCCACTGGAATTACACTCTTTTGGTGCTGAATGTAATAGTGCCACCAGCAGGTGAAACCGGAGATGACACCGTTCCTGACAATATCCATGGACATGATAAAGACTGTAATAGGGAACTGTACAGTGTGTGGAGAAGTGCGACAATGGCCATTACAAAAAGCACTGTGTCGATTAAGAGGGGTGAGAGGCCTGCAGATATCTGGCAGATTGGCTTCATCGGTCCCCTGCCCCGGGGAAACAATGAACTGAAATATTGTTGCACTGCAGTGGACACCTATTCAGGACTTTTGCTTGTTCATCCTTGCAAAGGTGCAGATCAAGCCGCAACGCTTCAACTGCTCCAGAAACTTGTCATTGCTTATGTTGTCCCAAAAGTCCTAAGTGATAACGGTTTGCACTTCACCGCATCAACAGTACAGCAGTGGGCCAAAGATTCTGAAGTGTACTGGTTGTGCCACATCCCATTCCATCCACGGGCAGCTGGTTTGATTGAAAGATACAATGGGCTATTGAAGGACCAGATAGGCAAACTTACACCCACACATACACTAAGGGGGTGGGATCGAGTCCTCACACAAGCAGTCATGTTGTTAAATTCTAGGCCAATAGCCAAAAGCACACTATATGAGAGGATGGTAGGGGCTGGGGCACAGATTCCACAGCTGGAGTGCAGAGTTCTGTATTTATGTAAGGTTTCTGAAAGAACAGGGCTTAACAGATACCGTGTTACTGCTTCCCATGACATAGAAACCAAGAGTGATGTATCTGAAGCTGAAGCCTATCTAGGAATCAGAGGGAATCTGGCAGGAAGATTTGAAGTTATATTTGCAATGCAGATAAGCTTCAAGACAGTGGCTGGGACTCTGACTGGTTAGTGGATACTTCTCAGCAAGAGTGGAAAGTGAGGCTACATAATATCAAGCCTTCCAAAATAAACAGCAGCAATCTTCTGGGAAATATCAGTATATTTGCTCTCCTCCCTATTGATGTTCTTTGGGAGGGTGAGAAGTGGATACAGGCAGGTGTTGAAGTGTTGGTCAGATATCCAGGCAAGAAGCCAGAGGAGAGATTGTAGCTGAAGGGCCGGGATCTACCGTTTATGTATTATTAGAAGGAACCGATAATCCGCTTTGTTTTCCACTCCGCAGGCTGTCTCCGATTTGACCCAAAGGAGGACCAGAGAAAAGTGTTTTCATGATGGGCAGAATAATGGAAGACTACAAGAACTGTGGAGCATAAGGTCATATGTATTACAAGCCTGGACTTGTTTCTAAAGAACTTTGTAATGGACTTTCTAATTAACTTTTATCCAAAGACCGAAACACCTTCTCAGTGACAGATATGGGAGGGATTCCATTCAAGGAAAATTAATGTGTAGAATAAAGAGATTTTCTGTGTGTAGTTTGAGAGAAAAATCAAGGGCGGAATGTCTTGCGTTTGATATGTATGAATATATATATATATATATATATATATATATTAGGGGTGCAACGGATCAAAAAACTCACGGATCGGATCAGAGTCACGGATCGGATCATTTTCGGATCAGCAAAAAAAACAAAAAAAGACAAATCTTGTTACACCCACCGGAGTTTTAGATTTAACAGCTATTTTCAACACAAAAACGGAGCTTATATGCATAAATACAGTATTTGTAGATCGGACGGACTGTTTAGATGTTAAATTTTAAAAGCAGCAGCAAACCTGCTGACATTTAGCATTAAATGTGAAAATCAGAGGTGTTCTGTCACATTAGCAACCATGTAAGGTCAGCAGGTTTGCTGCTGCTTTTAAAATTTAACATCTAAACAGTCCGTCCGATCTACAAATACTGTATTTATGCATATAAGCTCCATTTTGTGTTGAAAATAGCTGTTAAATCTAAAACTCTGGTGGGTGTAACAAGATGTCCGCTTGCCCCCTTCTCACTCTCCCATTACAGTACTGTGCAGGAGTGTGGGTTGTAGCAAGATGGCGGCGACAAAACGTCACTTCCTGACGAGACAGCGGCCGCCGCCGGGTGTACCAAGATGGCCGCCGCTCCGGAGCTAGGCCAAAGCCGCGGCCTTTCCTATGGCCGAGGCAGCAGAGCGCTCCGCGGATCGCGGGTGTGCCGATCCGCGGAGGTTGACCCATACGGATCACGGATCGGTTACGATCCGTTGCACCCCTAATATATATATATATATTATATATATATATATATATATATATATATATATATATATATATATATATATATATATTTATTTATTAATTATTTTCTCCATCAGACTAGTTTTCACAGAAATCAGGTTTTGTTTGAGTTTGTTTGAGGCTGTTTCTCAAATGAATGTTTTGGTAAAGAATGTCCTCAACAATGGGGACTGTTGACAGTTTCAGCAGTCCATTGTCTTTACAGCTACAGTAAACAGGTATGTTTTCTGTTTGGTAACTGTGGTAAACAGCCTGACACATAAAAGGTGTCGTCAGGCATAAGCTAGGACGCTCAACATGTTTTAACACCAAAAGACTCATCTGTAACCAGCCACTGAAGAAAAAGATGCTTTCGCCTGATTCTCCAATAACTACCAACTGAGTCCTCGTTGTCACTGGAGATCATGAACAGAGTAACCGGAGTTAAGTAACTTTTAAGTGTATTTCTACTGTTACAGACCATAGGCTGTTTATTTGCTAGGCATTTTGCGTGTTATAGATATCTGTCAGTCTTGTATTGTATTACTAATATTGTAATAGTTTTGTATGTACAGCATTTTTGTATAGTAAAAGCACTTTTACACACTGCAGAGGTCTCAGCTTCCTTGCTTATACCGCAAAGTAACCTTGCTAGATAGATGCAAGCAAAACAGAGGCCTCCTGTGTTCTTGAATAGCTGCTGCTAATAGACCTCAGCATGTTCTTAGTTGAGGACCTAGAGGACGGAAAGACATTTGTTGGAGGACACTACCTTAGCGAGCTGGGCTGGAGAATGACCCCTTTTCACTAAAAAATGTCACACGGAAGCTGGTTGGAGACAGCTGACCTTGAACATTTTAAATAGGACTGTTGCCTAGGACTCCAGTTGTGCATTGTCTTTGGGGTTTGGATGCCAGAGGTTGTTACAAGGACTGTGACTGCTTATACAGAGTCTCAGATGCACTAGCTATTCCCTCTACCTCAAGAAATATTTTAGTTGTTGCTAGGGGCGTGGCTTGACTGTTCATGTGAGCAGACATGCTTCACACCAGCTCTGACAGAATCTTGCAAATAATCCTGTTGTGAGACGCCAAAATAGGCTGAAACACCCGGAGATACCACTATTAGTGCTCGGATATCTAACCGGACATCCCCGCCTTTTTTACCGAGCTCAACAGAGATGACCAGAAAGAAGAAGGAGGACAGTGAACCCTCCGAGCAGCTGACTCAACATGGCAGATCCCTGCTACCACAGCGCTCACTAAAGTACTGACAGAAGCTGGTATGGAGGTGCCCCAAGCTTCATTTGTTCTGGACAGGAGTTTTATCCACCATCAATAGGGTTTTGCAGGCTACCATACCAATAGACCCGAAACCATGTATACTGGAGATATTAGACGACATCCCTATGGATGACAACTTCAAACAGGCCACAGCCAGGGCCCAGTTTCAGGATCTCAAGCTGATCCTTAGACATTGGAAGGCGGTTGAACCTCCAACGTTAAAGGAATGGATTGCCCAGATGGGAGACACCATACGGTTAGAGAAATACATTTTCCAACATAGAGGACGCCCGGGAAATTTTGACAAACTGTGGGCACCCTGGTTAGATATAGATACCCCCGGCCTCTCCCCAGTTGATCTGTTGAGGTAGACCACATAGATGGGAAAGAGGGGGATACACTCTGAGGGTGGAGTACGGATAGCCTTTACATCCTAAAAATTAGAATACAATGCCGATGCACATATAATCAGTTCCTATAGAAGAACTACCTGAATTGCATACTGTGAGGTGGTATTTGATATTAAGTTTAATGTATGAATATACTTCTGGCAATTGTAATTGGAATGCATGACAGACTCTGTAAATGTGAAAATCCTTCGCGCTAAAGTGATTCAGAGGAATTAGAGTGACAATCACAAAGTGAAAAAATGAAAACTAAAAGTGAAAAAATTATATGATGACATCAAGGATGATTGCAGCGAAATCGGAAAGTGTACACATGGCACTCAAGAAAAAGAATAAGGGTAAGAGGATTTCGCGCATATAGTCTATCATATAAATAAATAACTAAATAAATAAAAACACATCTAATAATAATAATATGTGGGTGTATACCAATAACAAGTCTTAAATAAAGTGCATCAATAAAGTATCCATGCTGGAAATTCATATATCCCAATACATAATCACATTAAAAATCAAATCAAACGCATGTGCAAAAATGCAGAAACATGTGCAGCAAAAGTGCCAAACTGCAAACAACGTAGTGTGGGGTGATTCCAATATTGGATATATCAGAAAAGAGTTCATAAATAACCATAAAAGTTCATAAGTATTGATGGTAATAAAAAAGGGTGTAGATGATAATGATAGTAATAATCTTCATTAACCGACTGGCGGCTCTACCAGGCTCTCTAGACTCTCACCTCAAGGATGGAAATAACAGGCATCAGTGTATATCTTTCTCTGTTGTGATAACAGCAACGTTCCCCTCTGCTTACTGTCAGGCACCTCAGGGATGGAAACAACTGGCAACAATGTTTCACTGTATTAATAAGGCAGCGTTCACCTCTGTTAGATATCAGGTACCTGTAAAATAGACTGGGAATTTTTTCCACCTAGGCTGTGACAGCCCGGTGGGAGGAGGGGGAGGAGAAGAGAGGAGGCCTCTGATGGTGTAGTATTTCGAATAAGCAGTTTATTGAATATAAAAACGAAGTGGTCTCTTACATAAAAACAAGTAAAATTCACATGTAAAAGGAAGGAGCGGCGTCCGAAGCGCCTCCTTACGTGACTTCCGGTATAGTCAATTCTCTGCCACGCCCTACGCGTTACGTCACCGCTCGTGACTTCAACTGGGGAACCGGATTGGCCTAAGAGAAATCCTATTTATATAATGAAACCGGAAGTAGTGTAGCGGCCATTTTTCTTATGGTCATGTTGTCTCTATGCGATCGCGGCCATCTTAGAGGTGGCAATCTACATAGATCGCGGCCACTACAGTGAGTAACCAAGCTGTAACTAAAATCTCATGCTACATCGCAGATACAAATTAAAAACACAAGTGTTAAATATCTAAAAATGAGAATAAAAAATTATTAGGACTAGAAATTAACAAAAATATTAAATAAAAATTATTAAATAAAAGCGAGTCACATATAACACCGCCATTTTCTTGTAGTAGGTGAAATATTATAACGGTGGCCATCTTTATGGTGGTAAACCCACTCCCATCGGTGGCCATTTTTGGGTGGATAAAAATAGTTTAGACAATGTATATATTGAAGTAGACGAAAAAAACGAAAAAAACAAAGTTTGACACAGAAATGAGAGAACAATGTTAAAACTAGGGTCAAATAGAATTAGTGGTAAACACCAAAAAGTTGGTGGTAGACACTAAAAAATTGACAATGGGGTTTTATTAGATAGGACAGGTGGACTAAATTCCTCAGTCACCAAGGAGGGGCCTCTTCCCTTATATTCTAGTCGGTAATAAAGACACCCCCACTTTAATTCTTGATTACAGTGTCCAACATAAACAAATATCTAAAATTATCCAGAGACACTGGCATATTTTAAAAAATGATAAAGATCTGATGAAAATATTACCAGAATCACCCAATATCATTTATAAAAGGGCACCGAACATCAGAAATATGGTAGTCAAAACAGTGATTGAGGCCCCCCAACAAGCACCATACTCCTTCTTCGCTGGAAAAGGATTCTATCCATGTAGGAACTGCTATGCATGTAAACACGCCCAGAAATTCCAAGGAAAAAGAACAGAATTTACAGCTACTACTACAAACGAAACATATGAAATTAAAGATTTTATTGGATGCCATACTGAGGGAGTGGTTTACGTACTCCAATGCAGTTGTAAACTACAATATGTAGGACGTACGAAAAGGGCCCTGAAAGTTAGAGTAAAGGAGCACATACAGAACATCAAAAAAGGAAATCCCAAACACAATGTGTCTAAGCATTTTGCTACAGTACACAACAGGGACCCCATACATCTACAATTTTGGGGGATAGAAAGATATAAAAATTCATGGAGAGGCACCCATAAAATTAGAAGCATTAGCCAAAAAGAATCATACTGGATACACACCTTACGCACACTAACCCCTAGAGGTATGAATGTGGAGTTCGATCTTAACTGTTTTTTAAGCAATTTTTAAGTCCCCATAAATTTATTTATGTCACTGTTTTTTTTTTTTTTTTTTTTTTTTTTTTCTTATTCATGTCACAATCGTTTAGACCGGATTACCTTATTATTATTATTAAGACTACTTAAAAAAGAAAAAAAAAAAAAAAAAAAAGAAAAAAGGAAAAAAAGAAAGGGAAGAGAAGGGGAAGGGAAGAAAGGAAGAAAAAAGAGAAAAAAAAAAAAAAAAAATTTTATGTACCACTTTATTATGCTCTATATTAAGAAATGATATATCTATATTCACTACTGGGACATCAATTATGGAGTTTATTACCGACTAGAATATAAGGGAAGAGGCCCCTCCTTGGTGACTGAGGAATTTAGTCCACCTGTCCTATCTAATAAAACCCCATTGTCAATTTTTTAGTGTCTACCACCAACTTTTTGGTGTTTACCACTAATTCTATTTGACCCTAGTTTTAACATTGTTCTCTCATTTCTGTGTCAAACTTTGTTTTTTTCGTTTTTTTCGTCTACTTCAATATATACATTGTCTAAACTATTTTTATCCACCCAAAAATGGCCACCGATGGGAGTGGGTTTACCACCATAAAGATGGCCACCGTTATAATATTTCACCTACTACAAGAAAATGGCGGTGTTATATGTGACTCGCTTTTATTTAATAATTTTTATTTAATATTTTTGTTAATTTCTAGTCCTAATAATTTTTTATTCTCATTTTTAGATATTTAACACTTGTGTTTTTAATTTGTATCTGCGATGTAGCATGAGATTTTAGTTACAGCTTGGTTACTCACTGTAGTGGCCGCGATCTATGTAGATTGCCACCTCTAAGATGGCCGCGATCGCATAGAGACAACATGACCATAAGAAAAATGGCCGCTACACTACTTCCGGTTTCATTATATAAATAGGATTTCTCTTAGGCCAATCCGGTTCCCCAGTTGAAGTCACGAGCGGTGACGTAACGCGTAGGGCGTGGCAGAGAATTGACTATACCGGAAGTCACGTAAGGAGGCGCTTCGGACGCCGCTCCTTCCTTTTACATGTGAATTTTACTTGTTTTTATGTAAGAGACCACTTCGTTTTTATATTCAATAAACTGCTTATTCGAAATACTACACCATCAGAGGCCTCCTCTCTTCTCCTCCCCCTCCTCCCACCGGGCTGTCACAGCCTAGGCGGAAAAAATTCCCAGTCTATTTTACAGGTACCTGATATCTAACAGAGGTGAACGCTGCCTTATTAATACAGTGAAACATTGTTGCCAGTTGTTTCCATCCCTGAGGTGCCTGACAGTAAGCAGAGGGGAACGTTGCTGTTATCACAACAGAGAAAGATATACACTGATGCCTGTTATTTCCATCCTTGAGGTGAGAGTCTAGAGAGCCTGGTAGAGCCGCCAGTCGGTTAATGAAGATTATTACTATCATTATCATCTACACCCTTTTTTATTACCATCAATACTTATGAACTTTTATGGTTATTTATGAACTCTTTTCTGATATATCCAATATTGGAATCACCCCACACTACGTTGTTTGCAGTTTGGCACTTTTGCTGCACATGTTTCTGCATTTTTGCACATGCGTTTGATTTGATTTTTAATGTGATTATGTATTGGGATATATGAATTTCCAGCATGGATACTTTATTGATGCACTTTATTTAAGACTTGTTATTGGTATACACCCACATATTATTATTATTAGATGTGTTTTTATTTATTTAGTTATTTATTTATATGATAGACTATATGCGCGAAATCCTCTTACCCTTATGACAGACTCTGTGCCTTATATGTGAGCTGTAAAGTTTTTCTCTTTGTTTTTTTTTCTAATAAACCCCTTTGACTTAAAAAAAATGTACTGACAGAAGGCAGCTACAGCCAAGCTGGGGAGATTTGCCCACACTCCAAACAAGGGCAAACCCCTGTAGAAATCCTCTTCATCACCTCAGGTGACGGCAGCCCAGCAGTCTTCCTCGCCAGGACCATTCTGTATGGAACAGTCTGCATTTCTTCACACAATGTCTACCTCTCCTTTGGTCACAATGAGTACTCCCCCACCACCATTAAATGCTGCCACAGAAGATCCTGAAGCAGAACCTAGGAAACCTACACTGAAAGAAATCCTAACATGCACACACATATGGATCTTCCCTTACACAATTAACCAGGGAATTTAAAAGCATGAAGGAAGATGTGCTTCACATCGGGCATGACATGCAAATGATTAGGGAGAGAGCCACAGCTCTGGAGGGTAGAGTGATCACAATTGAGGATGAAATACCTCCACTAGCACAAGATGTCTGCTCTGTCTCTGTTAAAGCATTCGACAATTCATCCAGGGTTGTGGACATGGAAAATAGACTCAGATGCAGTAACCTTTGCATAGTAGGCATGCCTGAAAAAGCTGAGGGTAAAAACCCTGTTGATTTTATTGAGCATTGGCTAGCAAACCCTTTTGGGAAGGATAACCTTACACCATTCCTCTCTGTGGAGAGAGCCCACAGGGTGCCATCTCGCTCCCCACCACCAGGGGGCACCGACAGGCCTTTTCTACTGAAACTTCTACACTACAAAGATAGAGATATTGTCCTGCGTTTGGCTAGACAGAAACCCAATATGGAGATGCAGGGCTCCAAGATTTTAATATATTCAGACTTTTCGGCTGCAATTAAAAAAATGAAGGCGAAGTTTACAGAAGTTAAAAAATGTCTGCGTGCCATTCCGGTGGCAAACTATGTGTGGTGGCAGATGGATCTGTCCAATTCTTTGACAACCCTGTTGCGGCGACCAGTTGGCTGTATCGTAATGAAAGGCAGCTTCGCGTAGCCTCTACTTGATTTACTTCTCACCTGGCATGGTAGTCTCTACTCAATAGTAACTTCTCACCTTGTTAAAGTTGGAGCTTGAAGCGGAAAAGGTATGGTGTTGTTGGCTTTGGCCCTTATAATTACCCCCACCATTACCCTGCGGGAAGTTCTTGGAACAGTCCAGCAATGGATCAATATAGATACGGTTTTCTTGTGTTTTACTATTCTCTGGATGTCTTTATGGTACAATCTTGTGACTACCATCCCTTTTGGCCCTGTTGGGGTTGGACCTTTATCACCATTCCTCAGACCTCTTAAATCTCTGATCAATTTCCAAACAACCACGTCATGTACATTGCTGTATGGCGTAAGAGTTGGAGACTTCATATACACAAACCTCCTATGAGTCCACAGACTGACACTATCCTATCCTGGAATGTATGAGGCCTGCATGATGCCAAGAAGAGGACCGCTGACTTTACTATCATTGTTCACCATGACCTGACAATTTTCTGCCTGCAGGACACTCACACCTGGCTGGGGACTCATTCGTTATTTGTTAACTTGCCCAAAGTATCCTGTGCAATTTCACTCTACACATACCCAGTACTTCCGATGAGTGAGCATCCGGATTTCAAGTACTGCTACTTTTACGGTGCTTTCCTCACAGATTGACTCTCAAGGCAGATTTATTTTCCTGCTGGGTAATTGGGACTCTCATGTGTGCATTATAGCTAATATTTACATACCTCCACCCTTTAACATTGAGGTTCTGAGGTGTCTGTTCCAGTTTCTTGTGAGCCATCCTCAAATTCCTGTTCTAGCTGTGGGTGACTTTATTAATGTATTAGATACGTCCCTTGATTTATGTAAACAGTTTTGCCCACAAGGCCCTAGAGTTCCCACACCTTTTGCCAGACACATCTCTGAAATAGGGCTTATAGACCTCTGGCACTGTAAACAACTTCTTAAAGCTCAGTTCTCCTGCCATTCTCTAACCCACTCATCACTCTCTCGTATACATCTTGTTTTGGGCACAGATCTAACATTATCCTTTGACCCCAATGTCACTTACCTCATCAGAGGGCTATCTGATCACTCACCAGTTCAATTGACTTTATCCTTGCATTCCTCCAGATTACCTACCCACTGGAAACTCAATCCCTTCTGGCTTCCCCTTTTTATCAATAAAGCTCAAATACGAACACAAACCCAAGACTTCTTAATTGAGAACAGACACTCAACCTCACCAATGATTATGTGGGATATCCTAAAAGCGTGTATTAGAGGCTTGTGCATTCAAGAGATCTCCTCCATCAAAACTATCATTAGATAATGGGCGGTGGATGCCAGTGTGGCAGTAGACAGGGCAGAACAGGCTTATTTACATAATCCTAACCCCACCACTAAAAACGTATGAATAGATCCACAACATTTCTACCGTACTGTGCAACATCAACAGGCTGAGAACAAACGTTCCTTTTCCTCTCAAACCTTCTTTGAGGAGGGAGAAAAAAAAGAAACGGACACGTGCTGGCGATTATAGCCAAATCTCAGCCATCCCCTCATTTTTACACGTTAACTGTCTCCAACACAGGTGACTTCGGACACTCCCTTTAACCTACAAAGTTTTAGGTTTTTTTTTACAACCCTGTAGTTTTGTATCCCGAAGATGAGTTAAATATGACTTCCTTAAAGTATAACTAAAGGTAAAACTTTTTTTTTTTTTTTAGATAGAGTGGAGAGGGATTAGAATGTTTACCATTATCATTGAAAGTGAAGGTAACAGAAAATCTCAAATTTTGGGTTGTCCCCAGAAAGTAATAGAGGGAAAATGGGGACACTAGTTCTGGTGACCTGAGGGTCCCCAAGGAATTCCCTTAATCACTTGCCTACTGGGCACGTTAACTCCCTTCCTGCCCAAGCCAATTTTCAGTTTTCAGTGCTGTCACAATTTGAATGACAATTACTCAGTCATGCAACACTGTACTGTATGAAATTTGCGTCCTTCTTTTCTCACAAATAAGGCTTTCTTTTGGTGGTATTTAATCAATAGTGGGTTTTTTATTTTTTGTGCTATAAATAAAAAAATGACTGAAAATTTTGTGAAAAAATGCCTTTTTCTTTGTTTGTCATAAAATTTTGCAACTTAATATTTTTTCTTCAAACATTTTGGCCAAAATTTATACTGCTACATATCTTTGGTAAAAATAACCCAAATCAGTGTATATTATTTGGTCTTTGTGAAAGTTATATGATGCCAATCATTGAAAATTGATCACACCTGATGATCTCTGCCTTCGCCTTGGACACATCTCTAGAGACGCTCTCCCGTGTCCCTGTTAAAGACTTGCTTGGCTGACATTCCTTCTGCCTCCAGATCCTGCTTGCTGTTCTACTATGCTCATCTCTGGCTCCCTGATGTTTTTGGCTTGTCTAACTATCCGTTCCAGTTCCTGAACTCTGGCTATGTTTTGACTACGTGAAAATATATATATGAAAATATATGAACTCCTGCGCTTATGGAAAAAATCAGAAAAGGAGAACTGCAGCCTCTACCAATAAATCCACAGGAGTGGAAATAGAAAAAAAATAGGAGGGTGAAGCTGTTCTGGTGTAAAATGTTTTAAACCCCTGGTTTGTAAAAAGAGTGAATTCCTAGTGTAATAACTGTGCAGATAATACAAAACACCAAGCCAAATAAATGTGCAAATATGCAAATGATCGGGGGCATGGCCTAGCAAGGCATGTGAACATTCGTGTTCGACGGAGCTCCCGCTGTTGATCCTGCAGAGAATCCTTTCCTCGCCATACACAGCGCCCGCAAACGCACGGAACCGACCCCTAACAGTCTCCAGATACCAGCGGACCCCAAAACGGCAACTAGATCGGGTATGATGACCCGGGGGAACTGAGGAAACGCTGCGGCTTCGGCCTCCCGGGAATTCCAAGATGGCGCCGGGCATCCTCAGCCGCAGAGCACACCACGAGGCCAGGACAGGAAACCAGAGCAAGGGGGTAAGATATCCAAACCCCCTAAAACAAAAGACCAGCCCAGAGACATGATTTATTATGCTCAAAAAATGGCAGGAACTATGGAAGTTACACAGGCTGAATCACAGCACACAACAGTGTCAGCGGTGCAACCCCCAGGAGCGCAACAACGTTCGCATTGTGGGGCTCCCCGAAAAGGTGGAGGGTAGGGACCCCACTAATTTTGTCGAAGGCTGGCTGCAGGAAATCTTTGGGAAAGAGGCGTTCTCACCATTATACGCGGTGGAAAGGGCACATAGGGTGCTGCCGCGCTCTCTCCCGCCCGGCAGCCCCCCGAGGTCAGTGCTTGCCAGACTCCTGAACTACAGGGATCGAGAAGTGGTGCTCCGTTTGGCCAGAGAAAAGGGAGCAATACACTTTAATGGAGCTAAAATATCCTTTTACCCAGACTTTTCCGCAGAAGTGCAGCGAAAAAGGTCTAAATTTATTTACCTACAGTTAAAGTATGTCATGCTTTTTCCGGCCAGGCTACGCATTACAGCAGGAGATCAAAATCATTTCTTTGAAAACGCTCAAGATGCAGCAGATTGGCTGGACCGCAATGAGCAGGGCCTCCGAAGACCAGGAAAAGAAAATGGAGACGGATGACATAGTCGAATCAACATCAATCGGGCAGGATGGGCGCCCCATCACTTGTGCAGTTTTACAGAGTTTAAAGAGGACTTATGATAAAATTCCACCTTCAGCGAATGGCAGTTCAATTGCAATCTGTGTTTGATCACTCATAAGTTTAACCGCCATTGCGGCGAGAATGTAAGAGCGATGTGCGCTTTCAACCTACTGTTCGGGTTGCTATGGCACAGATTTCCTTGCCCAGTTGGCAAAAAGTTGAATGTTAATGGTCAAATCCTGTGGCTGCTGGGAATCGTTTATTATGCCAAGTTGGTAATTACAGGATCAATGACTGTACCCCATTTGTTGATTCAACAGCATATTTGCAGGAATGCGCAGTGGTGCAGATGTTCGTTTATCAGTTTTCTAATACATCTTCGATGCACGTGCTTCTCTCATATAGCCCATAAGTTGCTATGCTGCGTGATGACTTCCCCTGAATTCAATGCAGCCCACATCAGGGACGATCAGGGAAATGTATTTGAAGGTGCAACAATGTTTTATATGCATAGATTGATTTACAACGGTATGTTATGTCTAGAACGCCTATAATGTCTTGGAATGTGCGGGCGGTAAATGATCCCTTGAAGAGAACAATGATATCTACGGTCATGCGAAGGATCCACCCCGCCATAATTGGCCTGCAGGAGACTCACCTGCAGGACAATACGGTTAGCTTTTTGCAATATGCATGGGTGGGGAAGGCATATCATTCCACGTACTCTGCTTTTTCCCGCGGAGTGAGTGTACTGATACACAAGGCCATAGCATACCAAGAGTTAGACTCTCTGATAGACATATCCGGTAGATTTATTTTCCTCCATTGTAAAATATATACAATTACCATGATTTATATACATACCGCCCCCGTTTTCGAGGGAAGTGTTGCAACTACTGGTTTCATATGTGACTAATAAACCTGACATTCCGCTATTAATTATGGGGGACTTCAACTGTTGTCTAGACCCCAGAATAGACAGACACCCTCCTATGGTCCCACCCAAGGGAGGTCGGGGAACAGCCCTTAGTCGTCTCCTAACGGAAATAGGATGGACTGACTTATGGCGTGTTCGTTACCCTAACCATAAGCAGTTTTCATGCTTCTCCAAAACACATGGTTCCCTATCCCGTATAGACCTCTGTGTTGGCACCCCAGATATGGTGGGATACACCTCGAGGGTGGAGTACTACCCACGCGGGGTATCTGATCATTCCCCATTAGTTATATGGCTGAATGCGCAACCCTCCAGTCTATTATCTAAGGCCCCATGGAAACTAAATGCTTTCTGGCTTAAATTATTTACTTCACATGAACGGATAGAGGCCCAGATCCACAACTTTCTCAGAATACATAGACAGCACACAGATATCCGGTACAAATGGGAAAAGCTTAAAGCATATTGTAGAGGTATATTTATTCAGGAAATTAATGTGGTTAAACAGAATACCTCGGCTCTACTAGAGCAGGCGGAGGACTTGGTAAGTCAACTAGAGTTGGCATTTGTGACTGATCCCACTGATTCTGCAAGGGAGGCATGGATCGCGGCTCAGGACTCCTTAGACCGTGTGCGATCCTCCGCTGCAGAACGTAAAAGATTTTTTTCAAAACTGGCGTTTTATGAGGAGGGGGAAAAGACAGGCCGCCTATTAGCAAAAATTGCGAAATCACAACAACAATCACCGGCTATAGGAGCCATACGAGCTGCTAATGGTAGGATAGTTAACGCTCCCGATGATATCATCTCTGAGCTGGCAAATTTCTACAGGGACCTATACAAATCCAGAGAGACCTACACTAATGAAGATCTCAATGCTTTTATGACTAACATTAATCTACCCACACTATCTGCTGAGGCGAGACAACACTTGGACGCTCCAATAACTATTGAGGAGCTCCAGGTGGCGGTGAGTTCTTTCCCTACTTGTAAGGCGCCAGGGGAGGATGGTCTCCCAATGGAGGTATACTCTCAGTATGGTGAAAAATTGTTGCCAGAACTACTTAAGGTTTTCAACACCAGCTTGGCTGAGGGTAGACTGCCAGACTCAATGACCAGAGCAAATGTGATTTTATTGCTTAAGCCAGGGAAGGATCCTGTTGACCCGGGTTCGTATAGGCCCATATCCTTACTCCAAAGTGATGTAAAAATCCTTGCTAAGGTCCTGGCAATTCGGGTCAATGGGATAATATCCTCAATCATACACTCAGACGAGGCTGGCTTTATGCTGCAGAAATCCACGGCCACAAATCTCAGAAGGCTATATATGAATATGCAAATACAGGCTGATAATGAGGGCCACAGAGCTCTTTTATCCTTGGACGCCAACGAAGCGTTTGACAGTGTTAGTTGGAGATACCTATGGGCGACACTGGACAAATTTGGCTTTGGACAGCGGTTTATAGCATGGACAAAATTGCTGTATGCGGCTCCTCAGGCCAACATTAGAGTAGCGAATAGGATGTCGGACGTCTTCGCTCTGGGTAGGGGGACGAGGCAGGGTTGCCCGCTGTCCCCCCTGCTCTTTGCGATCGCTATAGAACCCCTGGCGGCTCGAATAAGTGATAGTCCACAGATAGTGGGATTTAAATATGGTGACTTACATGAAAAGCTCATGTTATATGCGGATGACATGTTGCTCTTCCTGGGAGACACTAGTCAGTCGTTGCTGGGAGTAATGGATATAATAGAGCAATTTGGTCATTTCTCAGGCCTGACTATAAATTGGTCTAAGTCGGCCCTGATGATGTTGGACGAGAGCCGGGATGTGAGTCTGCCCGACTCTTGCCCTATTCCAATCACAACTACATTTAAATACCTGGGCGTTCAGATATCCCCACATATTGGGGACTACTGCTCTTTAAATATATTCCCATTGTTATCCCGCTTTCGCGACAAAATAAATACATGGAACAACCTAATGATGTCACTAGCGGGTAAGGCAAATCTCATTAAAATGATTCTAATGCCCCAATTATTATATTTCCTCCACAACTCACCAGTAGTGATACATTTAAAAGTTTTCAGAGTTGTCAATACCCTTTTTAGGCGGCTGCTCTGGCAAAACAAAACACCCAGAGTTCGGATAGAACAATTACAATACCCCAAGGACGGCGGAGGGTTGGCGGTCCACAACCCTTGGCTGTACTACATTGCGGCGCAGCTGCAACACCTTGTAGGATCTATGACACATGAACCAATGGGCTCAGCTGCGCGATTGATGCTTTTTGCAACGGGTGCTGAGACCATCCCTATGGGTCTAGAGGCACAAATGTTCGCGAAGTCTAATAAAAAAACTCCGACATTATCCCTGGCACAGAAAGTATGGAACAAAAGTACACAACTACAGGTGGTGCAGGGATTTACAGAATACAGCCCAATATGGGGAAATCGCACCTATGTGGAGTTAGCTAAGTTACAGCGTGAGCCCAGATGGAGGTCCCACGGGGTGACCATGTTGTTTCACATATTTAAACATGGTAAATTGATGTCCTTTGCAGAGTTACAAACCACATTTAATCTCCCAGACAATATGTATTATTCCTATTTACAGCTTCGGCATGGGATTGCGGCGCAGGGAGATGCAGGTGAGTGGGAATTGTGTCCCACGCCTGTGTTCCATGTGCTGCAGTCCTCCAGTGTAACCAAGGGGATTATTTCCACATGTTACCAAATGCTGCTTACCAAGCACCTATATGCTTACCCATGCAAGGCAATTGATGCATGGAGAAGGGACCTGGGCCAGATAACTGAGGATCAATGGGAGGAAGCGTTACAGGCCATACCTACATGTTCCCTCAACGTGGCGCAAAAAGTGTCCTAATTATATATAATACTTGGGGTGCACTATACTCCAACTAAGCTACACAGGATGGGCAGAGTGGCGGACCCCCTGTGCTGCCGATGTCGGCAACACAGTGCGGATCTTATACACCTCTTGTGGCGATGTCCGAAGCTCCATAGGTACTGGCATGAGGTGATAATTACACTTAATGGAGTGTTCCAAACAACGGTACCTGTGGATCCTATATGTTGTTTGCTAGGGGTACTGGATGAGGTAATCCCAGAGGAACAAACTAGAGTGGCCTTCTCCAGGGCTCTATTTCAAGCTAGAAAACTTATACTAATGGCATGGAAGTCGGCAGTACCGCCCTCTGTCAAAATGTGGATAACACATATGGGTAAAAATCTCATTATGGAAAAATATATATATCAACATAGAGGTTGCCCACACAGGTTTGAACGCATTTGGTCAAGATGGTTAGACACACCAGGGCTTAGTCCGAGAGAACTAGTCACGACAAGGCTTTTACAGGGTCCTTAGATAAATAAACTAATAAACATGTAAAGGATGTGTAATATATGCGGATTGGAAAGATGTTGGGAGTCAATTATATTTAAATTGTATAATGCAGTTTAGAGGGCTATGTAGTAATACTATAAGAACCTATGCTCTGTACATTGTATAAGTATGACACTGAAATGTTGGACACTGTGCATTGGAAGATGTATTTATTTTAATTGTTCAATAAAAACATTTTTGATTTAAAAAAAAAAAATATGCAAATGATCTGAGTGATTATAGCAACAACCTAGTGCAATGCTACTACAATACAGATTGGTGTGCCATCCAACCCGTAATAAATAAATATTCCTACTGTGCAAAAAAAACACAATACTAAAAGCGACTAACTGCTGTGATAATAAATCATGTATGACAACAAACATAAAACACTTATGATATCCTCTAGTGTAAAAAAATAGCTGATGCAATAGAAAGTCCATATATCATAAAAACGTAGTAAAAATAAAGTGACAGGTGCTCTTCAAAAACTCTATTCGGTGTTCCCTAAAAAGTGCCCCATAAGAAATGCACTCACCGCAATCATTCACCCCACAAGGAGTACTGTGATTACGCCCCATTCACCACACAATCATTCACCCCACAAATACTGTGATTACGCCTTCACAGTATTTGCCACTGTGTAGCACACAGGAAAACCCTTTTGGTCCTATTTCAGCTGTTTGCTTCCGTGTTTGCGGTGTAAGACATAAAATAGTCTCCTTGCAGCTGGCCCTTTATTGCTCCCACATGCAGGAAAGAAACACTTCCATAGTGTATTACCATAAAAACAAAACAGTTTATTAATACAGACAAAGACGTACTCACATTCAGGCTGTTAATACAGAGCTTTGGATAAAAAACAGGAAGCCGGGATAGTTCGGGTTCCACGGCTCAAAACCGGAAGTGTTACAATGACGCTGTTAGCCCCACCCTACCCGTTTCGTCACTGGAACGTCATCTGGAGCTGAGCCATCTTGCTACACCATCCGGTTTTTATAGTATGAGGTGTATCCTGATTGATCGCCACGTGACCGCGGCCATTTTTGGTTAGTCCGGACTTCGACATGGCGGCGCTGATAGTAGTATATCAAAACGGCCAATAACATGTAAAGCTAGATACTACTCCGCAATATGTCGAGATATTAAATTTAAACGGACTGGTCTTACGATCCTCATTGTTTATCGGAACACCACATACCAATATATTCATATAAAACATACTATTGGTACGATCATCAAAATTAAAAATTAGCGAGATAAAAATGTATCTGTATGACCCCACATACATACAGATGACCTCAATGCAAATAAAAATTCAGATAGGAAATTTGTAGATAATGGTTATACCATACATTAATAATTAAAAATTAAAATTGAAAAATTAAAAAAATATACTTCTACAGCATCTCAAAAAAGGACTAATTATAGGGGAGGGACTTAGATAAGAAACCTACAAATGAGGAAGGTGCCTAGAAATTGGTGAGAAAACAATTCAAGTCAGTATCAATATTCAAGCCTTTAGGCTGAAGAGTGTTCAAAATAAAGATCCATTTGGTCTCGTTCTGTGATACTTTGATCTTTTTGTTTTCTCCTCTCCAATGGCCCTTGATCTTATCTATGGCATAGAAAACAAGGCCAGATGGATCTTCATTATGGTATTCCTTAAAATGTCTGGACACCCCATGTTTTAAAAAGCCTGTTTTTATGTTATTTATATGTTCCCTAATTCTAACGAATATGGGTCTGGTAGTTCTTCCGACATATTGTTGTGGCAGGGGCATTCCAAGACATACATGACATGTGTGCTAGTACATGTTATTACTTCATTAATTTTGTATTCTTTCTCTGTGGTGATAGACCTAAAGGACACCTTTTTTCGTTCGTTTTTTTTACTATTTCTACAAGGGAGGCATTTTCTGCATTTAAAAAACCCTTTGAACTCTTTAAATATTTTAATGTGTTTGGGAGGGTCCAGTGCGTTATGAACCAATCTATTTCATAAAGCAGAGGCTCTTCTGTAGATAAAAGAAGGTTTGTTTGGGAGGATGTTTTTTAAAATGTTGTCAGACTGTAAAATAGGCCAGTTCTTCTTTAGGACTTTTTCCACTAGTTTGTGTTGCCTATTGAATCCTGTAAGAAAGGCCATATCGTTGTACCGGTTTTTCTTCTTATCTTTTTTATCTTCTATCATGGTGTTTCTATCTATTGTTCTGACCTTGTTTTTTAGGGTTTCCAGATTTTTTCTCTTATACCCTTTTTCAACAAATCTTTCAATAAGTGTGTTGGCCTGAAGTTCATAGTCCTGAAGGGTTCTACAATTGCGATGGATACGCATGCCGGGTCGGTAATCACAGGAACAACAGCAAAAATCAGGAACTTGGGTACAGAGCTGGAGACGAACAGCGCCGCACAAGTGCAGCTGAGTTCCTCTTAAAGGGCCACTGGCACCAAACGGCGCTAGCGCGAACGCGTGCGCACACTGGCGATGCTCGGATTGACCGGCGATGCGTACCCGGGGCGCACACGCGCCGATGCTTGGATTGACCGGCGATGCGCGCGCACACGTTCGTACCTCCCGTGCTGGTGGATCCCTGACATTGCCCCCTCCCAAGGGGCGGCCTCTGGATGCCTAACAAGTCCTTCTTTTAAGGGTGGGAGGAGAAAAAAGTGCGGATCAACCTTTTGGCATGTATGTTACTATCGGGCTTCCAGGAATTACTCTCAGGACCATAACCCCTTCATTTAAATCAGGAACTGTCTTTGCCCTTGCCGCCTTCTACAATCCAGAATGGCCTCCACTTCATACTCTTCACTACCATCAACTAGGATAGGCTCAGCAGGTCTGGCTCCTCTGTCGGGGAAAGGATCAACCACAGAGGGCTTTAGCAGAGAAACATGAAACACTGGATGGATCCTCAGTGAATTGGGCAAGGACAATTCGTAAGAAACTTCATTAATCTTTCTTTTTACTGGAAAAGGTCCCAAGAATTTGGGTGCAAGTTTCTTCGAAGGACAGGCTAATTTAAGGTTATTAGTAGAGAGCCATACCTGATCGCCGATTTGCAGCTTCAATTCTCCTCTTCTCTTCCGGTCGAAGGCTCTCTTGCTGTCTGCCTGGGCCTTGGCTACCGCTTCCTGTAATACTTGATTTTTGCGGCTGAGAAAGTTTACCGTGTCCTGGACCGCCGGAACTGGAGACTCTAGAAGAAGATCAGTTAGAAATGACAAATGAAAACCATAATTGGCAAAAAAGGGGGACTGTCCTGTGGCCGAATGACTAGCATTGTTGTATGCAAATTCTGCTAGGGGCAGCAGAGACACCCAATCGTCCTGTACAAAGGACGTAAAACATCAAATGTACTGTTCGAGAGTCTGGTTCGTTCTTTCTGTCTGCCCATTGGTCTGGGGATGATAAGCTGATGACAGAGCTAGATCAATCTTCAGAGCTTCACACAGTGCCCTCCAGAAACGTGAAGTGAATTGTACTCCCCTGTCTGATACTATGTTAGCAGGGACCCCATGCAATATAACAATTTCTTTGATGAAAATGCGAGCAGTCTCGACAGTGGATGGAGTCCCCTTTAAAGGTAGAAAATGGGCCATCTTAGATAGTCGATCTACGACCACAAAGATGGCTGTACATCCCTCGGAGCATGGAAGTTCGACTATAAAGTCCATGGTGATCATCTTCCATGGTCTATCAGGTGTGGGTAGGGGTTTTAGTAGCCCCCAAGCTCGGTTCCTTGGTGTCTTGTTCCGAATACAGACAGGACATGAACTAATGTATTTTTTGCAGAATTCCCCTACACCAGGCCACCAAAATGTGCGCTGCACAAGTTCCAAAGTCTTACGTGTCCCAAAGTGTCCTGCCAGTGGGTGCTCATGGAGAAGTGTTAGAACTCTGACCCGGACAGTTTCTGGAACAAAAATTTGACTCCCCCACCAAAAAAGACCTTCTCTGGGTGTTAAGGAGATTCCACGGGTTTTGAAGAGTCTGTGGATGCTTCTCTGATCTGGGAAAGAAGGTCTGTTTGTAAGAGTAGTGCAGTGGGTAGCACTCTCACCTAGCAGTAAGAAGGGTCGCTGGTTCGAATCCCGACCACGACGCTACCTGCCTGGAGTTTGCATGTTCTCTCTGTGTCTGCGTGGGTTTCCTCCGGGTACTCCGGTTTCCTCCCACACTCCAAAGACATGCTGGTAGGTTAATTGGATCCTGTCTAAATTGGCCCTGGGCGGCACAGTGGTGCAGTGGGTAGCACTCTCACCTAGCAGTAAGAAGGGTCGCTGGTTCGAATCCCGACCACGACGCTACCTGCCTGGAGTTTGCATGTTCTCTCTGTGTCTGCGTGGGTTTCCTCCGGGTACTCCGGTTTCCTCCCACACTCCAAAGACATGCTGGTAGGTTAATTGGATCCTGTCTAAATTGGCCCTAGTATAGGTATGAATGTGAGTTAGGGACCTTAGATTGTAAGCTCCTTGAGGGTATAGGGACTGATGTGAATGTATAATATATATATGTAAAGCGCTGCGTAAATTGATGGCGCTATATAAGTACCTGAAATAAATAAATAAATAAATAAATAAGAGTAAGAAGTTACTTGCAGGTAGGATAGTGTCTGGAATGGAAAAATCCTTAGGACTGTCATACATGCGCGAGAGCGCATCTGGTTTCACATTCTTTGATCCCGGTCGGTACGTGATGTGAAAACAAAAACGTGAGAAAAATAAAGCCCAACAAGCTTGTTGAGGTTTTAGTAGTTTGGCTGATCTTAAATATTCTAGGTTCTTATGGTCGGTGTAAATCAATACTGGGTGAACCGCGCCCTCTAACAAGTATCTCCATTTCTCTAATGCAGATTTAATGGCAAGTAATTCTCAGTCACTGACATCATAATACCTCTCAGCAGGAGAGAGTTTCCGGGAGAAGAACCCCACAGGATGCATCAAGTCCTTGTTGCCTTGCCGTTGTGAAATGACTGCTCCCACAGCTATCTCGGAGGCATCTACTTCCAAGATGTATGGTAGCGAAGGATCAGGGTGGCTGAGGATTGGAGCTGAGGTGAAAAGTCTCTCAAGTCTTTCAAAGGCATCTTTGGCCTCCGGACCCCAGTGGAAGCGCGCATTTTGCTTGGTCAGCTGTGTGATGGGAGTAATTATAGCGGAGAATCATTTAATAAATTTCCTGTAAAAGTTCTCAAAGCCAACAAAACGTTGAACCCCCTTTTTATCCAAGGGTACAGGCCAGTCAAGTATAGCAGACACTTTTTGGGGATCCATTTTGATACCTGTTGGGGAAATCTCCAACCCGAGAAACTGGATGTTCTGCTGCTCGAATTTACATTTCTCAGCCTTAGCGTACAGTCCGTGCTGACGAAGACGGAGTAAGACTCTGCAGACATGCCTCCGGTACTGGTCACGTGATTCAGAGAAAATTAAAATGTCATCTAAGTAGACAATCACAAAAATGTCCAGAAAGTCTTTGAACACATCATTAAAAGGATGCTGAAAGGTAGCGGGGGCATTGCAGAGGCAGAAGGGCATGACCAAATATTCATAGTGGCCGAATCGAGTCCGGAAAGCTGTCTTCCACTCATCCCCGGCCCGGATGTGGACCAAATTGTAGACCCCCTCAAGTCTAGTTTGGTAAAAATGACAGCAGATCTTAGTTTCTGGAAGAGTTCTGGTATCAAAGGTAGAGGATATTGGTTCTTGACCTTATGGTTGTTTAGTTCACGATAATCCACACAAGGACGAAGAGTCTGATCCTTCTTAGTGACAAAGAATATCCCAGCGCCTGCTAAGGAGGTAGAATGGCGGACAAATCCCTTTTCCAGATTCTCATTAATGTAGATCTTCAAAGCCTCCTGTTCTTTCTCAGACAAGGGAAAAATATGCCCAAATGGAATCTCGGCCCCCGGAAGAAATTCGATCGGGCAGTCATAGGGGCGATGGGGCGGAAGGGAGTCTGCCCCCCACTTGCTGAAGACATCAAGGAACTCATGGTATGGTTCCGGCACAGACTGGCACAGATTTGGTCAATGTCCAAGCACAAAAGAGTAGCTGGCGGGTCAGGAGGCTTAAGTAGGTAGTGCTTTTGGCAGTAGGGAGACTGGAACTCCACTTCCCCGGTGGCCCAATTGATACAGGGGTTGTGGGCCTGGAGCCAGGGTATGCCCAGAATCACGGGAAACAAAGGGGAGGAAATCACATCAAGAGTCAAAAGTTCCTTATGTTGAGAGAACGTGATGGCAGGCAAGGGCAAAGTCTCCTGAGTCACTTGACCCGACTTAATTCGGGAACCATTAGCCAGAAAGACGGAAAGTCCATGTGTCTTCTCCCGAAGGGGCAAGGCTTGCTGGCTGGCAAAGGTGGCATCAACAAAACAACTGCATGCTCTGGAGTCCATGATGGCGCTGATGGAGACTGTCCTTTCCCGGAGCTGCAATGAGAGAGGGAGAGCAAGGTGGGTTGTGTTGGCAGGTAAGGATGAAGGACTGGCAGGAACAAAGGAGAGGCACTTACGTGTCTTGGCAGGACAGTTGTTCACGTAGTGACCTGATCCACCCCAGTAAAGGCACAGATTCAACTGACGGCATCATGCACGTTCCTCTGGAGGCAATGTGGGTCGCATGAGTCCCAGCTGCATAGGCTCGGAAGTGTCAGGAACTGAACTGGCAGGATCCACACACGGAGCAGGAAGGTAACGAGAAGCAGGAGTCGGAGCCTTTGCAGTCATCCAGACCGGGTGGCCTTGTTGGAAGGAGCGTTCCACACGGCGTTCCCGGAGCCAGCGGCCTATTTGGGTAGCTAGGGAGATCAGGCCTTCAAGGGTATCAGAAATGCCAACACGAGCAAGCTTGTCCATTAGTCCTTCTGAGTGGCCCATGCGGAACTGATGTCTTAAGGCTGCATCATTCCATTGGGTGTCTGCGCTCCAACGTCTAAAGTCCGTAACATAGTCCTCGGCTGCTCTGCGACCTTGCTGGAGCGCAAACAAAGCAGACTCGGCCGTGGCTGTTCATTGGGGGTCTTCATAAAGCTGAGCCATGGCTTCAAAAAAGGACAATAAAGAATGAGTCTCCCTTGAGAAGTCGATGGGCCCAGGTCTGAGGTTCTCCTTGCAGCAGAGAGATCACAAATCTCACCTTTGTGGCTTCTTGAGAAAAAGTCCTGGGTTGGAGGGCAAAATACAGCTGGCAAGCATTCCGGAAAGCCCGGAACTTTGATTGGTCTCCAGAAAATCTCTCAGGGATGGGAACCCTTGGTTCCGGTGGGAGCATCACTACTGACGGTTGGGAAGAGGACGGTGCAGGTAAAGCTGAAGATGCAGGAGCCATGTTACTGGGAGTGGAGAGATGTTGAACCCATTCCTCTAGCTTAGTGTAACCTTCTTGTAGGGATTTCACGGCCTGTGTGAGGGCCGCAAAGTGTGTGCAAATCTCCTTCATGGCTGAGGCTTCTCCTGCAGGCTCGGACATGGCTGTTCGTACTGTTAGGTACCTGGTGTTGAGCCTGACTTGTTAGGAGAAGACCTCTCTTACGACTATGAGCACAGCGGGGTAGGAGTGTCTGAGCAGGTTGTAGCGGCTGACGTGAAGCAGGATACAGATTCTCCAGGAAGGTAGAACTGCAGCAGATGGCTGGGATGTCAGCAGATCAGCGACCAGAGGACCGGTGGGTGCCGGAGCAGCGGCTACAGGACCTGGGTGGATACAGCACACTCGAAGCAAGGCAGAAGAATGGTCAGACAGGCCGGATCAGAACGGGAAGGCAAGCAGGCAGGTGCTGCAGGCTGGAGCAAGGTCAGGAGGTAGGCAGGGTTAGGCAACAGGGATCAGGTAGAAGTCCAAAAGCAGAGTCAAGCAAGCCAGGATCGGGACTGGAGAGGTCAGAGTGGTCAGACAGAAGCCAGGTCGGTAATCACAGGAACAGCAGAAATCAGGAACTTGGGTACAGAGCTGCAGATGAACAGCGCTGCACAAGTGCAACCGAGTTCCTCTTAAAGGGCCACTGGCGCCAAACGGCGCTAGTGCGAATGCGTGTGCACCCGCACTCATCGTGCACCCGGGGCGCACACTGGCGCACACACATGTGCCGATGCTCGGATTGATCGGCGACGCGCGTGTGCATGCGTGCGCGTTCGTACCTCCCGTGCTGGTGGATCCCTGACAGATTTGAAGGTCTAGGTAATCGATGCTTTGTTTATTCCATCCTCCTGTAAAAGGTGATACCATAGATATTTCGATTTATTTCATCAAAGAAAACCTTCAGTTCTTCTTCTGTGCCCCTTCAGATAATAATAATGTTGTCGATGTACCGTCTGTATAAATTTAGGTTGGCTCTTCCAACACAAATGTGTTCCTCTTCCCATCAATTAAGGAATAAATTTGCTACACTGGGGGGCATTATTTGGGCCCCATGGCTACTCCTTTGGTTTGAGTATAGTACTCTCCTTTGTACCACAAGAAGTTATGGCTCATGGCCATTCCTAAACCTTCCAGAATGTAATTCATTTGGACTTGTTGTAACTTTGTTTGAGTTTGTAGTGCCCACTCGACACTACTTATGCCATCTTCCTGTATAATGTATAATGTTGGTCACTAGGATATCTTCTTCTGTTATTATAATGTTTTTCAAGTCTGAAATCTATTGTCTACTACCCTTCCCAATCTGGAAAAAAGGGAGTCTATGCCGCTTATTATGGGTCTGCCCGGTGGTTTTTCCTGATCTTTATGTATTTTGGGTACATAGTATATAATTGGTGTCTTCGCCGCTTCTGGGACCAAGTATTTCGCTTCCTTCTTGGATAAAATCTCCTTTTCTTTTCCTTTTTGGACAAAAAACTTTGGTTTCTTTTCATATTCCCCTTTAGGGTTGCCTTTCAGTTTTTTATATGTGTCTACTACATTTAGCAACTTCTTCATTTCCCTCATACAAGGGTGAAGGGGGAGGACTGGTAATTAAAAAAAACGATTATGAGTAAGAGATGAAGATACTTTGTCCCAGAAGAGGCGAAGACA
Organism: Aquarana catesbeiana; assembly: GCF_042186555.1. NCBI lineage: Eukaryota > Metazoa > Chordata > Amphibia > Anura > Ranidae > Aquarana > Aquarana catesbeiana. The sequence goes on along the minus strand of NC_133334.1, from coordinate 223,621,920 downwards.
CAAATTATCTACTATGTACCCAAAATACATAAAGATCAAGAAAAAACACCGGGTAGATCCATAATAAGTGGCATAGACTCCCTTTTTTCCAGTTTGGGAGAGTATTTAGACACCTTCTTACAACCATTAGTACCGGAAGGGAAATCTTACTTGAAGGATAGTATACATTTGATTTCAGACTTGAAAAACATTATAATAACAGAAGAAGATATCCTAGTGATGACTAATGTGAACTCTCTATATACCAACATTATACAGGAAGATGGCATAAGTAGTGTCAAGTGGGCACTACAAACTCAAAGTTACATGTCCAAATCAATTACATTCTGGAAGGTTTAAGAATGGCCATGAGCCATAACTTCTTCTGGTACAAAGGAGAGTACTATACTCAAACCAAAGCAATAGCCATGGGGGCCAAATAAGCCCCGCCTGTAGCAAATTTATTCCTTAACAGATGGAAGAGGAACAAATTTTCGGTGTTGGAAGAGCCAATCTAAAACTATACAGATGGTACATCGACAACATTATTATTATTTGGAGGGGCACAGAAGAAGAACTGAAGGTTTTCTTTGATGAAATAAATCAAAATATCTATGGTATCACCTTTACAGGAGGTTGGAATAAACAAAGCATTGATTACCTAGATCTTCAAATCTTTAAAGGGAATGGTGAACTACACACCAAAACTTTAAGAAAACTGATCGCAACGGATACAATCCAACAAACCGTTGCCACCATCCTAAACGGGTAGGAAATGTACCAAAAGGATAACTGAAGCGTATCCGTCGCAATATTAGTACCCTTCAGGACTATGACCTTCAGGCCAACACACTTATTGAAATATTTGTTGAAAAGGAGTATAAGAGAAAAAAATCTGGAAACCCTAAAAAACAAGGTCAGAACAAAAGATAGAAACACCATGATAGAACATAAAAAAGATAAGAAGAAAATCCGGTACAATGATATGGCCTTTCTTACAGGATTCAATAGGCAACATACACTAGTGGTAAAAGTTCTAAAGAAGCACTGGCCTATTTTACAGTCTGACAACATTTTAAAAAACATCCTCCCAAACAAACCTTCTTTTATCTACAGAAGAGCCTCTGCTTTATGAAATAGATTGGTTCATAACGCACTGGACCCTCCCAAACACATTAAAATATTTAAAGAGTTCAAAGGGTTTTTTAAATGCAGAAAATGCCTCCCTTGTAGAAATAGTTAAAAAAACGAACGAAAAAAGGTGTCCTTTAGGTTTATCACCACAGGAAAAGAATACAAAATTAATGAATAACATGTACTAGCACACATGTCACGTATGTCTTGGAATGCCCCTGCCACAAGCAATATGTCGGAAGAACTACCAGACCCTTATTTGTTAGAATTATGGAACATATAAATAACATAAAAACAGGCTTTTTAAAACATGGGGTGTCCAGACATTTTAAGGAATACCATAATGAAGATCCATCTGGCCGTGTTTTCTATGCCATAAATAAGATCAAGGGGCATTGGAGAGGAGAAAACAAAAAGATCAAAGTATCACGGAAGGAGACCAAATGGATCTTTATTTTGAACACTGTTCAGTCTAAAAGCTTGAATATTGATGATGACTTGAATTGTTTTCTCACCAATTTCTAGGCACCTTCCTCATTTATCCAAGTCCCTCCCCTATAATTAGTCCTTTTTTGAGATGCTGTAGGAGTATATTAATTCTTTTAATTTTTCAAATTTAAAATTTTAATTAATGAATGGTATAACCATTATCTACAAATTTCCTATCTGAATTTTTATTTGCATTGAGGTCATCTGTATATATGTGGGGTCATACAGATACATTTTTATCTCGCTAATTTTTAATTTTGATGATTGTACCAATAGTATGTTTTATATGAATATATTGATATGTGGTGTTCCGATAAACAATGAGGATCGTAAGACCAGTCCTTTTAAATTTAATATCTCGACACGTTGCGGAGTAGTATCTAGCTTTACATGTTATTGGCCGTTTGATATACTACTATCAGTGCCGCCATGTCGAAGTCCGGACTAACCAAAAATGGCCACGGTCACATGGCCACCAATCAGGATACACCTCATACTATATAAACCGGATGGTGTAGCAAGATGGCGCCGCTCCAGATGATGTCCCAGTGACGAAACGTGTAGGGGGCTAACAGCGTCATTGCAACACTTCCAGTTTCGAGCCGTGGAACACAAACTATCCCGGCTTCCTATTTTTTATATAAAGCTCTGACAGACTGAATGTGAGTAAGTCTTTGTCTGTATTAATAAACTGTTTCGTTTTTATGGTAATACACTATGGAAGTGTTTCTTTCCTGCATGTGGGAGCAATAAAGGGCCAGCTGCAAGGAGACTATTTTATGCCTTACACCGCAAACACGGAAGCAAACAGCTGAAATAGGATCAAAAGGCTTTTCCTGTGTGTTACACAGTGGCAAATACTGTGAAGACGTAATAACTCCTTGTGTGGTGAATGATTTCAGTGAGTGCATTTCTTACGGGGCATTTTTAAGAAGCACCCAATAGAGTTTTTGAAGAGCACCTGTCACTTTATTTTTACTACGTTTTTATGATATATGGACTTTCTATTGCATCATCAATTTTTTTACACTAGAGAATATTATAAGTGTTTTATGTTTGTTGTCATGCATGATTTATTATCACAGCAGTTAGTCGCTTTTAGTATTGTGTTTTTTTGCACAGTAGGAATATATATTTATTAAGGGTTGGGTGGCACACCAATCTGTATTCTAGTAGCATTGCACTAGGTTGTTGCTGTAATCACTCAGATCATTTGCATATTTTTATTTGGCTTGGTGCTTTGTATTATCTGCACAGTTATTACACTAGGAATTCACTCTTTACAAGCCAGGGGTTTAAAACACTCCACACCAGAACAGCGCCACTTCTACCCTCCTATTTTCTATGTTTTGACTACGTTTACTCTGTTTACCTTTGTTTACATTGAAGTGGCACCTTCAGGCGTTCTACGAGCATAAATTACACATCTCATTTCTCAAGCACCTATTACACTTTTGAAGGCCCTGGAGCGCCAGTACAATGGAAACGCCCACAAAATGACCCCATTTTGGAAACAAACACCCCAACGTATAATTTATGAGGTATGATGAGTCTTTTGAACATGTCATTTTTTCCAGAAGTTTTTGGAAAATGTGGAAAGAAAATGAAAATGCATTTTTTTTTTTTTTACACAAAGTTGTGCATTTATAAGATATTTCCAACACATAGCATGTACATAGCAAAAATTACACCCCAAAATACATTCTGCTACTCCTTCTGAGTATGGTGATACCACGTGTGAGACTTTTACACAGCTTGGTCACAAACAGAGGCCCAACATTGAAGTAGCACCTTCAGGCATTCTACGAGCATTATTTACACATCTCATTTCTCAACCACCTATTACAATTTTTAAGGCCCTGAAGCACCAGGACAATGGAAACGCCCACAAAATGACCCCATTTTGGAAAGCAAACACCCCAATGTAAAATCTATGAGGTATGATGAGTCTTTTAAACGTGTCATTTTTTTCCAGAAGTTATTGGAAACTGTGGAAAGAGCCACATAGTTACATAGTTAGTAAGGTTGAATAAAGACACCAGTCCATCAAGTTCAACCTGAGCGAGTGTGGGTGCGTGTCTACAATTATCCCTATTTTTATTTAAGGTACCCATATAGCGCTGTGTCAATTTTTTTTTATGCAGCGCGCCACACATATATCGCACACTCACATTTGTCCCTACCCTCAAGGAGCCCACAATCCAAGGTCCCTAACATTCATATACTAGGGCTAATTTTGGACAGAAGCCAATTAACCTACCAGCATGTCTTTGGAGTGTGGGAGGAAACCGGAGTACCCGGAGGAAACCCACACAGGCACAGGGAGAACATGCAAACTCCAGGCAGGTAGTGTCATGGTTGGGATTTGAACCAGCGACCCTTCTTACTGCTAGGCGAGAGTGCTACTCACTACACCACTGTGCTGCCCCACATGTGTGAGACTACACACACAGCCTGGCCACATACAGCCACATACAGAGGCCCAACATCCAAGTAGCACAGTCAGACGTTATAGGAGCATAAATTACACATATCATTTCCTGACAACCTATGATTTTTGAAGGCCCTTCATATTTCTAACACATAGCATGTATATATCAAGAATTACACTCCAAAATAAATTCTATTGAGGAAAGGGTAAAAAAAAAAAAAAAAAAATTTTACCTGTGGTTTTAGTAGTGTCCACAGAGGAGAATTGGTCCAGGCAGCAGTCAGGGGTGTGCTTAGCGTCAACAATAGTACCGTATTTAACACGCACAGGCGTATAACACGCACCTTAATTTTAAGAGAGAAATTTCAGGAAAAAAAAACTAAATTTTAAATAAGGAATTTTGAAGCAAAATAAGAGTCAATGCCCATCAATGCAGCCTTATCAGTGCCCATCTGCAGCCTCACCATTCCCCATCATTGCAGCCTGATCAGTGCCCATCTGCAGCCTCGCCATTGCCCATTAATGAAGCCTGATCAGTGCCCATCTGTGGCCTCACCATTGCTCATCATTGCAGCCTGATCAGTGCCCAGCTGCAGCCTCGCCATTCCCCATCATTGCAGCCTTATCAGTGCCCATCTGCAGCCTCACCATTGCCCATTAATGAAGGCTGATCAGTGCCCATCTGTGGCCTCACCATTGCTCATCATTGCAGCCTGATCAGTGGCCATCTGCAGCCTCACCATTGCTCATCATTGCAGCCTGATCAGTGCCCAGCTGCAGCCTCACCATTGCCCAATCAATGCAGCCTAATCAGTGCCCATCTGCAGTCTCGCCATTGCCCATCATTGCAGCCTAATCAGTGTCCATCTGCAGCCTTGCCCAGGCCCGGATTTACTTCCTTTGCCGCCCCAAGGCCGGGTCCTTCAATGCCGCCCCCCCCCCCACACTCACACACACACACACACACACCACCATTCTTGTCCTTTATTGATGACTGCTACAATAGATCAGTTAAAAACATATCTCCACACACGAGAACACTGAAAATAACTGGCTTTAATTGTACAGACTAAAAATACTTCAGGGTAAGCGCGCGAGGGGTAAGGATTTTTCGCAGGCAAATTTTCAAGGCAATGGCTGGTGTTAGTGCTTCAATCATCCCCGGCACCATGGTTGTTATGGTGTCAGGATGAATGAAACACATTATTTCTATCATTACATTGTAATGTAAAATGAAATAGTTCAACTCACCATAATGCAGAATCATTGGGAGCCCTGAGCGTGTCACTTGCCACTATGCCTGCCACCAGATGGGGATGTCACTTGCCACGCTGCCACCAGATGGGGATGTCACTTGCCACGCTGCCACCAGATGGGGATGTCACTTGCCACGCTGCCACCAGATGGAGATGTCACTTACCACGCTGCCACCAGATAGAGATGTCACTTGCCACGCTGCCACCAGATGGAGATGTCACTTGCCACGCTGCCACCAGATGGAGATGTCACTTGCCACGCTGCCACCAGATGGAGATGTCACTTGCCACGCTGCCACCAGATGGAGATGTCACTTGCCACGCTGCCACCAGATGGAGATGTCACTTGCCACGCTGCCTGCCACCAGATTGAGATGTCACTTGCCACGCTGCCTGCCACCAGATTGAGATGTCACTTGCCACGCTGCCACCAGATGGAGATGTCACTAGCCACGCTGCCTGCCACCAGATTGAGATGTCACTTGCCACGCTGCCACCAGATGGAGATGTCACTAGCCACGCTGCCTGCCACCAGATTGAGATGTCACTAGCCACGCTGCCACCAGATGGAGATGTCACTTGCCACACTGCCACCAGATGGAGATGTCACTAGCCACGCTACCTGCCACCAGATTGAGAGGTCACTTGCTACGCTGCCACCAGATTGAGATGTCATTAGCCACGCTGCCTGCCACCAGATGGAGATGTCACTTGCCACGCTGCCTGCCACCAGATGGAGATGTCACTTGCCACGCTGCCTGCCACCAGATTGAGATGTCACGTGCCACGCTGCCTGCCTGCCACCAGATGGAGATGTCACTTGCCACGCTGCCACCAGATGGAGATGTCACTTGCCACACTGCCACCAGATGGAGATGTCACTTGCCACGCTGCCACCAGATGGAGATGTCACTTGCCACACTATGGAGATGTCACTTGCCACACTGCCACCCTATGAAGATGTCACTTGTCACGCTGCCACCAGATGGAGGAGGGTGGAACAGCGGTGCGGGCAATGAGAGATGTCATCTCTCTCCCCCGCCGCCGCACCGCTGACATTACTCCTCGATCTTTTCAAAAATGGCGCCGGGCAGCATAATCACGCTACTGCGCATGCGCCGCCCAGCCGAGCACATACGAGCTTTCCCGAGCCCGGCCGGCTTCGGAACGGCACATGCGCAGTAGTGGGCGGCTCGCGGCCATCATTTCTAAGGGCACCGGTGCCCTTAATCGACTCAACGGGCAGCCTGAAGCTGGGGGGCGGCCGCAAAGTCACCGCAGGAGCGGCGCCGCCCCTGCACCACTGCCGCCCCGAGGCCTGGCCTCGGTGGCCTTGTGGCAAATCCAGCCCTGGCCTTGCCCATCATTGCAGCCTGATCAGTGTCCATCTGCAGCCTTGCCCATCATTGTAGCCTGATCAGTGCCCATCTGCAGCCTTGCTCCTCACTGCAGCCTGATCAGTTCCCATCTGCAGCCTTTCGCCTCACTGCAGCCTGATCAGTGCCCATTTGCAGCCTTGCCCATCACTGCACATCTGCATCCTTGCTCCTCACTGTAACCTAATCAGTGCCCATCTGCAGCCTTGCCCATCATTGCACATCTGCAGCCTTGCTCCTCACTGCAGCCTGATCAGTGTCCATCTGCAGCCTTGCCCACCATTGCAGGCTGATCATTGCCCATCTGCAGCCTTGCCCATCATTGCACATCTGCAGCCTTGCCCACCATTGCAGCCTGATCAGTGCCCATCTGCAGCCTTGCCCATCATTGCACATCTGCAGTCTTGGGCCTCACTGCAGCCTGATCAGTGTCCATCTGCAGCCTTGCCATTGCCGAAATAGACAGAGCCGGATCTCCTGTGTACTCGGCTCGGCTCGGCGTCACGCCCAGTCCCGCCCCTTGGCCCGGATCCTATGATGGACATAACGCCAGTCCAATGCCAGGACATTAATGCTAGGAGCCATCCAGGAGGCAGGACTAGGCGTGACTGCGAGCCGAGTACACAGGAGATCCAACTCTGTCTATTTCAGCGGCGCTTATCCCCTCCATGGCAGCCTATAACGGCGTATAACACACACACACGATTTTGTCCCTATTTTAAGGGGGAAAAAAAGTGCGTGTTATACGCCGATAAATATGGTAATTATCCAGGCAGCAGGCAGGGATATGGTCTATAGTCAGCACAAGGATATTATCAGCACAGCCAAAGCATTTGTCCAGGCAGAGACAGTCAGCACAGCTATAATATTGGTCTTGGTACACTGTTACCTGCAGACACTCATTATTGTACTGCTCCTCAGCCCTTCATAAACATACTGCCTCTTGTTACAGCTAATTATTTTCATAGTCCAGGTAGCAGGCAGAGGTATGGTCAATTCATGCGGCAAGCTGAGGGCCTCAGTCAGGTAAAACCTGGGCACAGGGGCATATGGATAGAGGCTTCTCTCACCCAAAACCCCGGGACCTAATCCGAAAATTACGAAACCTGGAGAAAATAAAAAAAATAGTTTTCTCCATCCGGAAAAACATTGCTGGAGCCCCTCACATATGTGAGACCCCTGTATACTATAGTATCAGGGCAACAGATCAGTCCAAGCAGTAGGCAAAAGCATAGTCGATAAAACAGGCCAAGGTCAGTTCACATGCAAGCAGTCCAAGCGGTAGGCAGAAGCGTAGTCGATAAAACAGGCCAGGGTCAGTTCACGTAGAAGGCAGTGGCATGGTTGTTCGAGGAAGGATGGAAAATGGTCAGCACAGATGATGAAAATGGGGACATGGTTAAAAATATGGGCTAATATTTTAGGGATGTGTGATAAAGTCGTAAGCATTCACAAATGCAAAGGTCTGGGGACAATGGTAGCTGGTACCTCTTGAAAATCCTCTTTTGCTGCATATGTGACATCTTTTTTGGCGTCTTTGGCCTGCTTCAGATGGTGGAATATTGTCCTGGAAGTGGCGCTCATTAAGTCTGCTAACAGCATCAGATCGAAGGTTCTCTGGGAGGGGTCTTTGTTGATAGATGAGGGAGGTGACAACTTAATTTTAGGAAGGGGTGGGGCTTTCCGTGGATTTGGTGTAGATTATGCATGCGTTATAAATGGCCAAATGGATGAGATAAATTGCTCTTTTCTTGTACCAGAAACGGGACCTCCTTATTGCCAAATAGGGCTGAACCATTTAGTCATCAAAATCCCCCCCCCCATGTAGAGATTGTAATCTCGGACACATGTTGGCTTTTCAATGGGTCCTCGTCTTCTTTGAACCTCAACTGTAGTTTCTTTTTCTTTTTCACCCCTTCGCAGTTTCTTGTTCACTTAGGCTACTTTCACACTCAGGCGCTATACAGGCATTAAATAAAAACAGAATCTGTTGCGCTTAATAAAACATATAGTAGAAGCTGCTGACACGAAAATTGCTGGATACAATTGAAGAGATATCAATAGGAATGGTGCAGCGCTAAAAAATATTAATGTAAAAATGTCCCAATAAGAACCAAAATAAATGTGGTCAAACAAAAGTCCTCTCCGTCAGGAAGAAATAATACTCTAATCAGCGAGATCCATATTGAAAGGAGACACAGAAGATTGATGAAAACACCGTCACCAACACCCAAACAAACTGACCCTTACCTACAGTGTATGGGTTATACACATGTGTAGAAAAAAGGCAGTCTTCGTAGAATAAACCAACGATCTTCTAATGGAGTAACACAAACATATTCCCCTCTGAACTAAATGGTAAAGGCTTTAGATCTCCTTTTGGTAGTTGGATATTAAACCAAGTATACTCCAGTGTGCATATGCACCTCAAGATCGTGGTACGTAGGGAAAAAAAAGAAAACGCTCATTGCGCAATCTCCATAAACAAGGATAAGATAAAAACCACTCATAGTTAGTAAGAAGGTATACAGCAGTGTGAAGCGTCCAGCGCTTCTAACCACAAAGATGGCCGCGGTGTCACCATCCCACCACGTCCTGCGTCGCCAGTCTCTATCAACGCCCAACGTTTCGTCATCAACATGCATCTTCAGGGGCAGTGCTTTCACAATGGAGCAGTGCGCTTGCGGGACGTTAAAAAAGTCCTGCAAGCAGCATCTTTGGAGCGCTCTAGGACCCGTTTATACACCGCTCCTAAAGCGCCCCTGCCTATTGAAATCAACGGGCAGCGCTGCCGAAGCGCCTCCAAAGCGCTTCGGCGGCGCTTTGTGGGCGCTATTAACCCCCTCATTGGCCGCTCACGGGGGTTAAAAGCGCCCCGCTAGCGGCTGAAAAGCACTGATAAAAGAACGGTCCCAGTGTGAAAGTGCCCTTAGAGATTGTGGGAAGCCCTTCCTGTTCTTTCTGGAGGTACCGCAGGCCAGGGTTTTAGTAAGGTATAGATGTTTGAAAAGGGGCGAGCTGGTGTAATAGTTATCTAGGAATATGTGATAACCTTTGTTCAGCAGTGGATATGCCAGGTCCCACACAATTTTTCCAGTTGCGCCCATGTAGGCCGGGCACTTGGGGCTGGAGCTGGGAGTCTCTTCCTTCATATATACAGATATACTGTGACTCTCTTGCAAAGGTTATAAAATTTTACTTCATATCTGGTCCTTTTGCTAGGAATATATTGTTTTATTCCTAGCTGGCCTGAAAAGGGTACCATAGAGTTCTGCAAATCATTGGGAAAAGAAATTTATGAGTGGGCGAATTTTACATAATTTATCATAATTTGGATGATTTCAGGGAGGGCACTGGGTGTTGTCGCTGAAATGAAGGAAGAGCATAATCATCTCAAATCAGGACCTGGGCATTACGGCAGAATAAATGGACATTTGGTGGATGGGTTTGGTGGACCAGTAGGCATGTCCTTCATTTTTTTTTTGTAAGCCCAATGTTTATGGTGAGGCCCATAAACAATTTAAACTCCTCCAACGTCAAATCTCTCCACTCAAACGGACAGGCATATGATGATTGGGGGTTGTCGGCAAAATGCTGCTGGGCATATAGATTGATCTGGTCCACAATAAATTGCAGCAAACTGTCGGGCAAAAATAGATAAAAGCAATCAATTTCTGAGAAATTTTGAGTATTGGCATGCACACCTGGCTGTGCGGTGAAAGGGGGAATACTTGCTGATCCCGAGTCGGAAGGCAGCTATGTAGGGTTGGCAAGACCACTTGAGAGGTATGTAGCGGCCCTGGCTCTTGGGGGGATGAGACACTCCAGTGCTGGTAGTTGGGGGACCTGAAAGTCCTGTGCTGGTACTTGGGCGTGATACTGCAGCGCTGGTGGCAGCGCTGGTACTGGACCTGGGCATTTGTTCCCGGGGCCTATCACTGGCGGCAGCACTGGTACTGGGCCTGGTAATTTGTTCTCTGGGTCTATTGCTGGTGGCAGCGCTGGTACTGGGCCCGGGAATTTGTTCTCTGGCCTACCGCTGGTGGCAGCGCTGGTACTGAGCCTGGGATTTTTGATGGCAGCTGCCTGGTTTCCAGAGCGCCATGCCCTTTTAGGAAGGACCCATTCAAATGCTGAATTTGATTTGAAATCAGAATTGCCATTGGAATCTTATGAGAACTCCCTGCTGCTCTCAGACATGGAGAGGATCTGGAATGCTTCCTCACTGCTATATACTTTAGGGTGACTGGCGATGGTCACTGATGGGTGACAGGACACGGTCACTGATGGCAGTCTCTGATGTGACAGGTGCACTTTATGGGCACTGATGCATCACAGGTGCACTTCCTGGGCGCTGATCGGCACTGATGTGGTGACTGTTGGGTGGCAGGAGCAATGGGGGGGGGGCAATGTGACAGGTGTTGTGCTTGGTGCAGTAGACTAAACTAGACACTGTTCGGTAACTCACTGCTCCTGGCTCTTCTCTCCTCAAATTGGAAATGGTGTGTGAGGAGGGAAGAGCCGGTAACAGCTAGTTACCGCAGTGTTTACATTTGTGATTGGCTGGTCCCGGGAACACGCAACCACCAACATGCACGCACAGCGCGATTGCGCATATGCGCCAGGTGCAAGGCGGAACTACCATCTGTGACCGCCCGTGACTTGATCACGGGCGATCATGTGGTAAACAGCCATGCCCATTGGCTGTTCCCCTCGTCAGTGACAAGCTGTGTCTCGGTGACACGCTGCCACCGACAGTGCAGGGCTGCGCGCATGCCGTTTGAATGGACTGACGTCATATGATGTTCGCCCAGAACGAGAGCCGCACTGCCCCTCCATCATTTTACAGTGGGCAGGCAGCAAGCGGTTAATTTGCAGTAATTTCCGCTCACTTCCTGTTTGGCTGTGGGACAGGAAGTGAAGGAAAATCTCCGTAATGGGACACAGATGGCGAGAAAAAAAAAAAAAAAAAAAAAATCAGACAGGAGTTATAACCTTCCCTTATTATATACAAAATGAATAAAAAAGGTTTTGCCAATAGTTCTACTTTAACGCTATTAAACTCCCACAATTTACAATTTGCAGTGGTCTTATTTCCTAATTCTTAAGGCCCCGGGGCAGTGACGGGCTACCGATAGAATTATATAAAACGTTTGGGGATATACTGTACTTTTGCCAAAACTGCTTGCCACAATACGGGCTGCAAAGGTTCAGGGGTCTCTTCCACTGTCCATGTGTGAAACCATTATAGATGTTCTCCAGAAGCCAGGGAAGGACCCTAACCAACCAGAGTCTTATGCCCCGTACACATGGTCAGATTTTCCGACAAAAAATGTTCGATGGGAGGTTTTTGTCGGAAATTCCGACCGTCTGTAGGCTCTATCGGACATTTTCCATAGGAATTTCCGTCGCACAAAATTTGAGATCTGGATCTCAAATTTTCTGACAACAAAATCAGTTCACATAAATTCCGATTGTGTGTACACAATTTCGACACACAAAGTACCACATGCTCAGAATAAATTACGAGACGGAATTGCTCGGTCTGGTAAAACTAGCGTTCGTAATGGAGATAGCACATCCGTCACGCTGCAATTTTTTAAATGGTTTAATGCAGCGCATTCTCTTCTTCTTTATAATGCTAGAATAATGAAGTTGTTTTGCTGCTCATATTCACACAGAGTTCTCACAAACTGATTTCTTTATTATTTCTCGTGATCTCCTGAATAATATTATTTATTTTTCTCATCAGATCTCCATAATACCTGGAGTATGCTGTCCAGTTCTGGGCACCAGTCCTCAGGAAGGATGTACTGGAAATGGAGCGAGTACAAAGAAGGGCAACAAAGCTAATAAAGGGTCTGGAGGATCTTAGTTATGAGGAAAGGTTGTGAGCACTGAACGTATTCTCTCTGGAGAAGAGACGCTTGAGAGGGGATATGATTTCAATTTACAAATACTGTACTGGTGACCCCACAATAGGGATAAAATTTTTTCGCAGAAGAGAGTTTAATAAGACTCGGGGCCACTCGTTACAATTGGAAGAAAAGAGGTTTAACCTTAAACTACGTAGAGGGTTCTTTACTGTAAGAGCGGTAAGGATGTGGAATTCCCTTCCACAGGCGGTGGTCTCAGCGGGGAGCATTGATAGCTTCAAGAAACGATTAGATAAGCACCTGAACGACCGCAACATACAGGGATATGTAAGGTAATACTGACACATAATCACACACATAGGTTGGACTTGATGGACTTGTGTCTTTTTTCAACCTCACCTACTATGTAACTATGTAACTATGTATAATAATGTTTCTAATTTTTGATATATACATACACATATACACACATACATATATATACATATATACATACACACAGTGCCTTGCAAAAGTATTCACCCCCTTGGCATTTTTCGTCTTTTGTTGCCTCCCAACCTGGAATTAACATGGATTGAGGATGTGCATCATTTAATTTACAGAACATGCCCCCAGCTTTGAAGATGTTTTTTATTTTTCTTTATTGTGAAGCAAAAAACAAGTAGGACAAAATAAGAGAAAAAGTCAATGTGCATAACTATTCACCCCCCTAAAGTCAGTACTTTGTAGAGCCACCTTTTGCGGCTATCACAGCTCCAAGTCGCTTCGGATAAGTCTCTATGAGCTTGCCACATCTTATCAATGGAATTTTTGCCCATTCCTCTTTGCAAAACTGCTCCAGCTCCTTCAAGTTAGATGGTTTGCGCCTGTGAACAGCAATCTTTAGGTCTGACCACAGATTTTCTATTGGATTGAGGTCTGGGCTTTGACTAGGCCATTCTAACACATTTACATGTTTTCTCTTAAACCACTGCTTTACCATATTGCTTTAGCAGTATGTTTGGGTTCATTATCCTGCTGGAAGGTGAACCTCCGTCCTAGCCTCAAATCACACACAGAGTGGTACAGGTTTTGCACAAGAATATCCCTGTATTTAGCACCATCCATCTTTCCCTCAACTCTGACCAGTTTCCCAGTCCCGCCTGCTGAAAAACAACCCCACAGCAGGATGCTGCCACCACCATGTTTCACTGTGGGGATGGTGTTCTTTCGGTAATGTGATGTGTTGGGTTTGCGCCAGATATAGCATTTTCTTAAATGGCCAAAAAGTTCAATTTTAGTCTTATCAGACCAGAGCACCTTCCTCCATACATTTTGAGAGTCTCCCACATGCCTTTTCGCAAACTCAAAACGTGACATTTTTTTTCTTGCTGAAAGTAATGGCTTTCTTCTGGCCACTCTGCCATAAAGCCCAACTGTATGGCTTATTGTCGTCCTATGTACAGATACTCCAGTCTCTGCTGTGGAAATCTGCAGCTCCTCCAGGGTTACCTTAGGTCGCTTTGCTGCCTCTCTGATCAATGCCCTCCTTGCCCGGTCCATGAGTTTTGGTGTGCGGCCGTCTCTTGGCAGGTTTGCTGTTGTGCCATGTTCTTTCCATTTGGTTATGATAGATTTGATGGTGCTCCTAGGGATCATCAAAGATTTGTATATTTTTTTATAACCTAACCCTGACTTTGTCCAACATTGTCCCTTACTTGTTTGGAGAGTTCCTTAGTCTTCATGGCAGTGTTTGGTTAGTGGTGCCTCTTGCTTAGGTGTTTCAGCCTCTGGGGACTTTAAAAAGGTGTGTATATGTAATGACAGATCATTTGACACTTAGATTTCACACAGGTGGACATTATTTCACTAATTATGTGACTTCTGAAGGTAATTGGTTGCACCAGAGCTTTTTATGGGCTTCATAACAAAGGGGGCGAATACATACGCACATGCCAATTTTTTTTTTTTTTTCTGAAAAATAGTTTTATGTATATAAATTTTCTAATTTTACTTCAGCAACTTAGACTGTGGTGTTCTGATCCATCACATATAATTCAGATTAAAAAAACATTGAGCTAAAGGCTGTAATGTGACAAAATAGGTAAAAAGCCAAGGGGGGTGAATACTTTTGCAAGGCAATATACACATTATATATTTATTTATATATTACACACACACACACACACACATAAATATAAATATATATATATATATATATATATATATATTTATTTATTTATTTTTTTATCAAGATCTCCTATTTTTTAGTTTTTTATAGTGACCTCCATAATATTTTTTTTTCATTTTGTGTGTCAAGTTAACACAACACCCTTATTATCTTGTATTTTTTAATCTCAAGGAGGTTGTTTGGTGTTGGTGTCCCTTGTTAATTTGACCTTGTATTTTGAAAATGTACCTGCCTACTCACAAACAAACTGTCCTTTTTTGAAGTAAAACACATAGGGAAGTATTTCAGAAAAAAATAGCCATTTATTCTGGGTCATAACAAAAAAAAGAGGAAGGCAACGCTGGAGAAAATTTTGAAGTTGGCGAAGCCTTTGTACCCCAGGGCACACATCAACTATTTGCCAGCCAAAATTGGTGGCCTGAGGAGTCCATATACAGTAATAGTGAGCACAATCTGGTCCAGGACTCCAAGAGATCAGGAACAGCAGCAGATGACATCTATGTCCCCAGGCTGTGGTCATACAACAGCCTGCATCTTTTGCCAGACCAGACTGACGCCAGGTCATCACTTTTTTGTCTTCCTTACATGCTTCCTTCCAGGCTGTGGCTGTGGTGTTGGAGGTGTGGCAGGAGGTGGAGGAGGAGGATGGTCGAACTCACACAGGTGGGTTTTTGTTGTGAGTTGGCCCCTCAACCCCTTACTTTGGGTGATCACCATAAGTTCCTCACACAAGAGGCGTTGGCCCTCCTCCATTTGCTGCATTTTGTATGCATTTATGCATGCAAAGGCATCTTGGAGAGTGGGGTTGGCTTTGAGGGCCTCATTAGCCTCCCTAATCAGCCTGAGTGCTGCCTCCTCCATGTTACTCCCCTTCCTGGCCCTTTTGTTTGGAAGGCGGAGGGGAGGGACCTGGAATTCTGTGAGGCTTCTACTGGGCATGGCCACATCCTGGCTGCCACTTACCCCCGCCACCTCCTGGCTGCCACATTCCCCAGCCTCCTCCTGGTTGCCACTTTCCACAGCCTCCTCCTGGCTGAGGCTTTCCTGTGTCTGAAAATGGGACATAGTTTTAGTTTATTGCTCATCAATCATACACAATTTTCTGCTCATGACTGTTGCAAATAGAATTTTAAGAAATAGAAAAGACTATCATTCGGACCCCAGCATTTTTAATTCTTGTCCCTTACATTTTTGGCCACTAATGTCTATTGATATATAAAACACTTTATTAAATCAGCAATTATTGATCAATAATAACATCTATTTCACATAATTTATTTTACGACAAGAAATATGTTGAACAATGGTATACCTGGCTCAAGCTGGGCTCCTCCACTTCTTCCTGGCTGGAAGGCCCAGGGTGGGCGTTGGAAGCCTCAGCTGGGGTGTAAGGAAGCGTGGAAGGTAGGGTTGAGAGGGATTCCTGACTTCAGTCTGGTCTGCCAGAAAATGAAGTCTCTCATAGTACCACAGCCTGGGTACATAAATGTCATCTGATGCTGCTCCTGATCTCATGGATTTCTGGACCTTAGTATGCTCACGATTATATGTGCTCCTTAGGTGACCAATATTTTTTTTTAAATAGATGATGTCTGCCGTGGGGACCTGCAGCTTCACCAACTCCAGCAGTTTCTCCATCGCTGCATGCCTCTTTATTTTGTTATTATAATGTGGGTGTTTGACCTGCCACAGACAGGGCAGCTCTCTGTATTTATCTATGAATATTGGGAGGAAACTGTGGTCTTTGCACCCATCCATTTTCTCTGCAAGACACAACACAAGACAAACCCCAATGTCAAGCGAAACTCTCCTAATCTTGACCTAATATAGGCCTAAATCTATAAGCAGTATAGGCTACTGATGCACCAACTTAAAATTGTACCTTCGTTATAACGATCGCCGCTTCCGCTACTCCGTCCTCCGCTCACAGATCATACGTACAGCGGACGCTTGTTACGCTTTATATACACTGCGCATGCGTGAAACTCTGGCCGCCCCTGACGTTCTTTCTAGTCTATTCCCCGCCCCTTGTCTTTCAGTGCAGTGGGTAGAGAACATGGCGGAGACACAGCAGGTGCTTGCAGAGGAGAGCAGCAATCCCGGAGTAGATTTAAGGCCTCAAATATGTCCTTTGAAGAGATGGTGGACATCTTGAAGAGGGCCAACTATGATGGAAAGTATGGACCGTACCTAAACCCAAATGTGAGAAAGGCTAAGATCATGACTAAAGTTGTTAAAAGTCTGCACAGGAATTTTGGGGTACAATGATCCAAGGATCATTTGAGGAAACGCTGGTCAGACCTCAAATTGAGGGAGCAGGATCAGTACAGAAGAATCAAGAGAGTTCTTCAAAAAAGTAAGTAGTTGTCATGTGTTCCTATTATTATTACTTGCATGCTGCTTCATGTGTTTTTCTTTACTGTTGTACAGTTTAAAATGGCAACTTTCATGTTCATGGGCTCAGTAATTAGTCATAGGAAACATCGTTCATTCGCCCACTTATAAGATGTTTTTGGTAGGTGCAGGTTAACTACATCTGTTCATGCCTATTTGTATTAAAAGAAGTTTGTTGTCTAGATGGGTTTGTAACTAGAATGAAATGGAAACTTGATTCAGTGTAAGGAGAGCAACACTCAGCAGCTGTTTACACATCTGGACTCAGGAGCACTAGTGTGGGACACCAGAACAAACTTTTTAGGGTGTCCCACACAGGTGCTCCAGTGGATACTAGGGGTGTCTCCATGTGTGAAAATTGTACAAAAAAGGTAAGTATTCCAGCTTTAGAAAGGAAATAAAAATTTCTTCAGCTTGGAACTCTGCCAAAACAGACAACTGTACGACACTTCCAAGCAATGTTTCATATTACTATTTCTGGCCTCAAATATATGTGTGCTAAGTATACCTTTTTTTTTTATTCACATAGGGGAGAAAAGACTGGGGACATCTGAGGACACCAGGGGCCCACAACCTCCTAAAGAAGGGGAAATTCCAAAACCACAAGCAGAGGATGAGGAGGGAGGGGTTTCTGAAGTGGCCGAAATAGTCACAACAGGTGAGTGTCTGAGACCACAGCTTCAGGTAATAGATGTATGCCTGCATATTTATAATACATGGTGTGTTTTTTTTAATTTAGGTGATGTGAATGTTGTGGAAGAAGAATCTCATTTCACAAGTGAAAGTGCCCAGATCGTCATCGGGGAGATAATGGGGTGCAATCGTGATTTAGAAAATATAAAGGAAAACATCAATGATGTTCAACAAAAAATGAAGGACATTATTGATGTTTTAGACAGAATCTAAAACACACAAAAATGGTACCGTTTTATCGTCTTTTTGATTTTAAAAACAAGTTTTAATGTATTTTAAAAGCCAAATTTTGAAGATGCACACGGTGTGTCAACAAGTGCTATCTGCCATCACGGGATATCAATGTACATGTTTTGTGGGTGCAACCCCTTCCTCGCAACTCAAGTAGGTGAGAGGAAAGGGTTGCACCCCCAAAACACGTCCATTGATCCCCCATGATGGGAGCTAGCACATGTTGACATTAGGCATAGGATCAGGAGGGAAATTCCCAGTTTCAATCACAATTTTTGTGCATCTTCAAAATTTGGCTTTTACAGGGGTGACATCACCCCATCTGATGTAGGCAATATCAACACAGTTTGGACATACTAAGTGTCTGATATTGCCTTCACTTTATCAAAGTTGAACTTTGTAAGTTCCTGAGTTGTGTATGTTATAGTTCGAAACATGCCTGTTTAACCAAAAAAAAGGATATTTCTAATGTGAAAAAAAAAATGTTATACACCAAAGATATTGGTTTGTTCAAAACCCTTTTCTAACGCACATGTGAATGTGCTTTGAGTAAAATGTTTTCTACTCAACAATGTGTGGCTTCTTCTTTCAATGCTCAATAGCATTTTTTGTAGTAAGTTGGTATTTACAGTGACATTGGGGGTTATTTACTAAAGGCAAATCCACTTTGCACTACAAGTGCAGTTTCAAGTGTACTTTTGCAGTGCACTTGGAGTGCCAAGTGGAATTTCCTTTAGTAAATAACTCCCACAGTGCTTTATAATTTGCCACAATCACGCCATTTTCGCGACTCCACAAATTTCAAGCATGGTGCTAAAAATGATGAAGATTTTTTATCAGTAATGCAATACATACATTAACAACAAAAAAAAGGTGTGTGTGTGTGTGTGTGTGTGTGTGTGTAGCAGACCCACAACATAATAGTTAGCTGAAGTAGAGATTGTCCCCTCATGTATCAAAAAAATTAAGTTTGCACTATTGAACAAAAAGGCAAAAAAGAAAAGGCCATTGGATAACCTAGGAGCCAGCTAAAAGAAACACAAGCAGTAAATCAAAGTAAATATTATTTAGGTCTAAATAAAAAAGGCATAGTTAGACTTACCTGTGACGGTATTTCTAAGAGCCTTTCAGGATAACATTGGAGAGAGCGTAGCTCCGCCTTCTTCACAGAAAACACATGCAGCCTTTAAATCCCTCCTCTTCCACCATGGACTCAGTTATTGTGGTCTCTGACAACTGGAAAACAAAGCACAGAAAACCACCAAACAACCATGATAGACACTTAAAACCACTTCTAAGATAAATAAAGGGAGGGAAGTAACGGTTGTCCTGAAATGCTCTTAGAAATGCTGTCACCGGCAAGTCTAACTATGCCTTTCTCAAATCGCCTTTCAGGACAACCTTGGAGAGGATAATCGAGAAACTTACCCTAAGGTGGGAGTACTGCCTGCAGTACCTTCCTGCCAAAGGCTTGATCTGCGGCGGACAGTAACTTCACCCGAGAGTGTCGGAAAAAAGTTGAATAACTAGACCAAGTAGCATCCTTACATATTTGTTCAGGCGTAGCACCAGCCCTTTCAGCCCAGGAAACTGCCGTAGATCTTGTGGAACGAGCAGCAATACCTGAAGGGGGTATTTCTCCTTTTGCTTTATAGGCCTCTGTGATTGCCGATCTAAGCCATCTGCCTAATGTACTTTTGGAAGCTTTCCTCCCTTGTGTAAGCCTGAGAAAACCACAAAGAGAGCATTTGATTTTCTGAATTCTTTGGTTACTGTAAGAAAGTGTAACAAACATCTCCTCACGTCCAGAGTATGAAAAACTTCTTCTCCTGGAGTGGTTGGATTTGGATAGAAAGTGGGCAGGATTATTTCTTGTGATCAATGAAAGGTAGCAGAAACCTTAGGAAGAAACGCTGGGTCAGTTTGAAGGACCACTCTGTCTGCAAAGACTTTCAGAAAAGGTTCTGTAACTGCCAGAGCTTGGAGCTCACTGATTCTTCTTGCAGAGGTGATGGCCACCAAAAAAAATTGTCTTGAGAACCAAATTCTGCAAGGATGCTTCTTGTAAGGGTTCAAACAGAGCTCCCGAGAGACCCTGCAAAACAATAGACAAATCCCAACTGGGGAAATCTTTAAGGGCTACTGGCCTATTTTGTGCGAGTGCCCTGAAAAGTCTTGAAATTAAAACCTCTTTGGATAAAGTTCTTTCAAAATAAAATGGAAAGAGCCACCACCTGAGTCTTCAGGGTGCTGACTGCCAGTCCCTTCTCCATTCCCTCATGGAGAAATTCAAGAAACGGATACTGAACTCTTAACCTGGAGGTCTTTGGAAGCACACCAGGAGTTACATTTTTTCCAGACCTTCAAGTATATGGCCTGAGTGACTTCTTTCCTACTTGAAAGAAGGATCTTTACTACTTTATCAGATAATCCTTTTGCCTTCAAAAGGCCTTCTTCAGAAACCAAGCTGTTATTGGAGATGGATGGTTCACTGATCCTTGTGATAGAAGATCCTTTCTGGAGAAGAATTTGCTTACTTTTGAGTTTTGTTGGTTGGCAAACAGATCTATTTGAGGCTGCCCCCAAGCTTTTGAGATCATCAGGAAGACTTCTTGATTTAAGCTCCATTCCGCTTCCACTAGCTTCCGTCTGCTTAGAAGATCTGCAAGCAGATTCTGAGAATCTTTCAGGTCGACTGCTGATAATGAGGCCACATTCTGTTCCGCCCAGGTCAATAATTGACTGACCAACTCTAGGAGCCTTTTGCTCCAGGTTCCCCCTTGTTTCATTATTTACACTACTGCAGTTGTGTTGCCTGACAGTACCTGAACATGATGGCCCTTCACTACATGTTGAAAGGCTAGGAGACCCAGCAAAATTGCCTTTAGTTCCCGCCAATTTGAGGAATTTTGGGCTTCCAACTTGGACCAGACCCACTGAGAAGTCTGACCGTCCAAGTGGGCTCCCCAGCCCCAGGAACTCGCCTCCATCGTTAGACGCTTGTCCATAGGAAAGACCCAAGAAAGGCCTTTTGTCAGATTGGATGGGTTTTTTCCACCACCAGAGAGCCCTCTTTACTTTTGGGGAAATTTTTATCCGTTTTTCTAGTGGTTCCTGGTAGGACCAACTGCGTAGTATATTTAACTGGAGGGGCCTGGAGTACAATCTGGCCCATTGAATGGCAGGAATCGAAGCCATAAAAAGACCCAATACTGCCATAACTGACCTGGCTGACACTGACAGGTTGTTCTGAATTTGTTTCACTGCTACTTCGATCTCGTCCCTTTTTTCCTGCGGAAGAAAAACTTTTTGAAGCACCGAATTTATGATATACCCCAGGAACTTTATCTCCTGTGAGGGTTCCAGATTTGATTTTTCTAAATTCAGGAGCCACCCTAAATTCTTGGGGTGAGTCTGAGATGCCTGGAGATTCAATAAGACTTGTTCTTTGGAGTCTGCGAAAAACAGGTAGTCCAGATAAGGAACGACTGAAATCCCTCTCAACTTCAGAGGTTCCAGAGCTTCCGCCATTATTTTTGTGAAGATCCTGGGGGAGGATGAAAGTCCGAATGGTAATAGGTTACGGGGTGGGCTGGGCGTTCCGGACGTCGCAAAATATTACCAAGCAGCCAAAATTTCCCAACTCTCCATGCTCCACGCCACTTCTGACATGCCCTTATGGGTTCTCCTGGAGGTTCCCAATTGCGCGCCCGTCCCTATCTCGGCCCTATTGTGGCTACCCCCTAAAATGCGACCGCCTTCTGTCAGCCCCCTCATGATACACAGTCTGAAATTATGGGACTCGATACGATACTCTGGCAGGCTTATGTCCCCATTCTTACCGCTGCTTCCCCTCTTGAATAACCCTATGTTCCCACCTGGCCTAGAACAACCCCACATCTTCTCATGGTGGCCCACTCATGGGTTTTCCCTGGTTCGCCACTTTCTTCATACCCGCGCCTTTCCCACGTGGTCCTCGTTTCGAGAGACCCATGAAGCTCCACCTGCCAAACTCTTCCGTTATATCCAACTGCGACACTGGATAACTTCCCTTCGGCGCCTGGGCTCCTTTCCGTATCAAATAACTGCCTTTGAGCGCTCCTGCCAAAATTGCCCAGGCGCTCGTGGCACCATTTCCATGATATACTCCTTACTAACTGCTGGCAACAATTCCACTACCCTTTCCTATGTGCTTAAATGGGAACGCGTCCTGAGCCCCATAGATCTAGCAGACTGGAGTAAAGCCTGGTCCAGCATAGCAAAATGCTCCTTTAACACTGCCACGTTGGAGGCGGCCTATAAGGTCCTCCTGCGCTGGTATTGGGTCCCAGCCAATATCGCCAAATCAAACCCATCATGCAATGACAGATGCTTTAGAGGTTGTGGTCAACGAGGAGATGAATAACACACGTGGTGGTCCTGCCCCCCGTCTTGTAGGCTTCTGGTCAAGGGTCTTTGGTCTACTTTCCTCCCTATTTCATGCTCCCTTCCGCAAAGACCCCAAATTTGCTTTACTCCATTGCCTGCTCCCGGGCCTCTTCTCTCACCAACAAAAACTAGCTACATACTTATTTATTGCCGCCAAATGAACAATAGTGAGGGCTTTGGAAAAACCCTCTGTCTCATTCGCAGAGGTGAAGAATTCCTTGACGACCCTCATGATCCACGAAAAAATGTCCAGCGTCCTCCACGATTCCCATGCAAAATTTCTTAAGGTATGGGCCCCGTGGTGGTCCTACACACTCCCTAACCTAAATCCGACTAGTCTAAGTCTGTAAATTCAACTTGCACTAGCCTCCAGCCTGGGGGACCCCTTTTTCCCCCCTCCCATTTCCTCTCTTTCTAGGCCTCTCGCCCGCCGCTCAGTTCTACTCTTATATCCCTTCCTCCTTCCCCCTCCGTTGTTGTACATGTGTTCTTCCCCCCCCCCCCCCTTTTTTTTTCTCTCTCTCTCTTCTTTCCTCTCTTCTCGTGTTTGTTTGTCTCCCCCTACCTGGTTTTGCGGACAACTCCGCTCACCCTTGTCTGCCTTAGCCCCTGGGCCTTATGGCTTGGGCATAACGCACTGACCACCGGCCCTGGCTGACAGGTCAATGTCAGTTGATAAAATGCACTCAAAAAATGTTCATTATGTGCTTTCATGTAAACCTTCCTATGTTTTTGTACATATCCCCTGCGTGGGAACTCGTTATAAGGGTTTTTCCCTTTCTCATATTTCAATAAAAAACATTGTACCAGAAAGTCCGAATGGTAGAGCTCTGAATTGGAGGTGTCATACTGAGTTCCTCAGATCCACTGCCAGGCATAGAAACTGTTGAGAAGTCTGATTTATCGGAACATGAAGATAAGCATCTCTTAGATCCAGGGATCCCATGAAACGGTCTGGAGTCAGCAACTTTGTAATTGAAAAGATTGTGTCCATCCTGAAATGTTTGTACCGTATTGATTTGTTCAAGATTTTTAAGTACAGGATCAAGCGGTACTTCCCTTAAGGCTTCTTTACCAGGAATATATGAGAGTAGAAGCCCCTGCCCTCCTGATTTTTTGGGACCTGGACGATTACTTCTTGCTGAATCAGATCCTGCAGTAGGCTCATCATTGCAGAAGCTTTTTCCCAATCTTTTGGTAGGGCTGTAACATAAAATCTTGGAGATGTCATGTTCCACTGTAGGTGAAAAGCTGACAATCTTTCTCCTACTGGGATGAGATTGTCACTTACTTTTGGAAGGCTGGTCTGGGGGGGATCTGAAAATAACTCCTCCTCTTCCCTTACCCCTTTGGGAGACCCAACGGCTCTTACGGTCCTACTCCTTACTTTTATGGGGCTGTTGAACAGCATGAAAATTCTTTTTAATCGGCTGTTTCTTTTTGGCAGGGAAAGCCTTTTTCTTGTTGGCTGTCCTATCTAAGACTGTTTCAAGGTCTGGGCCAAAAAGGAAATCACCTGAAAAAGGCAAACTGCACAGCTTAACCTTGGAAGCTGTGTCACCAGACCAGGTCTTCAGCCAGACCGCACGCCTTTCTGAGTTCACCAGAGCTGATGACCTTGCCGCCAACTTGACTGACTCAGCTGATGCATCAGCCATATACTTAACAGCTTTTAGTATTA
This sequence comes from Aquarana catesbeiana, assembly GCF_042186555.1. Lineage (NCBI taxonomy): Eukaryota > Metazoa > Chordata > Amphibia > Anura > Ranidae > Aquarana > Aquarana catesbeiana. The sequence continues at coordinate 223,597,782 of NC_133334.1, read as the reverse complement.
AGGGAAAAGACTCTAACAAATCTTTACATGGTGTGCCTGCTTCAACATGGCTTCTCAGCTTCTTCACCCAGCATTCCAGGTTCCTTGCCACAAGCGTGGAAGCCATAGCAGGTTTGAAACTGACTGATGTAGCATCCCAAGCTTTTTTAAGAAGGGAGTCTGCCTTCTTGTCCATCGTCCTTTAGCACCCCCATGTCCTTAAACGCAAGGTCTGTGCGTCTAGAAACATTCGAGAAAGCAGCATCCACCCGTGGTTTCTTTTTCCAAACTTCAGAGTCTTTATCTTCAAATGGAAACCTTCTCCTAAGGGTCTTGGAGAAAAAAGGGGCCCTCTCGGGGTCCTTCCATTCTTTCTTGACCGACTCTGATAGGACCCTGTGTTTAGTTTCATCCAGACCCTGGTACATTTTGTCGTGAACTGACAATTGTACCTTTTTTTCCTGAATTTCAAGAGTAGTGTAGATTGCTCTTAAGAGGTCATCCACTTCCTCTAGGGATAGCTTGTACCGAGAGGTTCTGATATCCTCTTCCTCCTCATCTGAGTTCCTGAGTGAGAGAAGAGTACTTCCCCCTTCGTCACCTGAGTCCTCAGTCTCCACTGGCCTAGATGAGGATGCTTTTGGACTAGGTGGTGGATTCTGGGACTCAACCTGAGCTGCTGGGTTCTGTACCAATATGTACCTGACAGAACTCAGCGAGTTCGTAAGTTCCTTTACAGAGGAGAATAAGTCCTTGTATTGCTGGGACGTTTCTTCCTCCACCAGATCTTTAATACAAGATCTGCACATCGCCTTCTGCCATGAATCTCTCAGGGGGTTCTTGCAAGAAGGACATTTCCTTTGACTTGGTGGGTTTGCATGTTTAGTTTTTGCTAACGCTTTTTCCTGTAACAAGAAACAGTTTTAATTAAACCTTGTGTCCCTGTAACGACACCCCGAGTATGAAAGGGGTTAAAGTCGTTTAGGACATTCCATACCCAAACACAAAGGCAGCTAATGAACACTTCCATCAGCCGAACAAGGAACCCATACAAATAATTCTCCCCCAAATATGAGACAAGGCTCTGTCTTAAGGTTCAAGCAGGAATGATTCTTTATGCAAACACATGTTATACAGATCCCACTTCAAAACACTTCCCCCCACCCTTGGAAAACAGGGTGGGTTAAACTGTCCAATGACAATGGACAGACAGGTCAGGTGTGTATAACTTCTGATCAGTCTTAGCAGGGGGGCTGCTGGAGGAATCCCCCCTCCCTCCATAGAGATAAACCTCCCATAATATCCAGAGCAGACAGACACAATAGAACATTGGAATACAGCCACACCCTAACCGATCACAGCAAAGTGTCCACAACAAAATGAGACAATATACAATATATACATGTATACAAGATTGAGTCCGATTAGTACAGATCAGACTGGATTTCTCATTCACCTCGCAAAGAGTATTGTTCTCTTAAAATCCAGGGCCCATAATCAGAAGGCAAGAGGCTTGCATTCAGTCCTCTCCAAAAGCCTCTGTCCCGGCTAGGTCTGTCACAGTCCCTTACCACAAACACTAGTACATAGCAAAACCACCACCAAGCCAGGAAAAAGAAAGAAACCCAAGCAGTGTAAATAGTGAGGTACCCAGTCCATGTTGTGGGGTCCGAGAGAAGTAACTTCTGACCATGAAGCTATAGGCTTCCCCCAGGGAGGAAAACAGACAAAACCAACAAAGCCCATAAGGATCAGAAAAAAGTCACCACTGTACCTCTCTTACCTGGGCTTGACTGGTGCTAGGGGCTCCTGCATCCGCCGCTGCTGCCTTGCTTTCATCCATCTTGCAGAGAAAGGGTAGCAAAAATGACAAACCACAAGTTTTTAAATTTTCCCGGTCCTCGCATCATCAGCGAGGGCCGGAAGCGGAAGCGCCGGTCTGTAGACCCGCCCTCTGGTCCTTTCGTTCCAGGCGCTTGGAACCACTAGCGCCGAGCCCAGCCAGGAAGCTGCATCACTGGATGCCCTCCCCAGCCGGGATCCGGAACCGAGATGTGGGACACGCCGCTGACCGGCAGCGGCCCCCGCCCGTCCACCAGAACCATCTCTTAGGACCTAAAACAGCAGACTCCGGGCACCAGACACCGCACCTGCTGAGGGTCCTAACTCCCCTGAGATGGAGAGACCGAAGGCTTCGGAACACCCCCGCACCTCTGGAGGGGTGCTGGGATGGTCACTAAACTAAAAACAAAAAAGGTAAGCCTAACCCTCTTCCAACCTTGGAGAGAGCGCAGCTCCCTGGTTCCAGGCACATGCTTCCACCATGGCGGAGGAAACACAATAACTGAGGCCATGGTGGAAGAGGAGGGATTTAAGGGCTGCATGTGTTTCCTGTGAAGAAGGCGGAGCTACGCTCTCTCCAAGGTTGTCCTGAAAGGCTATTTGAGAAATGTATTTTTAACAGGTTTGTTAAGCATTTTGTGGCATATCAATGGCCCCCCTGCCCGCAAAGTACTCTAGATACTTTTCACAGACTTCACGGGCGCTTTGGGGGGGCAAGCCAGGATGGCCAGCTTTAAGAGCCGTCAGGGTTGTATCCGGTAATAAGCCGGCCTCAGTCCCAACTGAAGCCACGTAGTTCAAAGCATTTTTTCGTAAAAAGTTATGCAATATGAAGCATGCCATAACTACATAATTGAGTTTATATTCCGCCATGTTGATCGCTGTGAGGAATAGGCGGAACCGGCTGGCCATTATTCCAAAGGCATTTTCCACCACTCTTTTGGCTCTGGCCAGCCGGTAGTTAAAAATCCTCTGCTCCGGGATGAGGGTCCTCATGGGGAACGCCCGCATCAGGTGTTCACCCAGACCAAATGCTTCATCAGCGACAAAGACGAACGGGAGTCCTTCTACGTTCTGTTCAGGAGGTGGCAATCCCAAGCCACCATTCTGGAGCCGTCTGTAAAATTAGGTCTAGGCGATGACTCCACCATCCGACATCCGGCCATTCTTCCCCACGTCCACATACAGGAACTCATATGTCACCGACACCACCGCCAACATCACAATACTATTAAACTCCTTAAATTGTCATTTTGCACATAAACATTGCAAGCAGATTAAACACAAACATTCTTGGACAAAATCAGTATTAACGTTTATTTTAAGGAGTATTTAAAGACAAAAAGATAAGGTCCACTTATCAGATTCCTCACCCCCTCTGATGGCCCATTGTAAAAATTTTTGGGGGGGAGATGTTTTGGACAGGTAACCCTCTCCACTTCATTGAGAGCTGAATGCATACATAACAATGTGTGTTACTTTGGCCAGGCTCTTCTTACTTACACTATTGGCAGCCCACTGGATAGGTAAGAAGTGTCATAATACAAAAATATGAATACACACTGTACAAATTGAAGCACTTTTTTACATTCTGCAATTATCTATCGAGATAATAGGAGAACAAAACTTTAAACCGTACCATTTGAAAGTATTCTGGCAGGCCCTTGCACTACATGCTTTGGTGAATTCATCCATAAATATGACCACAAAAGAGGTAGGTATAGTGTGTATGGGTTTGGCAAAGTCAGTAGATAGAGGATTGGTATCGGTTGACTTAGCAGTTGGGGGGAGGGAGGGTTCAAAATTATTTTGGAACCCCCCAAAAAAAGCCTTTTGCACTCTGCATGAATTTTAAAGACACAAATAACATTTGTACCCATTTTAGGGGGTGTTTAGGCTAAAGCACTACTATGAAGCTGACAAAATACATTGTTAAGTGACTAGGCTAGGTGTGTATGGGCCCAGGATAGCATGCTGAGGTTAGTGAAGGCAAATATGCATGAAGGACAAAAAAGAAGTTTAAAAGCTTCCGCATGCATGAGGACAAAGGGGACATTCATAGCATATTACAACCATGGTAATTAGGGAATGATGAAAAAAAATACAATACATTAGCAAACATGAAATACATAGAATGTGATGTTAAAGGAGAAAACTTACCCTAATATAATCCTGCAGGACCTGAATGATGGCAGAACAGGTCTCTGGAATAATAATCCCCAGAGCCTGGGGGGAGATGCCTGTCGAGAACTTGATGTCCTGGAGACTTCTCCCCGTCGCCAAGTACCGCAATGTGGCGACTAGCCTGTGCTCGGGAGTGATGGCTTGCCGCATGCAGGTGTCCTGCCTGCTAATACAAGGGGACAGCAAAGCCAGCAAAGGTGAAAAACGGGGTCCGTCAGGATTATTCTCACCGATCTCCCGCAACAAAGGCATATGAGAGAATTGGTCACGCTGGAGCAACCAATTCTTCGTCCATGAACTCCTTCCCACCCTGTTCATGGACTGGGCTTGGGTCAAAGCAAGAACACCAACACCAAGCCCCCGCATAGCACGAACTCTACGACAAGTACGTAACCGCAACATGGCTTCAAAACGGTCGGCTGGTCAGAACAATCTAACAGAAAGCACTGAAAAACAGAAAGGCCTGAGAAGAGCGAGCTGAAAATCAGAAACGAGCGGACAAGAACGCACTGAAAATCAAATACGTACTATAATAATAATAATGATGATAATAATAAGCACTGACAAACTAATGCGAACTGACTACACACACTGAAGAACAAATACGAACCCACAAGCACAAACTGAAGAGCAGTAATAACGATCTGAAAAGCACGAGGCTGAAAAGCGCGAATCGTCTCTCACCAAACTTCTACTAACACGAGATTAGCAGAAGGAGCCCAAAGGGTGGCGCACTTGATATTGAACTTCCCTTTTCTAGTGCCGTCATACATGTTGTACGTCACCACGTTCTTGACATTCGGAATTTCCATCCAACTTTGTGTGACCGTGTGTATGCAAGACAAGTTTGAGCCAACATCCGTGGGAAAAAATCCATGGATTTTGATGTCGGAATGTGCGATTGTGTGTACTTGGCTTTAATGTCCTATCTCGCTCTTCACCACAGATCTAAAGATTATAAGCAAGGTTAAGGCAATGAGGCTTTCGAATGTAATAGCCACACTCATTCACCATGATCAATCGGAGTTCCTCCTTAACCAGTCAACATCAATTAACCTTTGCAGGTTTTATCTCAATATGCAAATACCAGCTGAAAAAACTGGGTAACAGAGCTATACTATCCTTTGATGACAACAAGGCATTCGATAGTGTAGAATGGCAAGGTTTATGGAGCGTTAGCTATGTTTAACTTGGGACAGACTTTTATCTCAAGGTTCAAATTACTTTATAAAGCACCTACTGCTCGTCAGGGTAAAGAATCCTCTATCCTCACCCTTTGTGTTAGGCAGAGGAACGCGTCAGTCAGGGGTGTCCCCTCTCCCTATTACTTTTTGCCTTGTCAATCAAACCCTTGGTAGTGGCCATCAGGGAGGATCCTATTGTGCAGCTCTAAGTGTTGGGGGGACGCACTTGAGACCCTCTAAAATTTTTAAATTGACCACCACTGTGCTAATCTAAAGCCCCATACACACGATAGGACTTTGTACAAACTTTCCCTTGGATTTTTGTACAAAGGGCGTTGCCCAAAAGTTTGTATTGCATACAGATGACAGGAAGAGGACCCCCGAAGTCGGAAGAAGACCCCCAAAGTCGGAAGAAGACCCCGGAGCTGCCTAATAAATTACTTTAAAAACCTGTGTACTGTGTTTTTTATTGACACTTTTTCCCTAGGTGAATGGGTAGGGGTACGATGTATCCCATACTCATTCACATAGGGTGGGGGGCCAGGATCAGGGGGCCCCCTTATTAAAGGGGGCTCCCGGGTTCCGATAAGCGCCCCGCCCGCAGACCCCGACAACCAACGGCCAGGGTTGTCGGGAAGAGGCCTTTGTGCTTATCAACATGGGGACAAGGTGCTTTGGGGTTGGGGGGCCTGCAGGGAGCCCCCTTCCCCCAAAGCTCCCACCCCCCCATGTTGAGGGCATGCGGCCTGGTACGGCTCAAGGGGGGGGGCGCTCGCTCATCCCCACTCCCTTTCCTGACCGGCCAGGCTGCGTGCTCGGATAAGGGTCTGGTATGGATTTTGGGGGGACCCCCACGCCGTTTTTTCGGCGTAGGGGGTTCCTCTTAAAATCCATACCAGACCGAAGGGCTTGGTATTCCCCAGAGGGGAATTCCCTCTCGCGCCCGCCGCAGTAGGAAAATGTGTTTTTCCTATTGCAGCTAGCGCGAGATGTACAGTACCCTGCCGCCGGGAAACATTCTCGCGGCCGTGTACTGTAGTTTGTACAAAAGTCCAATGGCTTAGTGTACACACGATCGGACTTTGCTCCGTCAGACTTTTGTTGCCAGAAAGTTTGTCCATTCGCACAGCCAACAAAAGTCCGATGGAAACTGAAAAAGTTTGTCCGATGGAGCGTACACACGGTCGGATGTTGCTCCAAAACAGCTCATTTGCATGTTTGTTGTCAAAAAGTCCGATCGTGTGTACGGCCCTTAGCACTATCCTCCATCCAAAATGCAGACACCCTAGGACAGGATCCTTAGAATTCATAAAGACTGGCGCAGATTTTGCAAAAGTGGCGAAGAATGCGCCAAATGTATATACCTGTCTAGAACTTTTACTTGAATGTGACTCATGCTGCTCCACTTTTAGAATGCACACAAATGTGTCTGAGCCTGTTTTTCTCTGCACGCCAAAAGACAGTTGGTCCTAATTAGCTCCACTTTTACTTTTGGTGCATCCAATGCAGCACAATGTAAACACGGCACATTCAATGTGACACAAGGTAAAAGTGGCAAATTCCCTAACTATTTGTGTATGAATTGCTGTCAAAAGCAAAAGTGTTGTAAATTATTCATGAATTTGCCGTAATATAAGAGGGATTAATGCCAGATAAGTGGAGCAGCAGCTTTATTGAATGCCCCCCAATGTGTGTTACAGGACAGATAACCAGGTGAAATATAAAAGAAAAATACCTATAAAATAAATAAAAATAAAACATTTAAAAATTGGTTAACTGCAATATATGAAACATTTGGGGATTAATACTGCTTTAAATTGAGCATCTTTTCTTTTCCCAAGCAATCTAATTACCGGTACTTTGTGGATTGTGTCCAGAATCCTACGTGAATTTGGTACTTTGGCACTGTAAATATTTAGACTGTTGCTAGCTGACTTTGGATTGTAGATATGTATTTGGCTATCTTGAAATGAAGAATGGAAAATGAAAGCAAATATAATATGATGCATGACATGCCCTTGCTTATAATGTGCACATTGCTAGAGACTAGCAGCTGAGCAGGTGAGATCTCTTTCTTTTTTTAATCAACAAAAAGGTTTTATTAATTTGTCCATAGTGCATACATGTTATAATATACTGTTCAGGGTACAAAACATGTAATGAAGGTATATAAATAACAATTAAAAGCTTAATCTATAGTTATGTTTACATATTCTGTTTGGGTACAAGATAAAGAATTGTTCCATAGTGCGACCCTGCGTTTCGTTCATAGTTCCTATAGGATTAGCAATCTATAACTTAATATCTATCTGTTGTGCGATGTTCAGGTTGTACTATGAGCAGGTATCCGATTCTTGTAACCATCTATCCCAGATTTTGTTGTATTTCGTGGGACACCCTCTATTAGTGTATATGAATTTTTTGTATGGTAAGGAATTATTTATTTCTGCCTTCCAGTCCGAAAGCCTTGGGGGGAAGGGTCTCATCCATTTTCTGGCTTTTCTGGCTATCGTTTTCCGTGCTAGAAATAGCGTCTCGTGCATAAACGTCTTAGTGTATTTGTCAATAGAGTCAGATAGTATCCCGATAAGGCATGTTTTGGGGTCTAGTGTTAGCCTCGGTTCACACCAGAGGCGGCACGACTTGCAGGTCGTCTCACCGAGGCGACCTGCACACGACTGCCGGGGCGACTTGCAAAACGACTTCTGTATAGAAGTCTATGCAAGTCGCCCCCCAAAGTCATACAGGAACCTTTTTCTAAGTCGGAGCGACTTGCGTCGCTCCAATTAGAACGGTTCCATTGTACTGAACAGGACGCTACTTGTCAGGCGACCTAGGTCGCCTGACAAGTCGTCCCAGTGTGAACCGAGGCTTACTGGAGAGCCCATATTGTCATGTAGGAATGTTACCACTTACATAGTTAGTTAGTAAGGTTGAATAAAGACACCAGTCCATCCAGTTCAACCTGAGTGAGTACACCCCCACATCAGTCCCTACCCTCAAGAAACCCACAATCCAAGGTCCCCAACTCACATTCATATATACTAGGGCCAATTTTGGACAGAAGCCAATTAACCTACCAGCATGTCTTTGGAGTGCGGGAGGAAACCGGAGTACCCGGAGGAAACCCACGCAGGCACAGGGAGAACATGCAAACTCCAGGCAGGTAGTGTCGTGGTTGGGATTCGAACCAGTGACCCTTTTTACTGCTAGGTGAGAGTGCTACCTACTACACCACTGTGCTCCATAGACCTTGTATTTTGGGGCACGACCACAGTAAGTGAATGAATGTGCCTGTCTCTTTCCCGCACATCTGACACATAGTGGACTGAGAGCTCCTATATCTAGCCACTCTAAGTGGGGTGAGGTATGCTTGGTGGAGTATGTAGATTTGGGTCAATCTATCAGAGAGTTTGGGAGAAACCACCTTGCAAGATTCCATGGCCTCCTCCCATTCCTCGTCCTCTATAGATCCTATCGCTCTTTCCCAGTGGGGCTTGAGTCCGTATGCCAGTTTAGTGGCCATTGGGGTAATAGGTATGTTGTAGAATGCCGATATTAGTTTTTGGAGGTCCGTGTTTTTAACTATCAACAACGGCTCTTTTTACATTTTTTTATTAACATTTAACTGTGTTGGTTTTAGGTTAGCACATGCAAAATGAAAAAAGGGAATACTTCTGATTTCACTTAACTGGAACATAGAAAATAAATATATATATATATATTTATATAGGTGTTATATGGTTTTCGCTATAGCTACATTTATACAAATTTATTTCTGAGCACTGACAGAGAACATAAGTGTTATAGGTTAAATCTGTTTCTTCTGGGTCTACCTTTTGAAGTCATATAGATACAAATCTTTGGACTAACCAGAAAGCCTGCTCAGATTCTTTTTATACTAGGAGTCACAGGTGAAATATATTTCCTGTGGGAAGGATCAGGAAACAGGAGCAGACTCATCTAAAACATTTCGGAAATGTGCAGAAATTTGAAACCCTTGGTTTTCCCTATTCCTAGTTATAATCTTTTCATGGCATTGTATTTGTATTGCAATATCCCAAGTTGTAATTCTGATAACCAAGACTGAGCCTTGTATGAATATGTCATTGTTTCTGTACCCCGCTTTTATTTCCAATGAATCTTGACTGTGTAAAAAAAAAAAAAGAAAAATGTACATGATGATATATTGTTTTACAAACGATTTTGATATCAGTGTCTGGTAAGAGACAATGCAATGTTAGTACAGTAAAACCTTGGATTGCGTGCATAATTCGTTCCGGAAATGTGTTTGTAATCCAAAGCAATCATATATCAAAGCAAATTTACCCAAAAGACATAATGGAAACTTAGATGATTTGTTTCACAACCATTTTGTAACCATATTGCTACACTAAGGCCCCTTTCACACTGGTGTGGGGGCGGCGTCAGCGGTAAAGCGCCGCTATTTTTAGCGGCGCTTTACCGTCCTATTTGCTGGGGTATTCAGCCGCTAGCGGAGCACTTTTAACCCCCACTAGTGGCCGAAAAAAGGTTTAAACCACCCACAAAGCGCTGCCACAGCAGCGCTTTGCTGGTGGTATGGCCGTGCTGCCCATTGATTTCAATGGGCAAGAGCGGTATACACACCGCTCCAAAGATGCTGCTAGGAGGACTTTTTTTAGCGTCCTGCCAGCGCACCGCTCCAGTGTGAAAGCGTTTGGGCTTTCACACTCAAAAGAGAGGAGCGGCTCTTTCAGGGTGCTTTGCAGGTGCTATTTTTAGCGCTGTAGCGCCTGCAAAGCGCCCCAGTGTGAAAGGGGTCTTAGAGGCACAAAAAAACATAGGTTATTGGCGCAATCCAGCTGGGGTTGTTCCTGTTAAAAAGTCCTAATTAGGTGATACAAAGAACAAAAAGAGCAGCGTCATTCAAATGTACTGTAGTATGATCACATTTTTAATGTAAAAAAAAGTGGAATCACACTCACAATGTCAAAAACAATATCCAGCGTTAAGGAGTTTGGTGCTCATCCGTGTAAAGCTGCTGGTGTATATGTGGCAGTGGCGTATCTAAGGTATGGCACATATGGCAAGTGCCATGGGCGCCATGTGAAGGGGACGCATGATGGGGAAAAGTGAGAATGTTAAAACTGGTGTATTGCTCAGAAAAGCTGCGTCCCTGGTGTCGCCATTGCGCAAGCTGAGTGTGGGGGATGCGCGTGGTATGCGTTGATTACGGTAAGGTGGACCAGCCTGCTGAGGTCGCTGGCGGTGTCAGGTGATCTGCGCTGTGTGTATGGAGCTGAGCATAGAAGATGCACGATGGCCCGCTGGCAATGTGACGAGCTGCTGGGATCTGTATTCCCCGTTTCTCCCGGGATCCCCGGCTGGATGATGAAGAGCTAAGCTCCATCCCACCGCCCCACACTGCCATCTCTAAGAATGTCTCTCCATTCATCCGGGGGGTGCGCCCATCGCTAAATCTGCCCCCGATCTCTCCCTCACCCGTTCTCTGCCCATTGATCAGTGGCTATTGATCACAGAGCTCCAGCACGTGTACATCTGGAGCCATGTGGCTCTGCTACAGCCTCCGGCAGCGGCTGTTCTGTGATCCCAGCGGCTCCATCTCTAACGCTGCCACTAACTTGGACACCGAGCAGCCCCAGAGCTGTCAGTGCCTATAAGATTCGGGGACCTGAGGCATGGGGATCTGCACTGGACCCTGGCCGGATCACAGCAGCAGCTCAGGGGTGGACAACCTCAATCTCGGGGGAAGCTGTGCAAAGTGGCCAGAGGGGAAAGTCCGGATGGGCTGCTTCTACTACTACAGAACTGGGGAGGCAGCGGCACCGGGGACAGCAAGGGCCAGCAGGTGCACCAGCAACATCCTCTGCAGAAGGGATGGGACAAACTCTGACTGGAGGAGATGGAGGGCAAGAAAGTCAGCAAGAGCATAGATCGGGTACTGAAGGAGGAGAAGAGGACTAGACTGCTCCTCCTAGGTAAGTGCCTCTCATTCCATTTCTAGACTTACATGGGGGGTAGGTGGCCGGCCATGCCCGCTGACACTGCCTGTCTGCTTTATGTTGTCCTTGACATTTTATGGTTAGCATCCTGGGCATGCCTCTGGATTCTACATGCTGGAGGGTGTCAGCTGCAAGAGGATCCCCCCACAAATAGGAGAGCAAGGAGAAGCAGGTACCCCCCCACCAATGTGTACCCCTATTTATATACTGGGCTTCACTCCTGCCCAGGGCACTAGCTGCATGTAGTTAGCATGTTCCCCCTGTGGGGTTCCTCTCCCACGCCAAACACATGCAGGTAGGTGAATTGTACCCTGTGTACAGACTGGCAGTGTACATGGCTGATCACATTCTACACTGACCCTACAATTATAGAGGACCCTACACATATCTATGAATACTTCCATTCAGTCCTGTTCAGCTCTTGGCAGATTTTGGGCCAGTGCTCATCTTGGTCTATTTTTTGGACATAGGGGGTGGCATGCAGAATGTTATCACCCATGTACATTGCTGCTTCATACAGAGGGGGGACCATCACCTACCAACATGGCTTTGGAGTGTGCCAGGAAACTGGAGTACCTGGAGGATGCCCACACCTAGAGAACATGCAAACTCCATGCAGATAGCTTCCTGGCCCAGATTCAAACCAAGTGAGGCAAGTGCCAACCACTAACCTACTGTTCTCCCTATATACCTGTATATACTGACAGTATTATCTGAAAGTTGGGTTTCAAATGTTTTGACAGGGGCGCAGTTTCAGTGCTTGCCATAGGCACCATTTTCACTAGATACGCCTCTGATATGTGGCCAGAGGTCCGGGGGCGCTGGTGGCTCCCAGCGCTTCCTGGAGAACTCGGAGACACTGGGGAACTGTTGACAGCACTTCCGAGTGCTCTGAACACGCTCTACGTCCGCCCCACCCAGCTGGGAGTCTCTCCGACTTCCCCAGGAAGTGCTGGGAGCCACCAGCGCCCCCGGACCTCTGGCCACGTATACACCAGCAGCTTTACGCAGATGAGCACCAGACTTCTTAAAGAGGAAGTAAACCCTGATGGGTTTTACTTCCCCTTTGTTCCCTACAAAGTAAAAGCATAATGGGCTAGTATGCATCCGATAGACCTCGCTCATATATCAGGTTAAATTTTTTTTTTTAAATTTGCTCGTCTTGCATAACACTTGCAGGCCAAGTTACTCACAATCCAAGGTTTTACTGTAAATAGTAACCTCCCAAGCCCTATTAAGTGGATCATTCAATAAGTTCTTACATTTTACTGAAAGTTTTTAATAGATTTCAACTTTTGTAAAGTGTGTCTCTTACAGTTATGATATTGATCAATGCAGGGCTTGATTATTCAAGGTAAAATTGCATTTAAAGCATGCTTTAGGAAAATAAAATAACAATAGTATGATTTTTACTTACATATATGTTCTGTCATTGGTCAGGTCCTGCAGCCTGCCAAGTTAAAAAAAAAACAGCCTTTCCCCATCCTGTTGATGTGACAGCTTTTTGGTTTACAGGCTGTTTTTTCCTCAACTAATCGTTTACATCAGCCCACACCCTAAAACCATTTAGATTGAAGTCGGTTACCTGGAGCAGTGCAATGCATTGTGTGAGCTGGGTATAGGTAGCGGGTACAAAAGATCCCTGGCGTGAGTAGACTTTCAGGCACAGATACCAGTTCAGTGGAGTAGAATCAAACAGTGGTGTGTTTATTGGTGCTATAATCATACCTCCCAACTGTCCCTGATTTGGAACAAAGTCCCTCTGTCCCTCATTTTGGTCTGATCTATAAAGTTGTATATAAAATGCACTATTTATCTATCAAAAAAGTGTTTCCCAGTGCTAAACCTTTCATCCAATGTCTAAACTGCTGCAGTTGAAAATTCCAAAAGCCAATCTAAAGGAAATGTAGCGATAAAAAAATGACTTCTTTTACACTACTGCCACTTGAAAGTCACACAATTTCAGGTAATGCCTGTGTAAACTTGAGGTCTATGGACCTCAACTCGCATCAAAGTCGGACCAAAGTAGTACAGGGACTACTTTGAAGTCGGTACTCATTGGAAATCATGGGGTACGACTTGTCATGCGACTTTGCAGTCCCAAGTCGCAGGACAAGTTGCAAAAGTGTGAAAGTGGCCTTAGTGGGTTTAACCATTTTTTTTTTTTGTACAATTCTACTTTTGCTAATAGGTGTCCCTCGTTCCCATCTCAGAAAGTTGGAAGGTATGCCATGTCCAAGTCTAGTTACAAGTGCTGTATAGTGAGATAAGCAGAAAAATGGTTCAAAAACTTACAAAACAAGATCCTAGTCATGTTCACTGGCACTATCTACACAACTCTGACTATCAGGCTGTACAAGCCTGAGCCTCGGTTCACACCAGAGGCGGCACGACAGTCCCAGATAAAGTCCCACTGCACTTCCAGATCTGGCGCAGTCAAGAGGAAGGGTGGAAGAGAAGACGGCGGTGGCTTAAAGAAGCACGGGCGGGACTCCAGGAGGCAGAGCAGCTTTCGCCATGCACCGCCTTCGTTCAAGGACTGGCCAGCCCCGCCGCAGCACATGACCACATTCGCCCAATCACAGGGCGCCAGCTGCTGCAACATGGTGGCTGGATCGCAGGGGACACAGCAGTTAATGGAAATCCACTCAGTGAAGTGACACAAACTGATGCGGGATTTTGATTTGCGCCCCCCCCGGCCTGCGCCCCTGGCAGGCGCCGGTCTCGTTAGCCCCTTGGTATGCCCCTGTAGGTAGGGGAAAACCTGCCAACCAATGGCAGCCGCTCATGCAGGGCGCAGGGGCGCCGCCCCTAATCCATGCGCCCAGGCCACTAATCTACATGTAGGGCGTCAAACGCATGGATTCCAATGTTTTATTTTTTTTTTACAAAGCATATGATTAGAGCCGGAGGCTCTAAGGCTCTATTCAGACTAATGCGTTTTTTGCTGCATTTTGCAGAAATGCATGGGAATTTTTTAACATGGGTTCCTATGAAACATGTTCACATCAATGCATTTTTGTGCCTCTGCGTTTTTGGAAAGGGTCGGGTACTTTTTTTTCATGCAAAATGCAGCGTTTTGCATGTAATAGAATTCAATGGACCTGCATCCAAAAACGCAAGTACCGCGTTTTGCGTTTTTTTTTTTCCTTTCTTTTTTTTTTTTTTAACACTGTATACAGTATAAAAAAACGGTAAAAAATAAAAAAAAAACGCATGTTCAAAAACGTGGCAAGCACCGCAAAAAGCACTGCAGAAACGCTCAAAAGCAACATGTATAGATGTAAATGGAGCCAAATTGGATTCAAAAAGGGTGGCCTACCCAGTTGTGTGACATTAGCAAATTAATATTCGCTAATGTCTTCCTATTTCTCCACCTGGCCCATCAGGAAGTGGGTCCTGAGAACAGATTGGCCACGAGTCCTAACTTCTGATTGGCTGGGAGAAGTGACAGCCGGGACTCAGGAGGAGACGAAGCTGCCGAAGCCGCAACCTGGATGGGGTAAGTGCGGGGCTGGCGGACAATAGACAAGCAGGCGAGCAAAGCAGCACGCGGTCGTGCAACGGGGGCAGGGTGGTGTTTGTTGGTTAGTAAGGGGCCCGTTTTGCCACCCCCTCCAAAAAAAATTGAGCACCAGCCGCCGCTGCAGATAACACAAGCTGCTTACCAGATGACAATGACTGCTGAAAGCACAGGGGAATAGGTCTCCGTCACACCACAATCAAACTGCAAGAGGACCAAGATGGCAGAATTCTAACGATAAGGCAGCTCATAGGTTAGGTTCTTGCATTTGCTGTTGCATGGGATTTCGACTGCCTACTGGGATTCCAACAGCAGATTTTTTACATAGAGCAGCTGCTGGAGTTTCTGAAAGACCAGCTCGTCTTAAATGCGCTTTTCATGTTTTTATTCTCCAGTGTTGCTGGAGAAGTGTGAGCTACATATGGTTGGAGGGAGACCTATTTCCCCATGCGTTATCTGACCACCTGTGATTCATTGCTCATTGTCATCTGGTAAGCAGCTTGTGTTATCTGTTTGGTGTGTGGAGTATGATCTTTTCTAGCTGCCAACTTAGTTCAGCATCACGTGTTTCTTCACCTGTCTGTCATCTGTCACGTAGCACAGAGGACTTTCTCTGAAGAGTGTGGATTCCTCTGGTATGGACAATCTCTCTTTATGCATATGTGTTTTCAGCATTTTACCTGTTTATTGATTTCCCCTACCTATTATGTGATTTGCTGCCACCTTACTAGCGCTGCACTTTATTTAGAAATAGACTATGCTGTTGCACTTATTTTCCCTTTAGCTTAGTGAATGTGGTAAAGCTTCACTTCATAAAGAATACCCAATCAGGTGCAAGAAAAAAAAAAAAAAAAGCAGTTTTGCTTATACATGCCGAGCTTCACCACATTCACTAAGCTTTGGGGGAAAATGAGTGTAATGGAACTTTCAAAGTGCACAGTCTATTTGTCTTTAATAAATCGACCCCATTGATCAGCACTGCAGCGCTACTTGAACAAAAATTTTCCAAGCCCATTCATGAGAAGTCAATCATGAGATGGACGTCTCATGAACAGAAACTACCATAGATGGATGGAAATTCAGCTGTTTCCTGCTGAACTGGCTGAATTTCAATCAAACTATGGCCAGCTTTAGGGCTTATGCACACTGCAGCTCAAAAAAGCTGATTTTGAGCTTTTATTTCTGCCTATGAAGCTTGTTCTTTTTTGTGCTCTTTCTCATGTTTTAATTGAGTTCTTTCAAGCTTTTTTGAGCATGCGCGTTTTTTTTTTTCACGAACCGTCCTAGATAGTATTTTCTTAACCACCGCTCAAAGAAGCTGCTCCTACAGGCTTTTGAGCTCTTATTTGTTCTGCCTAGAATTCCCCTCCATGTTAGCCAATGTGTGCATGCACACTAGGCTTTTTCAGGCATATGCTCCCACTGGAAGAAAAAAACCCCCACCAAACTCACGTTTTTGAGAGGAGCTAGTGCCCCAATGCTCCTGCAACGCTCCTCCCCATCATTGTAATCTTCCAATGTAACAAGGGTCAGTAGATTTAAGGGGCTGTGATGGGCACTCATGAAAAGGGGCTGTATAGCAGCAGTGCAGGGGAAAATCAACTAACTCACCAAGAATATGAAATGGTCAGCCATTGCTAATAAAACTGTGTAAAGAACCTTTATCACAAAATATTTTGTATTGATAACTGTGTTAATACCTGCAATGATAATTGTCATACCAATATATTATACATGTACATAAATGCGTATGTTATAAAAAAATATGATTTTAAAGCCTAAGTTTAGTCAAACATTTATTTTTTAAATCCGCACGAGGGACAGTGCTTACTATCAATGCAAGATGTCCCTTGCCCTGACGGCTGCAGCTTTAGTTGAAATCCAAATCCTCTGAATATCCTCTCCCTTCCAGCACCAGAAGATTAAAAAAGCAGAAGGACCTGTGACAGACACTCATCAAAGCTGCCCACTATACCTGCCCTTTCTGCCCGCCTCCTCCATTCATAGAAGCCATACTATAGCCTCTGTGAATGAAAAAGGATCTATGAACGGAGGATGTGCAGATAAATGAAAGGTCTGCCTCCTCCATTCATAAATGGCTTTTTTCTTTGAAGTATGACTCCTATGAATGGGAAGGGGGGGGTGAAAAGGGTGGGAATAGTCAACACTCTTGATGAGTGCTTATCACAGGTCCTTCAGCTGTGCATGGAAGATTACCACTGCGGACCCCTGCAGTGGTAATCTTCCATGCACAGCTGAAGGACCTGTGTTCGGAAGATGGTGTTCAGAAGATTCTGGATTTAGATCAACTAAAGCAGCAGCCATCAGCACAAGTACAATTTTGCATTGGTAGGAAGTACAAAAAAAATGTTTGCTGCAACTTAAGCTTCAGGCTCCATTCACACTTGTGCAACTTGTGATGCAACTTTGGACATCAAAGTTGCATGACAAGTTGTTCCTCATGTTTTCCAATGATACCATTCATATATGCGTGACTAAGGCTTGATTCACACCTATGCATTTTTAGTGCTTTTTGCATTTTGCACTACAGTCCGTTTAACATGGTTTCCTATAGAATACTTTCTGTAGAGCAAATCTGCAAAATGCAAAAAGCACTAAAAATGCATAGGTCTGAATCAAGCCTAAGGGCCGGTTCACACTGGTCCGACATGCACTCCGACTTCCAGAGCACAAGTCGCATGACATGTCAAAATCAATAGTTCCCTATGAGAGAGATCTTAACTGGTCCTACTTGTGTCTGATCTAACTTTGAGAATTCTCCCTGCACTACTTTGGTCCAACTTGGGTATGATTTCAGCCTTTTGATTTGAAAATTTGAAAGTCGCATCCAAGTCGGCTAATCATCTTAAAGCTACTTTCCCACTGGGCGTCGGCGGTAAAGCGGCGCTATTTTTATCGCCCTTGGGCTTTCACACTGAAGAGGCTCTTTACAGGCGCTATTTCTATCGCTGTAGCGCCTGTAAAGCGCCTCAGTGTCAAAGTAGCCTTACTGATCCGATTTGTGGCATGTGACTTGTGCTCTGAGGATCTTGAGGATAAAACTTCATGCCAAAATTAAAAAAAAAAAAAAAAAAAAAAAAAGGCGTAGGGGCCCCCTCCTACCGATCCATACCAGGCCCTTTGGGTCTGGTATTGATCTTGAGGGGGAACCCCACATCAACATAAAAGAAACAGCGTGGGGACCCCCAAACCATACCAGACCCTTCAGTCTGGTGTGCCTTTTAAGGGAAACCCCCACGCCATAATTAAAAAAAAAAACTGTGTGCCCCCCCCAAATCCATACCAGACTCTTATCCGAGCATGCTGCCTGGCAGGTCAGGAAAGGGGGGAGACGAGAGAGTGTCCCCACCCTCCTGGACCATATCAGGCTACATGCCTTCAACATAGGGGAGGGAGGGTGGGTGCTTTGGGGCAGTGGGGCTCGGAGCCCCCCACCCCAGAGCACCTTGTCACCATGTTGGAGACAAGGGCCTCTCCCAACCCCCCCCATGTGAATAAGTATGGGGTACATTGTACCCCTACCCATTCACCCCAAAAAAGTGGTGTTACAAAAAAACAAGAGACCGTTTTGAAAAAATCCTTTATTAAAAATGAAGAATGTCCCCTGTCGTAGCTCCGTGTCTTTTCCTTCTGCTTCTTCTCCCTGTTCTTCTCCCTCTACTTCTTCTCCCGATTCTTCTCCCCCTGCTGACCTGGTCATCCCCTGATGCTGTCAGGTCCGATGTCTGCCATTTGTTATAAAGCAATGGGGCGTGGCGGGGGATGTCACACAGAGACCCAGCCCCCTCGTGACATGAGTAGGGGGAATTGGCACCTGGCACACCCCTTACGCAGGCCTATGACAATACTAAAATTTTGGAGTTCCCATAATTTTCTTTCTTGGTGACATTAGACATGCATTAAGGTGAAAAACTTTCTGTGCTGCAGCTCCTCCACAGACCCCCCCCACCTTTTTCTTACCTGAGCGTGATCCAATCCAGAGATGCGCACAACAGCAGTGGCTCCTGCCACTGTCTCTCTTCTCATTGGACAGATTGATAGCAGCAGGAGCCATTGGCTCCCACTGCTGTCAATCAAATCCAGTGACACAAGAGCAGGGGGGGGCATGGCTGAGTCCCACTGTCTGTGTCAATGGATGCAGCAGCGAGACTCAGGAGCGAGCATGCATGGGTGCCCCCATGGAAATACGCTTTCCAGGGGGGCACCTGATGAAGAGGTGGGGCCTGGAGTGCCTGCGGGGGACCCCAGAAGAAGAAGATCGGGGCTGCTCTGTGCAAAACGATTGCACAGAGCAGGTAAGTATAGGCATGTTTTTTTATTGTTATTTAAAAAAAAATTAAAGGTTTACAACTACTTTAAGCACAAGAATTACCTGTGAGGGCTGTATTCTACCAAAATAAGTCATGAAAATATAGAGCAAATGCATAACTTACAATATCAGTGAGCTGTGAAAGTTTTTGTAGACACTTAATACAATCATATATCCTCTGACCTTCTGTTGACAGACAGTTCTGAGCAAACAAAAAGCTAACAGAAGACACAAGACATGCCTTTAATAGTAAGTATCAGTTTCCCCTGATATTTTCTGTTATTCTCAGCATATTTGTGACAAGGAAACCCTTGTAACTGAATTGAATAATTTACTATGTCTGTACTATTAAATAAATACCTTATTCCCCTAAGGCTGTTGCAGAGCCTACACAATCATTCTCAGTCTTTATACCTCAGAAAACCCTAAACAAAATGTAACAGATGAATAGCAGTTTGCATTGTGACAGTTAAAATCAGGCTCTTCACAAAGTAAGAGCTATCCGCCATCTTGTTGGTTTCCACTTCCTCATCTAAGCTGCCATCCAGCCTGGCATCTGGACTTTCCAGGCTGCAAGTTGTAGGAAGAGGCTCTCCCTCCCAGATGCATGAGCCGACCACTCACGGATTACATACAAAAAGTGCCATTTCTCCTTCCCATGTGAGTTACTAATGTACAAGTATTTCTCAGTACTTTTATTGCTGCACTTAGTTTGGTGCCCCCCAGTGTGTTCTCTTGGTCCTGCAGGTGTATCCATCCACCCAGTACTCCTATATTGGTCTGAGGTTCCCTGTTGTTGGAGACTGTCCATCAGAAGCACATACTATGCGATGAGCCTGATTTTAACTGTCACAACGTGAGTTGCCATTTGTCTTTTCATCACAATAAATCTGTTAATATACTACACTCAGATTGCGCACTGCTGTTCTTCTTATCTGTTTGCTTAGACCCCTTTCACACTGGGGCGGTTTGCAGGCGTTATTGCGCTAAAAATACCGCCTGCAAACCGCCCCAAAACAGCCTCCGCTGTTTGTTCAGTGTGAAAGCCCAAGGGCTTTCACACTGAAGCGGTGCGCTGGCAGGAGAAGAAAAAATCTCCTGCAAGCCGCATCTTTGGTGCGGTGAAGGAACGGTGAATAGCGGTGAAATCAATGGGACAGTGCGGCTATACCGCGGCTATAGCCGCACTATACGAGTGGTTTTAACCCTTTTTCGGCCGCCAGCGGGGGGTTAAAACCGCACCGCTAGCGGCCAAATACCGCGGTAAAACAGCGCTAAAAATAGCGCTGTTTTACCGCCGATGCCCCCTACCGCCCCAGTGTGAAAGCAGCCTAAGAGATACTTCAGTCTCTTCAGAGGTGGTGCATCTGGTGCATTGAGATTAGCAGAAAGTTACCCTGAAGGATCCAAGTGGACTCCATGAACTTTTTGCTGTTCTGCATAGACATTAATGTACACACAAACACTTATTGCACCATTTACCCCATTACAACTTTAAAAAATGTAAGTCTTGGGGAACCCCTATAAAAATGAATATGCATACAACCCACGGAACAATAGCATGAACAATAAGTTGTACGAAGGTTTGAATAACATCAATTATTTGGAGTATATTTGGCTCCCAGGGAGGACCACTTAACACCCCCTTTCTCTAGACATCAATATTATTCTCAGCAATATTCTTGAAATGAAATTAAGAGACGTTCGGGAATTTGAAAAAAAAATTATACTCGCGTAGGTGGACTGATGCTGCATCTGTCCCCTGTTGGCTCTGCACTGAGAACTGAGCGTTCGAAGAACGCTGATCGTTTAGTTCTCAGCATTCTGTGAGCAGAGAACTGGGCACTGCAACCCCCGAGCACTTTGGGCACTGAGCTGTAGAGGGAAGCGGCTGGCTCGGGCTCTCAGCGGCTTGCTGAGAGGCTGAGCCAGCTGCCAGTCCAGGCATCTGGGTGGATCCCGACCATATGGTCAGGATCTTTTCAGAGCCTGGACTGGCTCTCTGATGTCGATGGACAGCGGGCTTCAGCCCGCTGTAGGCTAAAACAGAACTAACTGCACTCATGTGATCCATAGCTTTGGCTAAACTTCTCCTTTTAATAATAACAATAGCAAAGAAACACAGACAGTAAAAATGGTGGTTTCATCTAAGTGATCAGTATAGAAATTACTCCTCTACATTGATGGTTAGTAGAAAATGGCCTCTTTGGTATTGGTGGTTAGTGTAGTTGGGAGATCAATACACTCACAGCTCAAATAATTCCATAGAAACCACAAGTGGAATCTTGATTGAGAAAACTGCTCTACAAGCATGAATTGTTCTAATTTAAAAATGTTCTACTTTTGCTGGCTGAACCTATTGAAATATTACACCACTGTCAACATTTTGCAGAGAACTGCAGTCAGGCACCACCAAGTTAATGAGCAAAAATTAAACACTTAAGGCCAGTAGCAGGTTAACTTTATTGAGGTGCTCATAAGTAACTCCCCCACCTCTCTGATTCCGAAATGGAACTTAGAGAAATTACTTCCAGGTGTGGGGCAGCGTGTGACACTCCCCTGCCTACTTACAATACAGTACTTGGTGACTAAGCATCAAATGGCCTGACCTAAATGCTGTCATGTGGAAATGAGGGCATGTACACAACTCAAAAATGTATTTCCACTTGGTGGGATAACCACTACTTTATATTTGTTACATGTTCCTACTCACATAGCATAACGTAAAAATATTTAAAAAATGCTGTTTACCATTTTAGATGAACAAAAAAACCCTACTTAATTATATTTTTTATAAGGGGCTGGGGAGCTGTGTTTGTCAAAAGTAACTCTATCTGCACTGTGCTGGCAGATCACATTATAAGTTGTAAACTAGATTTGAACACTGTGCGAGCAAAGAGTTAAAGCTGAAGTTTAGCTAAAAAAAAATAAATTAAATAAATCCCTATAGCTAGTCATATTTACCTGTAACAAAGTATGTCCCACATTGTGCGGGCAGATGGATCCTAGAGAAATCTTCACTGCAAGGATGCCTGTCCTCTTCCTGTCTCTGAACTTTCAACACTGCAGTGATTAAAGAGGAGTAAAATTAAAAGTCAGCAGCTACAAATACTGTAGCTGCTGACTTTTAAAGTAGTTGTAAACCACTTTGTGTACTTTATAGATTCCCCTCTGCTCAATGATGTTATGTGCCCCAGTGTATGTTCTACATAAAAAATATGTAGCTGTATACCTTATTTAAGAGCACCTCTTGGCGCTCACGTGACTGCACACCGCTCCCCTCTCCCTATCTGAGAAGTACAGCAGCAGGGGCTGGGAGTCCCTCGCTGACGTCAGCTGGGAGGAGGGAAGGAGAGGAGGAGAGCACCGACCGGCGCTCTGAAATAAGGTATACAGCTACATATTTTTTTATGTAGAACATACATTGGGGCACAAAATCATGCAACAGAGGGAAATTTATAAAGTACACAAAGTTATTTTAGCAGAAGGAGGGGAGGGGCGGGCACTGACACTAGCTGACAGGCAGGGAGGGGGAAAGAGGAGAGACAGCGGATGACGGAGGCACGTAAACTGACCACGGTATCAGGGACTCAGCGGCCATAATAAATGTCAGTTTACAAAGAAGAGGGCAGCACCAGGCAGGATCAGCCAGGTATTTTAGATCATAGAAAAGGGCAGATTACACAGCACAAGCACTGTGCTGTTATTCATGCTTTAAAGAAACATGATCCTTTTTTTGGGGGGGGAGTTACAAACACTTTAATATAAGGAAACCTAATTGTCCAGGGATTTAGTGATGTCTTCCCCGATTTTTCAATCAGCTTTGGGTCCAGGCTCCAGCATCTTGGATAAGGGCTTCACAGCCGGTTTCCTACTGCGCATGTGCGAGCCGCCTAGCCTTTGTGAATGATCCCGCAGTCTTCTCAGACCTGTGATGTGTCCCAGAAGGCTGCGGGGGAAGGAAGAGGGGAGGTGAATGTCTGCTCAGATCGCCGTGGCGGTCTGACCGGAAGTGGGAGTGGGTACCTATAAAGACCAGGTACCCTCCACCGCCCCCAAAAGTGCCAAATGTGGCAATGGAGAGGGGAGGATGCAAACAAGCGGAACATTCTATTTCGGGTGAAATTCCGCTTTAACAGCTTTGGGTCTTCAGGCAGAACAGCAGTACAGATGGTCTGACATGGACACACCCACTCCTGCCCTCTCCTTTTATTGAGTAAAGTTCTTTCACTGATTCCACTGCTTGTATTTAGATCACTGAATTTGGGAGAGAATCCTTTGACTGATTAGACTCTCCTCAATTCGCAGATCATGTTACAGGTAGTGTAATCGATGAAAGAACTTTATTCAATATAGGAAGAAGAGATCTTGTCCCTGTCAGACCATCTGTACTGCTGTTCTGCCTGAAGACCCGAAGCTGTTAATCATTGTGGTGCTGGAAGTTCAGAGACAGGAAGAGGACAGGCATCCTTGTAGTAAAGGTTTTTCCAGGATTTAGCTGCCGGTGTTCTGCCGAGAAAGTTCCTCTCAGCGGATAAGGAACCCCCTCTACTGCGCAGGCGCAGCGCCTGCGCAGTAGGAGCCGGCGGAAATAGCCAAAGCGAAATAGAGAATAAATCAGCTGTACACGGCACCTGTAAGAGGGCCCCTCGCGGGCTCGCTTCACTCGCCACGCTTCGGGCACGGCCTCGCTGCGCTCTGTACTTTTTTATTCCCCCTCTAGGTCCACTTGGATGGTGGGGCTTGAACCTGGACCTATGGCGCAGGCGCTGTGTACAGCTGATTGAAGATTTTCATCTTCGGCGGCTCCTAGTAGTTTGTACTGCGCAAGCGCTGCGCTTGTGCTGTACAGGGGAGTTCTTATCCGCCGGGGGAACTTTCTCGGCAAGACACCGGCACAACGTGGAACTCTACAGGTAAGTAATGTAAAGCTATAGGGACAGGTTTATCTTTTAGCTAAACTTCACCTTTAAAGATTTAGAAGCTTACCTTCTGCAGTTTATGTTAATGAGAAGATACTCAGCCTGTCCTAATCCTTTTTATTGGGACAGACTTGAGCTGAGTACACACTGTCCGAAAATTGGCCAGTTCAGCAGGAACCAGCTGACTTTGGTGAGTGTATACAGCAGTCTGTCTGACAGAGGCCATTCTAACGACCGTTTTCTGTCAAAGGGACATACTGGTAAACTAGCATTTGATCAGCACTTGCAAACATTGGCTGGCATTCTGGTAGTGGGGGGGGGGGGCAGAATACAATAACACATTGGGCAAAATTGCTGCACCAACATCGCTTGTCACTTTTTCTTTCATTCAACCCAACTGGCAGAGTTTACCGGGATTAAAGCCCTGTACACACGGGTTTAAAGCCCCGTGAAAACTTGTGCTACATTCGGCCCATGTGTACACCAGCTGGTCTGACAGAAGCTGGCCTCTGTTGGACGAACATGCTGGAAAACCATCAGCCGACCGGCTCCCAATCAGCGCTCTCAGACAATGGCTGAGAGTGCTGATCCGAGTGTTCTGGTGGGGGGGCTGTCCCCCTGTCAGAACACAACAGCTCAGTGGGTGGAGATCGCTGTACTAACATCGGATAGTTAGTACAGCGGCTCCAACCGGAGCTGACATATTTTTTTTGTTCAACCCAAAAAACGAAGTGTGTACCAGGCTTTACTCTAAAAATTGTTCAGAACTGTTTGCAGTCCGCCACGAGGCTTCTCATGAAAAACATATAAAAGCAAAGAAATGTTGTTTTTTCAATTCTTGCTTAGGGCAGTACGTGTTTTTTAAAGCATATGCTCAGCATGGTCAAAGTACAGAAAGAGGGACGTATGCTAGACTCTAAGCAAATAGGTATTTGTTAATCTTAAACTGTAAATGTTAGTCTTTAGGGCATCAGCTATAGCAAGTATTTCAAAAGCATTTTACAAATCTGAGCAATTTTATCAAGGTTCCTAATGCACACCCTTAATGTGATTCTAAAGCAGTGTTTCTCAACCGGGGTTCCCGGAGAAGTCCCCAGGGGTTCCTCCGTGATTCAACATTGTGGCAGATGTATATCTGCCCAATGTTGACAGTGAGAACTGAGAACTCAGAGGGCACTAAAAGAGCCGCTCATTTCACTCCAATGTGAAAGCCCTGAGGGCTTTCACACTGGAGCGATGCACTTGCAGGACGGTCAAAAAAGTCCTGCAAGCCGCATCTTTGCAGCGCTATAGGAGCGTCCCATTAAAAACAATGGGGCAGCGCTGCAAACCGCTGCAGCGGCGCTTTGTGGGCGGTTTTAACTCTTTTTCGGCCGCTAGCAGGGGTTAAAACCGTCCCGCTATTGGCCGAATAACGCCGTTAAAACGATGGTAAACGTTGCAGAATAAAATCCAAAGTAGGGGTATTCAAAGACTGATCGCTAGTCAGGAAATATTTTGCCGTCTGATAACCCAACTCGTGTGGCATAATATAAAGAGAGGAGACGTCTGCTGTTACTAGCATGATGTCATCCTCAATACTCCATTGTGAGATTTCATTGATAATTTGAACAGAGTTTTTCAAAAAAGCTGGGGTTCTGGTTACTAAGGGTTGAAGAAAAAAAGTCTATAAACTTCCCTATTTGCGAGCTAAGGGAATCTATCCCACTAACTAAGGGCGACCTGGTGGACACTCCTGGTGGAGCTCTTTTTTTATTTAGAATCCTCTTTCTGTGCCTATCCTGAATAATAATATTATTTAGTAATCTCTTAGGGCTCTTTCACACGGGGCGGATCAGTGATGATCCGCCCCGTGAACACCCGCTTGCTCAGCGGGGATCACTCCGCCGATCCCCGCTGAGCAGAAAGATGACAGGTCCATCGCTGCACACTGTGCAGTGACGGACCTGTCAGAGCGCCGCTCTCCCCTATGGGGGGGATCGGATGATGACGGACCGTAGTGTCCGTCGTCACCCGATCCGATCCGAAAACGGATGGAAAAGTAGGATTTTCCTCTGTTACACTTTTCGCATCGGAGCGGGTCGGATGTCAGCGGACATGTCACCGCTGACATCCGACGCTCCATAGGGATACATGTATGTCCGTTTTTCATCCGAAAACGGAAGGATGAAAAACGGACATACAGATCACTCGTGTGAAAGAGGCCTTTACATATTTGTAGGATCCCTTTTGAGAATGGTATAAGTATCCCTATCAGATAGAAGGCAATCCATCTGATCTAAATAGTCCTGTTTTTTAAAAAGAACAATTCCCCCTCCCTTAGCGGCTGGCCAAATAATTACGTTTTTCCTTGCACATAATGACTCTATACCCTCTAGTATGTTCTTTTGTTGTTCATTTTTAAAAAGGACTCATTGTAAGTCCTGCAAACTAAATCTTTAAACACTGATGCTGGGTACAGGTTTGCAGGGGGGATTAAATAAAGAAGTGTTCCTCAAACTGGTTCCTTTATTTGTGTCATTTGCTGTGTTATAAGTATAAGTGTTAGTAGGATTAGATAGGAAATGTCATTTTATACCTAACCTCCTGACAGATTTTTGAACATCTGAAATTTGTTAATGCATTTTTTGGGAGCATATTTTAAACCTTGATTTAATGTAATTTTTTCTGATTCTGTCAGTTCCTCTCCACTTAGATTAAAAATCCCTTCACATTTTATCTTTCTTTTTTTGGGAATGGCTCCGCTTCCCTCCCCTGCATCCTCTCTTATGCCGCGTACACACGGTTGGACTTTTCGTCTACAAAAGTCAGACGGACGCCGACGGACCAAATCCGGCGGACAATTCGATCGTGTGTGGGCTTCCTCAGACTTTCAGCTGACTTTTCCAGCCGCAAATCAGACGGACTTTAGATTTGAAACATGCTTCAAATCTTTACGTCGTAACTACGCCATACCCAGAAATCCGCTCGTCTGTATGCTAGTCCAACGGACAAAAACCCATGCTAGGGCAGCTATTGGCTACTGGCTATCAACTTCCTTATTTTAGTCCGGTGTACGTCATCACGTATGAATCCGTCGGACTTTTGTGTGATCGTATGTAGGCAAGTCCGTTCGTTAAAAAGTCCGCCGCAAGTCTGCCAAAAGTGCGTCGAAAGTCTGTCGGATGGGCTGTCGGACTTTTGTAGCTGAAAAGTCCGACCGTGTGTACGCGGCATTAGTCTTCCTTTTTTGCTCTGATCCTTTCCTAAACAATATCTGTTTTGTTCCTCAGAAGAGCTGCTCCAGGTGAACCACCACCGGGACAGGTATAATTGTCCCGGGGGGGTCCATATCCTGCAGCTTGATATTCTGCTTCATCTTGCTTTACCAAATGAGAGCAGCAATACATCCCATTGAAGAGTCCCTTATACCACAAGCTGTCATGTAGACTGCCATGTAATTTTCTCAATACCTCATAAAACACCAAGGCTATGGAAACCCCACCTAGTCTATAATATATACTTCTCAAGGAGAGTTGATTATACTCACATGAGTCATTGCTCTAAAAATTAAACTTTTATGGAAAATAGCCAACGCAGTCAACATGTTCCAGTAGGTATTTAAACTGTGCAGTTATATAAAGCTTTATAAAATGTTCATGAATTTTATTGTCATACCTGTAGGCCATTTGCCCCCCTCCGCATGGAAGCCTGAGCGAAAAACTCTTAGTTAGCAACCTCCATGTCCTGGCTTGTTGCTAGGATGAGTTCTCCGGTCAGGCTTAATCTTCTAAACACAGCTGCACAGTGTTTTTATGATACAAGGCCTTGAAAAATTATTCATACCCCTTGACATTTTCCACATTTTGTCATGTTACAACCAAAAAATGTAAGTGTATTTTATTGGGGTTTTATGTGATAGACCAACACAAAGTGGCACTGAATTGTGAAGTGTGGGGTGCATTAGTATTCAGCCCCCCCTGAGTCAATAATTTGTAGAACCACCTTTCGCTACAATTACAGCTGCAAGTCTTTTTGGGGATGTCTCTACCAGCTTTGCACATCTAGAGTGACATTTTTGCCCATTCTTCTTTGCAAAATAGCTCAAGCTCTATCAGATTGGAAGGAATTTTCAAGTCTTGCCACAGATTCTCAATTGGATTTAGGTCTTGACTTTGACTGGGTCATTCTAACACATGAATATGCTTTGATCTAAACCATTGCATTTTAGCTCTGGCTGTATGTTTAGGGTCATTGTCCTGCTGGAAGGTGAACCTCTGTCCCATTCTCAAGTCTTTTGCAGACTCGAACTGGTTTTCTTTTAAGATTGCCCTGTATTTGGCTCCATCCATCTTCCCACTTTGCCACTTGTCCATAAAGGCCAGATTTGTGGAGTGTACGACTAATAGTTGTCCTGTGGAAAGATTCTCCCACCTGGCTGTACCACGGGCATTTTAGCTGCTTTTCTGATTAATGCTCTCCTTGCCTGGCCTGTCAGTTTAAGTGGACAGCCATGTCTTGGTAGGTTTGCAGTTGTGCCATACTCTTTCCACTTTCGGATGATGGATCCAACAGTGCTCTGTGAAATGTTCAAAGCTTGGGATATTTTTTTATGACCTAACCCTGCTTTAAATTTCTCCACAACGTTAT
This sequence comes from Aquarana catesbeiana, assembly GCF_042186555.1. Classification (NCBI taxonomy): domain Eukaryota; kingdom Metazoa; phylum Chordata; class Amphibia; order Anura; family Ranidae; genus Aquarana; species Aquarana catesbeiana. Next base: position 223,569,184 of record NC_133334.1, on the reverse strand, counting down.
CCCTGACCTGTCTAGTGTGTTCCTTGGCCTTCATGATGCTGTTTGTTCACTAAGGTTCTCTAACAAACCTCTGAGGGCTTCACGGAACAGCTGTATTTATACTGAGATTAAATTACACACAGGTGGACTCTATTTACTAATTAGGTGACTTCTGGAGGCAATTGGTTCCACTAGATTTTAGTTAGGGGTATCAGGGTAAAGGGGGCTGAATACAAATGCTGACCACACTTTTCAGATATTTATTTTTAAAAAACGTTGAAAACCATTTATCATTTTCCTTCCTCTTCACAATTATGTGCCACTTTGTGTTGGTCTATCAAATAAAATCCCAATAAAATACATTTACGTTTTTGGTTGTAACATGACAAAATGTGAAAAATTTCCAGGGGTATGAATACTTTTTTTAGGCACTATCTACTGGGGCCCCTTAGCTGTAAATGCTATTTTCTGGAAAAGATAAACTTATCCTTTAAGTGCCTCTCCAGTAAAAACATTTTAGTCTTAGATTAAGGGGGGAAGGTTAGAATTCCTGTCAGATTTTATTTATCGATGTCACCACTGGGGAGATGCGTTCTCACTATGGGGTTAATTTACTAAAGGCAAATAGACTGTGCACTTTGCTCCAGAGCTTAGTAAATGAGCAGAAGTTCAGCTGACTTCCATCATCCAATCATGTGCAAGCAAAAATGCTGTTTTTTAAATTTTCCTTGCATGTGATTGGGTATCATTTACTAAGCTTTGGCTCAACCACACTTGCAGAAAGCAACTGCAAAGTGCACAGTCTATTTGCCTTTAGTAAATCAACCCCAATGTGTTCCTGAGATCACTATCAGTCAAACCAAAATTTATGGAAAATGCTAATGTTTACAGCCATCATTGGAGCAGGAGTAGAGGAGAGATCTTTGCCTTTGCCCTCAAGATTATTACAAATTTGGTTATTGATGAAACATAACTTGTACAAGATCCCAACATTTGGGTGTATTGACCAGCTTAGGTCATTTTATGAAATCCAGGAAAACTCCTTAGGAATCAGGTCAGTTGCGAGGTCTGGCGGCTATTGCTTCTCCCCTGGTAATGCATAATTAAAATAGGTGGCATAGACTGAAACCATACAGTTTAGTTTTAGTTTGCCTAATATTGCATACCTCTATGATTTAATATGGTCTAACATGCTTCAACGTTTTCACAGGGTCCTGAACCAAAGCCTGGAGATTTGATTGAATTTCATCGTGTAGCCTATCAGCATTGGGGTGTGTATGTTGGAAATGGATATGTTGTACATTTAACAGGTGAGAATACATGAATATACAGATCTGGTCTTTTACTTTTTTTACTATGAATGTTTTAAACAGTATTTTTCTCATACATTTATTTTTAATATACATTTGTTTGTACGTCTGTTACTTTTTAAAGCTTATTCCAACCCAAACTTTTTTTTTAAGATTTTAAGGGAGGGGCTAGAGACTTTATCACGTTTTTTTACAGTCCCCATTGAATAGGTCTTTCTTCATTTTATGTTGGGACAGTGATAGCTCATCTTTTTAGTGGGGACACAATAGGTAACTTTTTTAATTTTTTAAAGGTGGAAGGGCAAGAACCTCTCTCTATCGTTACTATCTATCTTACTGTCTATGATAACCATGGAATTGCAAGTGACACATCCTTTTCAACCAACCAAACTATTCCAGAATGCTTCAATTACCTACGGAGAGAGAAAAAATGTAGGGGAAGTGAGAAAGAACCTTCAGAAGGGTCTCTGCAGTCCCATGGGGGGGGGGGGGGTGTCTTTTAGTCCCCTCTAGCCTCTTTGACATTCCTCTGATTTCTTATCCTGCTGTCAAAGGCAGACATAATGAGGCAAAAAGTCCCCAATAGGGTCCCGTACAGCAATAAAAATTAACAGATGATGACAACCTTGCAGCCTGCACCTTTAAAACCAAGTATTGGCACCTCCAATATTTTTCTCTTCACCGTTTTTCTTTTTTTATAGCAATTACTAACTGTCTGTGAATAAATAAATAGCTTCACAATCCGTCTAGAGCTCAACTGGAACCAAACCTGGGGTGATATAACATTGACCATCCTTTGAAAAAAAATATGTCCCCCCCCCGTCACATTTCATGACCTGTAGTAAAGTGTGGAAGCCTTGATGGACAGACTAGAACCTAATCTTCCAAGGTGTAGCCAGTATTTCCAGAATAAAGCTGCCCAGGTGTTAAAGTTATGTCTGGGTGACAGTTTACTAGGGACAAAGTCACTACATGAACACTGTAATCAAACAGGCATTCTGAAGTAGTACCACCTTTAGTTAGGGCTAGTAGGTAAGTCAGTCTTTAATCAGGCCCAGGGAATTGAAATTCTGGTTAAGCTGCTAGCAGCTTTTGTAACATCTGTCCTCTGGATCTGCAACTGACAACCGTTCCGGTTTGCATGTGCCAATAACAGTATTTACATACAGATAACTGTAAAGATGCTTAAACTGGCCCACCTAAAAAAGCATCGCTCCGCGCCCTGGGCGAAAATTTCTATGACGCCCTAGTAGTTATATGTGCAACAATATAAATACACTCTATAAAGCAGCCACTTAATATGTAAAACATAAATATAAATGCAATACTATAAAAAATCTAAACCATACAGTCCTTTAAAATATTGCAGCAGCGCTCTTGTCAAATATGAATAAAAAGACAAGCTCTCATATATAGTTCATATGTGAGAAAGATGGAAACGGAGGAGATCAATTTTAGCTTTTGCTGTGATCTGTAGAGAACAACTTCCACCATAGACTTCACCAGGTGAAGGAATTCTTCCCTTTGGGGGTGCACTCACCAGAATTACAGCAATACTGCGCCTTTAGTTGAAAAAAAAACTTCTCCACCGCTCCAACCAATGAACATTTCCACCAGATGTCAGTCACGCTATACAGGGCTCCTTTAAGTATTTACATACAGTAAGTAGCAGGGCAGGGATTTATTAGATTTGATTTTACATTGATGGACTGGAAAAAAAGAAAAAAACTTGTGAATTAATTTTAGCAAAATGAATTTATCACTTCTAAGATTTGGAAAATGTTATTTTTCAATAGACATAATGGGGTTGTTTTACTAAAACTGGATAGTGCAAATCTGCTGCAACTGTGCATGGTAGCCAATGGGCTTCTAACTTCAGCTTTTCAAATAAAGCTTTTACAAAAAAAAAAAACTGGAAGCTGATTGGTTTTTATGCAGAGCTGCACCAGATTTTGTACTCTCCAGTTAGTTAATCAATTCCAGTGTTTCTTTGTATGCCAGTAAGTATCTATTAATGGATAATGTTTTTTGAACACTGTCCTTTAGCACCATAGCAATATGCATTCAGGTCTATCATATACTAAACTCTGGAGCAAGTACACAGTATATTTGCCTTTAGTAAATGAACCCCTTTATGTTTAACATACTAAGAAACAAGAAAATATTAACTTTACAACTTAACAACCAGTCATCTGTCAGCGGGCTTCCCCATTGACAGATGAATGTAAAGAAAACAATGCTGGCAATCACCCGGCAATAGAAAATTGTTTAAAAAAACTGCGTTGTGTGATGTCAGAAGGGGGCAGTCCCAGGAGGCAGAGTGTTTTTTTTTTTTTCTTTCTATTTTCCGGGTTCGGTGGGCGTCGTGATTGACGATGGATTTACATCGAGGGACACTATTTTTTTTTATTTTTTTAAGAGGAAGTAAACCCTGGTGGGTTTTACTTCCTCTTTATTTCCCTGAAAAAGGTAAAGCATAATGGGCTACTATGCATCGCATAGTAGCCCATTATGTGTCACTTACCTGAAACCGAAGCCTCCAATGTCACCGTTGTCCCCACTAGCAGGCAGCGTCCATCTTCGCCCCTCTTCCTTCCGGGGGCCGCGAACTCCGGCTCTGTGACGGGCCGGAGCCACGTGACGTCACTCCCGCGCATGCCAGTCACGGCATGACCCCTATTAGAAATGGCATAATGTGCCCTTTCTAAAGTGTGCATGCGCTGTAGTCATCGGTGCTCAGCTTTTTTGTAAATATCTCCGAAACCATGGAGGTTTCGGAGATATTTCCAGCACCTACAGGTAAGCCTTAATATAGGCTTACCTGTAGGTAAAAGTGGTTGTACAGGGTGTACAACCACTTTAATAAAGCACTTGTCAAAAAACAGTTTCTTGTTGTTATTACTTTTTGACACTTTTTTGGTGAATGGGTAGGGGTACGATGTACCCCTACCCATTCACATAGGGGGGCAAGTTCTGGGGGCCACCTTGTCAAAGGGGGCTTCCAGATTCCGATAAGCCCCCGCCCGCAGATCCCAACAACCACAGCCCAGGGTTGTCGAGAAGAGGTCCTTGTCCCCATGCCCCCCCCGTCCCAAAGCACCCACCCCCCCATGTTGAGGGCATGTGGCCTGGTATGGTTCAGGAGGGGGGTGCTTGCCCCCCCTTTCCTGACCTGCTGAGCTGCGTGCCCGGATAAGGGTCTGTTATGGATTTTGGGGGGGACCCCATGCCGTTTTTTTTGTTTTGGCCTGGGTCTCCCCTTAGAATTCATACCAGACATGAAGGGCCTGGTATGGACTGGGGGGGGGGGGCATGCAGTTTTTTTCTTTCTTTTTTTTTTTAAATAGCTGGGTCCCAGGATTTGTAACCGTGAGTCAATTTAACCTCCCTGGCGGTAATCCTGGATTAAATTTCACTACCATTAGCAGTAACCCAAAGCCACACTCTGGATTGCATCTAAGGATCCTGGTCCAGGTTACTTACCTTGTCCCCAGGATCCTGCGATGTCCCCCCGCTGTGTCTGTGGGCTGTGTCCTCCGCCCAATACCTCTGTGTGCCGGGCTCCATTCCCTGCGAGCGCCGTGAAGCATGGGGGAGGAGCCTGATGGCAAATTCAAAAAGTACAAAATTCATAACACATACAGTACACTGTAATCTTACAGATTACATTACTGTATGAAATCATTTCACATCCCTTTTGTCCCTAGTGCTTTTTCCAATGCCCTGCATGCACTTTTATACTATATATACGGGTCTTTCTGCCTGGAAACTTGAGATTATCCATGGCAACCAAAAAGTGTCCCTTTACGTCAAAAGCAGTTTTAGACCAGCTAGAAAACAGCGATAGTAAATTGGAACATTTGCAGAATTGAGCGATAGTGAATCGTGGGGAAATTATTATTATTATTATTATTATTATTATTATTATTATTATATTTTTATAATTATTTATAGTTATTTATTATAATTTATGATTTTGTGTTTCAAACTTTAACATACCCGGGATGTCTACTAGACTCTTGTTTGGACAGATTTAAGTGGGTTATTACTAAGAATTACAGGCCTACAATATAAAACGTCAAATTTCTATGCAAAACAATGTACAGTTTTGAGATATAAAAATCTGACATAATCATACCGCCAGGGTGGCTAAATGTCATTTGAGTCATTTTTTTTTTTTTTCTTTACAAGTTTCATTTTTGCTGTAGCATGTGTTATTCATGCCACACATGCGCCACTTTGCAGACAGACTAAGGGGATCCCCAGGCACTATATTTAAAGGAATTTTTCATTTTTATTGTTTCACTTAAAGTGGGGTTCCCATTTTAAGTGAAACAATAAAAATGACGCTTCTGTAGCATGTATAAAATAGGCTGCAATAAGAATGACATTTCTAAAGAAGAAAAATGCATGAAATGACATTTAAATAGCCGGTAATAGAAAAATGTAGAAAAAAAAATGCTGTGGGGTCCCCCCAGTCCATTCCAGGCTCTTCAGGTCTCGTGTGGGTTTTAAGGAGAACCCCACGTCAAAAAATAAAATAAATAAAAAGGCGTGGGGTCCCTCCCAAAATCCATACCAGACCATTGTTTGAGCATGCAGCCCGGCGAGTCAAGAAAGGAGGAGGGGGGGGCAAGGGAGCCCCCCCCACCCCCTCCTGAGCCATACCAGACCCCATGCCCTCAAGATGGGGTGGTGGTGATTGCTTTGGGGCAGGGAGGCTCTGCGCCCCCCACCCCAAAGCATCTTGTCCCCATGTTGATGGGGACAAGGGCCTCTTCCTGACAGCCCCGGGCTGTGGTTGTCGGGGTCTGCGGGTGGGGAGCTTATCAGATTCTGGAAGCGCCCTTTAACAAGGGGGCCCCCATGTGAATCGGTATTGGGTATATAGTACCAGTACCCATTCACCAAAGAAGTGCCAAAAAATAATAAAAACACAGACAGTTTTTGACAAGTCCTTTATTAAAAAATAAAAAATAGTGTCCCCCGATGTAGCTCCTTCGTCAATCACCCGGTGGCCCCCTTCTGACGACAGGATATTTTCTCTTTTTCTGGCCATTTTCTGCTTGTGCATGAAAATCCGAATAGATCAGCAGTTTTTAAAATACGCAGATCAGCCGTCTGGCGCCAACAACCATGCCACATTCAAAGTCACTTAAATCCCTTTTCTTACCCATTCTAATGCTCAGTTTGAACTTTAGCAAGTAGTCTTCACCATGTCTAGATGCCTAAATACATTGAGTTGCTGCCATGCGATTACCACTCATTGATTGGGTTGCTAGAGGTTACTGCACATCATTACCGCTCACTGAGTTTCTATAAGTTACTGCACACATGACAACTCACCCATTGGTTGCTAGAGGTTACTGTACACCATTACCGCTCACTGATTGGGTTGCTAGAAGTTACTGCACACATTACCGCTCACTGATTGGGTTGCTAGAGATTACTGCACACCATTACTGCTCACTCAGTGGGTTGGTAGAGGTTACTGCACATCATTACCGCTCACTGATTGGATTGCTAGAGGTTACTGCACACATTACTGCTCACTGATTGGGTTTCTAGAAGTTACTGCACACATTACCACTTGCCCAATGGTTGCTAGAAGTTACTGCACACATTACCGCTCACTGATTGGGTTGCTAGAGATTAATGCACAAATTACCACTCACCCAATGGTTGCTAGAGATTACTGCACACATTACAATCCACTGATTGGGTTGCTAGAGATTACTGCACCCCATTTCCGCTCACTGACTCGGTTGCTAGAGATTACTGCACACCATCACCGCTCACTGATTGGGTTGCTAGAAGTTACTGCACACATTACCACTCACCGATTGGCTGCTAGAAGTTACTGCACATTACTGCTCACTGATTCCTGTAACTCACTCACAATGTCCCCCTCTGTAAGCTGCTTTGGTCCAGCCACTGCTTTATTAATTCTGCTGCTGACAGGAGAAGGGTGAAGGAGACACAGCCCGCTCTGTGTCTTTCATCTTAGCCCTGCTGACCGGAGAAGGGGGGGGGGGCGTGTGGGGGAACACTGAGCTGCTCTTCCTCATTTCCTGTAACAGCCACTCTGGTGCTGACATAGGGAAAAGTGGGACGAGCGGGCTTCGGCACATACAGCTCACAGCTTGCCTCTCCCCTGTCACACTCAACCGGCCAGGAGAGCAAGCGGGGAATCGGCTGCACCCGCTACACTGGAAGAATATTTGCGGGCAGCATGGGCTCAAGGGGCAGTTGCTTTGGGCCCTGGGAAACTGCCCTTTTGCCCCGCATTAAAGACGGCCCTGTGTATACAGTTGTGCTGATAAGTTTACATACCCTGGCAGAATTTATGATTTCTTGGACATTTTTCAGAAAATATGAACGATAACACAAACTTTTATCTCACTAAGGGTTAGTGTTTGGCTGAAGCCATTTATTATCAATCAACTGTGTTTACTCTTTTTAAATCATAATGACAACAGAAACTACCCAAATGACCCTGATCAAAAGTTTACATACCACAGTCCTTAATACCAAGTATTGCCCCCTTTAACATCAATGACAGCTTGAAGTCTTTTGTGGTATTTGTGGATGAAATAATAAAATTAAAAGGACCTCTGCGCTACTACTCAATAAATATACTGACGTGTAATCCCACTAAAGTGTAATGCTGCAAAATGTATAGTGTACACAACCACCGCAAAACTAAGAATCAGTGAATAAATGATTTTGCAAAAAACACAGGGAAAATTATATAAAAAAGTGTATCATATGTGTGACGTGTAATACACACTAGGTCACCACATGATGCTAGTAAATAAATGCATCCGATGAGTAAAATGTCCAATAGTGAAAAAAGGTGTCATACATGGATCATAACATGATAATGAATAGATAAAAAACAAAAGTTCATTGGTGAAAGTGAATGAAGCAGGAAATATATCATCAACCATGCTAATAATTAATAATGAAAGTTCTTTTCATGCTTGTAATAAAAATGTGAAAAAATATCTGTGCAGAAATCTTCATGCATCCGTGCTCACAGTGCCCTTACTTTAAGGGGCTTAACCACTTCAGCCCCGGAAGGTTTTACCCCCTTCCTGACCAGAGCACTTTTTACAATTCGGCACTGCGTCGCTTTAACTGCTAATTGCGCGGTCATGCAATGCTGTACCCAAACGAAATTTGCGTCCTTTTCTTCCCACAAATAGAGCTTTCTTTTGATAGTATTTGATCACCTCTGCCGTTTTTATTTTTTGCGCTATACACGGAAAAAGACCGAAAATTTTGAAAAAAAATGATATTTTCTACTTTTTGTTCTAAAAAAAAATCCAATAAACTCAATTTTAGTCATACATTTAGGCCAAAATGTATTCGGCCACATGTCTTTGGTAAAAAAAAATGTCAATAAGTGTATATTTATTGGTTTGCGCAAAAGTTATAGCGTCTACAAACTAGGGTACATTTTCTGGAATTTACACAGCCTTTAATTTATGACTGCCTATGTCGTTTCTTGAGGTGCTAAAATGGCAGGGCAGTACAAAACCCCCACAAATGACCCCATTTTGGAAAGTAGACACCCCAAGGAATTTGCTGAGAGGCATGTTGAGCCCATTGAATATTCATTTTTTTTGTCCCAAGTGATTGAACAATGACAAAAAAAAAAAATTACAAAAAGTTGTCACTAAATGATATATTGCTCACACAGGCCATGGGCATATGTGGAATTGCACCCCAAAATACATTTAGCTGCTTCTCCTGAGTATGGGGATACCACATGTGTGAGACTTTTTGGGAGCCTAGCCGCGTACGGGGCCCCGAAAACCAATCACTGCCTTCAGGATTTCTAAGGGCGTACATTTTTGATTTTACTCCTCACTACCTATCACAGTTTTGAAGGCCATAAAATGCCCAGATGACATAAAACCCCCCCAAATGACCCCATTTTGGAAAGTAGACACCCCAAGCTATTTGCTTTGAGGCATGTTGAGTCCATGGAATGTTTTATATTTTGACACAAGTTGCGGGAAAGTGACAAATTTTTTTTTTTTTTTTTTTTTTTTTTTTGCACAAAGTTGTCACTAAATGATATATTGCTCACACAGGCCATGGGCATATGTGGAATTGCACCCCAAAATACATTTAGCTGCTTCTCCTGAGTATGGGGATACCACATGTGTGGGACTTTTTGGGAGCCTAGCCGCGTACGGGACCCCGAAAACCAATCACTGCCTTCAGGATTTCTAAGGGCGTACATTTTTGATTTTACTCCTCACTGCCTATCACAGTTTCGGAGGCCATGGAATGCCCAGGTGGCACAAACCCCCCCCAAATGACCCCATTTTGGAAAGTAGACACCCCAAGCTATTTGCTGAGAGGCATGGTGAGTATTTTGCAGCTCTCATTTGTTTTTGAAAATAAAGAAAGACGAGAAAAAAAATTTTTTTTTTTTCTTTTTTCAATTTTCAAAACTTTGTGACAAAAAGTGAGGTCTGCAAAATACTCACTATACCTCTCATCAAATAGCTTGGGGTGTCTACTTTCCAAAATGGGGTCATTTGGGGGGTTTTTTTGCCACCTGGGCATTCCATGGCCTCCGAAACTGTGATAGGCAGTGAAGAGTGAAATCAAAAATTTACGGCCTTAGAAAGCCTGAAGGCGGTGCTTGGTTTTCGGGGTCCCGTACGCGGCTAGGCTCCCAAAAAGTCCCACACATGTGGTATCCCCATACTCAGGAGAAGCAGCAGAATGTATTTTGGGGTGTAATTTCACATATTCCCATGACATGTTTGAGCAATATATCATTTAGTGACAACTTTGCGCAAAAAAAAATAAAAAAAATAAAAAATTGTCTCTTTCCCGCAACTTGTGTCACAATATAAATTATTCCATGGACTCAACATGACTCTCAGCAAATAGCTTGGGGTGTCTACTTTCCAAAATGGGGTCATTTGGGGGGGTTTTGAACTGTCCTGGCATTTTATGCACAACATCTAGAAGCTTATGTCACACATCACCCACACTTCTAACCACTTGAAGACAAAGCCCTTTCTGACACTTATTGTTTACATAAAAAAATAATTTTTTTTTGCAAGAAAATTACTTTGAACCCCCAAACATTATATATTTTTTTTAAAGCAAATGCCCTACAGATTAAAATGGTGGGTGTTTCATTTTTTTTTTTCACACAGTATTTGCGCAGCGATTTTTCAAACGCATTTTTTGGGGAAAAAACACACTTTTTTACATTTTAATGCACTAAAACACACTATATTGCCCAAATGTTTGATGAAATAAAAAAGATGATCTTAGGCCGAGTACATGGATACCAAACATGACATGCTTTAAAATTGCGCACAAACGTGCAGTGGCGACAAACTAAATACATTTTTAAAAGCCTTTAAAAGCCTTTACAGGTTACCACTTTAGATTTACAGAGGAGGTCTACTGCTAAACTTACTGCCCTCGATCTGACCTTCGCGGCGATACCTCACATGCATGGTGCAATTGCTGTTTACATTTGACGCCAGACCGACGCTTGCGTTCGCCTTAGCGCGAGAGCAGGGGGGACAGGGGTGCTTTTTTTTTTTTTTTTTTCTTTATTATTATTATTTTTTTATCTTATTTTTAAACTGTTCCTTTCATTTTTTTTTTTTTTTTAATCATTTTTATTGTTATCTCAGGGAATGTAAATATCCCCTATCATAGCAATAGGTAGTGACAGGTACTCTTTTTTGCAAAAATTGGGGTCTATTAGACCCTAGATTTCTCCTCTGCCCTCAAAGCATCTGACCACACCAAGATCGGTGTGATAAAATGCTTTCCCAATTTCCCAATGGCGCTGTTTACATCCGGCGAAATCTAAGTCATAAAATGCTCGTAGCTTCCGGTTTCTTAGGCCATAGAGATGTTTGGAGCCACTCTGGTCTCTGATCAGCTCTATGGTCAGCTGGCTGAATTACCGGCTGCATTTTCAGGTTCCCTGTTGAGACAGGAGAGCCAGAGAAAAACACGGAAGACGTTGGGGGGGAGGGGCATTCCCTCCCACTGCTTGTAAAAGCAGTCTAGAGGCTAATTAGCCGCTAGGATTGCTTTTACATGAAAGCCGACCGCTGGCTGAAAAGAATGATACCAAGATGATACCTAAACCTGCAGGCATCATTCTGGTATAACCACTCAAAGTCGTGAATGGCGTACCTGAAGACAAAAAAATGGTTAACAATAAAGCACAGTAAACGGTAAGGTATAAAAAATTGCATACCTGAAAAGCAAACATGATAAAACATAATAACAATAAAACATTGCAGAATAGAATACAGTAAAAAAGAACAGAACAATAGAGAGAGAGAATAGAGAGAGAAAGAACAATAAAACGACAACTATTTTTTTTTTATTTTATATTTTTGTATGTGTTTTTTTTTTTTTTTTACACTTTTTTTTGTAACTAACTTTTATAACTGTAACCGGTTCCAGGTTCGGGTCTCTCAAAATGCGATGGCATCTTGGGAGACCCTGTGAAAGTGTGTCCTAGTCTGTGAAATGCTGTACCCTACGCTAATACTCAACTAGTGCATGGTAGCGTTCAAAATATTCACCAATGCAAAGACCAGGATTGTCAGGACAGGAGGGACAATAATAGCGGGTGTCACGTCTATATCCGCGCTTGCTGCAGACACGACATCTTTTTTGGGGGGGTTCGTTGGGTAGGGGTACTCGGGAGGACATAAAGAAAATGCCTCTCATGCAGCCGACTGCATTTGATTGGGGATGTGAATGGGGGAAGTACGGGCGCTGCAGAAGCGGTGGGTTCCCAATTAGGATTGGCGAATGCAGCAGGAAGGGCACTATGGGCACGACGGGCCTATGTTCGTCTTCTTGGTGGCAGCGGGACACTACTTGTGCTTGCCACCTCACCAGCTTGAACTGCACTTATGGGACTCGCCACGTCACCAAGTGTTACTGCAGTGCTGGTTTGACTACGACCGGGGTGTACTAGGCCGCTGGTGCTTGCCAGTTCACCAAAGCGCTACCAAAAAAACTGTTAGCGATCGCAAGGATCAGGCCTGACTCTGCGAACGCTGCAGTTATGTGTTTAGTGTTTTGTAAGTGACAGTGATCGATCGATACTGCACTTGGGTGGGCTGGGCTGGGCCGGGCGGAGGGGCAAAACGCAGGTGCTAGCAGGTATCTGGGCTGATCCCGCTAACACTGCGTTTGTGGGAACCCTAAACTGCTGGGGACGCTAGTATAGATCTGATCAGATCAGATATTGATCCGATCAGATACTATACCACTAAGGGAGGTGTATGCTGCGTGCGTGGGTGTTAGCGGTACTGGCGCTAACCTGACGCTGCCTGGGGCTGGTGCTTGCCAGTTCACCAAAACGCTACCAGAAAAACTGTTAGCGATCGCAGGAATCAGGCCTGACTCTGCGAACGCTGCAGTTATGCGTTTAGTGTTTTGTAAGTGTCAGTGATCGATCGATACTGCACTTGGGTGGGCTGGGCTGGGCCGGGCGGAGGGGCAAAACGCAGGTGCTAGCAGGTATCTGGGCTGATCCCGCTAACACTGCGTTTGTGGGAACCCTAAACTGCTGGGGACGCTAGTATAGATCTGATCAGATCAGATATTGATCCGATCAGATACTATACCACTAAGGGAGGTGTACGGTGCGTGCGTGGGTGTTAGGGGTACTGGCGCTAATCTGACGCTGCCTGGGGCTGGTGCTTGCCAGTTCACCAAAACGCTACCAAAAAAACTGTTAGCGATCGCAGGGATCAGGCCTGACTATGCGAACGCTGCAGTTATGCGTTTAGTGTTTTGTAAGTGACAGTGATCGATCGATACTGCACTTGGGTGGGCCGGGCAGAGGGGCAAAACGCAGGTGCTAGCGGGTATCTGGGCTGATCCCGCTAACACTGCGTTTTCGGGAACCCTAAACTGCTGGGGACGCTAGTATAGATCTGATTGGATCAGATATTGATCCGTACAGATACTATACCACTAAGGGAGGCGTATGCTGCGTGCGTGGGTGTTAGCGGTACTGGCGCTAATCTGACGCTGCCTGGGGCGACGCATATCACCGCCGGGCGATCAGGGGGCTAAACCTTTATTCGGTAATAAACGGCGGGTGCCCTGACACTATAAAAAATAAACGAACTAACCAGCGTCACTCGTAACAGTTATACGGTGATCAGTGGTGAAAGGGTTAACTAGGGGGCAATCAAGGGGTTAAAACCTTTATTAGATAGTATATGGGGGTCCCTGTCGCTATAAAACGCTGACGGCGAACCTAAATATTTACGTCTCTAACTAGCGTCACCAGCGACACTAATACAGCGATCAGAAAAATGATCGCTTAGTGACACTGGTGACAGGGGGTGATCAAGGGGTTAAAACTTTATTAGGGGGGGTTAGGGGGGTATCCTAGACCTAAAGGGGGGTAATACTCACTGCCCTAACACTGTAACTGTCACAAACTGACACTATGCAGTAATCAGAAAAAAAAAAAAAAAATACTGCTAATGTCAGTTTGTGACAGGGGGGGGGTGATTGGGGGGGGATCGGGGGGCGATCGGGGGGGGATCGGGGGTGTAAAGTATGCCTGGCATGTTCTACTGTGTGTGTTTGTGTTGTGTGGACTTACATGTCTTCTCTCCTCGGCGCTGGACGGAAACTGCCAGACCGAGGAGAGATGACATCACATCCTCTGCCTGTGTGAAACTACACACAGGCAGAGGAGGATTCCCATTGGCTGGGAGCGATCGCGAGGGGGGGGCCACGATCGGATGGTCTCCCCCTCGCCTCCCGACGCTCCCAGTCAGATGCCGACCGCCGATGGCACCGGGGGGGGGTCCGATCGGACCCCCCGCCCGCGGGAGGCAGATCACGTACAGGTACGTGATTCTGCCTGCCCGTGTCATTCTGCCGACGTATATATACGTTAGGCGGTCGGCAAGTGGTTAAAGTGGTGTTCCGGCCGAAATTATACTTTTTAAATAAAAATACCCCTATAATACACAAGCTTAATGTATTCTGGTAAAGTTAGTCTGTAAACTAAGGTCTGTTTTGTTAGTTTATAGCAGTAGTTTGCTATTTTATAAACTTACAGCAGGCCATGGCCATCTTAAGTGTGGGCATCTGAAGCCAGACTGTATTTCTTCCTGGATCTCAGCCTTTCAGATCTTGCACATGCTCAGTGCAGCACAAGCAGTGTAATAGGTTTCAGGTCAGGTTTCCATAGCAACGGCAGTTTCAGAGGAAGTTGCCGCCCCTTCCCAGAAGGCATTGCAAACAGGAAATGATGCGATGGGCCGCGGCCAGGGAGGAGGAAGTGAAAGATGAATACAGCAGATATACAGTAGGTGCTGAGAAAAAAAAATTAAAAATATCCAATTTGTTTACAGTGCACAGTTTAGTGAGGGATACTGAAGAGTTGTAAAAGTGGGTGGAACTCCACTTTAAATAAAAGCCCTGTAGATAGTGCTGAGTGCTGATGGGGATGACTGTTCCGGATGCTGTTGGCTAGTGGTGGCTCGCTTGCAGTGGATGGATGTCCTTGGTAAACCCTCATGGGGCTCAATTCAGGGTTCCGGACATGATGCCAAGAAGAGAGAGAAGGGAAAACAAGGGGGCCTCCAATAGTGTAGTAAAAAATTTATTGGAATAAAAAATAGTTGGAATAAAAAGCGCACACTTTGCATATAGTGCAAGTAATGGCACAGCGTGAGGCGGCTCACCGCCATCACCTAGTGCGATATTTCCGGTCCACAGTGTCAACAACCGGGTCAAAGGGTGTCGCCTGCTGGGTGTAATGGCTTGCTGGGATTCCTACGTGTTACATCATGTGACCTCGTGACTTCCTCAGGGAGGCTCTTTATCTTCTCAGATGGTAAAGCTGCCCGTTCCCCTTGGCAAAAAGCCTCCAGTTCCTGTAAATTCTTGGGCTGTCTTGCATGAACTGCATGTTTGAGATCTCCCCAAAGTGGCTCAATGATATTGAGGTCAGGAGACTGAGATGGCCACTCTAGAACCTTCACTTTATTCTGCTGTAGCCAATGACAGGTCGACTTGGACATTTCAGTAACAAAAGACTAAAGGTCAAAAGAGATTCTTCCAAGAGGAACACTCAGGTTTAAAAGGGTACAAAACGGTATACTTTATTAAATGCTATAAATACCGGACAAGTAATACATGAAAGAATACATTTTCCTCCACCAATATTAAAAATAAAATATGTCTCAACAGACACACCATTAAAAACACTCCTCATTCACTCCAGTTTACCCCATAACATGGCAAAAAGGCCTTGATACTATTCCCGGGCTGAAAAATAGAAAATGTCCTGAGTAACCTTTATGTATCAAAAGTAGATGTGATGAAAATGTAGCAAGTTTCCCACGTAGTGGCCGTTTAGATAATAAAAAGAAACATATAATTCTTATATGTACAGCGTGATAAGATGACAGTATAACGTATACCACAGTGAGGAAAAAAGGGTTCTTGAGAGACTACAATTGTATCATGGCATGTATGTAGCCAGATGGATGATCACATCAATTCTATGAGGGAGATTCTCAATGGAAGTGAAGGATCCACTTATCTCACCTGATCGTGGTCATCGGCTCCATGGATGAGCAGTGCATCAAAGGTGGGATCACTGGATGATCCAGGGTCAATAGATGTCCTTCCAAATAGAAAATATAGCTGGCGTTTCTCTGTGTCCAAAGATCTGGTCGTTGTAAAGCAGCTTGTGATACTTCGCTGAGCAATGGCTTAACACTGTTCAATGAACGCTACCAACGGGACCGGCTGAGCCTTGCAGCCATGCAGCACTTGGAGCAGAACAACAGTGGGCAGGCTCTAAGCGGAAGTAGGATCAGTCTTGACCTAGAAGGATATCCTGGATAGTGGAATCTCCACAGCAGATATGTAAAAAAGTGTACTAAAGCACTGATAACCTAAGTGGATAAATGAACTCTGTGTATATAGTACATATAAGAATTATATGTTTCTTTTTATTATCTAAATGGCCGCTACGTGGGAAACTTGCTACGTTTTCATCACATCTACTTTTGATACATAAAGATTACTCAGGACATTTTCTATTTTTCAGCCCGGGAATAGTATCAAGGCCTTTTTGCCATGTTATGGGGTAAACTGGAGTGAATGAGGAGTGTTTTTGATGGTGTGTCTGTTGAGACATATTTTATTTTTAATATTGGCGGAGGAAAATGTATTCTTTCATGTATCACTTGTCCGGTATTTATAGCATTTAATAAAGTATACCGTTTTGTACCCTTTTAAACCTGAGTGTTCCTCTTTGAAGAATCTCTTTTGACCTTTAGTCTTTTGTTACTACCTTGCAATTTGATTCAAAGGAACTGGTTTGTCTGCTGAGTTTTTTTTACAATCAGCACACAGACAATAGGTCTGTGAGTGTCCCCTAGCAGATTGCTAGTTCTAGGTGTGGTTACACACAGACTTTGACACTCTTATGCCCTGTACACACGGTCTGATTTTCTGAGGGAAAATGTGTGATAGGACCTTGTTGTCGGAAATTCCGACCGTGTGTAGGCTCCAATACACATTTTCCATCGGAATTTCCGACACACAAAGTTTGAGAGCAGGATATAAAATTTTCCGACAACAAAATCCGTTGTCGGAAATTCCGATCGTGTGTACACAAATCCAACGCACAACGTGCCACGCATGCTCAGAATAAATTAAGAGACGAAAGCTATTGGCTACTGCCCTGTTTATAGACCCGACGTACGTGTTTTACATCACCACGTTCAGAACGATCGGATTTTCCGACAACTTTGTGTGACCGTGTGTATGCAAGACAAGTTTGAGCCAACATCCGTCGGAAAAAATCCATGGATTTTGTTGTCGGAATGTCCGACCGTGTGTACGGGGCATTATTGTTAGGTGAGACCAGACTAATTTCCTTTTTCATTATTATTATTCGACTTGGACATTTCAACATGACAATAATCCAAAACACAAGGCCAAGTACGTCCCATGCGCAGCTTCCTGGCTGATGAATGCAAATGTTCCTCCAGTATTTTTTTGATAACATACTGCATTCATCTTGCCAACAATTTTGACCAAATTTCCTGTGCCTTTTGTAGCTCACACATCCCAAAAACCTCAGCGATCCACCTCTGTACCTTTCATCATAGGCCTTGTTGACTCCTCTCCAAATGTAGCGTTTTTGGTTGTGGCCAAAAAGCTCAATTTTGGTCTCATCACTCCAAATGACTTTGTGCCAGAAGGTTTGAGGCTTGTCTCTGTACTATTTGGCGTATTGTAAGTGGGATACTTCATGGCATTTGCGTAGTAATGGCTTTCTTCTGGCGACTCGACCATGCAGCCCATCTTTCTTCAAGTGCCTCCTTATTGTGCATCTTGAAACAGCCATACCATATGTTTTCAGAGAGTCCTGTATTTCATCTGAATTTATTTGTGGATTTTTCTTTGCATCCTGAATAATTTTCCTAGCAGTTGTGGATGAAACTTTAGTTGGTCTACCTGACCGTGGTTTGGTTTCATCAGAACCTCTCATTTTCCACTTCTTGATTAGAGTTTAACACATTTTCAATTCCTTGGATATCTTTTTATATCCCTTTCCTATTTTATACAGTTAACTGCTTTCCACCTGCCGGCTGTCATATGATGGCCAGGCAGCGCGTCTCTTGTTCTGGGAGGGCGTCATATGACGTCCTCGCCTTCCCGGACCACCAGGGGACACGCGCCCGCTGTGTCACTGGGGACCCGATGCGCAGCACGTGATGTCCGCCGGGCACCCGCGATTGCCCGGTAACACAGCAGGACCGTGGATCTGTGTGTGTAAACACACAAATCCACATCCTGTCAGAGGAGAGGAGACCGATGGTGTGTTCTTAGTACAGAGGAACACCGATCGGTCTCCTCCCCTTGTGAGTCCCCTCCCCCCACAGTTAGAATCACTCCCTAGGAACATAATTAACCCCTCGATCACCCCCTAGTGTTAACCCCTTCCCTGCACGGATCGCTGTATAAATGTGAATGGTCCCAAAAAAATGTCAAAAGTGTCCGATATGTCCGCCACAATATCACAGTCATGATAAAAATCGCAGATCACCGCCATTACTAGTAAAAAAAAAAAAAAAAAAAAAAAAAAAAAATGATAAAAATGCTATATATCTATCCTCTATTTTGTAGACGCTATAACTTTTGCGCAAACTAATCAATATACGCTTATTGCGATTATTTTTTTTTTTTTTTTGTTCTTTTTTTTTACCAAAAATATGTAGAATACATATCGGCCTAAACTGAGGCAAAAATTTGTTAAAAAAAGGAAAGGATATTTATCATAGCAAAACGTAAAAAATATTGTGTTTTTTTTCAAACTTGTAACTCTTCTTTTGTTTATAGAGCAAAAAATAAAAGCCGCAGAGGTGATCCAATACCACCAGAAGAAAGCTCTAGTTGTGGGGGGAAAATGATAACAATTTCATCTGGGTACAGTGTTGCATGACCGCGCAATTGTCATTCAAAGTGTGACAGCGCTGAAATCTGAAAATTGGCCTGGGCAGGAAGGGGGTGAATGTGCACTGTATTGAGGTGGTTAAACTACCTTTTCCCGCAGATCCCTTGACAATTCTTTTGCTTTCCCCATGACTCAGAATCCAGAAAGGTCAGTGCAGCACTGGATGAAAAATGCAAGGGTCTGTCAGGAGTCCAGAACTTTTGAGCACAACTGTATATACAGAGAGAGAGATATCTTACGTTTGCACGGAGAGATATCTTTTTGTGTGTTTCAGCAACAAATTCAGTTGCTGTTTAGCTACTTCCCCCCAACTTGCTTTTTGTGGGTTTACTTTTTTTATTTATTTTTTGTTTCATATTTAATTTATACTCATAGTTATGTTACAAATGAAAGTGGGGAAATGTTTTAGAGTAGGGGTTTAGTGTTTTAGATGTTATTTTTTTGGAGGCAGTTATTTATAGTAATATCATTTAGCTTAGTTTATTGCACCAAATCTTCAATCCCCGAGTGCCACAGCTGCTAATAAAGTTAAGCAATCTCCTGTATTCTCAGGGGTTTATTTACTAAAGGTAAATAGACTGTGCACTTTACAAAGTGCAGTTGCACTGTGCAAGAGCAGTTGCTGAAAAGCTCAAATGAGGGTGAGCTCAGCTGACTTCCATCATCCAAACATGTGCAAGCAAAAAGTCTTCTTTTTAACCACTTCCCACCGCGCAGCGCAGCGATTGTTGGTGCTGTGTGTCACTCTGACAGACCGCATCTCCGATTGTGATAAGGAGCCTCTGATGGAGGCTCCTTACCACGTGATCAGCTGTGACCAATCACAGCTGATCACAGCGTGAACCAGGATATGCCTGTTTGGCGGCTCTCCCTGTCAGAGGGGGGTCTGCGCTGATAATCAGCACATTGATTATCAGCGCAGCTCCCATGAGAGGTGTCACAACAATGGCAGTCAGTGTCCATCAGGAACGCCTGTCAGTGCCCACCACAGTGCCCATCAGTAACACCTGTCAGTACCTCATCATCAGTGCTGCTCATCAGTGCCATCTATTAGTGTCCATCAGTGCCGCCTATCAGTGCCCATTAATTCTACATATCAGTGCCTCCTCATTCGTGCCCATCAGTGCCACCTTATCAGTGCCAACTCATCAGTGCCTCCTCATCAGTACCTGTCAATGAAGGAGAAAACAAAATGTTATAACAGAAACTAAGTAAAACTTTTTTTTTTCAAAAACTACGGTCTTCTTTAGTTTGTTTAGCAAAAAATAAAAACCCCAGTGGTGATCAAATGCCACCAAAAGAAAATGATAAAAATTTAGTTTGGGTACAGTGTTGCATGACCGCGCAATTGTCATTCAAAGTGCGACAATGCTGAAAGCTGAAAATTGTCCTGGGCAGAAAGGGGGGGAAGTGCCTGGTATTGAAGTGGTTAATTTCCCTGCATGTGATTAGGTATCCTTTGCAAAGTGAAGCCTTACCTCATTTACTAAGCTCTGGAGCAACTGCTCTTGCAACTCCACTATGCAAAGTGCACAGTTTGTTGGCCTTTAGTAAATCAACCCCATAATGTCAGGTGGGCCTAAAGAGAGAAGCACTAGTTATGCATATGCAGCTATTAGGGGTCGAGTACATACACAATATGATTCACCCTTCGAAATAAGGAGTGATGGACTACTGGGCCTCCAGGTTGGAACACTGGTCGTAGCTTGCACCGTACACTCTCATTTTTATTCCACAATAAACCTGCCTGGTTTCTAAATTGTTGCATTTGTACATTTGAAAGGCAATATAAAGGGATTATAGTGACCAAAAAGCACTTGAGTTTAACCAATCGTTTTTTGGGTATTCATGTTCCATGTAACGGAGGTGTCCTTTACCCACATGCTTTTTCCTAATAGATGTCCCTCTTTCCCATCTCAGAAAGTTGGGAGGTATGAATATACTGATTATTCCTTTGACAATCTAGCTTTTTATCAGTACTTTTCTGAAATACTGTGTAGCACTCCCTTGGGTATACTGGGAGCAAAGAAGATACCTCCAGATAGAGAGAGCGGACTTACATTCACCCCAGGGCTGAGTCTATGGCTATAATGGGAAGTTAGAACAATATGGGCGCCAGTCACTTTAGGTAGTTTTCAATGCTTTAATGAAGAACTTGAAAGAAGTAGTAGTAAAGAGGTTGAGGGGAAGTTGCAGATACCCTTTTGTAGCAGATCACTTACAGACTCCTTAGATTAAAGGACAAAAACACAGCTTTCTTTCAGCAGATCTTGAATATCTGGGTAGGCCTCTCTCACACAGACCTAGTAACCAGTAAGATGTCTGGATAAGCCTCTCTGACAAACTTAGCAACCAGTAGATGCCTGGATAAGTCTCTCTCACAAACTTAGCAGCCTGGAATGTATTACCTTTATTGGATTGTAGAACAGCTTCACAGTACCAGAACCTTTAAGCCAGCCTGTGAGGGTCGACCATAAGCAGTACTGTGAAGGTAGGTTAGGTGTAAGTGCATCCTTCAATTAAGTCACCAGGCCCTTCGGAGAGACCACCCTTCATCCTGGCTCTCTCCAGCAAGGGTCCTCCCCTGGATCTCCTCAGCTTGGCTCAGCTTCTTCCAAACAGGCAAGACAGCCTAAAGACCACTTCCGGACTAGTAGGCCCCAGACAGGCTTCTGGGCCTACTTGCAGAGCTTGCAGTAACGTAGCCTCAGGCCTGGAGGGCCACGAGGTGAGGACTGATTAAAGCACATGGCATCTGTCCAATAAATACCCCTTCCCAGAATGCACAGCGGCATGAACCTCCTACTGGGCTGTTTCTGGAAAAAGAATATTCATTACAGCTCAACCTAGTTGTTATTCTCACACTGTCCTGTGGTACCAGTGACACCTACTGGCAACAGTGGGAAATGCACAACACAGTCAAATTCAGGACAGAACCAATAAACTATGTACAATCAATCTGAGCTGGTTACAGCTCAGCCAAAAACTAAATTTATATTGTAGCCCTGATTTTTAGGAAAAGGGGGCCACACATTCCCCCCATTAAAGGAGACAATGTCTTCAGCGTCTGTATGGAAAAAAATAACTCAAGCCTGAGAGTAGGTATCTGAACCGAAAAAAAAAAAACTTGGACGGGAGAAGAGAGACAGCAAAGAAGAATGTTACAGTTTCAAACTTTAATCAACAGTATATTCACATCAAACATGTTACAGGAACCTCACTATCTATCTAACTGCCCCCATGCTAGCAGCTTGATAGGAGGTCTGGGTCACCTAAAAAAGTTACACATACAAAAATATATAACAATTGGGAGCAAAGCCTCACTCCCAGGAGAATGAAACTCTCTTCCACACATTTTAATAGCAAAATAAACTAGAATGTAGCTTAAAAGTCCACCCCTGTCTATAAGTAACTTTTACCACCTAACAGCAGGAATCGTCATGGCAGAAGTCTTTAACCACTTCAATACAGGGCTTTTATACACCCTTCCTTCCCAGACCAAATTTTAGCTTTCAGCGCTCTCACACTTTGAATGACAATTACTCAGTCATGCTACACTGTACCCAAACCAAATTTTTATCATTTTTTTCTCACAAACATAGCTTTCTTTTGGTGGTATTTAATCACTGCTGTTTTTTTTATTTTTTGCAATATAAGTGAAAAAAGAGAGAAATTTTTGAAAAAAAAACACTTTTTTTTTAGTTTTTATTGTAAAATTTTGCAAATAAGTAATTTTTCTTCATAAATTTGGGCCAAAATGTATACTGCCACATATCTTTAGTAAAAATAACCCAAATTAGTGTATATTATTTGGTCTCTGTGAAAGTTATAGAGTCTACAAGCTATGGTGCAAATCATTGAAAAATGATCACATCTGATCACACCTGATGTACTGAAGGCCTATCTCATTTCTTGAGGCCCTAACAAGCCAGGAAAGTACAAATACCCCCCAAATTACCCCTTTTTGGAAAGCAGACATTCCAAGGTATTTAGCAAGAGGCATGGTGAGCTTTTTGAAGTTGTAATTTTTTCCCACAATTCTTGGAAATTTTTTTTTTTTTTTTTTGCACAAAATTGTCATAATAACAAGTTATTTCTCTCACACAGCACATGCATACTTGCAATGACACCCCAAAATACATTCTGCTACTCCTCCTGAGTATAGTGATACCACATGTGTGAGACTTTTACACAGCCTGGCCACATACAGAGGTCTAAAATCCAACTAGCACCGTCAGGCATTTTACGAGCATAAATTGCACATCTCATATGATGACAACCTATCACACTTTTGAAGGTCCTGGAGCACCAGGACAATGGAAACGCCCACAAAATGACCCCATTTTGGAAAGCTAACACCCCAACGTATAATCTATGAGGCATAATTAGTCTTTTGAATGGTTCATTTTTTTCCCGAAGTTTTTGGAAACTGTGGAAAAAAAATGAAAACGCATTTTTTTTTACACAAAGTTGTCAATTCATAAGATATTTCCAACACATAGCATGTACATAGCAAAAATGACACCCCAAAATACATTCTGCTACTCCTCCTGAGTATGGCGATACCAAATGTGTGAGACTTTTACACAGCCTGGCCACATACAGAGGCCCAACATTGAAGTAGCAGCTCCAGGCATTCTAGGAGCATAAATTACACATCTCATTTCTCAACCACCTATTACAATTTTGAAGGCCCTGGAGCACCAGGACAACGGAAACACCCACAAAATGACCCCATTTTAGAAAGCTAACACCCCAACGTATAATCTATGAGGCATAATTAGTCTTTTGAATGGTTCATTTTTTTCCCGAAGTTTTTGGAAACTGTGGAAAAAAAATGAAAACGCATTTTTTTTACACAAAGTTGTCCATTCATAAGATATTTCCAACACATAGCATGTACATAGCAAAAATGACACCCCAAAATACATTCTGCTACTCCTGAGTATGGCGATACCACATGTGTGAGACTTTTACATAGTCTGGCCACATACAGAGGCCCAACATCCAAGTAGCACTGTCAGTTGTTCTAGGAGCATACATTACACACAAATTCCTGCCAACCTATCACATTGTTGAAGGCCCTTCATATTTCTAACACATAGCATGTACTGTACATACCAATTACAAACCAAAATACATTCTGCTGAGTAAAGGGTAAAGAAAAGATTACCTGCAGTTTTAGTAGTGCAGTAGTCCACAGAGAAGAGCATCGGTCCAGGCAGCAGGCAGGAACGTGGACAGCGACAGCAAAACAGGCAGCAGGCAGGAATAGTCAGTACAGGTAGAGATGTCAGCACAGCCAAAGCATTAGTCCAGATAGCAGGCAGGGATGTGGTCAGCAGCAGCAAAAGGATCAAAGGATCGTCCATGCAGCAGGCAGGAATACTGTCCATAGTTAGTACATGCAGCAGGCAGAGGTATGGTCAGCACAGCCAGAGTATTTGGCTAGGGAGCAGGCAGTACCATCAAGCTTAGGGCATTGGTCAGGAAAGAATGGGGACAGGGGTAGAGGCTTCTCCCACCCAAATCGCTTTGAAGCCTCCGGGCAACCAGACCCTGTTATGGGAACACAGAAAACCAAAAACTGGTTTTCTGAACTCCGAACACTATTCTGGAGCCCCTCACATATGTGAGACCCCTGTGTAGCAGGGTGAAAGATCAATCCAAGGGGCAGGCAAAAACATGGTCAACAGGCCGAGGTCAGTGCAGGTAAAAGGCAGAAATAGACGGTAGGCAGAGGCATAGTCGATACAGTCCAGGGTCAGTTCACGTGAAAGGCAAAAACATGGCGGAAAAACAATGCAGACGGTAGGCAGAGGCATAGTCGAGAAACAGGCCAGGGTCGGTTCACATGGAAGGCAATAATATGGTTGGTTGAGGAAGGTAAATATTCAGGACGGAAATTAAAAACGGGGAAATGGCAGTATTAGAAATATGGACTAATAATTTTCCAGAGTGTGATATCACCTGAAGCATTCTCCGATGCAAAGGCCAGGTTGGGAGGGACAGTCGGTACAATGGAAGCTCGTATCTTTCCTAATTCCTCTTTTGGTGCACACCCGACATTTTTTTTGGCGTCGTCTTCCGGATCCTGTTGGTGGAATATGGTCTGGGAAATGGCGCTCATGTAGTCTGCTGACAGAATCGGAGCGAATGCTTTCTGGGGGGGATACTTGCTGATAAATCAGGGCAGTGACAATGTCTTCAATAAACTTTATGAAGGTGGTGGGTGTTTCTGTGGATTTTTGGTATATTATGAAAGAATTTAAAAGGGCCAAATGAAAAAAGTAAATTGCGACTTTTTTGTACCAGAATAAGGTTTTTCTTGTTGAAAGATAGGGCTGCAACAACTGATCGTTTAAATCCACCCCCCCCCATGTATTTATTGTACTCAGTGATACAGGTAGGCTTGCGAACGGTACCGCGTCTTCTGTGAAGTTCCACCGAGGTGTCATCGTGGATGGTGGACATGATGTACACGTCTTTTCTATCCCTCCACTTCACAGCCAACACTTCTTCGTTCCTCAAGCTTGTCGATTCCCCCCTTGGAATGTTTGTGGTGACAAGACACTGTGGGAAGCCCTTTCGGTTTTTTCTAGCTGTACCACAGGCCAAAGTTTGTTTGAGATATAGGTGGCGGAGAAGGGGCAAACTCGTATAATAATTATCCATATAAATATGGTATCCCTTTTGGAGGAGTGGGAATGCCAACTCCCAAACAATTTTCCCACTTATTCCCATGTACGAGGGACACTCAGGGGGCTGGAGCTGGGAATCTTTCCCTTCGTACACGCGGAATGCGTACACATAACCGGTGGCACTTTCACAAAGCTTGTTAAGCTTCAAGCCATACCTCGCCCTCTTACTGGGTATATATTGTTTGATTCCCAGCCGGCCAGTGAAATGCACCAGGGATTCGTCCACAGATATATTTTTTTCAGGGACATAAACTTCGGCAAACTTCTGGGAAAAAAAATTAATTAGGGGGCGAACTTTATATAATTTGTCAAAGTTTGGGTGATTTCGGGGGGGGGCACTGTGAGTTGTCATTGAAATGCAAGAAGCGCATTATGATTTCGTATCAGGACCTGGACATGGCTGCTGAAAAAATTGGCATATGTTGGATGGGTTTGGTCGACCAATACTTATGAATTTCATTTTCTTGTAAGCCCCATGTTCAGGGTTAGGCCTAAAAACAATTTTAGCTCCACTACTGTTAGCGGTCTCCACTCAAAAGGGCGGGCATAGCTGGAGCTGGGGTTGGCTGCAATAAATTGTTGGGCAAACAGATTAGTTTGGTCCACGATGCCTTGAATCCAATCGTTCGGGAAAAATAAATTTAAAAAATCCATTTGTGTAAATCCTGCAGTGTTGACCTGCACACCCGACTGTGCTGTAAAAGGGGGGATCGTGGCTGACCCTGTGGTAGAAGGCAGCCACAATGGGTTTGCCAAGGAATCTGGAAGATGGGTTTGGGCCCTACTTCTTTGGCGTCCACTTGTGCTGGGTCTTTCCTCCTGGGGTCTAGCAGCGCTTGTACTGGGCCCCTCCTCCTGGGGTCTACCGCCGCTGGCACTGCTGGTAGCTGCCTGGTTTTCAGACCGTCGTCTTTTTGGACGGACTACTTCCTCCTCTACATCTGATCCGGATGTGCTGCCTTCGGGGGGCTCATATTCCGAATCAGAACCAGAATCTGAACTGAGCGGTGAGAGCTCCCCGTTGCTCTCATCGGTCAGACTCAGGATCTGGTATGCCTCTTCTGGGGTGTACATCTTCCTGGACATAGTGGCTGACTGGCTGTATGTACTCTGGTGGCAAGTGATGAGGTGGCGGGTACTCTGGTGGCAGGTGATGAGGTGGCGGGTACTCTGGTGGCAGGTGATGAGGTGGCGGGTACTCTGGTGGCAGGTACTCTGGTGGTGAGGTGGCGGGTACTCTGGTGGCAAGTACTCTGGTGGCAGGTGATGAGGTGGCGGGTACTCTGGTGGCAGGTGATGAGGTGGCGGGTACTCTGGTGGCAGGTGATGAGGTGGCGGGTACTCTGGTGGCAGGTGATGAGGTGGCGGGTACTCTGGTGGCAGGTGATGAGGTGGCGAGTACTCTGGTGGCAGGTGATGAGGTGGCGAGTACTCTGGTGGCAGGTGATGAGGTGGCGGGTATTCTGGTGGCAGGTGATGGACAGGTACTCTGAGATGACAGGTACTCTGAGGTGACAGGTACTGAGGTGACAGGTACTGAGGTGACAGGTACTCTTTATTTAGGAGGGGCGATCTGGGCACAGTAGTACATGTAATTAGTAACTCACTGTTAGCTGATCTCTTCTCCTCACACTGGATCGGTGTGTGAGGAGAAGAGCCCAGCAACAGCAGTTACTGTCTGACTGTGTGTGTTTGTTTACATTAGTGACCGGCTGTGATTGGACACAGCCGGTCATGTGATGCAGAGCCATGCCATTGGCTACAGTGATCGGGGCTGAGCTGTATCCAGGGGAAAAGCCTCAGCCCCGATCACCGCCCTGATCACTCCTCTTCCGCCGGAAACCGCATAGTACACGCTTCCCAATGCAGCTCTGCATCCGCCGTTACCGACGCCCCGCCGCCGCCGCACGCCGCCGCCTCAATACCCCCATCGGGGAACAGCTGTGTCCTGAGGGACACAACGGTACCCCGATCGCCGCTCTGCGGGCCCCCGGGGGCCCGCAGTAGCGGCGGAAAGCCGAGGCCGTTATATGACGTCCACCCAGGATGGGAGATCCCATCTGTGGACGTCATTTGACTATGGCCGGGTATTGAAGCGGTTAATAGCAAAGTATTTAAATTGCTGTACATAGTAGAGAATCTTGACCATGAAGTTCTCTAAACCTATAACTATCTGGTTATGTACCCCATAGTCCATTTAGAGCAAAGAACTTTTCTCAGTCTCTTTTCAAAACTGAAGAGTCTTATTCTGTGGTTTAAACAGGAATAAACTGTCGCTTTATAGCAGAGACCAGTATTTGCCAGCTGAACTTTGACAGTCCCTTTAAACGGTTACCAGTAGAAACGAGGATCTGGCAAAGTAACTGGTTTCCTTTGATTATCAACAGTAGTGACAAAGTAAGCAACATTTTCTTTTCCAGGTCTGCAGATGACCACTTTGTCAGAATAAATATGCCAGCCATAGTTCCATTGAAGCATGCATCCATCATAACACTCATCCATTAAAGATGAATAGCCAGCTTTCCTAAACGGCTTTGGTACAGACAGGTAGTCCCAGATAGCTTCACTGCACCAGTCAGGGAAAGTGAAGGCAGAAGCAACATCCTCACTATTAGCCCACAACAATTCTTGTGACATAGACTCAAACAGTTCATCATCACCAGATAAATCAGACAAGGAATCCAGCTCAGAATTCCTTAATTCTTCAGCAGGCATATATTTACACATTGACCCCACAGAAATGTTTGTCCCAGATTTCTCACCAATTCCTGACATGGATTTTCCAGGAGTAACGCCTTCCTCCGGTTCCGGTCCTGGTGGTCTCTGGGGTAGGCCTCGACCGCAGCCGCGGGATGCCTTTTACATAGTCCACCTTCTTCTGAGCAGGTGTAGCAGGCACAGTAGCAGTGGCAATGTCTGCTGATGGCACTTTAGGAACAGTAGCAGCGACATCATCAAATTGAACACTCACAGTAGCAGGCGTGGTGAGTGTAGATTTCCCAGCAGGAGCAAAAGCAGCAGACTCCACCAGAGCAACACCTGTGGCCCAATCAACTGTGTAGACATGGGTGGCATGGTAGGGTGCTACACAGCAAACAGGTACTCCCCGCAGTGTAGGCAACGAAGAAATGGGCGGGGGTGTATGGCTACTCCTTCACATTTGTGGCATAGCATACCCAGCATTTCATGGTCCCCAATGGTATACAGCACAAACCGACCATGTGGCTTCAGGCGGATGCTGGTTTCTGTTAGCAGGGTTCCGGACAACATAGTACTTGCAGCGGTGTTGACAGGGAACATCTTGCAGTTTGCACAAGAGAAAATTCTTCTGGGCCTACTTGCAGAGCTTGCAGTAACGTAGCCTCAGGCCTAGAGAAGGCCACGAGGTGAGGACTGATTAAAGCACATGGCATCTGTCCAATAAATACCCCTTCCCAGAATGCACAGCGGCAGGAACCTCCTACTGGGCTGTTTCTGGAAGAAGAATATTCATTACAGCTCAACCTAGTTGTTATTCTCACACTGTCCTGTGGTACCAGTGACACCTACTGGCAACAGTGGGAAAGGCACAACACAGTCAAATTCAGGACAGAACCAATAAACTATGTACAATCAATCTGAGCTGGTTACAGCTCAGCCAAAAACTAAATTTACATTATAGCCCCCTTTTTAGGAACAGGGGGCTACAACTGTACCATATGAGAGGTAAAAGTTAATTCGTTCTGCACTGCCCAAGATCAGATATACATATACTGCTGTAGGTACATAAGTGCTAAACTTACCAGCTCTGTCTTTTCCACCACTTATATACATACTTTACCCCTTCTACTCAGATCAAGAGGGTTGGTCTAGCTTATCTTCTGCTTTTGGAGGAACAGCTGTGGTGAGAAAGGACCGTTTGGAGTCTGTCGCCTATGGATGTGACTATAACGTGAATAACAAGTATGACAGCAAATGCTCACCTTATCCAGCTGGAAAAATTGTCAACGCAGCATTGAAACAAGTAGGGAAGAAAATGGATTACAGCGTCACTAGTGCCAACTGTGAGCACTTTGCAACTGATCTGAGATATGGCAAACAATTCTGTGATCAGGTACTGTATGAACTAGACATTATTACTGTTCATAGTTCAGCTATTATATGTAAAGCCCTCAGCAGAGTTTTATTTCATTGGGCTCTTTGGTTCATTTTTATGATGCTATCATATGGCAACAAATTTGTGTAGTTGCACAATTCCTGAAACCCTTTATAAAAGAGGTATATGAATATTACAATAAAATTCTAAGGGTGCTTTCACACTGGGGCATCGGCGGCAAAGTGCCGATTTTTTTAGCGGCGCTATTCGGCTGCTAGCGGGGCGCTTTTAACCCCCGCTAGCGGCTGAAAAAGGGTCAAAACCGCCCGCAAATTGCCGCTGCAGCAGCGGTTCAGCCCCACTTATTTTAATGGGCAGGGGCGCTTTAGGAGCGGTATATACACCACTCCTACAGCGCTGCAAAGATGCTGCTTGTAGGACTTTTTTTTACTGTCCTGCAAGCGCACCGCTCCAGTGTGAAGGCAGTCGGGCTTTGACACTGGAGAGACAGGAGAGGCACTTAAGGCGCTATTTTTAGCGCTGTAGTGCCTGTAAAGCACCTCAGTGTGAAAGCAGTCAAACTGAAATATACAACCATGAGCTTCTTGCTTCATTCACATAACTCCTTGTCACAGCAATGGGATAAAGCAGAGCTATGCTTTTTTTTTTTAATATATATTTTTTTATATTAAAGGAGGATTTTTTCTAAAACAAAAAAAAAGGCAAAATTTACCCCCTTCCTGACCAGGCCATTTTTTGTGATACTGCACTGCGTCGCTTTAATTGAATATTGTGCGGTCGTTCGACGTTGTACCCAAACATAATTTATGTCCTTTTTTTTTCCCCCCACAAATAGAGCTTTGTTTTGGTGTTTTTTTGATCACCTCTGCTGTTTTTATTTTTTGCGCTATAAACAAAAGAAGAGCGACAATATTGATAAAAACACAATTTTTTTACTTTTTGCTATAATAAATATCTCAAAGAAAAAAAAAAAGTGTAGGCCAATTTGTATTCTTCTACATATTATTGGTAAAAAAATTGCAATAAGCGCATATTGATAGGTTTGCGCAATAGTTATAGCGTCTACAAAATAGGGGATAGATTTATGGCATTTTTATTTATTTTTTACTAGTAATGGTGGTGATCAGCGATTTTTATCATGACTGCGACATTGCGGCAGACAGATCGGACACTTTTGACACTTTTTTGGGACCATCGACATTTCTACAGCGATCAGAGCTAAAAATAGCCACTGATTACTGTATAAATGTCACTGGCTGGGAAGGGGTTAACACTAGGGGGCGATCAAGGGGTTAAGTGTGTTCCCTAGGTGTGTTTCTAACTGTGAGGGAATAGGACTGACTAAAGGAGGAGCCAGATCATTGTTCCCACTTAGTAGGAACAGACGATCTGTTTCTCCTCCCCTGTCAGAACAGGGATTTGTGTGCTTACACACACGAATCCTCGTTCTAGCTCTCGTGCCCGCGATCATGGGTGGCCGACGGCGATCCCGCCCGCGGGCCACGCGCTTTGGGTGCCCTGCCGTGCAGCGGGCATGCGCGCCTCCTGTGGCTCTTAAAATATACGGCGATTCGGGCAGGAAAGCCATCCTGCCGCCGTATATGTACAGGACTCGGTCGGGAAGTGGTTAATGATTTTTATTGTTACAAAGAATATAACTGTTAGAAGCATTTAAACATTACAAATCAAACTTTTTTTTAAAGCCTAATGCTAGCCATACACCAGTTGAAAAATCGTTCAAACACATTTTTCGAAAATCCAAAACTCAGTCGTGAGATCAGACGATATTGTCATCATGTAATGACCGAATTTTGAACGATAAATCGTTCAATGGACATAGATGAATCGGTTTCTTGTTCATTTTTGGGGTCACATATGCAGCTTACCGGCAGTTCAATTTTTGACAGGCGAGAAACACATTAACTTTTCGATTTATCGGCTGTTTGGCAGAAGTTTTCCAAACTTTTCCTTAGATTTTTTTTGGCTCAAAATCGTCACAACCAATTTTCAACATGTGGCCATTAACTGGATGAAAAACAAATGAACTGTCCAAATGACAGATTTTCAAACGATTTTTCATCTAGTGTATGGGCACCATAAGGCTGGCCATACATGGGTCGAATTCCGAAATAATTTTCTTTTCAAAAATCTTATCTAAAAATTTTCATATACAAAAATATAAAAAGATTTAAAAAAAAAATTTCATCTAAATTTTGCACCATTAGTGGGCTGCGGCAACAGCCGATTTTCGTGCAGCCATCGAATTTGAGTGAATAAGTGAAATCTTTTGTAAAAGCTAATGGTTTTCTAAGCAATGATGGAAGAATCGTGTTGGAAATATAATCAAAAAAGAAATGTGCATGAGTACAAGAAAAGAAAATTCCTGGAAAGAAAAGAAGCGTCCCAGCCACGAGAATTATTTTCTGTAGCCACATGAGGTGAAATTGAAGGCTTGGTTGGTCGGATTTCAAAGGCAATGGTGGCATCATCAGATTCCAAAACGCACAAAATTTCTCATTTTCAAAAGCAAATTTGTTCGTAATTCAACCACGTATGGCCTGCATAAGTGTAGCTAAAATAAAAAAATAAAAATCAGCACAAGGGACATAACTTACAGTCAGTAGGACATGTCTCTTGTGCTGATTCCTCTTCTGTTAGTAGAAATGCTTCTCCGTCGATGCCCTCCACTGTTGTAATCAATCGGTGTGGCGGAGGTTAATACAACTAAGGGACTGTTATAGGCTGTCATCAAGCAAGCCCAACTATGCCCGTCCTTTCTGCCCAGCTGGTACTACAGCTTTTATGAAGGAAACAAGATTTCTGAATGGAGGGGATGGATCTATCAATCATTCATTCATCCTCAATTCATAGATTCTGTTTCATTCATAGAAGCTGTAGTACCAGTGGAGCAGCTGGGTAGAAAGGACGGGCATAGTTGGGATTTCTTGATGACAGCCTGTAACTGCCCCTTATGCCGCGTACACACGATCGTTCTTCTCGTCAGAAAAAGATATGACGGCTTTTCCGATGGGATTCCGCTCAAGTTTGCCTTGCATACACACGGTCACGCAAAAGTTCGCTGAAATTACGACTGTCAAGAACGCGGTGACGTACACACTATGATGAGCCAAGAAAATGACGTTCAATGCTTCAAAGCATGCGTCAAATTGTTTCCGAGCATGCGTAGGGATTTTGCGTGTCGGAATTGCCACAGATGATCGCATTTTCGGATAGGAACTTTTTCCGACCGAAAAATTAAGAACATGCTCTCAATTTTTGCTGGCTGGAATTCGCAAAAGCAAAAGTCTGATGGAGCATACACAGGGTCACATTTTCCGACGAAAAAATCTCATCAGTCTTTTGCGGGCTGAAAATCCGACCGTGTGTACGCGGCATAAGTTTTACTATCCTCACAAGGGACACATCCTATTGACTGTAAGTTATCTCCATTGTGCTGATTTTTCTTTTTTGTTTGTTTGTTTCTTTTAATATACACTTATGCTTTAAAGGGTAAGTTAACCTTTACAGAAAAATCTGTAAGATGAACTTACACTGGATCCTGTCCCGCTGACCTGGAGTCCGGCGATCACCCGCATTGACACATTGGACAGACATTTTACCGGTCCGGGGATTAGAAATCCCCTCGGCTTAATCTCCTAAACATACCTCATAGAGGTACGTATAGGAGGCAATCTAATTGATCGGCGCAATCAGGACCCATGTAGCCCGTCCTGTGAGCACTGGACAAGAGGAGAGCAAACCACGGGGATTTCAAATCCCTGGAACGGTAAAGCGGCTATACGATGTGTCAGAACGGGTGATTGGCGGACTCCAGGTCAGCGGGACCGGGTGCAATGGGGAGAGAGTCCAGTGTAAGTTAACCTTACAGATTTTCTGTAAAGGTGAACTTACACTTTAAGTTTTGTATACAGTGGAGTGACTTTGTCAAATTTTATGTCTGTGACATATTCTCTTCACTTCTTTCTATTTGATGGGTGTCAGTAAAGAAGACGAGAGGGGAAATTTACCCACTGGGTACACTGATAACAATTAAAACAAAGTTTTAGGAGCGTTAGAAAGATCTAGGACCACTTTCACATTTTGATAACTTGTGTCATCACTCGGGATATTTCCCCTTACTTCCTGTCCAGGTAATGGGTGCCAGAAAGAACAGGAAGTGAGGGAATATCCCCCTTATGGAGTCACATATAGCAATAAAAACCTGCCAAAAAATCCATCCCACATCTTCATCATTCACACCTAATAAGGGGTACCTGGCCAATAGAGACACCATGTGAAACTATAAACAAAAACAGCTAGCACTCCAAAAGTAGTAGATCTCAAAATGCCTACTGAGAGCTTAGTAGCAAAACATAGTTTATGCAGTAAAAAACTGAGCATGTTCTCTTATTTTTACTGCATGAGCTATGTTTTGTTACTAAGATCTCAATACAATTTTGAGATCTACTACTTTTGGAGTG